>NC_139465.1:12440000-13135000 GCF_057233095.1 Heloderma suspectum | reverse complement strand
TGTTAACTAATGAAGTGAAGGGGGCTGCAGTGGCTTAGTGGTTAAGACGCTGAACTGCAGACCGGAAGGTCGGCAGGACAGCAGTTTGAGACCCGAGTGCTGCGTGACGGAGTGAGCTCCTGTCTTCAGTCCCAGCTCCTGCCAACCTAGCAGTTCGAAAGCAAGAAATTGCGAGTAGATAAATAGGTACCGCTTCGGTGGGAAAGGTAACAGCGTTCCGTGCACCTTGGTGTTCATTCATGCCGGCCACATGACCACGGAAGCGTCTTCGGACTAGGGATGTCAGAGAATTTCTCCACGAATCTTGGGAGGCCGAATGCCAGCACATTCGGCCCCCCGAAATCGGTGGCAGAACGGTCTGCCCCCCCCCCGCCACCCCCGGGACGGGACTTACCTTGGGCGGACCTTCCTGGCGGCGGCAGCTCCAGCGGCGGTTCGGTGGCGGCAGCTGCGGCAGCCAGTCTTCCGACCGGCTGCCACCGCTGCCATTTCCAGTTAAAAAAAAAAAACACATGATAGGCTACGTAAATGTTTACGTAGCCTATCACAGCTGATTTAAAAGAAAAACAACAACGTGCGTACGCAAATGGTGGCGCCCATGGGTGCCGCCATTTGCGTTCCTTATTTTGGCACATCTTAGCCTATGTAAACATTTATGTAGACTAAGACGGCGAAAATAAGGGGAACGCAGATAGCGTAGCGTCTACGCTATTTGCGTTCCCCTTATTTTTGCCGTCTTAGTCTACGTAAATGTTTACATAGACTAAGACGTGCCAAAATAAGGAATGCAAATGGCGGCGCCCTTGGGCGCCGCCATTTGCATACATGCGTGTTGTTGTTGTTGTTTTAAATCAGCCGTGATAGGCTACGTAAACATTTACGTAGCCTATCACGGCTGACTGCAGGGACACAAACGGCGGCGGCTACGGCCGCCGCCATTTGCGTCCCTGCTAGCCAGTGGCTAGATGTCCGGCCGCTGGCGGAGCCGGCCGGCGGCTCCGCAGAATTCCTGCGGAGCGGACCCGGCCGGACAGAATTTTTGGGGGGAGGGACAGAGTGCCTCCCCCACCCCGGCCAGAATTTCAGGAGGGAGGGACGGAGCGCCTCCCCCCCGCCTCGAATCAATTTCACTAAAAATGATAAGATCTTCGGCTTAGAAATGGAGATGAGCACCAGACCCTAGAGTCAGACACGACTGGTTGGGGATACCTTTACCTTTTTTTTAATGAAGTGAAGACAAGTCAGGTGATGCTTGTCTTCTAAATGTATTCTGAACTGCCATGGTTGGGGGAGGGGGAAATATCAGGCTGGATTTGAGTTGAATGTAGTCATACTTAGAGTAGCCCCATTGAAATCAGGGCTAACTTAAATCCAGTTGGCTTGAATGGGTCTACTCTCTAGGTGTGACAAAATCCGGATCCAACCCATCACTTTTGAAGTGATGTAGAAGCCCTTTCTGGAGCTTGATGATCATGGCTGACTGGTGATCAATGGAAAAAGGATTGTTGGCTGGACTTGGGGCCTTGTCTTCATACCAGCAACACAGTAAATTGCTTTATACGAGGGATGACTCAGCATTGTCTACTCTGACTAACAACAGTTCTCCAAGGTCTCCAGCACAGGTCTTTCTCAGAGCCTGCTGCCTGATTCTTTTAACTGGCAATGCCAAAGACTGAACCCAGGGAATTCTGCCTACAAAGCACATGCTCTACTTTGGGATGTATGAGAAATTTGTTTCAGTTGATTTTTTAGCAGGATTTTACCCAGTTTGCACCTTCTGGACCAAACATAGACTCAGACGCAATCTGAGATCGAGGTCCATACATTTCCGAGCTTGCAATGTGATTTGCAATGTGACCAAAAAACATGCGTTTTAAAAAAAAGCATACTTTGGGGAAATGTGCACAAATATGACTGAAGCAATGGGAGAAGAATGCATACATTTCAAAGATGCACACAACTGATGCAGACATTTCAAAAATATGCATGAAAATGTGCACGGATTTTCACACAAAAAGAAAAACAACACCCTTCGCAAACTGGTGTGGACCTGAGTTGAAACGAGCTTCAAGATGGAATTTGGGGAACTTCAGGGAGGGTGAGTTTTGTCGATTTGCACATCCCTACTACCAAGCTATGTTCTGTGCCCTGAGAATTTTTGGAGGTACTACTATCTCTAGCTCCCTGACCTCACCTGGGATTGAATTAAAAAAAAACCCTCCCAATCAGCAGATGGAGCCAGAAGCACTCTGCCACCAAACTCAAAGTTAGAAAGATGCTTTGTACCTGGGTTATTTGTCCTTCTGATCAGTATTTTCTGCTCTGACTGACGCTAAAGCTATCAATGGCTACTTGTCATGATGGCTATGTCTTTCTTCTAGGCTAGCAACAGAAGCAGTATGCCTCTCAATACCAGTATCTGGAGAACATGAATGGGAGAATGCTATTGCATTCATGTGGTGCTTGTGGGCTTCCACTGGGCATCTGGTTGACCAGTGTCTACAATGCTGGACTAGATGCACCTTCAGTCTGATCCAGGGTGGCTCTTTTGTGTTCTTATAATCTTATCGAGTGGTTGTAGTTTAATGGATAATTGCTGTAGCTGTTCTAAATGTTGTCTGTTTTAATTCTATTTTAAGTGAATTTGACCCGTGGCCTCTAATCCCCTTGAAAAGCCATCAAAATTGTTGGCCATCAGTACAACTTGTGGTAGAGAATTCCATAGCATAACTATGCAGGCAAACTATATGCATTTGCAGATCATAATTTCTCCCTTTTGCCTTCAATTTCCCTTTTTCTTTTTTTACTTCTCTTTTTTGTGGGCTGGGCTGGAAGGCGTTGGTTTCTCTCCCCTAACCACAGTATTCAAGTCCTTATTGCTCTATCACATTTCAGCTGTGACAAAACCTAGGACCTTGCTTAGCAGGCATCCATCTAATAACTAGTCTTGGTGGCAGGTTGCACTCACATGCTGGCTCAGCATTAGAATTTCAAGTGCCCTGTTGAAAAGAAATTTGCATTCTTAAGTGTTCTGTTTAAATGGGCAACTATAATGAGCAAACAAACTACAAAAGAAAACATTGGGGGGGGGAATGAAGCATTTGCTCTTCAGGCTTTTAATAAATCTAAAGGGCTGACAATCTGAAAGTGGTTTCTGCTGACTCCACAATTAGTGTTCCAGATTAACACACATACCCACAGCCACACACACAGTGGCAATGCCAGCCAGAGGAGCCATGGGGAATGTTGCGCAAGCAACAGAACTTAAAGCCCAACCCATGAGTCCTTAGGAGAGGACACAAAAGAGTTGAAAGGAAATGCCTCCACAGATCTGCATGTGAAACAATCCTTGATGCTGCAACATAACCAGGCATCAGCTGCCGTGAGACTTGTCTGAACACCATTTTGGTCCTGTGAATGTGTGTCAGTTGTTCAGACCCCAGTGGGAGATAACCAGAGTCGTTCACCTTGGCTGTCATTCAAAAACAGCCAAGGTGTTTCACCTCTGAATAACCCTATTCCTCTTCCATAGTTCTTCCCCTCTGCCCTGACTTCAGCTCCACCATCAGCTTACCTTCCTTCTTGATTTCCCCTTCTGTCCTATATGGAGAGGCATTCTTACAACATTTCTGTCTTCCATTCATTCTCCCAGGGTCCCAGTGCCTGGCTTGTCTCCCTCTTGACTGGTGATCCCTCCACATATCTAATGCCAGCCATCATCCAGCAAGGTATGGCCACACCATAATCATATCTCAAACTTTTCTCCAAATGATCACATCCATGGGTATCTATCCTGTCACTATGAATAGGATCACCTCAAGAAATACATTGTTTCTACAGCTGTGGCAAGCATGACCATGGAAAGACCAGAGAACATACGAAGCTGCGTTATGCTGAGTCAGACCTCTGGTCCTCCTAGTTCAGTAATGTCTGCACTGACTGGCAGCAGCTCTACAGGGTTTTAGACTGGAGTCTTTCCCAACCATACCTAGGGATGCCAGAGATGGAACCTGGGACCTTCTGCTTGCAAAACATGTGCTCTACCATTGAGCTGTGTCCCCTCAGAAAGTGCAACTAGCATTCAACTAGCATGGACATATGTTCCTACCCATTGCTTTGCACAATACATTTCTCCATGGAATCCCAAACCCAACTGTGAGATTGCATCAAGGCACTGCTTTTTTTTTTACTTTGTGAATAGACCTTACAACATTTGGTTGTCTGCCCTAGAATATACACAATTTGAAAACAAATGCAAAGTTATCCATAGTACTCTGGTATAAAGCCTGTCATTCAGTGAGCTCTTTGAGAGCATGTGATTTTACACAACATTGTTGTGTTCCAGAAAAACATCTATTTCTGCTTCACTGACTATGCTAAAACCTTTGATTGTGTGGATCATAACAAACTGTGGCAAATTCTTAAAGTGATGGGAGTACCAGACCACCTTACCTGTCTCCTGAGAAACCTGTACGAGGGTAAAGAAGCAACAGTAAGAACCAGACATGGAACAACCGAGTGGTTCAAAATTGGGAAAGGAGAACGACAAGGCTGTATATTGTTACCCTGCTTATTTAACTTATATGCAGAGTACATCATGAGAAACGCCGGGTTGGATGAATCACAGGTCGGAATTAAGATTGCCGGGAGAATTATCAACAACCTCTGATATGCAGATGATACCACCCTAATGGCAGAAAGCGAAGAGGATCTAAAGAGCCTCTTGGTGAGGGTGAAAGAGGAGAGTAAAAAAGCTGGTTTGAAACTCAACATTAAAAAAACTAAGATCATGGCATCTGGCCCCATCACTTCCTGGCATATAGAAGGGGAAGAAATGGAAGCTGTGACAGATTTTATTTTCTTGGGCTCCAAGATCACCGCAGACGGTGACTATAGCCATGAAATTAAAAGACGCTTGCTCCTTGGGAGGAAAGCTATGGCAAACCTAGACAGCATAGTAAGAAGCAGAGACATCACCTTGCCGACAAAGATTAGTATAATCAAAGCTATGGTTTTCCCAGGAGCAATGTATGGCTGTGAGAGATGGACTATAAGGAAGGCTGAGCACCGAAGAATTGATGCTTTCAAACTGTGGTGCTGGAGAAGACTCTTACGAGTCCCCTGGACTGCAAGGAGGTCAAATCAGTCCATCCTAAAGGAAATCAACCCTGAGTGCTCATTGGAAGGACAGATACTGAAGCTGAAGCTCAAATATTTTGGCCACCTCCTAATGCAAAGAGAAAACTCTCTGGAAAAGACCCTGATGCTGGGAAAGACTGAAGGCAAAAGGAGAAGGGGACGGCAGAGATGGCTAGATAGCATCTCCGATGCAATAAATATGAACTTGAGCACGCTCCGGGAGAGAGCGCAGGACAGGAAGGCCTGGCGTGCTATGGTCCATGGGGTCACGAAGAGTCAGACATGACTGAACAACTGACAACAACAAAATTGTGTGTGGCAGTGCAGCGCATAGCTAGTCCCTTTAGTGCAGGACAGGGAGGTGGGGAAACAAATTCAGACATCAAGTTGGACAGGTTATATAATTGGCGATAACTTTATTGGTTATTTATAGAGTTGGCGGGGGCATAGGTCATGGATCCATTAATCGGACTACCCGCCTGCAGTCCAATCCCATCAACCTGGCCTGCCTGCCAGGTGCCTCATTGTGGGAGGCAGGTGTCAGAGGCACACCCCATAGTGCAGACTGTTGAAGTGAGACCCTTTCTGCCTCCCTGGGATGTGGCCCAAATTGCAGCCCCATACTGAGCTGTGTCTTAAAGCCACACTCCTCATGGTCCCTTAAGGGAGACCCCCTCTTGAAGGGGGAAATGGGGCACCCAATCCCCTTCCTAATGGATCCAGCCCGATGCCTTCCACACCTACACAGTTGAGACTTAGAACTGAAAGTTTTATAACCACCCTTACAGTTATACTTGTCAAGCCAAACAAATCACATTATCACTGTTAATATTCTTGCAATGGAGAAGGTGACAACCCTGCACACTAGTGCCAATCTGTGTGCAGGTAAAATTCCTTCCCAGCCCCATTGACCAGCAACTAACCGTAATCCATGGCAAGAAATTAGTTACCCTGGAATGGGTGGGTGGGTGGGTGGGTGGGGAAGATGACAATGCCAAAGCCACGTGGGAGGCCCCGCTCTGAACAGCCTCTGGCGGACTAGAGGGAGGGAAGCTTCCCCTCCAGTCCACCAACAAAGCCCTCTTCCCGCCAAGCCAATTTAGCCCTGATTGGCTCCCTGCCTCCCAGGGGTGCACACTTGGCGCTGCTGCCACGGCTCAGCTGCCCCTTCCCTGCCTCCCCATCGGGACTGCGTGCCACCACAACATCGCTCCCCGGGTAAGCTGGGAGCTGCATTTCTAGGAAGGTGGCTACATCACAGAGAAATGATGTGCTTCACACACACACACACACACACACACACCTATTCAAAATATTTCCAGCTAGAGAAACTTTTGGCAATACTGATTCGTTCATGATTTCCACCGTACATCTTCTATTCCTCCTAGGACTGGGGCTCTCCTCTTTTTCTTTTCTTTTTTATGAACCCAGTAGTAACATTTTCATTGTGCTGCCATTGGCTTTTGTCTTATATTTATTGCAGGTCTTCAATTTCATCTCTAATTTAGAGAGCCAGTACTTTTCAAAAGGCACAATGGCTGCCTGCTCAGTGGACTGTCTCCTGTCAGTTCTTGATTGTCTTGTGCCTTCTATTCATCACCGCTTCAATTTATCCTTTGTACACTGTTGCCAAAACCCAAAGGTGAGGAATAGAGGGAAACAGGAGAGAACCTATTTGCTGTTAACTCTTTACAGCACAAAAGCAAGCCATGGCAACTTGCTGTGTGTAAAGAAAATTAACCTTATCAGTTGAGATCAAAGATCTTTTTGGCCTCTTCAGCTTAGGAAACCAAAAAGGAAAGCAGAAAAAAGAGACAGGATACCATTATACAAACCTATTGGAGGTAGTAAAACAGAATGTATTTCTGTATTTAGGCCAATACATTTTGTGGGTACAAGAACAAACAAAATGGACAGTAATAAATGTAGATAAGAAATTAGAATAAGCCCGTTAACAGTTTGGGTTCATCTACATATTTACCTTCATCATTTTGGACAAGGATGGGTAACTTGTGACCCTCCAGATGTTATTGGACTCGTCTCAGCCCTAGTCAAAATAGCCAATGGTGAAGGATGATGAGAACTGCAGTCCAACAAATTGCCCACCCCTGATGTAGGGCAAGTGGTTGCAAACTGACTTCACATGTTTTCTGGCACCTGAATTTGATAAATGGCATAAGAACATAAGAGCCATGCTGGATCAGACCAAGGGTCCATCTAGTCCAGCATTCTGTTCACACAGTGGCCAACCAGCTGCACAGGAAACACACAAGCAGGATATGAGTGCAACAGCACCCTCCCACCCATGTTCCCCAGCAACTGGTGGACATCGGCATACTGCCTCTGATATTGGAAGTAGCATATAGCCATCAGGACTAGTAGCCAGTGATAGCCTTCTCCTCCAGGAATTTGTCTAACCCCCTTTTAAAGCCATCCAAATTGGTGGCCATCACCACATCTTGTGGCAGCGAATTCCATAGTTTGACAATGCACTGCATGAAGAAGTCCTTCCTTTTATCTGTCTTGAATCTCCCACAAATCAGCTTCATGGGATGACCCTGGGTTCTAGTATTATGAGAAAGGGAGAAAAATGTCACCCTATGCACTTTCTCCACACCATGCATAATTTGGTACACCTCTATCATGTCTCCGCTTACTCTCCTTTTTTCCCAAGCTAAACAATTCCAGCAGTTATAACCTTCCCTCACAGGGGAGTTGCTCCAGCCCCTTGATCATTTTAGTCACCCTTTTTGGCACCTCAAAATATTCTCCATTTCAGGCATTGAGTCTCACCAGAGTGTGGAAACCATGGGTGCAGCTAGAGGGGGGAGTGGAAGAGAAGGAGATGTAAATATTGATTCCTTAATTTGTTACTGCTTCTTTTAGCCACTGCCTTCTATTACTTAAATACTTCCCTCTTTCATACTATGTAATCTTGCCTCCTCTTCTTTCAACAGCTGGACATCAGGATTCTAACTTTCTCTAATGGGCTATGTTCTTGGAACTATACCTGTTAGTTCAGTCTGGAGAATCATGCACACAGCATGAAACTTTCCCAGCCACCTTTGGATATGTGTGCAGAAGACTGATTTCTAAACTGAGATAAAGCTTTTACAATAGCATCACAGAATTGGACTATTGGAGCTAAGTTCATATGTATTTCTCTTGCCACCAGATGTTTCTGCACTCAGAACAGCAGTGTCATAACCACCACATCTGTCAAGTTATCCAAAGATAAGGATGGATGAGAGTTTAATTTTAGTTCAGTTTTGATAAGAGTTTACCAACCTCACATGGTAATGCTGTAAGCTGCTGGGGTGGTGGGGATTGGAGTGGTGATACTGAACTTAGGCTCCCAGTGGTCAGGACCTGGAGCCTTGCTCCTGCATGCAAGGTGATCCATTTCCACAGCAAGCCTAGCAGCCTGCCTGAGCATTCTGTCAGTGGCCAATCCTTGGGCTTCTTCACACAGAGCTTTTATCCTGCTATTGAGATTGCTCACTCAGAAGTGTGTGGGTCCTTTTCATGATGTCGTCAACCTGCAGGGCACATCCAGAGGTATTTCCTGGTTATTCCATCTCAAAAAGCTCTGGAAAAAATGAACTATCTATTTAAGTCAGATTATTATGCTGTTAAAACAGCCACTAGATGGTGCTGAAAATTAAAATCTTCCCCTCTCAGCAATCATGTGGTCGCCATCTGGGAGTCTGCTGTGGAAAGACTCTGCAATGGGAGGTCTGCGGGGGGTTTCGTTAGTGCAAAGGCAGGCCTTGTCTACCAGGTTCTATAAATCAGCCCCAGCCACAGAACGTGCTCCTTACTGGTAGCAACTTGTCTCATGAACCTACCCCTGGGCTGGCAGATAGCTAGTCAACCAGCTCCCATAGATTCCAGTGCCTTTTTTGAACCTGGCTCTACAGATGCTCAGAAATGACATCACATCTTGATAGAGACCATTCATTGACATTGGATATGCCCTTGGACTTTAATATTGAATGCATCTGAAGAAATTTTGTCCAGAAGGCAGGTGTAGCCCAGTAGTAAGCCTGCTTCTGTGCGTAGCAGATCATCAGAAACCTGTGGAAGTTATGCCCCCCTCCTCAAAAATGTTGCTATTTCAACAATCAGATTACAGTGTGACAAGCCTGTTTTGAACCTTTTGTGGCACTGTGCTGAGTTAAATTCCTTTTCATGAACCCTCTCAAGCATTCCTGATTTTTCAAGTACTCCCCTGATTGTTCATTCAGAGTTATTTCAATCCACTTTCTCATCTGTGGTTTGTCTCATTAAAACCGGGCACTTCAGAAATGATATAAAAGTTTAAAACACATCCAAGAAGCCCTCAAATACACCACTTTCTGAGCCTTTATTCCTCCATTTCAAAAGATACCTCTAATTGTGGTCTTTTGTCCCTGGGGGAAAAAAAAAATTGGTATGGCTTTGCCTGAGCAATGCCGTCATATTGCTATTATGAGGGTTTTCTGTCCTGCTGATATTATGTATGGTCTCGTGCTGGAACACGATATGTATAATGATCAATCGCAAAACCATTCCATTTTTGTGTCATTAAAATCCCTTTGTAAGTCACCTTGTTCCTTCCCTTCCCCCCTTCCACACAACTTCCCAATTAAGTTGCAAGTTGTAGTTGAAAGTAATTGACATCTATTTATCTGTAGGACTGTGGCAGAAAGAGCTTTCAAATACTGGTTTGATTTAAAAAAAAATACTGAAAAGGTTAGTTGGTAAATCTACATTAAACTATTTACAGACAATTCTCAGTCAAAACCCAGAGTGTGGACCCAACGTTCCTGTAGTTGCCTAACACCAATTGGTATCCTTAGCTAGGAATAGGCAAATCTATCACTTTCTTCCTCACTCGTTTGTTTTTTTTTTAATCTCAAATTCTTTCTCTCCCGAGAACTCTCAAGCAGCGCCTTCCAGATGTTGTGTTCACTGTCACTGTATTACTACCTAGGGACAATTTTTCCAGGGATCTCCCCACCACCACCCCATCTCTATTCTTCAGGTGTCCGAGTTAATTATGAGAGTAATCTCCAGATTAAAGCAATCTTTGTCAATTCAATGTTGGATTAAATCTGCAAAAAATTACGCACGGATAAAAACAACAGCCAGTAGGGAAACAAGAAGCTTCTTTCCTTTGCTTTTACATGATGCACATATGTGCCATAGCAGGTATCACCTCAGAAAAGGCATTCCCCCTCATTTGAGGGGGGAAAGGATGAATACCTCAGTGAGAGGAATTGAACAGGGGTGTAGACACTGAGCAATATCCAGTGCTCTCGCAGTGCTGGCGCTGCTGACAATGACACGCCTTGTCCATTGCGTGGGCAATGGTAGACTTCAAAGCAAAGTGGTCTCAATAAACAGACCTAAGTTATATATGAATGGATAGCTAAAGCAAACATCACAAGAGCTGCTTCTGACTTGACATGTTGTATTCATGTCACTGAATTCATATCGGTGACACTGTGTTCACTGGATATTGCTCAGTGTGGTGTAGTGGTTTAAGTGATAGACTGAGACTAGGGAGTCCCAGGTTCTAGTCCCCACTCAGCGACTTTGGGCCAATCACGGACTCTCAGCCTAACCTACCTCACAGGGTTGTTGTGAGAATAAAATGGAGAGGAGGAGAACTATGTAAGCCACCTTGGGCCCCCCACAAGAGGGACCCGAGGTGGGATATAAATGTAATAATAAATAAAATAAATCATGTGTGGTTTTCTTCTGAACTGTTGTTTTTATCCATATACAAATTATGCAGATTTAAACAATTTTGTAACCGGTTAATTGATTCAAGCTGAGGTGATTAATCAGCTAAGATTTCTTGAATCAAATGTCAGACCCAGTCAGGAAGGGTGTCCTAGCAATCAGTGACTTGGGAGGTCCAGGTTCTAGTCCCCACTCAGTCATGAAGCTCACTGGGTGGCTTTGGGCCAGTCATGGACTCTCAGCGTAACCTACCTCACAGAGTTGTTGTGAGGATGAACTGAAGAGGAGGAGGACTGTGGAAGCCGCCTTGGGTACCTTGCAAGATGGGGAAAAGTGGGATATAAATAACTAAATCAAACAAGTAAAGGATAAAACAGGGTCCCCAATAGCATGAAATGTTCTACTCATGTTCAACTGAACGTGGGTAGAACTCCCCTTCAGACATTGCCATGCCAAGCAAAAAGGAAGTGGGTCCTGGCAGACACAGGTATCTGCAGTTTGGGACGGCATATACAGTCCCATCCCTCTCCCCACTTTTAGTTCTCATGCTTTCTCAATGAAATACAAATATCCTAACATTGCTTTTTCAGTGGTGGCACCCCAAGTGTGGAATGTTCTCCCTAAAGCAGCTCACCTGCCTCAGTGGCAGGTGAAAACTTTGGTATTCTTCCAGGCATTTTAAAAACTGTTTTTGGTGCTTTTAGATCACTGCACTTTTATTGCTCCGGGGTTTTCTTTGTTTTTTACAGGCTGGAGTATTTTTACTCTTTGCTGTTGATTTTATGTTGGTTTGATTATGTGCTGTTTTTATTCTTGTTTCGTTGTTTCTGTTTTTAATGTACTGTACACTGCCCAGAAAATGTGGGATGTTGGGCAGTTTAAAAGTAATATCCATACATACATACATACATACATACCTATCTCATAGTATTTAGCACTTCAGTACACAGGTTTGTTTATTATTTTATTTCATTTCATTTCATTTCATTTTATTTAGATCCTATCTTTCCTCTAAAATAGTGTTCAAGTCAGATAACCATAATAAAATTTTACATAATTAATTTAAAACATAATCACAGCAATTAAAACATGGGACTTAAAAACACATTCATAAAAACACATCAGTTAACAAGAAAGATGAACTAAACAGCACCCACCAGTTAAAACCTGCAGACCTGTTCAGCAAATAAGATGGCGTAATAACCCAAACCCTGCCTGAATGAAAATGTCTTTGCCTGGCTGCAGAAGGGCTATAGAGATGAACCTAGCCTTGCTTCCCTTAGCAGGGATTTCCAGAGCCTGGTAACAACCACAGCCATTTGTGCAGGAACTATTTCTGGAAATACAGCAAGTTGCAATTTTAACAATGGCAACTCCCTGGAACAGAGAGCTGCTGGCGCGTATCCCAAGGGCCCAGGAACTGGCAGCAGCAACAACTCCCTGGAGCAGGAAGATGGCTGCCAGCATGCGTCCCGAGGGCCCAGGAACTGGGGGCTCACGCGTCACAGCAGTGGGGGGGGGGCAAAGTGGAATTTGGCCATCCAACTCCTGCTTCAGCTCCAGAGGCTGAAGTGGGCTGGGGGCCCTGAAGCAGCCTGAAGTGAAGCAGGCCCATCTTGGAAGCCCTGAAGCAGCCTCCGAAGTGGATCGGGGGGTCCCTGCACAGTCCTTGTATCCATATCAGAAGGTTGCTGGAGAACAAGGGTGGGAGGGTGCTGTTGAGCTCATGTGCTGCTTGTGGTTTTCCTGTGCAGCTGGTCGGCCACTGTGTGAACAGAATGCTGGACTAGATGGACCCTTGGTCTGATCCAGCAGGGCTCTTCTTATGTTTTATTTATTTGTGATATTTATATACCGCTAAACATAATAAAATCCCTAAGTGGTTCACATATAAATATTAAAATCACATTTAAAATACAATATTAAAAACACAACAGAACAATTCCAATTTCAATAAGGGCAATGCAAGGAGCAGCAAGATGGAGCAGCATGATTAATTTAATTACAAGCCGGGGAAATTCTGGGTGAATAAGTGTGGTTTCAGGAAGCGTTTGAAGACACCACATTTTCTGTCTCCCGAACTGCACAAGGGAGGGCACTGCTACCGAGAAGGGCCTCTGTGGAGGTCAACATTTCATTAATTTCGGAATGACCAGCAAGGCCTCCTCTGATGATCTTAAAGGTCACCTGGATACGTATAAGAGAAGGCAGTCTGCTAGGTATCTTGGTCCCAAGTTGTCTGGGCATTGTATGACAATAACATAACCTTATACGTGGCTCGGTAGCGAACAGGCTGCTAGTGCAGTTCTTTTAACACAGATGTCATGGGAGCATAGCTGGGGGTCCCAGTGAATACCCCAGCTCCTGCATTCTGTTATTATGTTCTTATTCATGTGTCATTGTGGCCAGATCCAACAATTTCAGGAATGGATGCATTGATGCACTAGTCTTACCCTTGCAAATGCACTTCTGGACACCTCCAAAATTTGGACATCCAGGTTCAGGGCTGAATCCAGGAGTACACCTGAACTGTGAACTAGAATCTTCAAGGGGAGTGCAACCCTATCTATCACAGGCAAAGTCCCTATGCCCTGATTTGTCTTTTGACTGACCAGTTTGAACTTGCGCTGCCTATGCCCGGGAAAAAACCTGAGCAAGGGATGTCCAAGGCCAACTTGTTGTTTAAATAAAATATTCCAAAAAACAGATGACACAATGCAGAGCATTCATCAGAAAAGAGATTAAATTTAAAGTACCTATGACAAACAAAGACACCAGGGCTCAAACTAATCCACTAATGTATTTTTTTTTTCAAAAGCCAAAAGCCCTCCAAGGATTTTTATAAGCACTCATGATATCCCCATGTGCTAGTCTTTGCATTTGGATCACTATAGAGCCAGGAGATCTGTAAAATGCCATGTAACCAAAGTGCTTCCTATTTGTTATACAGGAGGAGGCTCCAGAGAGTAAATTAATCCATTCAAGGTCAAGTGTGTTTTATGTTCAGTAAATTGACTTGAGCTTTATTCTGATGCCACACTGAAGTTAAGCTTGCTGCTAAAAGCTTGCAGAAAGAGGCACGTCTCTGGACAACTTTTTCTCCACTTTGAAAGAACTGGCACCCCAAATCCAAGAATCAGGTGGAATAGCGCAAAACATTAATGACTTGTAAGGGGAAGAATGACAGACTTAATCTTCCCATTGAGACACTAATGCCTTTCAAAGAATCTGAAGATAAAAAATAAACATTCAGATAAAGTAAAGTTTTCTCTGACATATGCATCTCATAAATAATATGTCAAGAATTAGGCTGCAACATTTGGTTGATTAATATTTTAGATTAATTTATTCAAAACATTTTGGTTAATTTTAAACCGGTCCTGATGAATCAAGCAGCAGACTTTAATTTTTTAATTATATTTTTAATACAAGGACTAGCATAAATTAGGGATAGCAAATGCCACCATAGAAGGAGCATTCCTCCTTCTTTCCCACAGGAGATGGAAGGCCTCTTTTTAGATGGTGCCTACTGGAATGCATGCTGGGATCCTCTAACAACAATGGAGCCAGTGTGGTGCAGTGGTTAGAATGGTGGACCGGGACTCAGGATATCCGGGTTTTAGTCCCCACTCTAGCCATGAAGCTCACGGGATGACTTTGGGGCTGTCACTGACTCTCAGCCTAACCTATCTCTCAGGGTTGTTGTGACAATATAAATGTATATATAAATGTAATAATAAATAATAATAAATAAAATAAATTATGTGTGTTTTTCTTCTGAGCTGTTGTTTTTATCCCTATACAAATTATGCAGATTTACTCTATTGTGTAGCCAATTAATTGATTCAAGCTTAGATGATTAATCAACTAAGATTCCTTTAATCAAATGTCAGACCCAGTCACGAAGGGTGTCCTGGCAATCGGGCACAGGGTTGAATCCAATGTCAGTCTAACTTAAGTAAGTCCCATTCATTTCAATGGGTTTATTCTAAGTAGGGCTAACATTGGATACAGCTGATAGGAATCTTGGGTAATACATCAGTTTATCAGTCCCCTTGGGGATCCTTAGCTTCCATTAGGTTTTAGCTGTTCTATCCAACCATATATCATGGTTTTTATATATATCATAGAAAAGTCACATGACACACATGCATGTGTGAACTGACCCCAAGTGGCAAGTAGTGAACTGATAAGAAATCAAGTGATGGAGATGTGTGTGAAGCATCAGTCCATTGACTTAAAGTTGCATGTCATTGCTGCTGCCATATTCAGTTTTAAACAAGGTCTTTGGGGAAGAGGGAAATAAGTGGCATTTAAGCTGTGTTGCTGTTGAAGGGGGATTTCAACTGGTTGGGTGTCATTATTGCTTTTCAGTGATGTGTTTTAATTGCATTTTTAAACCTGTTTTTATGTTTTAATTGTATTTTTCTTTTCATTTGAATTTTACCATTGTTAACCACCTTGAATGTCATTTTTTGGTAGAAAGGTGAGATATAAATTTAATTAATAAATAAGGTTGTCAGGGTTCCCCGTATGACCTGGACCCCCCGAGCAACTCCTTAAGAATCTCTTGCCTCCTTGAGAGTCCCACCTTTCTTCTTTTAAACTTCCCCTTCCCAATAACATGTGGTTTAGGCTGTAGGTGTTGGCTGACTGACACTCCAGACACAGGGTTTAACCACAACAGTTTACTGGTAAATTAAAGCAAGCAAATCAAGACTAAATGTATTTACACAATAGAGCTGAGCGATACAAAAGGAATTAGGAAAAAATAAAAGTTGCAAAATGCAAGTTCCTTTACTCTAGCTGTCCTTAGACTCCTCAAGGCTGCTCCTTCCTGCTCCAGACTCTGCTCTCACTTCAGGATCTGGCTGTCTCTCTGCTCTTACTGGCTCTTTCGCTCTCTTTATATGCCTTCCTCCCTCGAAACCAAAAGTACTGCGTCAAACCTGAATAAATGAAACTTAACTGGAGAAATGGAACTACTCCTCTCAGGGATACCCCCTCCCCACAAAAAAAACTCCAGGCCTCTAAGCCTGACCTTTTTTCCCCTTTGCCTCTGTAGGCCTCAAACCTTCACAAAGCTCATTATAGGACTGGATGAGATTCTGAGCACAAAATGGTGAAAATATCACCAAGATAAAAATAGTACGAAAGCAGAGAACACCCATTATTGCCTGGCACTAAAAAAACCCTTCCGGGTTAAAAATAACATACAAGCAATTCAAAGTAAAATTGTGGATATAAGGGCCAAAACAGACATAATTATAACCTCACAATTAGTAACTGCATAATGTTTTTAAAAAAAAAGATAGCCAGAGCATTCTGGATTAGAACTACAGTGGAGGCAACGGGTTAAATACCCTCTTCCCCACCCCCATTATGTAGTCTTGATCTGATATGAATCCCTATCCACCATCACCACATACACACATACAAGCTATCAATGCCATTTGCTTTTTAAGAACAATCCCACAAATACTAATTGCATGTTTATCATCACATCTGTTTGGGCCTAAGACTGCTAGTAATTTCAGCAGCCTAGTCCCCTACAGCACGATTGCAAATCTTGAAAGCAATAATATTTTGAGCCAAAATCAGTTGCAACCTTAGCGATACACACCAAATGCTTGCAAATCTTGGACCTCAAGAAGAAGAGATTTAAAAAACAGTAAACATTCTCACGTATGCAGATGAAAACTGATTCATTTTCTAGACTCTCTCTTCAGATACTTTGCCTTGGTGCCAGCATATTTAAATCCACGCAGTATGTTTATTCCCAGACATAGAACTATCATGAAACATAGCCCAGCATAACTTATCAAAACATATTAGAAAACACTGAGATCTCCAAGTCTGCTGTTCAATCTGCATTTACTGCACGGTGAATGTTATTGCACATGCCTCTCCGAGTAAAAAGAAACCACTTTTCACTGTCCAAATGAATTGTTTCATTCAATGCATCTTTAGGCAGGTTTGATCAGTTACCTGAAATGCATAGGGCTCTCACCCTCTGACAAAGCGACATTGATTGGAAAGATGTAAAGGTTAAGAAAAGGCAGTTTGACTACACAAATCTCCAGCACACACTTGATACCGCTTCTGCACTTTCCCTGTTCATTGGCTAGCCAGATGTCAAAGAATGGCTGAAATGGGACAATGCCTAGAGCTGAACCAAAATGCCCCCCTTCATAAATAGCTAAAAACCAGCTGAAATAGCCACACCACCATTGGCGGCAGCAAAATGGAGTTGGCCATTTCAGCTATTTGTGGCGGCGGCGGGGGGGGGGGGATAGGTGAAATGTTTTAGGGGCAGCATGCCACTTACTTTACTGTTTTTAAAAGTAGTCCAAAAAAAGTAGTGGTGGATACTTCAGTGAAAATGTTGACCCAGTGTGCAGCTGCTGTGAAAAGGATGAATTTCATATTGGGCATATAATTAGAAAAAGAACCGGATATAAAACTGCCAATATTTATGGTCTCATAAATATATTGTATATACTTGGAATACGGTGTACTGTTCTGCTCACTGCAGCTAAAAAACGGTATTGCAGAGTTGAAAAAGGTGCAGAAAAGGGGCTACTAAAATGGTCAAGGGGCTGGAGCAACTCTCCTATAAGGAAAGGTTTCAATATCTGGGACTGTTTAGCTTAGAAAAAAGGTGAGTACAGGGAGACATGATAGAGGTGTACAAAATTATGCGTTGTGTGGAGAAAGTGGATAGGGAGACATTTTTCTCCCCTACTGTAATACTATGTAAGAATGTAAGAAGAGCCAACTTGGGGGAATCCCATAAAGCTGATTGGTGGGAGATCTGAGACAGATAAAAGGAAGTACTTCTTCAGACAATGCACAGTTCAACTATGGTATTCACTATCACAAAGATGTAGTGATGGCCACCTATTCAGATGGCTTTAAAGGGGGATTAGACAAGTGCATGGAGGATATGGAGAAGCCTATTGGCTGCCTAGGTCACCTGACTCATGCTGAGCAGTAGATGCAATTTCCTGCTTCCACAATGTTGGTACTGAGGAAGGGCAGCAGCTCCCTCCCTCTTCTGTTGAGCTATCACAGTGGCACAAGAGAGGGGCCCACTTCCTGTTGCCGGTTCCCATGTTTCCAGACTTCAGTTGCCTTACAACTGGTTAGCTAGGCAGTACCATATCCACCGAACACTCCACAGATGAAGGATTTGAATTCATGAGTGCAGGCATACTGGTGCTATCTTTGTGGATGATTACTTCCACCCAAGCACATACATATTACCCATGCATATGTTCACATGATGAAATCTAGTTCTCTAAAATGTGTCAGTACAGTCCTAACCCTAAACCCTTGCTTGTTCCCCAGCTTTTATCTAGGTGAGCCCATGCCTTGGACATCACTTAATCACTTAGGGTGCAATCCTATCGAGATAGGCAGCTGCCTCCAAACTAGGAGGTGACCGCCTATCCAATGCAGGGCAGGAGAAGCACAGATGGGATCATTCCCTCCTCACTCCTCCTGCCCTGCATTTTCGGCTAGACAGCCGATTGTGGCTGTCTGGCCACAGGAGGATGGAGCGGGTGAGGAGGCTGCTGTACGACACATAGGATGTGTCATACAGGCATTTCCGCCCTCCCCACCCCGGAATGCCCCCAGACACGCCCCCTTTAATCAGGTCCTTTTGCGAGTGCAGAGGACGGGGCTGTTCCATGCTGCCTAGGGATGTTGGAGAAATCTTCCACAGACTCCAGTGAGGCCGGATTCTATTGAATCCAGCCCCCCGAAGTCCGTGGAGGATTAGATCTCCTACCTTTTCTTCCAGCGTGAAGTCCTCACTGGCGGATCCTCCATGCCACCAGCTCCAAAGACCCAGCGATATGGCCGCCATGGCCATATCGCCGGACTGCGGACACAAATGGCGTCCGCTACGCCATTTGTGTCCCTGCACTTTAACATGATAGTCTATGTAAATCTTTACGTAGCCTATCATGGTAAAGTGCAGGGACGCAAATGGCATCCGCTACGCCAGATGCCATTTGTGGACGCAGACCGGCCACGGCCGGAAGTCCAGCAGCGGCCGGCCCTGGCTGGCGGCACTGTGGACTCGTCATGGAGTGGAGCTGGCCAGGGAGGATTCCAGGGGGAGGACCAGATTGCCCCCCTCCCGCGGACCCCCCAGCGGACCCAGGTAAGTGGGGTTCATACACACCTAGTGCTGCCTCTGAGGAAGCACGGAAATGGGGGGAGGTCGGTTCTCGGGGAAATGACCTCAGAGCATGGGCTCCTAGGTCGGTTCCCAGAAAACAAGATATCCTATGGCCGTCTAGCCGCTGTCTAGAGGCCATAGGATTGCTGCTTCCATCACTTAATAACTGGGCTTAAAGGACTGGTCAGTTAATCAATCTCTCCGTCCAGAAGGTTGACAATCATATGTATTTATTCTTTCGAAGACCATCCAAGTTTAAGTATAAAAGGAGGCATGGTCCCCCAGTGCATCCCTTTCTACCAATGCCATGGCTAAGAGTGATACATCATCCGTGCGCTAACATGCTGATGATGTGTTACACTAATACATCCTTACATTGGCAATGCTCTAATGATCTGTCTGGGCATTAAATCAGCACTGTGCTGTCAGCCTGATGATGTGTTACCTCAAGATACAGCTGTGATCAAAAGAAACTATCAGGAGACTCAACAATGGGAGAATTATATTTTTAGATTTCAAGAATTTGTTGGGTTTAGAAAGAAGAAGAAGAAAAGGACTTCTGTTTCAGAAAGTAGGAGGGGTGGAAATGAGGGCTGGTGTGTGTTTTCCCTACAAGTAGGTAGTTAGCTTCATGTTCATATTTAACATTTATTCCATTCTGTTGAAATGCCTTCTAAATTTCTCATACAGCCTGCATTCCTAGTAACATATGCCACTAATACTACATCTCCACAATCATTGAATTGATTAGATTGTATGTAATCTTAGAATCCCATCAATTAATACAATATTCAGTGGACTAGAAAGGATGTGCTAAAGACGCAACATTCAGTAAGGGTCTGAGGAAAGGAGACAGAAAGAGAAGGAATCTCTTAAAGGAAATAACCTCTTAGAGGTGTGTTCAGGTTCAAGAACCTCTTAAAAGTGATGCTCAGGCTTAAAATCAGGCTCAGAGAAATAAATAGCTAGCTTTATTTTGAGCCTAATTCTGAGGCAAATTGGATACTGTTGTGCCCTGACAATGACACCAATAGCACAACAGGGTTCAATCCCCTCCTGCTGTCCCTAGAGTGAGCTTCCAAAACCCCTCCCTCACATCCAGGGCCAGCATTAAAGGTAGGCATAGATCAGCACCTGCTGAGGGCCACACCCCAGCAGGGGCCCACTGATAAGAGCCCCCTGGAGTTGTTCCTCCTCTTCATCATTGCAACCTGCTTGTTCATCTGCCTCTTGCTTTGGCCTAGGCAATGGTAGTGAGGAGGAGAAGGAGGAGATGCTATTGTTTACTTGCTCCCTGGCTCTCTGCCTGACAAGCAAGCAAGTGGTAGCAACAATAAGAGGCTGAGGACCAATAGCAGCTGATGACAATCATAGAAAGGAGGTTAACTTACTGAGGGAGGAGCCCACTGAGGGTGTCTTGCCCAAGGGCCCATAGAAACCTGGAGCTGGCATTGTTCACACCCTACCTATGTACTTGACTCCTTCCCTCCCATTCATCTACCCGCTTGCCTGCTCTGGTGGAACGGAGGGTGAAAGAGAGGCTCCTGGCATGCTGCTATGGCTGTGAGCCAGGCACCAGGAGAGCTGGGAACTACAGTTTTCCAGCGCTACCAACAACTGTCAGTATGGCATGCAGGGAGGCGTTAAATTCTGGCTTGGATTTCACTCTGAGAGGGACTTTGGGGACTGCAATGTCCGTCCCTTCTCTACCCTGAGCCACGGTTTTGCACCTGGCTTTGCTTGGCAGGCCTTGAGTTTTAGTAAAGAACAACAACGTAGATCCTGCAAGCCTGAAGCCTGCTCACCATTGCCATTTAGAAAGTGCAAATAGGTGATCACTCAGTAACGTAGTTGTACATTCTGAAGTGCAGGCTTTCATCATGACAGTCCCCATAGCTACACCCCCAAGGGGAGTATCATTGTGAACCACCCAGAGAGCTTCGGCTATTGGGTGGTAGAGAAATGAAATAAATAAATAGATACACAGATGGGTGTGTTGCTCCATATCAACAAGCTAGTTCTAGCAGTTCTCATCTTTCTCAGGAGCAGTTGTTTTCTAAAGCATGGATCTTAAATCCCCATTCAAGACCGAGCCACCCCAAAATACCTTGAATTCAAACAGAGGTAGCTTACAACAATATATTGTTGCTGGAAAATCATTCCCCACACCCCACAGCTACTAAGTCCAAAGGGAAAAAGGGGAGAGGGATGGCAGATGATGTCAGTGTCCCTGCTAATCAAAAAGTCCTGGCACTTCAACCCTGCGAGCCCTGGCTCCATTACACCACTACGATCACTTGATTCGTGTTGCTAACAGAAGTCCTGTCCCTGTTTTGAACAGAGACGGTATGAAGGTTTGAGGCCTACAGAGGCAAAGGGGGAAAAGGTCAGGCTTAGAGGCCTGAAGTTTTCTGCTGGGAGGGGGTAACCCTAATAGGAGTAGTTTCATTTCCCCAGATTAGTGTCAGTTTCATTTCTCCACTTAAGTTTCATTTCTTCAGGTTTGAAGCAGTACTTTCAGTTTTGAGGAAGGAGGGCATATAAAGACAGCGAGACAGCCAGTGAGAGACAGACAGACAGAGCCTGAAAACAGAGCACGAAGAAGCAGCCTAGAAAAGTCTAAGGACAGCTAGGGTAAAGGAACTTGCATTTTGGTAATTTTATTTTATTTTCATGCCATTTGTATCACTGAGCTCTATTGTGCAAATACTTTTAGTTGTAAATTGCTTGTTTCAAATCTACTAAGTTAATCGTTGTGGTTAAACCCTGTGTCTAAGTGTCAGTCACCCCATGTCTACAGCCTAAACCCCATGTTACTGGGAAGGGGAAGTTTAAAAGAAGAAACGTGGGACTCTTAAGGAGGCAAAGATCCTTAAGGGCTTGCTTGGTGGATCCAGGTCATAAGTGAAACCATGATAGAAGGTATGTGGTGTAGTGGCTAGAGTGTTAGACTGGGAGCCAGGAGATCCGGGTTCTAGTCCCCACTCGGCCATGGAAGCTCACTGGGTGACTTTGGGCCAGTCACAGGCTCTCAGCCCAACCCACCTCACTGGGTTCTTGTTGTGAGGCTAAAATGGAGAGTAGGAGGGTTATGTACGCCACCTTGGGTTCCTCAAAAGAGGAAAAAAAGTGGGATATAAATGTAATAAATAAATAAAATAAAATAAATACTCTTCTCTATAGAGGAAGCCTTTCTCCTTTTCCTTTGGAGTGAGCTGATTGGCTCCTCCACTGAAATTAATGGGTCTCCTCAGATCTATTATTTTATCTATTAAAACATTTTTTAAAATGCCCTTCATCCGAGAGGTGGTGGTCTACAAATATAATTTAACTTATACAATACAATAAAATAAAAATTATGCAATAGAAAGACAATAAGCACATCATCATAATGAAGAAGGCAACAATGCAATACAACAGACAAACAGAGGCATCGTGTCAGTCCTGGACTTTAAATTGGGATGCATATGCTGCCACCACCACCCTTCCTCCCTATTTTTATCCACCCATCCTGATCCCAGACAGCAGTTTACACTTACAATTAAGACTTCCATTCAAGTCAGTTTTAGATTTTCAGAGTGAATGAAAAAATAAAAGGGACGTCAGGTGCAAAAATGAATATCCAATTAGATTATAATTGAAATGAATTGTGCATCTATATTGAAAAGCAACTCCTTCAAACCATTATCCCCATACTGGGGAAACTCTGCCCTATGAGCACACATACACCTCCCAGTTTTAGCCTCATCCCATTCTTGCTAACGTTCAGAAGATCAAATTCCTAACAACTACAAGAGGTTTTTTTAATGAAGTAATACACTGATAGATTAGAATCTGAATTTAGACTGGATACCTGGATTCAAATTTCCACTCAGTCATGATGCTCACTGGGTGACCTGGAGCCAGGCAACTATCTCTCAGCCTAACCTACCTCATAGGATTGTTGTGATGGTAAAAGGGGGAACACCATGTACACCACACTGAGCTCCTTAGAGGAACAGCGGGGTAAAAAGGAAATAAATCAATAACTGTATTTCATTTACCAAGCAATCCTAAGGGGTGAGGAGCCCCGTCATTTTTTGCCTTTCCGTCCTCCGAACAGGGGAATTCTGTTCGATAGGCCTTAGAGCCCATCTAACATCCCCTCTGTATCAAGGGTGTGATGGGAAGCTGGGAGAATATAGGATACCTTGGATCCTCAGCCACTCCCTACCCATCCATCGGTATGCCTGTGACGCTGCCATTATCAACCCTCTCTGAGGTCGGAGTTCCAACCTCATAGAAGAAACTGCTGCAGAAACCTCCATGGTGGCTAGGAGGAGCCCCTCCAAGGTCAGATATTTGTCTAAGACTGCAGAGAGGAACAATCCTATGGCCCCTGGGATACAATGGGATTCCCACCCCCCACTATTGCTGTCAGTGGTGGGAATTGTAAATACATGGATCTGCTGGGCTGAACAGCTAATTGATACGCCCCAAAATTTTTGTGCTGGCCAGGTGAGCCACTGGGGCTGGGGATAAGGTGATAGATCTACCTTGCCACTTTTCATTGCCCCCTACCCAAGATTGCTCTATTAATTGAGGGTTTCTTTCCCCCTCTGTTCACAGTTCTATGCTATTCTTTTAGAGAAGTTTGCTGCTTTTAGAAAGTTGTTTTAATGCTTTAACTGTTTTATTTTGTTTTGATTTGTTGCTGCTGAAAGCTGCTCTGAGATCTTGCTTGAAAGGCGAATTTCTATAATATGAAATAAATAAAACAAATAAACAAACTAGGCTTGAGAAACAGCTATCCCTTCACACAGCTCTGTGTTGAAAGTAAATTGAACACACAGAGGGACAATTCCGTATCTCTCAGGGCTTCTGTGTGCCCTATTTTAAACAACAAAGGCATGAGAGTTAAGAAAATATTGGAAAAGGGAACTGCTCATTTTGATTAGGCATATCTGTTTGATGTCAGCCACATCAAATTGGAAAGAACAGTCAGCACTGAAGCCATTCCACATGTGAACTTTGACAAATTATTGAAACTTACAGTGTCACACCAATTCTTCTTTTAAGATTCTTTATCTATAGCAAAAAGTAAAGACCGAGGTTAATAATAGCACTAATGGTAGCATCCAACAGGCTTTACAACTTGATTTATTGGATGGGGGGGTGAGGAAAGGGGAAGAAAAGTCTTTGGAAATGGAACAAAGAGAAGGTTGAATTCATATATATATATATATATATATATATACACATACATACATACAATGTTCCTTTAAAAAAAATTCTATGAAATTCTTAAGAAAATGTGTTTGTTTCATGTCAAGCCCTTTTGTGTAAAGGCTGGCTTTTTTCATAACTAGACTTTAGCTTTTGGAACAGGCTTTCACGTTCAGAACAAAAGGTAATTTTGCTTTCTTTCATACAAGGCCATTAAGAGCAAAACAAACAACAGACACACCCTTGGGTTGCTGAATTGCAGGTGCTGTATAGTATAAGAATTTCTTGGAGATATGCATACTAATAGTAACAATGAATATTTCAATTATTATCATTTTTTTGCCAGTACTGATTTTTTGCCAACTGTTTTTCTATTGGTGTACTTCTTTAGACTTACGAATACAATTATGAAAAGAGCACGCAGACAGGCCCATCCTGGGAGCTGCCTATATCAAGTCAGAGCATTGGTCCATCTAGTTTAATATTGTCTCCACTGACTGGCAGCGTCTCTCCGAGGCTTCAGGCAGGATTCTTTCCCAGCCCCACTTGGAGATGCTGCCTGGAATTGAACCTGGGCTGGGACATTCTGCGTGAAGGGGGTGGTCTTCTTTTACACAGGTCAGTCCACAGGTCAGAAAGACTGCCAGTGCCAGAGGATTATCTTCCATTTTGAAGGCAGCCTCCATTTGAAGGGCCGTCCAGGCCAAGGCCAGATCTACACCTTGCATCATATCGTTACGACCCCATCATAATAACACTGTCTCTCTTGCACAACTATACCTCGTAGGACACACAATGCCATTTGTTGTGGTATTTTGGATAATGTGGAATAAAAAGCAGGAAATAACACTACTATAGTAGTATATAGAAAGTGTAATGTGCCCCAACAATTATCAGTGCACTTCAATACCGCTACAAAGCAGTAGTGTAGATCTAGCCCAAGTCTGGTTTAAAGATGAAGAACCATGGGAAGGAATCGCTGGGCCTTGAAGTTGCCCATCAACAGACTGAGCAGGCAGACACAAAAGGTCAACCGGTAACAGTCTCCTACACTATGGTGAGATGTCCTGCATTTCTATTTAAATTATAATAGTTATTTCTAAATTTGCATCTATATATATTAGCATATGCAAATTTTATGCATGTGTCCTCTTCCATCCTCTTCATTGGGGGCTATTCGTAAGTGGCCACCCTATCTGTAACCCTCTGCAGTGCAGCCATCAGTTGGAAAGCCTAGAGCTCAACATTTTTTGGGGGGGAAGGTTTGGTTCTGAGAGGAGAGATAGGTTCTGAGGGGTCTGTGAAAAGGGAGGAGGAAAACATTCTGAGGAGACTGTGAGGAGAAAAAAGGAGACAGAGATCACAAAGGAAGTTTCTGAAGAAACTCTAAAGATGGAGAGACAGAAACAGAAAAGAGAGGTCCTGAGGAGGCTGAGAAAAAAACAAGGAGAACAGCAGCAGTAGCATTCTGCCCTCTGCTCCACAACCGACACTAACTGAGTCTACTGACACTGTGCCCGACAACCCACTGAGGCCTACTGACACTGTGCCAGACTGAAGTCTATGCTCCTGACTGAGGCCTGCTGAGGCTACATCTGACTCCTGGACTACACAGCTAGAGACACCTCTTAAGAAAGAGCCCTACATTTGAGGGCCATATAACTATTAGACTCTGTTCCTTCCATGTCATTGTTTAGAGACTTTACATTGTTTATTCATGAGAACGTTTATTTTGCTTCCCCGTTTTTCCCCTTTGCCTGATAAATAAATACTAGTTCTTGTTTCTTTATATATATCCCAATAATTTGTTCATTTATTTAAAATATTTATACCTCACCCTTCCTCCAAAAGGAGCATGGAGTGGCTTACAAGAGCTAGTCGGTCTCTAACGTGAGGGATCTGCCTAACCCCTCCATCTTTTCCCCCGATTTCTGCCTCAGATCTTTGGCCTTGACTAGTCTCGGCTAGGCCTCTGGCATTTGTTTGCTGCTCTAAGATTGACCCTCCCTGCCTTTTTTGGGCCACACACCTGCTCTTGACCCTCTTGGGCGGAGAGCCAACTCCCCTGGAAATTAATGGCTTGGATCCTGACCTGTGCCAAGACCTGGAAGTAATTCACACAGAAACATAGAGGCTGGACCTCTCTCACCAGGTCAGGTAGCTCATAATTTTAAATGCTCTACATGTTTGGAGGGGTTGAAAAATACCTCCAATTTTAGCTCAGAAAAGTGTGTGTGTGTTTCAGCTGTGAGACATTTGGGTGTGCACTAGTCTAGAATAACATGTCAATGAATGTATCACTCATATTGTAGTGAGACAGCAAAACCTGCAGTTCTCTCTCTCTCTCTCTCTCTTTGTTACCTACAATTTATTTGAGGTTCCATGGTCGTCCCACTTTGAAGATCAGGAAGAAAGATGTTGTGTTCAATGAAAACTATTTGAACTGCCCCTTTTCTTGCAGCTGCATCTTTTGTCAATACATGCAGTGAAGAAGGCAAACAAACCTCATTGTGAGGCTCATCTCGCAGCACCAGAATGCATCTGCACCCACCCGATCATTTCCCATGGTCTTCAATGTATTCTTTCTATTATTCATAGAACGCAATGTAAATGAAGCTATAAATTTTGCCACATACTAAATGTGGAAAGGAAATAATGGAAATGGTGAATTATGAATGAATCACGGGTTACTGTAATTCCTGAAGGGTTCTAATGGAAATGATTGCAGCCATGCAATGATACAATTGTCTAACTTATATATTGATCCGAGTGATTCCGAGAAAGCTATAATTAATAAACACAATTTATGCATTTAATTTTCATGCAGGTGCTGATGATTATAACGATCAAAGACAAGCACATGCCAAAGCTACCCAGGAGCCGGCGTATACCATTGCTTGGGGGAGTACTGAGTTGGGAAGAGGCATGTAATACCCTGAAAAAATATGTCTCCACCCATCCCCCCAAAATGTTCTTCCAAATTTTAACCGGCCTCAAGCAAACTGCATGGCATATTCTACAGCAAAAATTTTAGTCTGCAAAGAAATAATTTGCTCTGTCCTGTTTGTATAAATGGATGAAATAAAGACCAATTTTGGGAGGTTTCTTTTTCTCGATTTTAAAGGGGAAAGAAAAGTTTTGCTTAATTAAGATATGAAACATAATACACATATGAAAAAAAAAAACCCTGCTGTTCTGAGCAAAGGATTCTTGCTAGTAATTATGCACAGCTTCACAAAAGTGGAGTGGGAGAGGTGGCAACATACAGGTCTTCTGGGCGGAAGTTCCGGGCATAAAGGTAGCATTGGAGAATGGTTGAAGTTGCTTACAGCTGGACTCCTTTCCACACTTTTCTGGGAGTCGAACGCCATTGAACTCAATGGGACTTACTTATGAGTAGACTGCACTCCAATGCATACTTTCCTGGGAGTAAGCCTCATTTAACTCAATGAGACTAACTTCTGAGTAAACCAGTAGGTATAGGATAGCACAATTAAACATTCAAAATACAAGATAACTTAAATTTGGTGTCACAGAAAGAGAGAAATCCACCTCCAAGGCATGGTTAAGGAACTATGGCTTTCCAGCCATTGGTGGACTCTAACTCCTACCAGTCTCTGCCAGTATGGTGAATGATCAGGGATGATGGGAGTGGTAGTCCAACAACTTCTAGAGGGCCACAGGTTCCCCACCACTACTCTGTGGAGTGTATGCTCCTTGGGGCGGTGGACTGTATTTTTCTGGCTTCGGCAAAACAGTACGTGCATTGATTGTGCTGCATTAATCTTATTATTAATAACAATAATAGTAATAATAATAACAATAATTACAGTATGTGTGTGTGTGTGTGTGTGTGTATATATATATATCTATATATATATATATATATATATATATATATATATATATAATTTATTATATTTCTATACCGTTCCATAGTTGAAGCTCTCTGGGTACAATGTTGTTGTTCAGTCATTCAGTCGTGTCCGACTCTTTGTGACCCCATGGACCACAGCACGCCAGGCCTTCCTGTCCTCCACTCTCTCCCAGAGCGTGCTCAAGTTCATATTCATTGCATCGGTGATGCTATCTAGCCATCTCATCCTCTGCCGTCCCCTTCTCCTTTTGCCTTCAGTCTTTCCCAGCATCAGGGTCTTTTCCAGAGAGTTTTCTCTTTGCATTAGGTGGCCAAAATATTTGAGCTTCAGCTTCAGTATCTGTCCTTCCAATGAGCGCTCAGGGTTGATTTCCTTTAGGATGGACTGATTTGACCTCCTTGCAGTCC
The DNA here is from genome assembly GCF_057233095.1 of Heloderma suspectum. Taxonomy (NCBI): domain Eukaryota; kingdom Metazoa; phylum Chordata; class Lepidosauria; order Squamata; family Helodermatidae; genus Heloderma; species Heloderma suspectum. The sequence goes on along the minus strand of NC_139465.1, from coordinate 13,106,450 downwards.
AGGGGACTCGTAAGAGTCTTCTCCAGCACCACAGTTCGAAAGCATCAATTCTTCGGCGCTCAGCCTTCCTTATAGTCCAGCTCTCACAGCCATACATTACTACTGGGAAAACCATAGCTTTGATTAGACGGACCTTTGTCGGTAAGGTGATGTCTCTGCTTCTTACTATGCTGTCTAGGTTGGCCATAGCTTTCCTCCCAAGGAGCAAGCATCTTTTAATTTCATGGCTACAGTCACCGTCTGCAGTGATCTTGGAGCCCAAGAAAATAAAATCTGTCACAGCTTCCATTTCTTCCCCTTCTATATGCCATGAAGTGATGGGGCCAGATGCCATGATCTTAGTTTTATTAATGTTGAGTTTCAAACCAGCTTTTGCACTCTCCTCTTTCACCCTCACCAAGAGGCTCTTCAGATCCTCTTCGCTTTCTGCCATTAGGGTGGTATCGTCTGCATATCGGAGGTTGTTGATAATTCTCCCGGCGATCTTAATTCCGACCTGTGATTCATCCAACCCGGCGTTTCTCATGATGTACTCTGCATATAAGTTAAATAAGCAGGGTGACAATATGCAGCCTTGTCGAACTCCTTTCCCAATTTGGAACCAATTGGTTGTTCCATGTCTGGTTCTTACTGCTGCTTCTTGACCCTCGTACAGGTTTCTCAGGAGACAGGTAAGGTGGTCTGGTACTCCCATCTCTTTCAGAATTTGCCACAGTTTGTTGTGATCCACACAATCAAAGGCTTTAGCGTAGTCAATGAAGCAGAAATAGACATTTTTCTGGAATTCTCTTGCTTTCTCCATGATCCAGCAAAGGTTGGCGATTTGATCTCTAGTTCCTCTGCATCTTCGAAACCCCACTTGTACTTCCGGTAGGTCTCGGTTCGCATACTGCTGAAACCTAGATTGTAGGATTTTGAGCATCACCTTGCTGGCATGTGAAATGAGCGCAATTGTGCAGTAGTTTGAACACTCTTTGGTGTTGCCCTTCTTTGGAATTGGAATGTAAACTGACCTTTTCCAGTCTTGCGGCCACTGTTGAGTGTTCCATATTTGTTGGCATATTGAGTGCAGCACTTTAACAGCATCATCTTTTAGGATTTTAAATAGCTCAGCTGGAAGACTGTCATCTCCTCTAGCTCTGTTGTTACTAATGCTTCCTAAGGCTCACTTGACTTCACTCTCTAGGATGTCCGGCTCAAGTTCAGTGACCGCACTATCATGGCTATCAGGGACATTCAGATCTTTCCTGTATAGTTCTTCTGTGTATTCTTGCCACCTCTTCTTAATCTCATCTGCTTCTGTTAGGTCCCTGCCTTCTTTGTCCTTTATCATGCCCGACTTTGCACAAAACGTTCCCTTGAGATCTCCGATTTTCTTGAAGAGATCTCTAGTCTTTCCCATTCTGTTGTTTTCCTCGATTTCTTTGCATTGTTCATTTAAGAAGGCCTTCTTGTCTCTCCTTGCTATTCTCTGGAACTCTGCATTCAGTTGGATATATCTTCCCCTTTCTCCCTTGCTTTTCGCTTCCCTTCATTCGTCAGCTACTTGTAAAGACTCATCAGACAGCCACTTGGCTTTCCTGCATTTCTTTTTCTTTAGGATGGATTTCGTTGCTGCCTCCTGAACAATGTTATGGACCTCCGTCCATAGTTCCTCAGGCACTCTGTCTATCAGGTCTAATCCCTGAAATCTATTCCTCACCTCCACTGTATATTCATAAGGGATATGATTTAGGTCATACCTGAATGGTTTAGTGGTTTTCCCTACGTTCTTCAATTTAAGCCGAAATTTTGCAACAAGCAGCTCATGATCTGAGCCACAGTCAGCTCCAGGTCTTGTTTTTACTGACTGTATAGAGCTTCTCCATGTTTGGCTGCAAAGGACATAATCAATCTGATTTCGATATTGACCATCTGGTGATGTCCATGTGTAGAGTCGTCTCTTGTGCTGTTGGAAAAGAGTGTTTGCTATGATCAGCGTGTTCTCTTGGCAAAACTCTATTAGCTTTTGTCCTGCTTCATTTTGTACACCAAGGCCATGCCTGCCTGTTATCCCGGTGATTTCTTGACTTCCTACTTTAGCATTCCAATCCCCTATGATGAAGAGGACATCTTTTTTTGGTGTTAGTTCTAGAAGGTGTTGTAGGTCTTCATAGAACCGATCAACCTCAGCTTCTTTGGCATCAGTGGTTGGGGCATAGACTTGAATTACTGTGATGTTGAATGGTTTGCCTTGGATTCGTACTGAGATCATTCTATCATTTTTAAGATTGTACCCCAGTACAATCCCACCCTTTTGTTGACTATGAGTGCTACTCCATTTCTTCTAAGGGATTCTTGCCCACAGTAGTAGATATGATGGTCACCTGAATTAAATTCGCCCATGCCTGTCCATTTTAGTTTGCTGATTCCCAAGATGTCGATGTTCAGTCTTGCCATCTCATGTTTGACCACCTCCAGCTTACCTTGATTCATTGATCTTACGTTCCAGGTTCCTAAACAATATTGTTCTTTACAGCATCGGATTTTCTTTTCACCACCAGACACATCCACAGCTGAGTGTCCTTTCAGCTTTGGCCCAGCCGCTTCACTCTTTCTGGCGCTACTTGGAAATACCCTCTGCTCTTCCCCAGTAGTATATTGGACACCTTCCGACCTGAGGGGCTCATCTTCCGGCGTCATATCTTTTAGCCTTGTGATATGTTCCATGGGGTTTTCTTGGCAAGAATACTGGAGTGGGTTGCCATTTCCTTCTCCAGTGGACCACATTTTGTCAGAACTCTCTGCCATGACCTGTCTGTCTTGGGTGGCCCTGCATGGCATAGCTTATGGCTTCATTGAGTTACGCAAGCCCCTTCGCCACAACAAGGCAGTGATCCTGGGTACAATATACAAAGTTTAAAAACCATTTACATAAAAACAATATATACAAACAGCATATAACTAAATATATACAAACAGCATATAACTAAAAGCAATTTTGAACTAAAAGCATTTTAAAAAAATACACATATACTGTACACACACACACACATGCACATTTGAAAGTTAAGCAAGAAGTATTGCATGGGAAAGTGTTACTTCATTCAGCCAAATGTCCATTTTTCCCTTCAAACAGTGTGTTCACAGCAATTGTAGCAGAGTTCAAAAGATATGAACCCAAAAGCATAGGGAACATTGCCACAGCCCAGAACTATTTCATTTTATACTTTGTTCAAAGTTCACTTACAAGGTGTGCTTGAGGAGGCTCTGTTCTATTACTGCCACTGGTACAGTGTGTTCTTTTAGTTTACATTTTTCCTCCATTTGTCCAGAGAAATCCATTTCGTCAAAACATACCGCCAGTCTTCTAAAATGTGATTTATGGTACCATTTAGCCACTTCTCACTGGTTGGTGTGTTTCCCTCTCTGCCCCCTCTCCATTCCAACATACCCAGCCGTATTTAACTCCAGGGCTGCAGCACAGTGGGTGTCTCAGCAAAGCAAACATTTTTAATTTACAGCCACCTTTGATTTTTTTCTTATAAAAATATGATGCTCCCTGCTTCCACATATATAAAAATCATAACACAAAAACGAAGAGGAAAGAAATAAAGAAAATGGCATTATTCACCAGAAATGTTCTCTCTTCAACATGGTTTCAGAAAAGACAGCGTTGCCACAGTACTATTGTAGGATTATTTGAGGGAGACAATAAGTGTGTAGGCCAGGGATGTTGAATATCTTTCAGTCCAGAGGCCAAATTTATTTTCAGAGAAGCTCTTGGGGGCCACATTGCAGACGTGGGCAGAGCCAGAGGCAAAGGGGAGGCAGGACCAAATTCCCAAAAATACCAGCATATTTTAGCTTAAAGCTCTTCCTGACATTAACTAAGCCTTAGGAGAGGCATTTCCACCTTTTAGAATTGAGTCTCCCAGTTGGGTTATGACAATTTTGGATATATGAGAAAAGAAACACATCTGGCTTCCTCTGCTTCTATAGGTGCTCTCTGCTTTTACCTTGATTTTAAAAAATTCTATCTAGACCATACAGGTCTGAGCAGGGAAGTACTTCACAGTATTCACACTAAGCATATAGTGAGCTTTATTTGAAGCAAAGCTAGTGGGAATTTGGTAAACAATGGGGAAATACTAGTAAAACCAACATTATTTCTTTCTCTTACCCCAATATGTCCTGACTGAAATTATTTATGACTTTGGATCCACATTGACGCAGACAACTGAAGTCCCGTAGATCTGCCACTGAGGAAGACTAGTCAAAACGCATCTGGCAAAGAATGTTAAGTTCCACAGATAACTTCTGGAATTTGATATCGTAACAGGATAGAGACACGATATGCCTGACTGTATAACTTCTGTAGGCTTTCAAGTAGTTGTCCTAAAATCGATTTTTATTCACACCTCTTGTACAATTTTAGTGATGTTTTTACGAATTCTTTTAAAAATCTCTTACGGGGTTTTACACTTTATAGTACTGCCTTTTACCTGCAATGTTTGTTGTGCAACTTTAAGTTATATTTTATAAGTTTGTATAATAATTGACAAATCTCGTTGTTATAGCTACTTGTGCGTAAAAACTTGCATACTGTCCTGACCTTTTATCTTTATCTGATCAGGGGCATTGAACCTCTTTCAGTCCAAGGGCCTAAATTCAATTTCATAGAAGCTCTCAGGGGCCACATTGCAGAGGTGGATGGGGCCTGAGGCAAAAGGAGGCAGGGCCATATTCCCCAAAATACCAGCAGAGTTTAGCTTAAAGCTCTTACTGACAATAACTAAGATTTAGGAAAGGCATTTCCATCTTTTAGAATGGGGAAAAATGTGCAAAATCCAGGAAACCACCAAATAATCAGCCATCAGGGGGACAGGGTGGAGCCGGGGGAAGGGGTGGAGTCAGGGGGTGTGGCCACCTCAAGATCCCCAGAAGGCTCAATTGGGACCCCAGGCATGCCAAATTTGGTCTGTGAGCTTGAGTTTCTGCAGCCCTGCTATATCTGCTCCATGTCAAGTTCTCATGTATTCTATCATAAATCTGTCACATACAATTTCTGCATCATTCCGCAATTTAAACTAGAGCTGTGCACAGATGGCCTCTCAAAATTCTCCAGCCTATTTGTGGGCAGAGAAACTGGGGACACAATTTCAGCAAATTTCTCCTAGGGGAGGAGAAATTCTCCAACCGTTTCTCACAGATAGGGCTCACTATTGGCAGGGGTTGTAGCACAGCTTCTTTCTTTTTTCCTCAGGGTTTTTGGTTTATTGCACTGGTTCTGTAGGTGGCAACAGCATCAACTGTGTTGAGGCTTCTACTTTTTTGAGGCAGAATTTTGAATTTATTTTTGAACTTAGCGAGTTGGCCGAGGGCACTGTGTGTGTTTTCTCTCTCTATCACACTTCTTTCCATTGCTCTGCAGCCTCCCAAGCCACCTGCCTTTCCTGAACTGAAAAAGGCCCATGGGAAGAATTGCCTCATGATGTCTTCTTCATGATGGCTTTAACTGAAGTGCAGAAAAGCAAGGAGGCTACAGGCTGCCACAGAGATTATTGTGCAGTGACAGACAGGACACTCAAGCATACTCCTCAGCAATCTCATAAGTAAGGTAAGCACAAGAACCCCAAACCCAACCTATGAGAATTTCTCTGAAATTTCTCCTCCTTTCAATTTCTTTTCAAAAGCAATTTCTTTTCTATCGAATGAGAATGGTCAAAAAAAGTGTGGGAGAAATTTTTGAAACAGCACTAATTTAAAGACACATATACAATCACATTGATTTTTCTATGCAATTTTCCCTAACAGATGCATCTTATATGCATTTCTCCCCCATATATACACATTTTTTGGCATGTATCTTTTCCTAATATATGCCTTCTTATATTCAGCTTTCCCCAAGGTACATCTTTCTGAATGCATTTTTGGAGCCAAAAACTGCAAAAAAATGGAGAAATGCAGAATCCAAAGGATAGCCATGTTCCAACCCACATATTAGTCCAGAAAGTCTGACTTAGGTCAGTTCACTTCAAATGTGGACCAAATGAAATTCTCCAAACTAATTAGGAGTAGTGGGTTTTCTAGTTTTATCACAACTTATTTGGCTTCCCTCAAAATTCCTCAGTAAGGGCACCACCCTATGCATGATTAGACAGAAAAAAAGCCCCACACCTCCCAGCATTTCCCAGCCAGCTATGCATGTTAACGCAGAAAAAAGTCATACAGCTCCAAGTATTCCTCAGCCATCTCTCCCTTTCTCTCCTCTAGCCTTGCTCTTTCTCTCTTTCTACCCCTTTGCCTTTCTATTTCTCCCTCCCTCCCAGCCTCTAGCCTCACAATTTCTCTCCCCCACCCTTCTTTAGCTCATTTTTGACTACCCAGGCCCCCATGGCAGCCATTATGTGATGAGCCGTATCCTCTGTGGGAGCCATTTTGTGGTGGTGCCCACAGCAGTTTATCAAATTCCCAAATGAGCATATGGGTCCAAAAAGGTTGGAGACCACTGCCCTAGTGGAAGAAAAGCAGAATAGACATTTTAAAAAATAAATTAATACACACACACACAAATGCAGCAGAGGCCACCCTAGATAAACATGTCAAGAGCATGGGGAACTTCTGTTCACCTTCAGAATTTGAACTAGGTGGGAAAAAAATTCTAGAGTGTATCTGTGTATCCTAAGGTGTGAGGGTTTTTTTTTTTCATTATTCACTTTATATTCCATTAAACTGAAGACAGGAGGGGCAATAGAGGCTGGAGACTGTGTTAATGAGCAGAGCAGAGTGTCAGTTACATCGCTAGATGAAAGAGTTCCCTGAGCCAACAAAAGAAAGAGCAGGGTTGAAAAAGAAAATGGATAAAAGTCCCAAGTCTCCTGGGCTTTAACTTCTAGACTGAGAGGTGGTTATTCTCTAAGATGAATCTGAGAGAAAGAGAGAGAGAATTAAAATGTCTACTTTATGTGCAAGTTTGTGTTTCATTCTGCCTGTATTTCATCTGTACCTAAAATAACTTGTTGACATCCAGAACTGTAACTCTGAAATAGACTTCTGACACCAATTGGTGCTCATTCTGTGGCATATTTACTGCCATTTTTCCCTTGGGATGCTTGCAAGGCAGCCTGGGAGAGTGGCGTGTTAACTGCTTCTGTCCTCTTAGATCAGAATCCCTGAACTGCACTCTATGAGAGACGTTCTGCTGTGGGCAGGGGGCGAAACTAATTGTATAATGGGAGTCCAAATGTACCTAACCAAAGAGGAGGCTCACGAAAGAGATCCAGTGGTCCATATCCATCTGTGAACTGCCATGACCTGAACCTCAAGCAGTAGCCAGGACATAAACACTGGGGAGTCAACCAAGTTGGGTGAGCTAGCAAGGGAATCACTACATTCAACCCCCAATGCCAAGCCTAAACCTGACAGTAAGATGGCCAGGTATCCTACTTTACAGAGGACATTGCTCTATTTGAAGCTCAGAGGGCTTTGAAGGTGTTCTCTATTTGAATGGTTGTCCGGTCCAAGTCCAGTTTAATGATAAAGGATGATAAGAAGGAACAGTGGAGGCCATCTATAGTTAGACAGCAGGCCAAACAAGCACACAGGTCACTTGTCACAGTCTTCCCCACTATGGGGAAATGTATTGCATTTCTAATTAAATTATAGTGATTATATCTATATTTGTGTTAGATATAAATTAGCATATGTAAATTTTATGCAACTCTCCTCTCTCTCTTTCTTTTGGTGATGCATTTCCTCTTTTAGGATGATGTGTACTGTAAGTGACCACTCCTACCTGACAGCCAGGGGCCCCTGGGACACCAACCCCCTGAACTAGGACACCCAGAACAGTATCCCCTGTCCTGAACTTCCTAGAGGTGCCAGAGCCCTCCTCGCCAGGTACCTCATACTTCCCAGTCCCATCCTACACAGCACACCAGGTGGGAGTGAATTGAAAGGCAATGGAATGCTTGGCTGAAGCAGAGGTGGTTCTATACTGAGGGGAAATGGAGCAGTGACCCTCCACCTGTTCCCCACCCACTTGTGGCAGAGAGATCCTCCCACAACCAGGTACATGTGGGAGTGCTACATATGATCTTCTCCTGTTCTGCTCCACTGCTGGAGGGTGTGGAATCTGGAAGTTGTGGACAGGGCCAAGAAGTATGCAAGAATTCAGCAGGAGCTTAGACTCCATTTGGGACAAGCAATCAACTCCCAATGCCCTGACCAGGCTCTTGAAGACCCTGTATCTCACCACCCTTGTCCTTGCACTACGTTCTAGACCAGAACCAAACTTTTCCCTGAAAATAATTTCCTCCCCCTCCTCGGAGCATATTCACTTAAAATACCTCCTCCACCAATTTTGCCATCCACAGACATGGTGGAGAATTTCAGACACAACTGTGAATCCAGTTTTAATATTGTTTAGTATCATTTTAGTGTTGTTGAAGGAAGCAATGGGCTGGGTTGCTACTCCTTCCAGCCCTCCTCTGTTAACAAAGCTGAAATTTCATAAGAGAATTTCCTTTTCCACCCATCCAAACATTTGGAGAATTCTGCCTCCCTCCACCTGAGAATATTCAGTGCGATAACCTCCCCCAACCCTCCATTTCATCACCCACAAATAGGGCAGAGAATCTGGGAAGGCTATTTTCATTAAACATAACATTCCACATTATCCAAAATACTGCAACAGATGTCATTGTATGTCCTATGAGGTATAAATACACAAGAGGGATAAAACATTACCATGATGGGATCTTAATGATATGACAAAAAGTGTAGATCTGGCCTGTATCATCTAGGGATGAGGGAGAAATTCATTCAATTCACATTTTAATGTACACTTACCTAATTTTACACTTTTGAACCAATATGTGAACCAACATTCGGCTATCCTTCAAAATTTGCAGTTCCCCAAATTTTGCTCCAATCAAAAGATGCATACACAAATGCATAAATTAGGGGAAAGTGCACATGAAAAATGCATATATTAGGGGAAATAACATTCAAATGCATTATATTAAAAATTGCTTGCAAAAATGTGCATATTAGGCAAAATTGAGTACATAAATATGTGCATTAGGAGAAACACAGACAAAAATAGATATGAATTTTCATGCAAACCTTTAAAAGAAATTCTCTAAGTTCAGGATGAACTGAACTTGAAACTGGAAAAATACTCAAATTTCAGGACTTAACAGATTTGTTAAAAAATTAACAGATTTGTTCATCCCTAGTATCATCTGCCTCCTGTAGACCAATATTCAGGACTGGGAAAGAATTCTGCCAAAAGAAGTTTGGCTTCCACTCCAGATGGTTTAGCTGTTGTTGTTGTTTTAAGATAAAATAAAATTCTGCTCTACTGTTCAGCTTGATTCACTTGCTTGCATAATTTGGCCCTCTCTGCTCTAAACCTCAAATGTTACACTTTTAGTGGATACATATTCAGTTGTGAATTATCAAGAGCTGGTTCACACATGATGGATACCAATTGATTATTCATTATTGTATCTTTGATGATGGGGAGATAAATGTGTGAGCTGACTCCAACTGCTGTGTTGGAGGCAATACAAGAATTTGACCTGTGGCATTATTACCTGTGAGGGTCCATTCACACATACATGTTTTCAAGCGATGAACGTGCTTGTGTGAATCGGCCTTCTGATGCAAATGAAACTCTTGTTTCCAAATTTCCACACAAAACTATATAGAGCAAATGAAAACAGAACAGTTCCCCACTGGTGCATTATATTGTCCTCCATCACACCCAAAGGGTTAACGAGAGAGTGACTTGGGTTTACTAGTATTAATCCTGTACTCTCTGAGATAGGCATGCTTTGAACTGTCCGGTGCATTAAGCATGGCAGGCTTCCAAATAAGCTTTTCAAGCTTATGAGCTCTTCTACCATTTACATACGCAACATAATTCAAGCTACATTAAGAACTGCTCAGCAGAAGAAGGTGAAATTTCAAAATCCTTGTTTTTCTTTCACTCCCTGTCCCAGCGGAATGTTAAGTACTTTTTTAAAAAATAATGTTGGAGGGATTGATTAAAATCCAGTAAAGCAATCCATTGCCACGCTGTTTAATTCTCTAAATTGCAATCAGGTACAAAGTATACATCATACTACCTAAATAGAAATACAAGACTAACTCCTCAGAGAGTAGATTAGATCCACAGTAACAGTGACGCTCTACGACGTAACACACATCTCAGCCAGAGAAGGATAAAATGGGACAAATATGGGCAAAGCTTATGAATCTTTATTTTACTTTGATGTTAAAAGCCTGATTCTAAATCCATGCCTTTTAATTGCGGGTACATTTTAAGAAAATACAAAAAGACCCTACATAAAACTGGTCTTCCCATGTAATTTGTTTCTCAGTAATCAGCAGTCTAATCTCCATCTCATCCAGATTAACCAAACAAAGCACATTTCGGAAAGATTCAGGACTACAAACCTTTACACCAACACATAGGGTTTCCCCAAGACATTTTTAAGCAAAGGAATAAAATGTCCCCCCTGCACTCTAGATACAAAAGCCATCCAAATTGCCAGTTGAATGAGACTGTGTCCTCCACTGCACTTGAGGGCAGTGGGCTAATTTACAGGACAAAGGCAGGCCATGTGGCACACACAACTCTATCCTCCAAACTCTACCCACCATGTTCCATCCCACAGCACCCACTGCCTGAGGCAACTGCTTCACTGCCTAATGGTAGGGCTGGCTCTGCACACACAATTCCTCTCTTTCCTAATCAATTCCTTTGTCTCTCTTTTGGCCAATGCCACAGAAACTTCTCACAAATCTCTGTGGAGGTATCCCCCCACCCCATGCTAAATCCACCTTTCATCTCTCCCAAGTGTTAGATAAAAAGTTCTTGCTTCCGGTTTAGAAGAAAAGGATGCCAGGCAGGCAGCAGTGGATCCAACACTATTTTATTGAAACGTTTTGCAAAACAGGTGCAGAGCAGTCTGGACCCCGAGACACGTATGCAAAAGCTTTTTATACCATATCATTTCTATTGTTCTTGCCAGTAACCAATGAAACAGTCAGTACATCAGCTTACCAAGTCAATAGCCAATAAACAGTCAGTATCAGCTTACCAAGCCGTTAGTCATGAGCGCGTCATTATGGTTCTCCTTTTTGCCCCGCCCACATTTTTCCCACCACTCGGGCTCCTACATAACTGAGGCGCCAACGGTTATGGAGTCTCTTTTTCTAACAATTCCCTCCTTTAAGTCTTTACTCACATCTTAAAGCGTTTAAAACGGAGCCTCTTTATTGGTACAATAAAGCAAGAGCATCTGTTTTGACAGAGAGCGGTTTCTATCAATCGCTGGGATAAGCCTCTAACACAGGGGATAATGCAGCAGCCAAATAATACCAGAACTCCTACTACCACTACAAGCGAGATAAGGATTGAGGCTGCTAGGTGTTTCCATTTTCCAAACCACTTTTCTAGCCAGGCAGTCAGGGGGTTGTTAATCCCTGAATTCTCGGCTAACTCCTCAGATAAGGTGGTGAGACCTTGTAATGCTTTTGTTACTGTGCCGTCTGGGGCAGTGTTGTTAGGGATGAAGGTGCAACACCGCCCACCTAACATAACGCATGCCCCTCCTCTTTCTGCTAACATCATATCAAGAACACGCCGATTTTCCTAGGCAATTTGGCTAGTGGCATCTAGCTGCTCAGCCAATCCTTTTACAGCATCACGGGTATAATTTATAAATCTTTGTTGATTATAATAAATGTAATTGATCCAATCTACATTTTTGTTAATGGTTGCCCACCAAAACAGGGTAGACTCAAATCCTGCAGCGATTTGATTTCTCCCTTTGAACTCATCTGGCACTCCCCTTGGCACCCCTATAGAGTCAATGTATATTCGATTATCAAAAGGGGTTACCGACCGTTTCTGTCGGGGTTGGCTAGTCTCCCTTGTTGGATGAAATGCGATTGAAAAGGGGACTGCCAACTGGACCAGTCCACAAACTCCTGACCAATTAAAGGGTAATACTTCATACAACTCTAGACCCCCACAATACCACCAGAGATCAGCCCGTGGGATTGGGAGGGAGTCATTTTTAAAGCTAGTGGAATTAACACATCTCCATTTGTTTGTCAGGTTCCCTACAGGCTCCCCTCCCCCTATAAGATTTTGGTATATCTTACCGATTTTCGGTATATCTTACACGATTTTCTAATTTGAGGGGAGGGTACAACTTATTGAGAGTCTGGCACTCCTCCTCTCCCCATGCGTTAGGGTGCTGGAACAAACGGATCACACAGGTGAGGAGGGAGGGAGTGTCCCATCCCAGAGGAAAAGGCAGTACCCTTGCTACCGATCTTCCTGCAGCACAAATAAAACAGTCAGACTTATTTAAGGAATTCGCGGTGTACTTTACCCATTCTAGCCACACATTATCAGTTTCTTCTGTTATTGGGACCCCTAATCTGGCTTTCCAGGGGCACTTCTCTATCTCTGGGAACTTTATTAAGGGGGGCAGACGTGGGGCTGCAGGGGATAGCCTGGCTTGCTGTACAACTTGCTTAATGGTCTGATGGACCCGCGGCGGGCTCCATCGATCTAATCCCCACTGCCCTCCCTTAGTGAGGCAGACTTTGGCCCCTTGTGGTAATTGGCTTTTCCGAGTACCAGTATAATAGGTGTAGGGTTTGATTAATTGTATCTCAAAAACCTTCTTTCCTAAGCAAGTGATAGACTTCATGGATTTGTAGTATTCTGTCCCTAGAAAAGTTCTGAAGACTGTGTTTTCCCCTTCTTGGCAACAAGATTGTTTTGATCCCATTACTCCATAGGTAAGCAATATTAGGATCCACAGCCACTTCATTTTAGCAAGAGTAGCTATTCTATCAAGCCCAATTAAGTCGGATCTTGGCCTTTTCTAGGTGCTGGGATTTATAGACAAGAGGCGATTGTGGCTCCTGGATGGCTTCTTCGCCTGTGTCCCTGGCAGCTTCCTGCGGGGTGCCAGGGAGCAGAGGACCGTTGCCCGTGTCCTCCTATTCTCTCCGGGTGACAGGAGGAGGCAGGGGTCGTCTAAATGGCTTCGACCGGCTGCAGTGTGTCCATTTGCTAGAACCTACAAGTTTTACACATGAATGGCTGGTTGGTCCCACTAGGTAGGGTCCTTCCCACCCTTCCTTTAAAGCTTCTTTATTCCATTTTTTCAGCAGTACTTCATCTCCCGGTTGGAAGAGATGGATGGGAGCATCTAGTGGCAATCTCTGGAATGGAACAGAGTAGGCTCGTAGCTGTGAAAGAACAGACTGTAGAGAAATCAACTGGCCCCTTAACATCTGATCTCCCATTTCCCATTTGACCTTCTCCCTCCTTCCGCAGTGTACCCGAGGCGGGAATCCAACCATTAGTTCAAAGGGGGACAGCTTTATGTCTTTTTTTGGCATTTTTCGAAGCTTTGTCAAAGCTATTGGCAGAGCCTCAAGTGAGTCTTACCCCTTGCTGGAGCTTGGTTAGAGTCTCCTTGAGACTCTGATTGGTTCTTTCAACATGCCCACTTGCCTGGGGTCTCCAGGGGCAGTGTAAGTGCCACTCTACCCCCAGAGCTCGTGCCAACCCTTGCGTAACAGCTGAAGTGAAATGTGAGCCCTGGTCGGATTCTATAACTTCAGGCAAGGAGAACCTGGGCACCACCTCCTGTAACAATTTAGCAACTACAGTTTTTGCTTGACAGTTCCTGCATGGGAACGCTTCTACCCACCCTGTCATTTGACACACTATTACAAGCAAATACCTGTAACCCCTACACGGTGGCATTTCAGCAAAATCAATCTGCACCCTCTGGAAGGGATAGTACGCCCATGGTCGCCCTCCTTTTAGTGGAGGGGGGGCTCTGAGGGAATTAGTTTTCTGACAGACCTTGCAGGTTGCGGCTAGTCGATGGGTGCGTACAGTTAGGCCAGGGGAGACAAATAGCCTTTTGCAATAGTCAGTCATGGCTGATGCCCCAGGGTGTCCAAGAAAGTGATGCACTTGTTCCAGGATAGCTCCCTGCAGGGTCTGTGGAAGAAGCAGTCTTCCATCCGTCATCTGGATCCATCCATTATTGCGAGGACTCACTTTGTGTTCTTGTGCCATTTGCAACTCAGAGGGGGAGTATGTGGGGCGCTCCCCCCTTCTGGGTTAGACAAGGAATGTTCCTTGGATTCCTTCCCTGGCTGCTCTCTTTGCAGCCTCATCAGCTCTTTGATTTCCTTGCCTCCACTTTTCCTCTTTTTCCTTTCCATGGGCTCAGACGTGGATAACTGCCACTTGTAAGGGTAACTGGAGGGCATCCAAGAGGTCTACGATTAAGCCGCCATTGGCAACTGGGGATCCATTTGCTGTAAGGAATCCCCTCTCTTTCCATAACTGTCCGTGAGCGTGCACAACAGCAAAAGCATTCTTGCTGTCAGTGTAAATATTTACCCGGCTTCCTTTGCCTGCCTGCAAAGCTCTTGTCAGGGCCACCAGTTCAGCGGATTGGGCGGAAAAATGAGGGGACAGTCGTTCTTCATGGACACTCTCACTATGGGTGACGACAGCCGCTCCTGTGTAACGCTTCCCGTCTAGCATATAACTGGACCCATCCACAAACAGATCTTCAGCCCCCTCCAGTGGTTCATCTTCAAGATCTGGCCGACCCTTGGTGTCCAAGTCTAGTACTTCAAGACAATCATGATCTGGGAGCCCCGGCCCACATGTGGCCTGTATTGCCGGTAACAGGGTGGCGATGTTGAAGCTAGAGCAGGCTTTGAAAGTGAGGCTTTCGTTCGTTAACAAGCCTATTTCATATCGGGAGTGCCGAGCCGGGTTGAGGAATTGCTTCCTCCCCCTGACCCTAGGATTTGCAGCACCCCATGTGGCACCCAGACCTCGATGGCCCCTCCCATTGTCATTTTTTCCACTTCAGTGCAGATCAAGGCTGTCGCTGCTACCGCTGTCAAGCAGCTCGGCCATCCTCGTGCTACAACATCAAGGACTTTGGAGTAGTAACCCACTGGCCTCCAGGAAGGGCCCGTCCATTGGGAGAGTACTCCCGAGGCTATGCCCTTATTCTCATGCACATAGAGTCTAAACGGTCGACTGGGATTTGGCATGGTGAGGGCCGGTGGTGACACAAGAGCAGCTTTAAGGCTGAGGAAAGACTTATTCATTTTTTTAGTCCATTTTCATTTGTCTAATTTATCCTTTTGCAGTGCCTCATATAGAGGTCGTGCTATTTCCCCATAGTTGGCTATCCACAGCCGACAGAATCCAGTCAATCCCAGGTAGGCCCTTAGCTCATGGGGGGACGTAGGGACAGGAGTGTCACGAATGACTTCGACTCTTTCTGATCCCAAGCTTTGGGTCCGCTTGTCTAAGTGGTAACCTAAGAATTTTACAGTTGGTCGGACTAGCTGCACCTTCTCCCTTGACACTTTATAGCCTCTCTCTGCTAGATGATTAAGGAGGGAAATTGTCCCATTTAGGCACATATCCTTAGCCTTGGCTGAGATCAAGAGGCCGTCACAATATTGGAGGAGATGCACCTCAAGGTGCTGATTGACCCAAGGCTCGAGGTCCTTTTGAAGTTGCTGACCCAAAACGACGGGTGAAAGATTGAGCCCCTGAGGGATCACTGTCCATGTTAGTTGAACCTTTGACTCACCCTCTGGGCTTTCCCACTCAAAGGCGAACAAAGGCCTCGAATCAGGGTGGAGTGGGATGCTAAAAAAAGCGTCTTTTAGGTCTATGACAGTAAACCATGCATGATCTTCTGGAATTCTTACGAGAAGGGTGTGTGGGTTAGGGGCCACAGGGTGGGGGGCCTCTATTTGCTGGTTAATGAGGCGGAGGTCTTGCACAATGCGAAACCCTTTGCCCCCCCTTTTGATACAGCAATAATGGGCGTGTTGTAGGGGGACATTATCTCGATGAGCCGGCCTTCCTCTCGGAACTTCGTTATTACTGGTTGTAGACCCAGCTTCCCTTGGCGGGAAAGGGGGTATTGTTTCATATGAACTGGTTTCGCCCCTTCCTTGAGAGGAATTTTGTATGGTGCCGCCGATTTGGCACGAGAGGCCCCTCCAACCCCAGCCCAAACCAGTGGGTTGACTCTGTTTTCTATTAAGCACCAGTGTTCATTTGCCTCTGAGGTGGGTTCCTCCATGGCTTTAAAAAGGGCCATTTGATAGTTGCTGCTCTGTTGCTTGGGGAGTCGTACTTCCATTCTTCCATCAGGGGTGAAAGTGATCTCAATTTGGAGCTTAGTCAATAAGTCCCTCCCTAACAATGCCACCGGACAGGAGGGGGTACAGACAAACGCGTGTACTAGGTGTGTTTCTCGCGTTGCCCTTTCCTCGACCCCCATTATGGTGGTAGTTCCCCCACTTCCCGTTGGTGGCTTGTTAAGGGGGAGTATGGACAAGGCAGCCTCTGTATCTACAAGGGCATCATAGGAGCGACCCCCAACTTTAATTTTGACCATGGGGTCCCGTCTTGCCTCGGAAACGGCCAAGAGGGGTCCGGGCCCCGGTCTGTCCTAATCTCTTTCTTGTTCATACAACACTCTTTGTTCTTCCCCCCTGCTTTCTTTCTCTTTCTGTTTCAGGGCTTCACAGTCTTGTTTCCAATGCCCAATCTTCCTACAGAAAGCGCACTGATCCTTTCCTAAGGGAAGCCTTTTTCTGTTCCCCTTTCCACCCTTCTTAGTCCCTCCTTTCTCTGGCTTGAGAACGGCAGCAAGTAGTTTTGCCTGCCTTTTATCTTTTTCTTTTTTCTCTTCTTCCTCTCGTCTTTCATAGACCTTCTGGGCTACCTCAACCAGGACTCCCAAATCAGCCGCCAGTCCTCCTTCGACTTTGTAACTTCTTTCTAATATCTTGGCAGCTATTTCCTACAAACTGCGTTGTGAGAATTCGTAGGTTATTTGGGTCATTCAGGTCGATGTCAGTATATTTAGCAAAGGCTTCTCTCAGCCTTTGGAGGAAGACGGCGGGGGGCTCGTTTTTGTCCTGTTTCAATGTCAAGACCTTTTGCAGATTGGGGGCCCTTCGAGCAGCCTGTTTCATGCCCGCTAAAACAAGCCGAAAGTATTCAGCATGTAATTGCCTTTGCGCTGCTGTGGCCACTCCCCAGTCAGGCCTCCCAATAGGCAAAACCTCTGCCATTTGCTCCTCAGTCGCCTGGGGGTTCTCTTCTCTAAATCTAGTTTGCGCCCCCGCAAGAATAGTTGGCTTTTGACTAAGGAAGCAAGTGTTTAACAGCATCTGTGTGTCATCCCAGGTAGGATTGTGTGTAAGCCTCACATTTTCCATTAGGGACAACAGCGGACCAGGGTCCTCTTCAAAGGGAGGATTGAACTGTTTCGAATTGTACAAATCAGATGTCGTAAAGGGAACGTAAACAAACAATGTCCCCTGTGGGTGTTGGGCGGTAGGATCGGGGACCTCTCTAATAGGGAAGGTCAATTTCACTAGTGGCTGAGGGTCCTTTCGTAAGTTGTAATTAGGCCCTCCTTTGGTTTCCCCCTCTTTATCAGGCACCTTTTCCTGGGTTCGAGGCCCCCAAGCACCCTTCATCTCTTTGAAATTTTTCTCGAGGCAGGGCATCCAAACGATCTTGGAGAGTGTCCTCGAACCCAGTCATAGACCCAATCTCTGGAATTTTTAACGGTTGCAACTCTTGGGCAGGCTCCCTTGCTTGGGCAGGCTCCCTTGGGGGGGTGGGGCCTGGGGCGGGCGTAGTCTCCCCGCGACAGTAGTCCCGTAGGGAGGAGGAAGCAACGGATCCTCAGGGGCCGTCGCTACCACCCTAGGTATTCCCTTCCTCGTCAATTTTTTTTTTAGTTATCACAGGGAGGGCCAAGGACATACATTTAACTACCCACGGGGCGGGCCTGCCACCGAGAGGTACACAAGTTGCCCATGAATCAATATAGGGAAACTGATCCCAACTACCCCTTTGCATTACTATTATGCGCACAGCAGATACCAGGGTTGGGTCAAAAGACCCCTTGGGTGGCCATTTGGGTTCTAATACCGGCCATTCCCGGGCTCAAAGAAGGACAAGTTGATCCTTCGTCATCTTAGTTCCATAATCCTGCTTAAAATGTGACCCGTTGCGCAAACAACACTCCAAGGGTGTATGGGACTCTTCCGTGAGCCTGGATTGGGACCCGCCCATGACGGTGGGATTTCACTCAACAAATCTCGTGCTTCGCCCTCCTCTGACCCAGCCCGTCGCCGAGACAAGGAAATGCAGATCGGGGCTCCTCACTCGCTTTGCCCGTAGGTGTCTCACACAATCACAAACACACCACCGTCCCGCGTGTATCCCCCAAAGTAAGCTGTTTCACTTACCCCGAGGCCTCCTCTGTCCCGCCCGCAGCCGCGTCCAGCTGCCTATTGATCCACTGCCGGTGCCAAAAAGGTGTGATCACGTCTCCCTCTCCCTCTGGCGTTGGTCCCCAAGCGCCTCCACCGCCCCCGTCGTGAGGAGAAGGCAGTGTAAAACAACCGCCTGTGGCCACTTCTCCTCCTCAGCCCCTCGGCTCAGCGTGAAGGGGACATGCCCCGAAGCAGGATCCAAGTCACAGCACCAAATTGTTAGATAAAAAGTTCTTGCTTCCGGTTTAGAAGAAAAGGATGCCAGGCAGGCAGCAGTGGATCCAACAGTATTTTATTGAAACGTTTTGCAAAACGGGTGCAGAGCAGTCTGGACCCCGAGACACGTGTGCAAAAGCTTTTTATACCATATCACTTCTATTGTTCTTGCCAGTAACCAATGAAACAGTCAGTACATCAGCTTACCAAGTCAACAGCCAATAAACAGTCAGTATCAGCTTACCAAGCTGTTAGTCATGAGCGCGTCATTATGGTTCTCCTTTTGGCTCCGCCCACATTTTTTCCGCCACCCGGGCTCCTATGTAACTGAGGCGCCAACAGTTATGGAGTCTCTTTTTCTAACACAAGGAAGCTTACATTTTATCAATGTTCTATGTCTTAGTGCTGGAATGTTCTCTGTACCAAGCCTTGAGGAAATTGTGCCCAGCAGCAAACGGGAGTGTAAGGCACTAAGTGGGTCAAACCTGTTATCCCTTTTCATGTCCCCCAAATCACGAAAATTCCCCCAATCTTTGTAGCCTGTGAATAGAGTAAAGGGGGGGATTTGAGGCCTTTTGACTCACTGTTACTATGACTAGGCCTTCTCCATCAGAAGTCAGAGTATTGATGAACATTCTGTGACCCAAAATAGATGAGCCATTGGCCAGGAGGTTGTGTTTACAACAGATTACGAGCAGGTACTTTTAGCCCTATATATATGTGTATATATGCAGAGACATCTGCACTCTACCCCTCTTTTTTTAAGCAAAGGGGTTTCTGCATTTGCTTTGCCTACCTAGGATAGCCCCCTTAAATTGTTTATAACAATAGCTACTCAGTGACTACAAACTAGCAAAACCGAGTCAATGGGACAATTTAGGGTCTACTCATTTAAAATCTTCATGGATTTCACAAATGATTTCACATCTCACTGATTTTCACAACTAGCTTTTGTATATCTGGACTAGTAGGTAGACCTTGCTAATAAATGTCAGAGCTCTTAAGGGAAAATCACATGTGATCCATAACCTGTGGGGGGAAATTGCACCCTTGTGCTGGAAGAGGTTATCCACATCCATCTGCTTATAAGAGATGACACCAAATTATTTAGGGTGGTTAAAACAAAAAGGGATTGTGAAGAGCTCCAAAAGGATCTCCAAACTGGGAGAATGGGCATCTAAACGGCAAATGTGGTTCAATGTAAGAAAGTGTAAAGTGATGCACGTTGTTGCACTGTTTTAAATCTGTATTTTAAATTCTTGCACTGCTGCTGGATTTTATGGTGGCTGTATTATTATATTGTGGTTTTAATGTTCTATATATTTTAAATTGTTTTATTGTGTGCTGTTTGGTTTTAATTTTTGTGAACCGCCCAGAGAGCTTCAGCTACTGGGAGGTATAGAAATCAAATAAATAAATAAATAAATAAATAAATAAATAAATGGGCTTTTGAGCCCATCTAGTGAGGGTGCTTTGGAGGGGGAGGGAAGGAGGCTGGAGGAGGCTCAGAATAACTCATATCCTGGCCTCTCTAGTCTCCTCCCCTTGCTGCCCACCAAACACCCCCTTTCCTGAGGCTCCAAGGTTACCTTTCCAACCTTGGCAAAGAGGCAGCCAGTGCAGTTATCTCTATGCTGGCTGTGAGGGGGAGGGGTCTGGGGTTGGATCTCCGCCTCCCCTTCTGAGGTCAGAGTGCTGTCTCCAACCACAGAGGGTTTTTATGAGCCATCCCCTGGTCCCTGGGACACTCTCCAGGAGACTATAGGGTTGTTCTGTTAGAGCTTTAAAGGTTAAAACCAACACCTTGGATTGAGGGCAGAAAAGAATTGGCAACCAGTGCAGATCTTTCAATATAGGGGTGATATATTCACAATACCGTGCACCAGTTAGCAGCCTAGCTGCCACATTTTGCACCAATGGAAGCTTCCAGACGCCCTTCAAGGGTAGCTCCATGTAGTACATATTGAAATTACCCACTTGCTCTTAAGTAAGCATGCATAGGATTGCAGCCTCCAGGTTCCATTGGAGCACCTCCTAGTACGAATCCAAACAGGGCTCTGGGTGAATTGAAATGGACACCTCTGGCAGCCCTAAAGTATTCTAGGGAAGTTTTATTGTATTAGTCATTTTTCCCTGTCATTTTGTATTAGTGTCATATTAGCCTAATGCAAGACTAACATGATACTGAAATGTTAGCATATTACAGATTACTCAGTGTGCCAAGTTCGTACCTGATCATATTATTCTGCAGTGTATATTTGTGGGCAAAGCTGAAAACTGGGGGTGAGGGGAAGCCGTCGTGATGCTGTGGCATGGATATTCTGTAAGGCAGAGCTTTCCAAACTGTGTGCCGCGACACATTAGTGTGTCGGCGGCAGTGAGTAGGTGTGTCGCGCGAAATGCAGAAAATGGTGCGGAAGGGCACCGCGGAGCTCCCTCACTCGCGTCTGCTTCCCTTGGCCCCTCCCCCGGAACTTCCTAAAGCAGCTAATGTTAAAGCAGCTACGGCTTAGCTGCTTTAACATTAGCTGCTTTAGGATCATGTGGCATCTTGACGTAGGATGCACGTGATTGGCGGTGTTGGAGCAGTACGGCGAGGTAGAGGCGTGGGGCAAAGAGAAGAGAGGGGAGGGGAGGCGCTGCCCTGGGAGCAGAGCTTGGCCGATACCGGTGTGGAGAAGTGGCAGTGGCCACCAGCCCTGCGAGATTTCGAGAGCGCCCTTCGTGGACTTCTGCACTGTGCTCCTGCGTGGCCAGGCCAGAGTAGCACGCAGGTGGAAACGCCGCCTGGGGCTGGGACTGCACCAAGCGGGCCGTCCGCCATCTTGGCCAGTCGGAACAGAGCTCAGGGGAGGCCAGAAGCCTCAGAATCGGCGTGCTCCAATCACCCGGGCGAGCGCAGCTGCAGGCTGTCACCCAGTCAACCCACCTGCTGCTGGCTGAAGGGAGGCCACCCTCCCAAACCCAATGTGGCAAACAGCAAGCCACCCACCACGTGGCACTTATGATTTGATTTCTGCCATTTATTTTTATTTTTACTCTGCTGTAATTGTGGATTAACCACCCAACGGCAGTGTACCACTGGAGAGTGCTCGAACTGGACTCTGGACATAGGCATTGCAAATATTTACAGCAGTATAGCCTTGTAGTGAGACATATATTTACACCATTTTTGTTGGACTTTTGCTTCTCTACTTCATGTGTTTTTGCAGCTGAGCTTCTACCTGGGCCGATGTGTCCTAATATGTATTGTAAATACTTTAGTTAATTTTGTTTATTTTTCACATTTTCTTGCACATATTTACATACTGTTACTCATAAATGACAACAATGTATGTTATTATCTTAAAAGGTAAAGGTAAAGGCGTCCCCAACCAGTCATGTCCGACTCTAGGGTGCGGTGCTCATCCCCGTTTCTAAGCCGAAGAGCCAGCGCTGTCCGAAGACGCTTCCGTGGTCATGTGGCCGGCATGACTGAACACCGAGGTGCACGGAACGCTGTTACCTTTCCCGCCGAGGCGGTACCTATTTATCTACCTGCAAGTTCTTGCTTTCGAACTGCTAGGTTGGCAGGAGCTGGGACTGAAGACGGGAGCTCACTCCATCACGCAGCACTCGGGTCTCGAACTGCTGTCCTGCCGACTTTCCAGTCTGCAGTTCAGCGTCTTAACCACTAAGCCACCACGGCCCCTTCTGTTATTATCTTATAAATCATATATTTTAAAAAATATAAATGAAAGGTTTTCATGAGATACATTCTATCCCCATACATTTCGTTATTACAATTTATGTGTGTGTCCGTATCTCTTATAACGGGTTAGTTTAACCTCCGGTTTGCTAGTAAAACTGAATTACCGTGTCACGAAATGATGCATGTCTAAAAAGCGTGTCACTAACATGAAAAGTTTGGAAAGCTCTGCTGTAAGGCTTCATAAGAGGCTTTAACCTTGGTTGCCAGACATGTAACCTGTTAATTGTTAAGAAGTTTTTGAAGGCGCTGAGTCCAAAGTATAGATTTCTTAGAATAAACAAAGCTTGAGTCTGCAGTGTGATGTACACAGCAAGCCTGCATACAAACAAAGGTAGCTTTTATAATGGCACTAAGGATTCCTGATTCAGAAAGAAAGTACTAGCATTCTGCTCAGTATCCAATTTCTGCAGTGAGAGCAGCCAGAACTGAAAGCAACATTTTCGAACAAGGACTCACTGCTCCCTGACGCCAGGCATGTAGGGATTGGCTCTGATAATTTTGTGTTAAAGGGAAAGCACTCTGTAAAACAGAGGTGTTGAAGATCAAGCCCCCAGGCCAAACCAGGCCCACTTGAGGTTCCCTAGATAACCCGGCCCACTTCCCTTGCCCCCGCCTCCTTTCCCTCACCTGCCTATCATTCGGCGTTTCCAAACTGTTGTGCAGTTTTACTTTCCCATTCTAAAAGGCTGAAATGCCTCTCCTAAGGCTTAATGACAGGCAGCCAAGAGCCTCGCTCTGCGTTACACTAATTGCATAGCGTGTTGCTGAAGTTTGTCTCTCTCCTTTACTCTACTTGTAAGCACGTGCTCTGAAAGGGAAGGGTTAAACAACCCTCTAGTTTCCTCCAAAATTCCCCCCCCCGCAAGTGCGTGTTGTTGTTGTTTTTAAGTAGCCACTGGAGTCAATGGAGCAGTTGAATTCTGTACTAGATGATGCTTCTGAACTGTTTTCAAACCGGTTTCGAGGCTAGCCCCACATAGAATGCATTGCAGCAGAGGTGGGAAACATTGGATGGTTGGGGGGCTACACCACTGGTAGAAGTGGCCATGCTGCCCAAATCCCAGCAGAATGGAGCTCCCAACAGCCCACCAAACAGCAGTCAGGAGCCCCATTCCGCAGGGAAACAAGGCACGTGATCTCCATGCATGGAAATACCCTACTGGCAAACAGGGTAAATGGGCGACAGCACCGTCTTTCGCAGCACAGTTGTGCCCTGACAGCCTGCCAAGCAGCTGTTTGATGGGCTGTTGTGAACCCCATTCTTCTGGGAAGCAACGCGCATGCTGCCCAAGCACCTTGTTTCCCAGCAGAATTTCTGGGACTTCATGAGCACGGGGACAGCTGTGGTGGTGGCAACCAAGGGGACGCACAAGTGTCTGTGGCAAACTGGATGAGGCCTGTGGGCCTCATGCTTGGTTTACTGGTTGGGGCCTTTCCTGGTGAGGAAAAGCTTGCCATGGCGATCCATGCTCTTGGGTTTCTAGTGGTAATGTTGGATCCAGGAGCACGCCCCAAGTTGCACACATATTCCTGCAGGGGGAGTGCAGCTCCATCTAGGACAGGTTGCACACCAACATTCTGGACCCAGGAACCATCTGCACATAGTGACCTGGTTTGCACAATCACTGCAGCCCACTGTGGCTCATTTAAGCCCTGGTGGGTTGCGTTGCCCATGGGTGCCAGGTTGCCAGTTCACGCTCCCACTGCAGCTTCTCATGTCGGCCAAAGCCAGCGAGGGTGGCTTGCCGAGGTGGTTAACAAACTGCTCCACAACCCTACAACAGGCCATGGGTTCTGGGTGGTTTGTTAATCACCCCAACAAGCCACTCTTGCCTGGTTCCCATGTCACAACAACCCGTGTCCAGCAAGGGTAATTAGGGAACTGAGCCAGCATGTGACTGGCATGTGCATGGGTGGTTAGCAAGCCACTGTGGCTTGTTAACCATCCTCGAGTCATGCAAATCCGGCCAGTGCCTCCATCACGCTGGATTCAGCTTTAGTGTATTACCATATGTTCAAACACGTTTCTTCGTATAGTTCTGCATGATATTGTGAGTGCAGTCAATGAAACCAGCTGAAAATAAAGTACGTCTATGAAGATGCTGCTGCTGGGAGATAGTTGTTTTCTGGAGCCATGGCTTATGCTTTTTGGGTGAAAGACTGCTGGCGTGAGATGGGTCGCACCTTATGAAGACTGGGAAAATATGTGTTTGCCTGAAGAATAGTGAGTTTAATCAGGAGAGCTTTAAACTGAATCCTGTGGGGGTGGAGATGAAAGCCTAAAGATAAGGGCTACAGAGAAGGGCTCATACACCGTAGCAGGACTCTGGAAGAGCAGCTGTAGTGGAGCCTGTTAAACATCTTAAGAAAAATGCAGGGAGGTCACTGGAGCATCAAGTTCATGGCTTCTGATGTCTTTACACTAATGTTCAGAGTATGGGGAATAAACTGGACAAGCTTGAGGTCTTGATCCAAGAAGATTAATATGACTTAATAGGTATAACTGAGGCTTGATGGGATGACTCCCATGAGTGAAATATAGCTATTGAAGGATATTGTTCAAAAGGAAATGAAGGCTAAAGTTCAAAAAGAACAGAAGCCATAGAAAGGTGGGAAGGAGTAGAACTATATGTTAAAAATGTACACGCCTGCACAGAAATTCAAGAGAATGAACATGGTGGCCCAGTTGAAGGCACCTGGGTTAAAATGCATGGAGGAAGGAATAAAACAGTGCTGTGGTTGGAGTCTACTACTGACCACATGACCAAGGAGAAGATATGGATGATGCCTTCCAAAAGCAAATTGCGGATATTTCAAGGAAGTATGAAGTAGTAGTAATGGGGGATTTTGATATATGTTGGGAGGTAAACTCTGCCAAACGTGGTCTCACCAGGAAATTCCTGACTTGCCTTGCTGACAGCTTTCTCCTTCAGAAGGTGGAGGAAGGAACAAGGGGATCAGCCATCCTTGACTTGATTCTGACCAATAGGGAAGAGTTAGCTGATGAGGTGAAGGTAGCAGGAACTTTGGAGGAAAGTGATCGTGTCATGCTCAAGTTCTTGATTTTACGGAAAACTAATGCTAAGCGTAGTCAAATGTGTACCTTGGACTTCAGGAAAGCTGACTTTAATAAACTCAGAGCAATAATAAGAAAGACTCCATGGCAGGAAAACCTAACAGGAAGAGGGTTCAAGAGATATGGAAGTTCCTGAACAAAGGAGATACTAAAGGCGCAATCAAAAACAATCCCAATGAGGAAAAAAAATGGGAAGACTACACAAGAAACTAATGTGGCTATACAAAAAGCATAGTGATCTAAAAATCAAAGGGGGCATATATAAAAGGTGGAAGGCGTTCAAAGTAAAAGGAGATCAAAAGTAATGGTAGACCCCCTGCTCAGCAAAGATGGCAAAATGGTGAGAGGTGACAAAGAAAAGGAAGAACTGCTCAATTCCTATTTTGGCTCAGTCTTCTCCCATGCCCCATCTGGCATATGTGACAAACAGGCTGAAGAGGTAGCAGTGCAGCTTGAGGTTGCCACATAGATGGACAGGGAATATCTAAGCACTTTAAATGAATTCAAGTCCCCAGGTCCAGATGAATTGCATCCTAGGGTGTGGAAGGAGCAAGGGGATGGACTCTGGGAACCTATATCTGTTATCTTTGAGGAATCCTGGGGAATGAGGGGAAGTACCGGAGAACTGGAGGTGGGCAAACATTATCCCTATCTTCACAAAGAGCAAAAGGGAAGAGCTGGGGAACTATGGACCAGTCAGTCTGACATCAATATCTGGGAAGATCCTAGAGCACATTCTAAAGCACTCAGCCTGTAGGCACCTTGCCACTAGTGCAGTGATCTCTGGAAGCCAGCACGGATTTGTCAAGAACAAGTCCTGCCAGACTAATCTTATTTCATTTTTCGATTAGGTACCTTCCTTAGTAGATTGTGGAAATGCTGCAGCAGGGCAGCCCTCCCATGAGGTGGGGGGAATTCCCCACATCAGGTGGCAGAGCAGGAGGGGCAGCAAATCGTGCAGTCCCTCCACCAGGAGGGCCTGCTGCCACCACCGCCACCTCCAGTGGCACTCTGGAAAGCCCTGCTGGGCACTCTCCTGCTCTGGCATTTGCTACAGTGTGAAAGGTGGGCCAGCGAGGCTCTCCAGAGCTACAACCCACCCAACAGCTCTACAGTGAGTGTTCCAGAGAGCCCACCAGTCCTGTTCTTCCGCTGTGGCGAATGCCACCTGCCCTCTGGCACAGCACAGCACATCCACAGCACAGGCAATCTTCTGGGACACCGCTCCAACAATGCCTGGCTCTGCCCCTCAAAGCCAGCCATTTTGGCCTGGCCAGTTCTCCGAAGAGTTGTGCTAGCTGCTTCCTCTGGCTGACAT
Source organism: Heloderma suspectum (assembly GCF_057233095.1). Taxonomy (NCBI): domain Eukaryota; kingdom Metazoa; phylum Chordata; class Lepidosauria; order Squamata; family Helodermatidae; genus Heloderma; species Heloderma suspectum. The sequence goes on along the minus strand of NC_139465.1, from coordinate 13,079,708 downwards.
GCCTCTCCTGAAGGCAGGTGGCAGAGGCAAGGGGAAACGTCCTAATTGTCAGAGCTGTCAGACAATGGAACCAACTGCCTAGGGAGGTGGTGGGCTCTCCGTCACTGGAAACATTCAAGCAGAGAGTGGACAGCAACCTGTCAGGGATGCTTTAAACTGGATCCCTGCTCTGAGCAGGGGGTTGAGTTTGATGGGTTGAATGGCCCTTTCCAACTCCATGACTCTATGAATGTGAGTGGTCGCCATCTTGCCCTTTGCCTCAGGCAGGAAAATGTCTGGATTACAACCCACCACTGAGTTGTGGGTTGCTGGATTACAACCCACCTTCCCAAAGTCTCCTTATCATTAAATCTATGGCAAATCTATGGCACACCAGCCATGAAGGCTGCTCAATGCCAACAGACGATCCCAGTGAGCATTTTTAAACCAAGGTGTGATTGCTGTCATTGCCTTTGTAATTTGTTGTGTGCGTTTTTAGATTGACTGATATTATTGTTGATGACGTTTTTATGCTTATTGGTTTGTTAGCCGCCTTGAGTGAGTGAGTGATGTTTTCTTAGCTAACAGATGTCAAGAAAAATCATTTAAGCCAGCAGCATATGCTTTCACGTTATCCATATCTCATGCTGCTTTTATGGAATTGCAGGTTGTGAATTGCTCTCGGGACTCCTAGGATAGCTAATTCTGGTTGACACAAGCTTTGCCCATCAGTTGTATGGCAGGAGTTTTACCTATCATTGTATGTACTGTATTGTTAACACTTCTCTTATGGCCTGCGGCCAGTATGGAAATAAAACAGAACTGTTATCCTCCTTGGCTGTGTTTATAGAAAAGGGAGGAGGAGGAGGGATATGGGAAATAAATAATGTAAGTGGGAACAGCAACCAAATGTTGCAGAGTAGGGTGATCCCTGTTCAGGATTCCAGCCCCTCGATTCCATTCCCCCTGCCCATGCCCTGGTTTTCCGTTTTTTCCCCGCAACATTCAGTCAGCATTCCATTCCATCTGAGCATGCTCATAGGCTGGCCACCTAGACATTGCCAAAACGGAGGATAAAAGAGGACACTGATTTGCATAACAGATTCGCATAAAACATTTTAGTTTTTTGCTTTCTGTTTTACACTTGATACTGCATTTTAAATCTTCACACTGCTGCTAGTTTCTGTTTGGCTATTTTTTACTTTTTAAAATACTGTCGTTTTAAACGTTTATATTGTTATTCTATCGTCTTGTAGTTTATGGTTTTAATTGTTGCGAACTGCCCAGAGAGCTTCAGCTACTGGGTGGTACAGAAATGTAATAATAAATAAATACATACATACATACATACATACATGATTAAAATTTACATGTGCTAATTTATATGTATAGATGCATATTTAGAAAGAATGACTGTAATTTAAATAGGAATAGAATGCACCTGACCATAGCGAGTGAGCTGTGTGCCTTCTCAGGCAGCTGTTGTCTAGGGGCTAACTGTTGATGGGAAACTTCAAGGCCCTTACACTCCCTCCCTTCTTATGGCTCTTTGGACTGTACAGCCCTTCAAACAGATTACACCTTCAAACAGAGAACTCTCCTCTGTAGTGGGACACATGGCCACCCCACATGTTCTGTCGGGCTCAGTTGCTCTTTTCTCAAGTTCCTTTGCGCTTCTGCAAACCTTGGGGTTCCCCTGAGATGGCTGATACCCCCTTCCTCCTCTTGCCTAGGTGGTTACAGAGGAGGCTGGTGGCTCCAATTTCGGTGAGGCTATAAATCCATTCCAGGTTTCAGTCAGAACCAGCCAGAACCCTAAAAGAGCTATCCAAGGTGCTGAAGCTATTTGGGATTTTGGTTTCCTAAGCAATGGCACTCGGAGAACTGAGTTTGCAATGAGTGTGTTCTGCAACAAAATGTTGCAGTGCAGAGTGCTCCGGTTCAGGAGGCTCTATTCTATTCCCCCTCCCACCCCTTTTTCTGGGTTTTTTCCCCCAACAGTCAGTTTGCACTTTGTGGCACTGAAAATTCCTCATTGGACTATTTTGGAGAGCTTCCCACACATGCAAACAGATGCATGCACACACACGCACACAGATGCATGCACACACACGTGGCTTTTTCTTTCTTTTTTTAATATATATATTTTTTTATTTTATCTTTATAAACACTACCAAAATTACCAACAACCTACTCAGTACTTCAATTCTCAACCATACAATATTTTAGTTAGGACACCATAATAACAGAAAGAGAAGAAAGAAAGGAAAAAAGAAAAATAAACTCCAGCATCTCCCAACCTCCAATGGTATTCTATTTTAAAAAAACTATATCTATTATACAATCTTACAATTCAGTAAAACACTCTTTTATATCAATGCAACAGTTCTACACTTCATTCCCAAAAGCCTGAATATTACACGTGGCTTTTTCTAAATATTTGTTGTACTTCTGCAAACCTCAGGGTTCCCTTGCACCTGGTGATCCCTCCCTCTTGGGTATGTATGTTGCTGTTGTGGCAACATTAAGAGCGGGCACTCGCAGAACAGAGATCACTGTTAGTATATCTGACGATAAACAGATAAATTGTTTACATACAAGCAAGAGAGTTAAATGCCACCTATAGGAATACAATCATTCCATATTGAGTGCCATCAACAAAGCCTGCTAAAAATACATCATTTTAGGTTCTTAAAGGTATTCAGGAGATCTTTATAAGAGTTCCATGTTATCTGGGCTCTTTAAATGTTAAACGACAACAAAACACCTCTCAGCCCTACTCCTGGATTCCCTTGGCTAGCATCTCTTCCCCATTCTGTAATCACACAGCAATGGCAGCTGAGGTGTTCATACCATACCCACGTGTACTGCATGAGCAGTAAGTATGTCACTTGATGAAGAGAGCTTTATGGAATTTGGATAAATATTTAAAACTTTTTGGAGCAGAGGGGAAACCAAATGCATGCAACACAGATTTGATCAAGCTGCCACCTGCTGGTCAGCCCCGATATTCCTAAGAGGAAGGAGCGGGAAACAAAGCAGTAGACAAGTCAGCATTTGCTAAGCAGAATTGTGCAAACCCAAAGCCTAAAAGTAAATATGGGAGCCTGGATCATATTTGTATCCGATGGAGCTCAGATACAAGATGTGGTGACGGCCATTGGCTTGGGTGCAGGGCTGGCATCAAGGGTAGGTATGGTTGGGCACCTGCCAAGGGCCCATCTCCCAACAGGGGCTCACTGACAAGAGCCCCCTGGACTTGCTCCTCCTCTTCATCATTACAGCCCATTTCTTCACCACCCTCTTGCTCTGGCCAATGGTGGTAGTGTGGAGTAGATGCCACTGCCTAGTTGTTCATTGGCTCTCCACCTATCAAGCAAGAAATAGCTGATGACAATGGTGATGAGAAGGTAGACTAACTGAAAGTGGGTGCCGCTGAGGGTGCCTTACCCAAAGGCCCTCAAAAACCTGGAGCTGGAACTGTTTGGGTGACATTAGAAAAATCCATGCTCCATTGATGGCTGCTATAGCAATGTGCCACTGTTGCTGGGAGCAACAGGACAGGGGGGATATTGTCTCTATGCCCTACTGATGGGCTCTGCAGACATACATGGCTGACCATTGTGACAAATGCTGGCATTGGCCTTTAAAGGCCTAAATGGTTTGGGTCCAGGTAACTTGAAGGACCGCCTTCATCCATACCGACCTGCCTGCACAGATTAGCACAGGAGGCTCTGCTTCTGTGGAAGAGCAATTCGGCTTGCTGGCACAAGAGACAAGGCCTTCTAGTTGGTGGGCCCCCACTTCTGGAAGTCAGTTCCAATTGACATGTGCCAGGCCCCACCATTACAGGCCTTCAGACAGGGTCTAAGGACTTACCTGTTCACCTTGGCCTAGAACTCAGTTAGTTTATAGGGTGCCATTGTGTATATGGTGCTAGCTGCTTTTAATGGTTAAGGATTATATTTTATTTTTATTTTTATCATTGTTTTATTATGTCTTTATGGGTTGATTTTTGTATGCTGCCTTGGGAGGGGATAGCCTAAAAGCTGGTCTATAAATCTAATAAATAGATAGATAGATAGATAGATAGATAGATAGATAGATAGATAGATAGATAGATAGATATAGACAGACGGCCCTTGTTATGTTCTAGGTTCTTTTAAATAAATAAGTTACTGTGTTCTAGGTTCTGCATCCAGACATGACCAATGGACCAGAAAGACAGATTGTAGTTCAGGAATGAAAATCTGACAGCAATTTCTGCCTACCCATGAGAATTGGAAAAGTTTGGCCTATATCAATTTGCTCCTGCTGTAGTAATAAATTAGATGGTGAAAAAGGCAAATTCTGTCATTAGGAAAAGGATGGGAAATCATAGAATAGTAGGGTTGGAAGAGGCCTACAAGACCATCGAGTCCAACCCCTTGCTCAATGCAGGAATCTAAATCGGAGCATCCCTGACAGATGGCTGTCCAGCCTCATCTTGAACACCTCCAGTGTGGGAGAGCCCACCACCTCCTTAGGGAATTGGTTTCATTGTCATATTGCTCTAACAGTCAGGAAGTTTTTCCTGATGTTCAGCTGCAATCTGGCTTCCTGTAACTTGAGCCCATTATTCCGTTTCCTGCACTCTGGGATGATGGAGAATTGATCCTGGCCTTCCTCTGTGACAACCTTTCAAGTACTTGAAGAGCACTATCATATCTCCCCCTCAGTCTTCTCTTCTCAAGGCTAAACATGCCTAGTTCTTTCGGTCTCTCTTCACAGGGCTTTGTTTCCAGTCCCCCATCATCTTTGTTGCCCTCCTCTGAACCCTCTCCAGCTTGTCTGCATCCTTCTTAAAATGTGATGCCCAGAATTCGACACAGTACTCCAGATGAGGCCTAACCAGTGCTGAGTAGAGTGGAACTAGTACTTCCCGGGATTTGAAAGCTATGCTTCTATTAATGCACCCCCAAATAGCATTTGCCTTTTTTGCAGCCACATCACACTGTTGGCTCATATTCAGCTTGTGATCGACAGCAATTCCAAGATCCTTCTCGCTTGTAGTGTTGTTGAGCCACGTAACCCCCATCTTGTAACTGTGTATTTGGTTTCTTTTTCCTAGGTGCAGAACTTGGCAATTTATCCCTGTTAAATTTCATTCTGTTGTTTTCTGCCCAGCACTCCAGTCTATCAAGATCACTTTGAATTTTGTTTCTGTTTTCCAAAGTATTAGTTATCCCACCCAATTTTGTGTCATCTGCAAATTTGATCAGCATTCCTTGCACCTCCTCCTCCAAGTCATTAATAAAAATGTTGAAGAACACTGGGCCCAGGACTGAGCCCTGTGGTACCCCGCTCGTTACCTCTCCCCAGTTTGAGAAGATCCCATTGATAAGCACTCTTTGAGTCCGATTCTGTAGCCAACTGTGGACCCACCTGATCATTGCTTCATCTAGCCCATTTTGAGTTAGTTTGCTCATCAGGAGATCATGGGGCACTTTGTCGAAAGCTTTGCTGAAGTTGAGGTATATTATGTCCACAGCATTCCCACAGTCCACAAGGGAGGTTACTTGATCAAAACATGAGATCAGATACATCTCATCTGGATAGCCAGATCCTGATCTGCATACATCTGGCAGGATTTGTTCTTGACAAATCCATGATGGCTTTGAGTAATCACTGCATTGTTTTCAAGGTGCTTACAGATGGATTGCTTTATAATCTGCTCCAGAATTTTCCCAGGGATTGATGTCAGACTGTCTGGTCTGTAGTTCCCAGGTTCCTCCTTTTTTACCCTTTTTGAAGATAGGGACAACATTAGCCCTCCTCGAGTCATCTGGCACTTCACCCGTCCTCCATGATTTCTCAAAGATAATAGACAGTGGTTCTGAGAGTTCTTCTGTCAGTTCCTTTATTCTAGGGTGCAGTTCCTCTGGCCCTGGAGATTTGAACTCATTCAAAGTAATTAGGTGTTCCTTGACCATATGCCTATCGATCTCAAGCTGCAATCCTGCCCCTTCAGCCTGGACTTCGCCTTTGCCAGGGGGTCATAGACCCTCTTTTGGGAGAAAATAAAAGTGCTAGTGTCATAATGCTCTTATATAAATCTATCATGCAATCACACTTGGAATACTGTGTACAATTCAGGTCACTACATCTCAAAAAGGATATGGTAGAGCTGAAAAAGGTGCAGAGAAGGGCAACCAAATGACCAAGGGGCTGGAGCAACTCCCCTGTGAGGAAAGGAATTAGGGGAGAGAAGGTAGCTTAGAAAGAAATGTGAGTCAGGAGGACATAACAGAAATGTATAAAATTATGTATCATGTGGAGAAAGTTGGCAGGGTAATTCTGGACAGGGTTCTCATAATACTAGAAGCCAACAGAGTCATCCCATGAATCTGATTGGTGGGAGATTCAGGACACATAAAAGGAAGGGCTTCTTCACACAGCACCTAGTTAAACTCTGGAATTCGCTACCACAAGATGTAGCGATGGCCAACCACTTGGATGGCTTTAAGGGGGGATTAGACAAATTCATCGAGGATAAGGCTATCAGTGGCTGCTAGTCATGACATACCTCCTGTATAGGAGGCAGTATGCCTCTCAGCATCAGTTGCTAGGGTACACAAGCAGGATGTTGCTATTGCATTCATGTCGTACTTGTGGGCTTCCCATGGGTGGCTGGTTGGCTACTGTGTAAAGAAAATGCTAAACTAGATATGTCTTTGGTCTGATCCAGCATGGCTCCTCTTATGGTGTTGTGGTGAACAAGTTTTTGAAACCCAGCTATAATATGTTTCGAAACCCTGACTGGAGAATGTTCTAAGCATGAGAACTAAAGATGCTGTACTTTTTGGCTGCCTATGTGAGTTACATAAGTCCACTTTGTATTGTTTTGCTATGCCCCGAGAACAAAATAACGAACATGTCTGAGATCCAGGAGTTTGGGGTAGCAGGCGAGAAACTCTATCATTTCTGCAATACCTAGATCAGAGAGGCAGACGGTGTCCCAGCTATGAGATCTTGACATGTAGCAATCTCTGACTATCCATGATACCATCATACAGTCCCATGAACCTGGAGAGCCATCTGTCAGGGATGCTTTGACTTGGATTCCTGCATTGAGCAGGGGGTTGGACTTGGTGGTCTTATAGGCCCCTTCCAACCCTACTATTCTATGCTTCTATGATTCTGTACACTCCAGGGAGCACAGGGGAGTGTGGCTTGCAGGAGCAATGATATTATCTTCCAGAATGAGATGATAATGAGGCTTTCATGTTTTACTATGGTTTGTGATGGATCAGCATAGAGGAAGTCTGAGAATGAGGAACATAATCCACCAGACACTGGCTCCTTCTTTCCTTCCCCTTTATGAGGTTCCTATTTCACACTAGCGGTTTGAATGGCAACACTTCTTTGCCGGATTGTTTGCATTGCTCTGCAAGATGGTTTGCATTCTTAATTCAAAGCTAAAGGGTTGCATTTCAGTTGGCTGAAGATCTGTTCTTAAAGCTGAATGGGTTTTACAAGTTCAGCCTATGAAGTCAGAAGCAAGCATCACTGAGTTCTACAGAGCTTATTACAATCGTTAACCTTAAGCTTAACTGTGAGATTTTATTAGTAGTTTGTTCATTTTTGTTATCTGTATTTTATGACGGGGGGTTTAACCAGGGTTTTAGCTCCTTTGAGCATAAAGAATACAAATGCTCTCTCTGTGTGTAGTAGTAGTAGTTAGGGTGTTGGACTGGGACTGGGCGGATCTGGGTTCAGGTCCCCATTCAGGTCCCCATTCAGCTCACTGGGTGACTTTGGGCCAGTCACTGACTCTCAGCTTAACTTACCTCAGAGGGTTGTTGTGAGAATTTTATTTGATTTGTACCCCACCTTTCTGCCAAAAATGGCACTTAAGGCAGCATATAATCACTGATAGAAACAACAATAAGCAACTACATTAAAACACAAAAACAATTAAATAAATTTATAAATAAAAAAGGATAAAATGGGGAGGAGGCGGATAATGTATACTGCCTAGGGCTCCTTGGAGGTAATGGCTTTAGATGTAATAAATAAATAATAATAAATATGACTATAGACTAGGGGCAGGATTATGGATTCTCCTTTATGGATTATGGGGGCTGTGCTAATGAGCTTCCACACTTCAGAATTTACCAGTACACCACTAATAAGCACAGCCCGCATCATTTGGCCTCTCATAGAAACATAGGAAGCTGTCTTGGTTCATCTAGCCTGGTGTTGTCGACATCGACTGGCAGTGGCTCTCTAGGCTTTGAGATAGTAATTTTTCCAACCCTACCTGGAGACACCTAGGATTGAACCTGCGACCTTCTACATGCAAAGCAGGTGCTCTAACACTGAGCTAGGGCCCTCTCCGAAAGGGGAGAATGGGATTATGTATGTTGCCATCCCTGATGGTCACTGGCTCTGCAGTGTCTCCAACAAGGATACCTTCAGCTCTTGTTAGCAGTGATTACCTACCTGCACGTAATGAAGATTGATTGTATGCCATCAATACTAACTTCAAGAGATTGACATGCTGGAGACTGTCATGTTTGGATCCTGCCACTTCTCTCCGAGTTTCAGCTGAACCCAGATTTTGGAAAGTATGTTTCAGTAACTGTCGGAAAAGATCATTAGAGTTCTACTCACCTAGACCTTTCCTTTCTTGTTCAGTTTTTCGATCCACTACATCTTCAAAAGTGGCTGCCTCAAATAGATTCCCTTTTAACCTCAGAATCTATATGCTTGTCTGTAAAACAAAAAGGAGATAAACTACTCAATGCTCAAATTAAATGGAACTTGGCTCTTCTTTTCCTTTCTAAAAGGCTTTATTAAGATCCTCTGTGCTAATCCCTTCAGACTTGTTTTCCTAGTTACCTGCAGGCCAATGCACAACAACAAGCCTAGGCATGAGGAACCTGATAGGTTTACATTAATGTTATTGAAAACTAATAAACCATTTTAATAAAATAAAATATTGGTCCAGTTTTTTCTATGCCAGGTGATGGTGCAAAGAAAACTTCCCAAGGGAGGAATTTCCAAAGCTAGTTGTCCATAGATCCCCAATGCAGCTGATAACCATAAAAGGAAACAATTAAAATAATCATCCCATCAATAAAACTGAGAATAAGATATTAAACAAAATCCAATAAAAACAGCTAAGCAGTGCAAGGTAAGATAGGAATGAAAAAGAGTCATATAAAATGGCCTGTTCCCCGAAGACCTGGTGGAACAGGAAACCTTTAACTTGTTTCCTAAAGTTTCTTTAAAATCTTGCCTCGCAGGTATTTAAAGGCAGAGTTTCAAAATGAAGGTGCCACCACAGAGAAGGTCCCACTGCTGGTGGTTGCCAATCTAATTTCTGATAGAGACAGTGTAAGGTTCTTCATAGTCTCAGGAAAATAACTTTTGTTATTTGCAGCATTAAAGGCAAAAGGCATTTTTAATCAAAACAACTTTTAGTCCAAACACATATGACTCTGGCTTTCCAGAATCTTTCATGACTGCCTGACTAGGTGGATACATAAAATCCAGAACTAGTAGAAAGTATGGAGTCGACTCCTAAATGTTACAAAAGAGATCAGGAGCAGGTCCCTACCCAAAAATGTTAATATTCGGGGAGGTTAATAGGGGAGAAGATGTTCTTGGAGGTAGGTTTGGCCTTGGTGGACCAAAACAATGGAGGTCAAATCTTCACCATTCATCATTTGTCGCTGGTAAAAAATCCTTTTTCACAAGGTTTTTCAGGACAGAAGACAGGATAGAGCGTGTCTCCTCCACTTTTATTATCATCAGGAGTGCTGAAGCAATGGAGCCAGATTGTGTGAGTTTTCTCTCAGCTGTGTCTTTTTTCTCCCCACACAGTGTCTAAAACTGCACATTCAGGTCTCTCTAAAGAATTACAGAATAATCATCTTCTGACAGATGCTCACAAAATCTGCCGCCATTTTAGTCTGTGAGCAAGGGGCCATTAAATTTGTGGTGAACTGCAGGAGAGGAAAAGGAATGCACAAATTGAAACTTTAGGGAAAAAAAGAAAAAGCCATCTCAATAGAATTGGTGCACAAAGCTTCATCCATGCATACTGCGGTTATATATCACCGGACAGAATTAAGTGGTGTTATAGTTTTGCAGCCATAGAGCTTTATGAAACACTTGTGTAATTTTTCTTTAGGAGGAAGTCATCCATGACGGCAGAGGAAATCGTGCTGGTCCCAGTCAACTCCTGCTCTCCGTTCTCTTCTCTCTCTTCCAACTTTAGAAACATTCTTGGGGCAATATGGTGGGCTAAAATTCTGTAAATCAGTCTCCCTCAACTTGGTGCCGGGGTTTAATTTTGGTGGTGCACTAGGTAAGAAAGACTTTGGATGCCAAATTGTGAGTATCACCTTGGAGCTGGGGAATGGAACCCTCAGTGCAAAGGCCCTGTTCAGGTGGTGGAAAATCTTCCTCTGGCTTTGATAATATAAGGACTGTCCTGTTGCTCTGTAATTCCACTCTACGCCAACCCAGGTGTGTTTCACCCAAGGTGAGAGGCAAACCGGGGTTTATGTTTTCAGAAATGGGGAGCAGTAATTGCTTCTCTCTCCCAGAAGGGATTGCTAGGTGTGATCTCATACCTGCTACACCGGAGTGGGGGACCTCAGGCAAAATCCAGTCCTCCTTGGTTCCCACTGTGGCCCTCACAGGTTCCACACCCCTTCCTCTGGCTCCACCTGCTTTCCCCCAATCACCTATCGTTTGGTGGTTTCCCCACTTCTGTGCAGATTTTTTCCCATTCTAAAGGTTGAAAGACAGACTTCTCTTAAGGCTTAGTTTCTGGCAGGAAGAGCTTTAGGGTGCAGTCCTATGTCCCCTAGACAGTGTCTGGGAGACATAGGATATTTCGGTTTCTGGGATCCGACCTCGGAACCAGGGCTCTGACCTCAGAGCCCAGAAACCACATTCCCTGCCCCCTCTCCCACCTCCTCATAACCAGCATGGTTCTGTCCACACTGGCTACATCTCCACACTCGGAAACGGAGCACAGAGACGGAGAAAAGGGGTTGGTCCTGGGGAGGGGGAGGGGAGGAGACCACAGCAGCCCTTTACATAGCTTCCTTTGCATGTCCTGGTCTCCTTCCCTCCATCTCCCCAAAGCCAGGCCTAGACAGCCAAGATCACCTATCTAGGGAAAATGCAGGGCTACCAGAGCACGGAGGCAAGGATCGCCTCTGCATTCCAGCCACCCTGCACTGGATACTCGGCAGCCTTCAATGCCGAATATCAAAATGGGATTGCACCCTTAAGCTACAATATGCTGCCATTGGGGGGGCTTATCCTTGGCCCCACGCCTTTTGCCTTTAATCCCACCCATTGGAATGCACCTCCCTCCCCCAGAGAGCTTCTCTGAAACTGAATTCAGCCCTCGTTGGTAGGTCCCTGTGCAGCACCTACCAACAACAAAGGCATCCAGTCTGCAGTGCTCCATTTTGAAACTGGGTCTAAAAGGGGAGTCCTCATGGCTGCAACATCTGGCCAGCTGTGGGACTTTACTGTTTCTTCCCCCATCCCCTGCTTTTACAGTTCTGGATGAAGGGCTTTGATCAACCTACCAGGTGTTGCCTCCTGCCATGCAGGCTCCACTGCTATCCTGCTAAGGTTTGCCCTGACTCCAAGTCTCTGCTCCCAAGTCTCACGGCCTCAGGAGATTCTTCTACCATTTATTTATTCATTTGTTACATCTATATCCCACCTTTTTTCCTCTTGCAAGGAACCCAAGGTGGCTTACATTATCCTCCTCCTCTCCGTTTTATCCTCACAACAACCCTGTGAGGTAGGTTAGGCTGAGAGTCAGTGACTGGCCCAAAGTTGCTCAGTGAGCGTCATGGCCGAATGGGGACTAGAACCCAGATCTCCCAAGTCCCAGTCCAACACTCTGACCACTACACCACACCGGCTCTCTGTTTCATCATCCATGTGACCATCCTACCCAGCCACATGGCCGACAGGGGCCAGTGTGAGACAGGCAAGATAATTCCACACTCCAGGCTTGTTGGTGTTTCTTTGTGGTAGTTTTTTGTTTGTTTGTCTGCACTGAAATATGCAGGTTGATCAAAGTATAAGCACACCAAGACCCTTGTATATCGCAGTGCACTCACAATGGCGCACCGAATGTTAGGCAGTGTTGATAAAGTTTCTAGGCAAGAAGGATACCAGTTGTGTCAATATTTCCCAAGATGCTGTAGTAACACATATTCATCTTGTCATATCACTGAATAAATAGATGGGGAGGCAAAGCAACATGAGAGGCACAAAGTAGGTAAGGTGATACATGGCATTTGTTGTACTTCAATTACCTCCTTTGTATAATGTCAGGAGGTAAAAGCTAACAAACCATAACTTTTCCTGACATTTCCTCCCTCTGGTGACCAATGATGGATTTGCCTTGAAAAACATTCATCATTTTGCAGCATTGTAAAGCCTATTTAAAAAGGAGGCGGAGGAGGAGGAGGGGGAGGAAAAAGGTAAAGGAGAAGGAGGAAGAGTTAAATACAAAATCTCAACACTTATCTACAAAGATGACAAGTGTGATTCAAAAAGCCTTTTATGCATTCCCCACGATCTCTCCCCCCCCCTCACAAAAAAAGCAATGGCACGAAACCCTAAGTGGACAGATGGTTACTTTCGGCAAGCTTCTTTATCAGGCAAAGGTGATCACCATGGGAAGACAACAGTTATGGGACATGCCTCATCTTTCAGTGTTAAAGCCTGATCCACCCATGTAGCAGGAAAAGGTGAGAAGGGCCAAACTGCATACAAAACTCTAAATAGCAGGCACAAGAGGGTGAGGAAAATCAGGACTGGACTGTGGCATGTGGGGAGAGGTGCTAACCCTTTCCTTCCCCACTGCGATCCTCATGAGAATTCTCCCCAAGCTGCTGTCAGCCACGTATTCATATACAGTTATGAAGACTCACCAAAAACAGGATTCATCTGTAATGTCTATGTCTTTTTATCTACCCTTTTCTCTTTCTTCTTTTCTAAGGAGCAACATGGCTCCTTATTATTTATGTATTTACTTGTTTATTTGTTACATTTATATCCCACCTTTCCTCCAAGGAGGTCAAGGAGGCATATATGATCCTCCTGTTCTCATTTTAACCCCGCAACAGCCCTGTGCGGTAGGTTAGGCTGAGAGTCAGTGACTGGCCCAAAGGCACCCGGGGAGCTTTATAGCTGAGGACTAGAATGCAGGACTCCCGAGCCCCAGTCCAATGTTCTAACCACTACACACCACTTTCTCTGTCATTAAATCCTGTATGGCCAACTGCACAAACACTTAGTTCCACTAAACAATATTCCTCCCCTGCACATAATGTATCCAACTGCATATTAGAATGCACAGTCCGGGTACCACTTTTGAATGCTCCCCCAATTTTTATTTTATTTTTTAAAAAAAAAACTCCTTCCACATAGAAACTAGCACATAAAGTAATGGGCTGAGCTGGAATCTTTCGCTGTGATGTGCTGAAGTTGTTTTACTCGCAGAAATTGTGGTTATACCCTGGTGGAGTATTCAAACAAGGTATTCCCCCACCTGCACCCTGAACTCTGAAGTAGTAAACTGTTCTCTCCAGTGTACAGGTTCTGAGTGCCATAATGCAAATAATCCTCTCTATTTCTGATATTCCATCTCTGAGTGCCGATGTGTATGTAGCCAAAGCTGCCCCACCCATGCACAAATGGAAAGCATCGGCAGGTTTGGGGGACCCCAAGCTTTTTAGAAGTACAAAAATAATTTAGACAAAAAACAAAAGGGGGACCCCAAAAAACCACCCGATAAGGACTGAAGATGCTCAGTGGTCACAGTCTGCTGACTGGCTGTTGGGCATGGAACTGGAATAGAGTAGCTGTAATCCTGAAAACGAAGCGCTCAACCCTTCGGCACTTCGTTGCAGGTCCCACTTGTCTGCTCTACCATCTCAGGATCCTGCTATCACATCCCACTGCATGTGTAGATCAGACCTAATCCATAAACCCCAGCAGACTGGGTCAGTTAATGAGTTATTACAGAGCAAAAGGTCTGAACGTAGGAATGGCATCATCTGAACATAGTGCAGTAGACACAAGTTGACCTTGGAGATTAACCTGCAAGAAGGGACAGATATGATGATGGTGATGGTGATGGTGATGATGGAATTCGCTACTACAAGATGTAGTGATGGCCACCAATTTGGTTGGCTTTAAAAGGGGGTTAGACAAATTCCTGGAGGAGAAGGCTATCAATGGCTACTAGAACTGATGGCTATGTGCTACCTCCAGCATCAGAGGTAGTAAGCCTATGTACACCAGTTGCTGGGGAACATAGGTGGGAGGGTGCTGTTACACTCATGCTTGTGGATTTCCCATGGGCAGCTGGTTGGCCACTGTGTGAAGAGAATGCTGGACTAGATGGACCCTGGGTCTGATCCAGCATAGCTCTTCTTAAATTCTTACGTTGTGATGATGATGATGATGATGATATGTCAAGGAAACCAAATCCTCCTCCTGCGTAGTGAGGCAACAGAGACTTGCTGTGCAATCCACAAACTCTTTTATTCTGATAATATCACCTCTTCACTTGAAGAGTGACTTCAAATGCTGGGAGCTGTCCTCTGGACCTGATTAGCTAAATAGTTTTGTTAAGAGAGCTACTGAAAGCAGGGCAATTGACTTTCAACTAATGGACAGGTTTCCTGCCATGCTCTACAGGTTTTTTCTGGGCTCCTCCCTTCAGGGAGGATCCTCTCGACCTAACTTCTGATGGGCAGCCAATCTGGTCGGACTCCTCCCACCTCCTCTCAGCTCCACCCACTTAACTCGACGGCAGGCTCTGGCATCTGTCAGTTCCACTGCTTCCTCCACCTCTGACAGAGGCTGGGTTCCCACAGGGAGGGGGGAAGAGGGTCTCTGAGCCTGGCCCTCCTGCTCAATAAGCCCCTGGGAAAGTTCTTTGCTGCCTCCTGGAGAGTCTTGGGGAATTTTCTCTCCCACTCTTTGTGTCTGCTGGGCTTCTTCTAGCTCCATCTCTGAATCTGAATAGGAGTGAGAAACCAAACAAGAGAGCTTGGGCCCAATTCTGACATGATGATGATTAGATGAATGCAACCTGAGTGTCAACATAATCTGCAAATCAGTTACGATAGGATAACTTCTGTGTTCTGAGATACCAGGCACTTTAAATACGCTGCTTCTGTAAGAGCTAATTTGTGAGGGTGTTAGAGAAAGAACATCTACTGGTGTAAAGTGACTTCTTCCACAACCTGACAGATCTGGAAAGGAGCCCCATGGACAGTTAGCAAAGTTGCATCCAAAGTGTACGGAGGTGTCATCTCAGTGTTCTGTACTTCCCTTTCTGAAAAGTCCATTAGAGGTGCCCCAAACGTTCAAACCTAATGCTCGTGCATCACCATCACACCATTATAATGACTCACTCAAAAAGTTTTGACTCTCATGCAAATTTCACAAGATCGAAGTCTGGAAGTTTACCAGAAGTTAAAAATACTTTT
The DNA here is from genome assembly GCF_057233095.1 of Heloderma suspectum. Classification (NCBI taxonomy): domain Eukaryota; kingdom Metazoa; phylum Chordata; class Lepidosauria; order Squamata; family Helodermatidae; genus Heloderma; species Heloderma suspectum. Next base: position 13,064,193 of record NC_139465.1, on the reverse strand, counting down.
AATAGAATAGGCTTTTTAAAAGCCTGCAGCAAAATAATCTCCGTAGCAGCTTTCCCCAATCTGGGGCCTTCCAGATATTTTGGACTACAATTCCCAGCATTCCTGGTAATTGGTCATGCTGGGGCTGATGGGAGTTAACAACCAACATATCCAGAGGCCACAATGTTGGGGAAGGCTGGGATACAGAAAGAAAATGAATGAAAAGGCTGGGGAACATATGTTGCTTTCAGATCTGTAACACAGAAATTGAATTTCTTGCTTGCCACTGGGAGCTTCTCTCTTGATACAAAAAGCAGCTTCACGGGGGTAATTTTCAGCAGGACCATGGCAGCAGAAGAAAGGATTACATTCCTCCTCCCTGTTCTCCACAGTCCTGATCCTGATCCTACCAACACAGATATATGTTATGACATTAAACCACAGGTTCATTGTCACACATGTAGTTTGACCCTAAGTCTATCTGTTCCCCCGCCCCCGCTGCCAACCTGCAAGCATTTGAAAATTGAGATGCAGTTCAAATTTGATACTGGGGGGTGAAAACAGGGTGGAAATCCTTTCCACTTCTATACAGCATGTGTCACATCTAAACTGAGTTGCTATGTTTACATAGGCACTGTTAGGATGCTTTTGTAGCATACTCTTGCACCATGGATGCCAGGCACGCAAAAGCTTCAGGCAACATCGACTGTGGGCCCAATTTAACCAGAAGGCAGCCCCACGGAACACTGCACATGTAAGATGGATGGGTGGTTGGTTGTTTTATTCACCCAGCATCACACTAAAATTAGAAGCAGTTCTGAGCAACAGGACTACGTTGTCTCAGCAGGAAACTAATGCTAACCGAAGCCTTGTGTAGGCTAACAAGTGGTCAGCTGTGGTCAGCAACTAGTGTGCTAACTGCTAAGCACCTCCTGGAGCTGCTGGCTGGATTGTTAAAGGGCCCTTGCCTGCTTTTGAAGCCTGAGACTTCTGCAAGGCTGTGGAGATGTGGGTTCTGTTGGGAACTCATCCTTTGATCCAGGGGATGATAGCAGGGCTGTCCACCCCAGGGTTCACCAGCTCTGGACTCCCAACTTCTGTAAATTTCCCAGAGAGCTTCAGATTGTTGTTCTTTATTCCGTCAGTCGCTTCCGACTCTTCATGACTTCATGGACCAGCCCACACCAGAGCTTCCTGTCGGCCGTCACCACCCCCAGCTCCCCCAAAGTCGAGTCCATCACCTCCAGAGCTTCAGATATGGGGCGGTATAGAAATGTAAATAACAACAACAGGAGATCCAAGATGACCGAGGGAGGAAGAAGGGTGTGACTTGAGAGATGCTAGGGCACGACAAAAAGCAAAGTGGGAAAACTTAGGGGCAGGGCTCAGACACTCCACCTGGATAGCCACTCTTGGAAGCCAATGTAGGAGGGAGCCACCCTAAAGGAGGGGCATCGCTGGGCAGCTAGCTTGGCTGGGAGGTTCATAACCTAAACTGCCAGCAACTTTCTCTCCCACTGGTTTGTCTCCTCTGCTTAGAGATAGTTGATAATTTGTTTAGAGCCTGGGGGCAGCCTGAGAATTTTCCTTGAATCTACATTTGTAGAAAGATTAGACTTTAGCAAAATGAAGTCGTATTAGCCTGAAGCTTTGTCTGTTTTGGTGTTGATTGTGAAGGGAAAGGATGATCCAATTCCGACAGCATGGCCATCTGAGAGCGGGGGGGGGGCTGATTTGGCCCTCAGGATTGAGATTTCCTAACCCTGACCTAAGCAAAAGAAACAGGGGTAACTGCCTTGTCTATCTAGAGAACAGAAATGTTGGCAACTTTCAGAAGTATTATGCGATGATGATGATGGTGCATCCTCAGCATCATATCCCCAACTAGATTTGGAATTTTTGGAAAGAATAATTTCCATCACTATGGAACAGGAGAGCCAAGAGAAAATTATTTATGTCTACAGACTGCAATATACTTTCACAAAATCTGATATGGAAGAAACATTTTTTTTTTCATTTTTTTGCCTCTCTGCCACCTCTTTTAATGTCCCCAGAAGAACTCTGTCTACCACAGCTATCAGTTACATAAAAAAAATTCTGACTTATGAAATGGTTTAAGACCGTTCTCAGAGGCAAAGATGCTGGAAGAATAACATTTTCAAATTCCACAAGCTGAAAACAAGGAAACTGTAGCTAACTATATTGGCAACTGTGAGCAAAACTAGACATTAACTCAGAAAACATTAGTTCCCAACCCTGTATGAATGTGTGAAGTCACCTCTTCTCTTAGTGTTCCACACTTTGACCTCCCCCATTCCCATTTTTTATCAAACCCATATGAGCTATTTGTTATTTATTTCCATGCGCTTAAAGTGACATACAACCAAAAAACCAAAACTACTTCTAAAGATGAAACTTCCTATTGCAAGTGAAATATGGACCATTTGAAGGGGACTATTGACGAGCAGGGGGGGATGCTTAATCCCAGTCACTCTCTCCTATCCTTTCCAGAAAATGATAGCGAAGGAGGCATGTTAATAGCTATTATTAGTGTGTGTATTTACACAAAAAGAACTGTAACCAAATACTTATCTATGAAATACAGGTGGATAGTGAAATGCGGAGACAATTAATAAACCGAGCGCTCCTAAAATGGTGGCATGAACCAAATGGTATATAAAGGTTCAGAATTATTCTGTGTCTTAAACACCAACAGTGGAAATGAAGCTATAGACGCATAGCTGTTCGTTAAGGCAAAGGTCATAACAGCCCACCATAGTGGCTTTCCTAAGTTTGATGCTTGCACACATTGTACTGATGAACCACAGTCTGTTTGGGGCCTAGAAATTAGAAAAATTGTTCTGATGCAAAAGTTGTTTGTGACTTAGAATTGTGTACAACACTGTGTTAAGAGGAACTGGGTGAGAAGCGTCTGTGCATTTTGCCCCATGAGGAAAGACTCAGACTGTAAAAACCACAGAGAACAAATTAAGACATGTGGGGAGTTTCCGTAGCGATATATACTATGTCACTTCATTATTCACAGGACAAGTGTCCCTAAAAATAGAGGAAGGGTCCGCCAAAAAGAGCTAGACCACCAGTAAGGGTCCAATGAGCTAGCTTAAAATATTAAGGTTCCCATATATAGTAGTGCGCCTGACTTTTAGGACATCTGGCAAAGAAAGAGAGTATAAAGTCTGACCTCATATTAGCTTCAAAGTCTATTTCTTCTTAAATCAAAGACAGATCAAACCCCACAGCCATGCATAGGGGATTGTTAAGGGAAGTAGTCCTTTGCTGGCAAATTGTGTGAAGTTGTCTTTTATAATTAATAAAAGCAAACTCTACTCTTTCTATCCAGTTGACTAATTGTGGGTCAGTTCTTTTTAATGCCAAAGACAAGCCACTTGCTAGAACCTTCAGCTAGACATAACAGGAAGGGTGTGGGAGAATGCAAAAACTCTAGGAAAGCTTCTTGATTAAGCAACGGTATTTAGAATATTTCAAATTGTTAAGTAGCATTATAATTGGGCAAGGGTAATACCTTTTGAATTGTGAGTAACATATTGAGCAAGGAACTTATTGGAAGGACAGATACTTTTGGCCACCTAATGCAAAGAGAAAATTCCCTGGAAAAGACCCTGATGCTGGGAAAGATTGAAGGCAAAAGGAGAAGGGGACAGCAGAGGATGAGATGGCTAGATAGCATCACGGATGCAATGAATATGGACTTGAGCACACTCTGGGAGAGAGCGCAGGACAGGAAGGCCTGGTGTGCTATGGTCCATGGGGTCACGAAGAGTCGGACACGACTGAACGACTGAACAACAACAACAACAACAAATTTTTTGGGCAAGGGATCTGTTTACGATCCTTTGAAATTAAACATTTGTATCAGTTGGGCAAGGATCTAAGTATCTTTCAAATCATTCCCATATAAGATCCAGTGTGGTGTACTGGTTAGGGTGTTGGACTGGAACTCAGGAGGTCCAGGTTCTAGTTCCCACTCAGCTATGAAGCTCATTGGATTAATTTGGGCCAGTCACTGACTCTCAGCGTAACCTACCTCACAGGGTTGTTGTGAGGATAAAATGGAGAAGAGGGGGACCATGTGAGCCACTTTGGGTTCCTTGCAAGAGGAAAAAAGGTGGGATGTAAATGTGATGATGGTGGTGATGATGGTGATGATATCCTACTTCCCCAACTCCGAAAATCCCTAGTATACGCAAACACTTCTGCACCTACAGTCTCCATGCTTTCCTACCTTGGATTTTTTCCCCCTACGTTCCCCACTCCCCACCCCAATGGGGAGTGGGGAATCAGAGCTGAGCTAGGAAAGGGACATAATAAGAAGAGTCCTGCTGGACCAAACCAAAAATCCATCAACTCCAGCATCCTGTTTCCCACAGTGACCAGTCAGATACCTCCAGCAAGCTCTGGGAATAGCCTTCTCCCATTGTTGCTCTAGCAGCTGGTACCTAGTACCTTGAAGGTTCCACATAGCCATTGCAACTAATATCCCAGTTCTGTCCTCTACAATGGGGGTGCAAACCTCAGCCCTGTGGCCCAGATCTGGCCTGCCTGGAGTCCCAATCCAGCCCTCCAGGGTTATCCACCAATTATTTGGCAGTTTTCTGGCTTTTGTTTTTAGAATTATGATGCTATTGGTGTGTGTGTGTGTGTGTGTGTGTGTGTGTGTGTGTGTGTGTGGTGTTTATGGAGGTCGTTAACTGCCCCGGGCACTTTGTGGGGAAGTGGGGGATAGAAATGAAATAAATAGTATGTACGCATATACACTTTATTCAATTTCTCATCATTTGGTGACTATACACATTACATTTGTGTACAGTCATCACATGTACAGGAGAATGGGTTTGCATCCACTTTCCCCCATTATATATGTTCAGCTTAACAGGGCTTATGCATGCACGGCTTTTATGCAGAATGCAAACAGAGAAGGCATGGCCCACAACTATTTGTTTGCTTGATTATTTAGGTATTTATAGCCCACTTTTTGTTCCCAAAGAGCCTTGTGTGGCGCAGAGTGGTAGGCGGCGGTATTGCAACTGAAACTCTCCCCACGACCTGAGTTCGATCCCAGCACAAGCTGGGTCTCGGGTAGGCGGCTCAGGTCGACTCAGCCTTCCATTCTTCTGAGGTCAGTAAAATGAGCTTGCTGGGGGAAAGGTCGCCACGACTGGGGAAGGCAATGGCAAACCACCTCCCTATAGTCTGCCATGAAAACGCCAGCGAAAGTGGCGTCCCTCTAGGGGTCAGTAATGACCCGGTGCTTGCACAGGAGGAACCTTTCCCTTTCCTTTCCTTTTGTGCTGAACAGGACTCCCAAGGTAATGTACAAAATAAAAAAGAACATTAAAACAAACTCAGACAAATTCAACACGAGCCTGTTGTTCATGACACATATGTTGACTTTGTGTACATATGCGTGTACATCTGCACAGTACTTTCATGAGTAGCAGAATTTGAATGCATTAATGTTGAAGAAGAGGTAAACGCTGAGAGCATATTTGACATGGGAAGGGTTAATATATGTGTCAACATGCAAAGGGAATGTGAGTTAGCTAAGACTCTCTGGGGATAGCGTGGCAGTATCTGCATGATGTTTGTTCATTTCAGGGGGTGAGGGGAGAGAGAGAGAGAGAGAGAGATGCAGTTTTAATCCTGCAAAAGTTACATTTTAAGAAAATATCAGCCTGTAAACTGGTGGCACGACAGCATAGTTCGACATATGTCCTCCTGGAGATTGTCAAAAGGAGAAACAGCTTGGTTAACACAAATGGTTTTGAACCACAAGTTGAATACCCCCCCCACGCCATTTTAATAACTCCCAAAATTGTAGAGGGATATTGAAACAGCATATTAGGGGGGGGGTTGTTTTCTTAAGTAAGAATGATGCCAATATTTCCCAAGTGTTTTTTTTTTTTTTACATTTTTCTAAGAAAAGAACCTTCTTCCCTCACTGCAGAAAACAATGCCAGTTTCTCTCCATGTCCCACATAACCAGAGTCTGTTAAGATGTACACATTTTCTGTAAGATGTGATTCTGCCTGCAGATAAATAGGGGGCACCGGTGCACTGCTGCTCTCTTTCACTTATTTTGCTTTCTTGTGAGAGGTGAGAAGCCAATTGTTTTGGATGTTGGAACCTGGCAAAACGTGTCCTAGAAATGTAGCAAGTTCTACACAGCCCATCATGACTTTCGCCCTTTGTTTCTACCCACATAAAAGCCAGCCACAGTGTTCCTACGAGCACTGGCTTTTTTCCTTGTCCTTTCTTTTTTAATTTGGCTGTTATTTAAGGGCAATTTCCACAGCAATGCTTGCTTCTTGTTTTTTTAAAAAAACTCTCCACAGGTCTCTTCAACTTGCCATGCTGTAAGCATAACCAATCACAAAAGGTTTAGTTCCCATGACAGTTTAAGAGAGGCAGAACTCTTCTCTATCTTTCTCGGATTTAATTAAGCCTGCTGGAGTGGAAAAAACCAATAGAAAAGGGGTCCAAATTCTCTCTCTCTCTCTCTCATCTTTGCAATAAAAGTGACCCTGGATTTATACCAAACAAATTGAGGACCGCAAAAACTAAACAAAATGGGATAAAAGAGACTGTTGGGGATCGGAGTAGTAGAAGAACAGCTCCAATGCAGCCTTTGTTTATACAATTTCATCTCCCACCCTTCAGCTTGGTTGTGTTCCTTGGCTGCCTTACAGTTTAAGAAATTAAAAACCAAACAATTGTTGTTGTTGTTCAGTCGTTCAGTCGTGTCCGACTCTTCGTGACCCCATGGACCATAGCACGCCAGGCCTTCCTGTCCTGCGCTCTCTCCCGGAGCGTGCTCAAGTTCATATTCATTGCATCCGTGATGCTATCTAGCCATCTCATCCTCTGCCGTCCCCTTCTCCTTTTGCCTTCGGTCTTTCCCAGCATCAGGGTCTTTTCCAGTGACTTTTCTCTTCACATGAGGTGGCCAAAATATTGGAGCTTCAGCTTCAGTATCTGTCCTTCCAATGAGCAGTCAGGGTTGATTTCCTTTAGGATGGACTGATTTGACCTCCTTGCAGTCCAGGGGACTCTTAAGTCTTCTCCAGCACCACAGTTCACCAAACAATACAAACATCAAAGAAGCACAGTGTGTAACTAAGTTCAGCAACACACTAAAATGGGAAGGGAGGATTTTCATTAACAGCTTAAAAGGTCTGGGACTTTTAAAATCTCTTAGACTGGTTCTGAGAAGACCAAAGACTCCGCACTAGGGCATGTCTCCTTAGGGACAGAGTTCTATAAATGAGTCGCCATCCCCACTTAAAAGTCCCTCTTTACGGTTACTGCCCACCTCACCCCAGAAGGTGAGGGCGCTTGGGAAAGGCCCTCTGATCACCTTAGTGCACATGCATGCAGCAGCGGAGGCTGGGGGCTCTGATGTCAGTGGAGCGGTGAGTCTGCTCTGGGTTTCAGTCACAGCCAGTCAGAACCAGTCAGAACTCTAAAGGAGCACCTTGGATAACTCCTTTAGAGTTCTGACTGAAGCCTGGAGCGGATCCACTGCCCCACTGACATCTTAGTACACCGGCATGCTCATCTGGCAGTAAACCAGGGGTGCTGAACCTCAGCCCTGTGGGCCAAATCTGCCCTGCCTGAGGTTCCAGCCCGTCCATCCAGGATTGCCCTGAAGGTCATGCCTCTTCCCTGCCCTGGTCCCACCCATTTCCCACAACCTCCAATCAGTCAATGGATTCCCAGCTTTGGGATGTTTTCCCCCCATCCCAAAAGGCTGAAGTGGCTCTTCGTACCGGCAGTAAGAAGTTGTAGCTAAAACATGCTGGTGTTTGGGGTAATTTTGGCCCTACCTTTGCCTTTGGTCCCACCGCCACTGGAATTTGGCCCTCGGGCTGAAAGAGGTGCAACACCCATGCAGTAAATCAACCCGCTGAGTATTCTCTTCCAGCATTTCACTGGTGGCACAACGTGCACATAAAGTGATGCTTGCTTGCAACAACCCCCCCTGCCCTGAGCAGAACCAGACCCAGATTTGGGGGGCCTGGGGCAAGGTGCCCTCAGTGGGCTCCCATCTCCTCTCCAAGGCATCACTGCCCCTCTCCCTCTGGACCCAATACATGAAACTGACCAGGGGGGTGCACAAGGCAAGTAGAGGAGGCTGTTCTTTCCTCCCACCACTGGCATTGCTGGCATGCTCAGAGAGGGCAGGTGGACAACCAGGGACAGCAAAGAGGAGGAGCTGCTGGGCTGGAAGGCTGCAGAGAGTGGCATTCCCACCCCCCACTCCTGCAGGGCCTCGGCAGGTGCCCAACAGTGCCCACCCAGGTCTTAATCCCGAACGTTATTCAAGGCAAAATAAATGCCTTTTCCTCACCTTCTGATTATTTGGGGATCTATTTTTTTCCTTTTTTGAAGGCAAATTACACTGCAGTCATATGAACCTCTGGGAAAAATGTGCATAAACTGCAATGATTTAACCAAATCATACTGGCTTCGTTAGCAAATGTGAAATAGAGGAAATGCCTCACTGGGTGATAATCCCCGGGCATGCTTGTTATAATAATGCAGCAGTTAACGCCATGTGACAGCATGGTGGTGGGGGGATTCTTCCCACCAAAAATCCTGCTTTCGGGTTATTTAGGATCAGCCTTATAGCTTTCCCTCTACACACTTTTTCTTGCCGTTGTTAATTAAGAATGTGTACCACACATTGTCCTGAAAGACTGGGGTACCTTGTGGTGATATGGAGAAAGGCTCTCCCAATCTACGTGGTGAACCCCTACCAGTGCCAGCTCTAGGCTTTTGAGGGCCCTCAGTGGGCCCCCTTCTTCAGTGAGCCTACCTTCCCACCACCATTGCCACCAGCCACTGTTTTGCCTCATCCTCTTTCTCATCATTGCTATGACATGCTTGCTTGACAGGCAGAGAACCAGTGAGCAAGTAGGCAGGGGCATCCACTGCTCCTCCTTCTCACTGTCATTGTTGTCTGGACCAGAATATGAGGCAGGTGAACAAGCAGGTTGCGATGGTGAAAAGGAGGAGCAGGTCTAAGGCGCTCTCATCAGTGGGCCCCTGCTGGGGTGTGGGCCTTCGGCAGGTGCCCAATCATGCCTACCCTTGACACCAGCCCTGACCACTACACATGACCACTCGACCCTTCCTACCACTCGACCCTTCCTAACACCTGCTGTAAGGAGCAATGTGCAGACCAATCCTATCCAGACAGGGTGGCCACTTATGCATCACCAAAGAAAGGGAAAACATATTGCCAAAGAGAGGACACAAGAGGGCACAGATTTGCATGAGTTAATTTACATGTATATAGGCAAATTTAGAAATAGTCACTACAATTTAGACAGAAATATAATAGCTCAGTGAGAAGTAGGGATGTCTGTCACGGGGGAATCCAGCCCTTTTTGGGCCCACCAGCGTTCTGAGACATCCCAAAATTGTCTTGCATTTGTGAACCAAGCCGTGGATTTTCCCTGAACTCTGGGGACATTTTACGTATTTTTTGTGTGCGTCGGTCATAATTTACACAAATTACAGGCACAATTTAAAGATTCTACCCTTAATCTTCAAACTGGATTTGGATTTGACAAGCCTTCAGATCAGTGGGGCCATCAACACAGGATTTGGGAGCAGACGTCTGAGGCCCTGCTCATCCAGACAAGCAGGAGGGCCCCCAATGCAGCATGCCTGGCTTACCACATTCTGAAGTAAGCAGTACACATTACCATCTAAAGAAGTGGCCCCCCATAAGAACATTATGTCCAGGGTCTGAAATAATCTAACCTCATCACTGCTTCATATAGAGGACCCCCTTCAAAGATAGGGCTGTCCTCTGTAAAGTAGGACACAGGACCACCTTCTACTGTCAACATACAAGGCACTTTACAACATAACTATGAGGAGGACAAGTCCCAGCCCTGACGTGATTAACAAATATCTAGTCCGGCCTTCCCTAACCTAGTGCCCCCCCGATGAGTTGGACTGCAACTCCCATCATGCCCTATGGCCATCTTGGCTGGGAATGATGGGAGTTATAATCCAGCACAATGGGAATAATGGAAGCTGCAGTCAGTGGTGTAGCAGTAGATTTCGAAATGCAGGCACTTCTCTTGACAGTCCCCATAGCCACGTCCCCAAGGAGGGTCCAGAAATTCAGGCAGCTGTGTTGAACCATATCAACAAACCAGTTCTACCAGTTTTCATCACCATCAGGAGCAGGTCTTTTGTAAAGCTATTGGGTATTCATTGACCATTCAAGACCAGGCCATCCCAAAATACTTTGCAATACAACCGGGAACAATATATTGTTGCTGGGAAATATTGTTTCACCCAGCTACTATGAAGATTGCAGCTAAGCTCAGAGGGAACAAGGACATCTGAGCAGGGTAGCAGATGATAATCCCTGCCAATTAAAAAATGCCAGCACTGCATCCCTGGGAGCCCTGGCTCCACTACACCACTGGTTGCAATCTCAAGATATAGCGATAACCAACAACTTGGGTGGCTTTAAAAGGGAATTAGACAAATGTATGGAAGATAAGGCTATCAATGGCTACTAGTCCAGATGGCTATATGCTACCTCACTACTACGGGAAGTACTAGTTCCCCTCTACTCAGCCCTGGTTAGGCCTCATCTGGAGTTCTGTTTCCAGTTCTGGGCACCACCGTTTAAGAAGGATGCAGACAAACCGGAGAGGGTTCAAAGGAGGGCAACGAAGATGATCAGGGGACTGGAAACAAAGCCCTATGAGGAGAGACTGAAAGAACAGGCATGTTTAGCCTTGAGAAGAGAAGACTGAGGGGAGATATGATAGCGCTCTTCAAGTACTTGAAAAGTTGTCTCAGAGAGGAAGGCCAAGATCTCTTCTCGATCATCCCGGAGTGCAGGACACGGAATAATGGGCACAGGTTACAGGAAGCCAGATTCTGGCTGAACATCAGGAGAAACTTCTTGACTGAGCAATATGACAATGGAACCAATGACCTGGGGAGGTGGTGGGCTCTCCCACACTGGAGGCGTTCAAGACGAGGCTGGACAGCCATCTGTCAGGGATGCTCTGACTTGGATTCCTGCATTGAGCAGGGGGTTGGACTCGATGGCCTTGTAGGCCCCTTCTAACCCTACTATTCTATGATTCTACCTCCAATATGAGAGGTGGTATGTCTACATACACCATTTGCTAGGGAACATGAGCAGGAGCATGCTGCTTACTGCACTCGGGTCCTGCTCATGGGTTTCCCGTGGGCAGCTGGTTGGCCGCTTGTGTGAACAGAATGCTGAACTAGATGGACCCTTGGTCTGATCTGCCATGGCTCTTCTTTACGTTCTTATGTTCTTAATACATCTGGAGGACCCAATCTAGCCAATCTTCAGTTTGAGTTAAATACCTTCCATCTGGGAATTAGCTCTTCTTTTTTCACACATTCAAAGCAGCCCTTTTGTTATATTATCTGTTTTCTGAAATGTATTCCCCGCATCCCCTTTGAATGCTCATGGTCTAAAAAGAATTCAGCCAGGAATGTTAAAAGTTCACTTTTGCCTTTCATTATGGCTGACACTTCTCCTGAAAATTCTGTTTTAAGTTTCTGCCTGTGCTTTCATTAAGTTTTAAAGGGGGGGGGGGTCCCCCTCACACACAAAAAAATGGTACATGCATTTGCTTTTTGTTCTGAAATGGAAAATGGTCTTAGAACACAGCTTTCTGGAAAACATGGTCAGTCTTTTGTTGTGCTGAAATGCTCTCATATTATCATGGGAGGCTTTATATCCTTCTATTTTACTTCATAAAAGTTAGTGAGGGGTGAATGAATATGGCTGAAATGAAACTGAAATTCCATCCATACATTAAGCTGTATATCTAAAGAGTATTTTTCTCTCTGTGTTATTGCTTTTTCGGTTCTGCACGGATCCCTTCAGGAGTATGTCACTGTACTTTAGTGGGGACTTGAATGTAAACAACAGGGCACAATGTTGCACCCAAAGATGGTGAACGGTTATTTTGCGTGGCAGCTTTACCATTGTTAGATTATAACATTGTGGCCTAGTTCTCACTGAGGGTGTAAACCTGTGTCTGCACCACTTTAGGGCCAAACTCTGTACTACTTCTATAAAAGAAGAGCATTTATCAACTACAAAAGAGGGCCTTCTCTGTGGTGGCATTTCCCTCCCCTACGGGTGTTACACTAATGCTGTACTCTTTTCCAGCTTTTTTATTTGCATGGGCATTTAAAACATTGTTTATCCTTAAAGCAATCCATTCAAATACAGATTTAAAATTAAAAATATAATATTTTTCCCCTTTGATAAAATACCTTGCATTTAGTTTAACTGACTAATTTTGGAAGGTTTCATGAAGAAATAGATGAGTAATAATTTCTGCCAGAGCTGGAATCAGTTTATTAACTTCTGGAACAGATGATGATATTATCAAAACATCATTCAGGATATATTAATTTCATAGCATGTACACTTTTGGAAATCTATGTTGAAGCTATTCACTATATAGCTTCTCTTTGTCTGAGAAATATATTATTATATCCTTGAGAATTCTTATTAGATTTAACATTGGTAAGGAACCAATATTTTAATAACTATTTGCTTAAAATGCTGGTACTGATTATAAACTCCGTGGTATAGTATTGTGTATTATTAACCCATCCATAATGCTTCCCTTGATTTTATTAATTTTCTAACTTTATCTGCTATGCATGGTTTTATCAAATCTTTATTACATTTTAATAACTTGATTAATTCTGTATCTGTTAGAAATGATAAGGTTACTGGTTATGTTAAAAAAATATTTTACAACACTGAGGAGTTGTACACATTTATATCAATATTATACTTTAAAACTTCCAAAATTCAATAAAAGGATGTCAAGTTCTAAGGAAAAAGAATCATAGAATCAATAGAATAGTAGGGTTGGAAGGGGCCTACAAGGCCATCGAGTCCAACCCCCTGCTCAGTGCAGGAATCCAAGTCAGAGCATCCCAAAAGAAGAAAAGAAAGAAACATCACAATAAAACATAAAAGCAAAGCACTGAAAACTGAAACAGTGCAACACAACTATCAACAAATATGAAAATCTGTCAGAACAGAAAAGTCTGAGGGTGAAACTGACATAAAAGGTGCAATCCTATGCATGTTTAGACAGAAAAAAGTCCTACAACTCCCACCATTCCCCAGCCAGCAGAGCTGTATTATTTATTTATTTATTTATTTATTTATTTATTTATTACATTTATTGGCTGCCTTTCAGGGCAGAAGCCCTCCCAAGGTGGCTTACAGCAATAAAATACATACAAACAGCTAAAATATTAAACACAATAAAAACAATAAAAACAACAATAAAAGCAAACAATAAAACCAGCAACAATGACAAGGCAACAACGGCAGTCGTATCAAGAGGACACAGTAAAGTAATATGTTTTCAAGGTCTTCTTAAAAGCCTGCAATGACAGAGCATGGCGGACTTCCAATGGCAATGTGTTCTAAAGGTGTGGGGCCACTGCAGAGAAGGCCCTTTCATATGTAATTTATTTATTTATTTCATTTCTATACCGCCCAATAGCCGAAGCTCTCTGACTGCTCTCTAATCACCCATCTGACTGCTCTCATGGGTGGGCAAATGAGAAGGGCCTCTGTTTCTGATCTTAAATTGTGCACAGGCTATGGGTGACAGTGATCCTTCAAGTAACTTGGTCCCAAACTATTTAAGGCTTTAAAGGTCAAAACCAGCACTTTGAATTGTGTTGTTGGGGGTGAGGATCTGTCTAAATCAGCTGGGGAAGTCATTAATGGGATCAGAGCAGGGCTGTAGGGGGAATTAAACTCTTCTTCTCTCTCTTCTCTCTCCTGCTGCCATCCTGAAAAGAAAAAATACACCCTCTTCTGAATTTAGCATCTGCTTTAGTGGGAAATCCCCCGTTGATGCCGATTGGCTCCAGAAGCTTGGGGGCTCTCAGGAAAATGTTGTCTTGGGCCCCCTCCTAACCCAGGCATCTAGATGACGGTCTCCTTGGCAGCCATCACTGCAGCCACAATCTTTGTTTTACCCAAATGCAAAGTGCTGAAGGTTCCCTTTCTGGCGTACTGTGGGTAAACAAGGCTGGCCACTGCCACACACACGCATGCACACACACACACACCCTCAGACGGAGTAGCCAATATTTTCTGGCACATTACAGTTCAAGAACATAAAGTGCAGCTTCCAAGTACAGCTTCCAAGGGGATTCATTCATTTCATTTCATTAATTTGTTTATTTATTATTTATTTCTTTACAGCATTCATATACCGCTCCATATCAAAACCAGATTTCAGAGCAGTGAACATAAAAGGTAAAACAGTAAAAGGATAACAAGATTAAAGCATCATGTTAGAATTATGCTTTTAAAAAAACAGAATACCCAAACAACTGTGGCATGTTCTGTCTAAATATGCACAATTCTATGCATGTTTAGGCAGAAAAAAAGTCCTACAACTCCCATCATGCCCCAGCCAGCATGGTTAGCTGAAAGGATGCTGGGAGTTGTAAGACTTTTTTCTGTCTAAACATGCATAGGATTTGCACCCTTGACTTCCTTAATGCCCTACAGCCAAAGCTCTCTGGGCGGTTCACAAAAATCACAACCCCAAAAACAAGAGAATAAAAACAGAGTAAACATAATATTAAATCTTTTACATAATTTTTTAAAAAAACAATTTAAAACAGCTAAAAAACAGAGATCAGACCAAGGGGCTCATGTAGCAGTGGGCTCACATAACACCTGTCCCGCACAGGCATCACCACCAGTATGGACTCGAATGGTGGCCATGTGTCCTCTTTTACAGAAGACAGCTTGAAGGGCTGTCAGAGGACTGTCCACTGTTTTGAAGGCATCCACTATTGGAAAGGTTCTCCTTTCCAAGTCTGGTTTGAAGATAAAGTACCCTAAAAAGGGAGAGCGGAAACCTTGAAGTTGATGAAGTTGAAGAACCCAGACAGCAGACTCAACAAGCAGGCACGCAGGTCACCTGGTCACAGTACTGTGATTCTATTTAAATTATACTAATAAGTTCTACATTTGCATTTATACATGTAAATAAGCACGTGAAAATCCTCTGCGCATCAGTGTTGGCTTTTGTCCTCTTTCGGCAACATTTAAGTGGCCACCCTATTCCAATATTTGCTTGACTATGCTGTGTGATGGTGGTGAGCCTGGTCCCTTCCCTCTCATCACTTGGCCTATTCATATTCATATCCATGCATCCTTTGGTTAGAGCTAATGAAGAATAGATGTCTTTACTCTCAGGATCTCAAACCAGCAACCTTGTGGTCAGAGGCAACAATGTTGCCTGGGACTCTGTTTGCCTGGGTGTAGAAGAGGGGCCGTAGCTCAGTTGTACAGCTTATGCTTGGCAAGCAGAATGTCCCAGATTCAAGCATCTCCAGTTAAAGGCATCAAGTAGCAGGCAATGAGACCCTGGAGAACGGCTGCCGATCAGTGTGGACCATGCTGGGCTAAATAGCTATAAAGTCTGACCTGGTATAAGGCAGCTTCAGATGTTTCACAGTGCCCTCTTCAGGCCCAGAAGGGAATATGCGTGTGTAACATCAGCCCCTACCATTGGTCGGCAGTATGAAGCCACGGTATTGGGCAAACCTAGAACAAAGACTAGAAACCAGGCCTTTCCTGCTGGTCAATGGTGCAGTATCTTCTGCCTCCTGTGTTTCCCAGTTCCTGGAGAACATGCAGTATATGCCTGCATTTGGGAGTGGCCTGCCCACTGCCCTGGCTTGGAGAGCTGGCAGTTGCTAATTATTCTTCACACCACGTCTATAAAAGTAGCCAGTATGAAAAGCAAATCACATCTTTCCAAAGCATTTAAAATTAGCATTAGGTGGAATCCAAAAAGTCTTAGATCAGAAATAAATTCCTCCTGATGGTTCAAATCTCTCTCTCTCTCGGAATATATGTTCATGTCCCATGTTACTGAATATTAAATTAACTTCTAGTTGAGCTAAAGATAACATTGGCTTTATAGAAACATTTCCTTCCAAATTTCCAGTCATGAAACCAACCATATAGAGACATATGCCCTCACCCGGCGCCAGCTTGTCTGGCTAAAAGGGGGGGGCATTGCAGGAGGGTGGGGTGACATGACGCAGGGGCCTTTGATTGGTGCACCCCAGTGGCACCACCATGCAAGGAGGGGCAGGCTGAGTTGCCTTAAACTCAGCCCCCTTCTCAAACTCAGCTCTCTGGCTCAACGCAGCTAGAGAGAACTACAGCTCCGCCAGAAACGACGAAGGACGCCGGCCTGCTGGAGACCGGCGTCGTCGCGCACGCTGAGGGCCCCGGCTCTTGAGGCTGCAGTGCGCGCGCCCCCTCCTTTCTCCTCGGTTCACGACGAGGGACTTTGGCCTGCTGGAGAACGGCTTCGTCCTCGTTCCAGCCGCCTGGACCCAGAATGCTTCTGCACGCCAAAATCTTCGCTTGGTGATACTGTTCGCCTCTCTCCCTCCTTCGCCGGCTCCTTTCCTCTCGCCCACCCGCTCGGTCTCCTCGTGTACTCTCTCTCCTGCCCGCTCGCCCGCCCGCGCGCTCGCTCAACCCGCCAGCCCGCCCACCCGCCCGCTCGCCCTGCCCACACACCCGCTCACTAGGCCTGCCCGCACGCCCAGCCGCTTGCCTGACCGGCCCGCCTGAGCCGAGTCGGGGCGTGTATATCACAGCCCAATTGGTCGCCTCCCATGGGCTTGGGACGTCTCCCCCCCACCCAAAAAAGTAATAAAAATAGCGTTGCCCTTATTTTCGCCGTAGTCTACGTAAATCTTTACGTAGACTACAGTGACCAAAAAAGGAACGGGAATGGCGGCTCCCTATGGGGGCCGCCATTATCCGTACGCGCTTTTTTTTTTTTTTAAGTCACCCGTGATAGGCTACGTTAATCGTCACGTAGCCTATCACGGGGGCATTTTTTTTTTCTTTTAGTGGAATGGCGGGGGCGGCAGCCAGTCGAAAGACCGGCTGCCGCTCCCGCCCCGGACGAACACCCGCCGAACCGCCGGCCGGACCCGCCGCCGGGAGGGACATTCGGCAAAGGTAAGTCCCGTCCCGGCGGGGGGGCGGAGAATTTCTCCCCGAAACTTGTTCGGGGGGCCGAACACGTTGGTGCTCGGCCCCCCGAAGTTTCGGGGAGAAATTCTCCGCCATCCCTACTGCCAAGGCCCGATTCTGACTCTGATGTGGACGCAGACCCGGTACTGGCATCAATTTTTTCTCATTTGGAAGCTGCTGAGCGTTCCTCGGACATCCCTCCTCCTCCCCTGGCCAGGCACAAAAATCCTTGGTGGTCCAGCACAAACGAACATGACAGCAGACCCAACGCTCGTTGCTCCTTTCTATTTCAGATCGCCTGGACGCTATTGAGGCATCCACCTCCTCTTCATCGGCTCTTCCAGAAGGCTCATCGCCTTCAGCGGAGCTCCTCCCTTCTGCTGCCTCATCTCCCCTGGGCGCACAAGCAACAACCTCGTTTTTTTCCAGCTGGGGATCAGAGTGTGCCCACGATTGGTACAGCTCATCTCTGGGTTCAGGGCACCCCGACGCCATTGAGGCCTCCATCTCGCCTTTGCAGGTTCACCATGGCAGCACCCCACCACTGTAGGCAGTCCACCTTCCTGCGGCATCTCCGTCAGCAGTGATCCAAGCAACATCCTCCTCCTTGGGGTTTCGCCCAGGTGACACAGCACACCTGAAGGCGGTCCGCCCTCATGAGGCATCTCCATCAGGAGCAATGCAAGTGGTACCGCCTCCCTTGGTCCCAGGGACCCAGACACGGCTGCCCTGGATATGGGTGAGATGACTGCACCTCACCCCAGTTGTACAGACGGGTGACCCTTAGGGCTGTGGGGTTGCTGCCTTAGCTTACCTACCTGGGGGTGGCTGTCCCTCCCAATGTCATCTCCCTATATGATGCCCGGGCCTCCTGCAGCTCCGTCAGTCACACCCCAGTAACCCCAGCCGCTTAATGCATCATCTTACAGGGTTTTTTCCTGGATTAATTAGTATCCCTTGCCTGCCCCCGCCCGTTTTGGGCATCCATGTAAGGGGCATATCAGATCCCTATGCTAATCTGGCGAGTTGTATTGTCACCAGGGCTACTCCTTCTCGTAATGTCTTTCACCCGAGGAGGTGTGCAAATGGCTTGTTGAGGCCTCTCGCAGGAGGGCCGCCATTGCCCTTCGCTGCGTAAGGACCTGTTTGACCAGGACCTTTCACTCCAATTTTGACTCCTTCCCAGCTGGGGTCAGCAACAGATCTGGCAGTGGCCACATTCACCAGGTGGTCTCCCGCACTGGCCCTCGGCTTATGGCAGGTCCACTGCTTCACCACTGCTATCTGTGCTGGGAGTAAAGCCCCAATGGGCACATGCTCCCAGGACGTTTTCATCGTGAATGCTCCCTTGTAGCAGTCAGCACTCATGCACCTCTTGTCCAATGCTTGGGGAGGGTAGGGTCCCCTTGGAAAAGCTGAGGCAGTAGGAAGCTCTGGATGGCCAATGCCTAGTAAGGTTGGCGCCAATACTCCGGCTTTAAGACACTACCCAACTGGGGGAACGCGTCTTAACTTGGAACACGGTTTATGCTGGGTTCTAGGGTCCCCTAGCATTTTTTCTTTAGGTCAACATAGACCATCCCTACCTCGTAAGCAACATTTCTCCTCGCTAGGCATTGACAGGTTCAGGAGAGGTTAACAATGCAGTACTGGCAGAAGGGTTTTAGCCCCCCCCCCTTTTTTCCACACCCCGTTAGCTATTCTAGGGATCTCCCTTCTCGAAATGGTGCCCAGGAAATCCTCTAGGGAGTTTATCCTGATTCGTAACCTCTTTTTCCTGAGGGCCAGTCAATTATCACGAGATCCCTGATCATCTCTGCTCAGTGTGTCACACCTCTTCGATGAGGCAGCTGTCTTTGTCTGGGAACCCGGCCACGGGTCCCTGATGGGCATGTGCTACATGGAGTCCAAAGATGGTGGTCAATGTTCTGGCCTAACGCAAGTATTGCTTCCCTTTTCTGTTACTTCGGTGCCCCTTAGCTCACAAAGGCTGAGGGCCTGTCTCCCACAGCAACCTTCGGTGAAGCCAATCCGATACCCTTAGGTGTTATTCTCACCTCCCTCAGGACAATTTTCAGGTCCGTTAGGCACAGCTCCAAGTAGTTATACATCAGGCATGGCTTCAACTTAGTAGGGCTTTAATGGCACCTCCTTCCGGAAGCGTGAGCCTCTCCTCAAAGCCGGACTGCGGACTCACATGGTTCCGCCCCTACCCCAAGGGGTTTCAGATTCTTAGGGCAGGTCCAATCGTGCAGTGGGTAAAGGCCTGTAGAGTGGAGGCTGCCGCCCCCGCCAATCACATTGAGGGATAACCTTATAGCCAAGTCAGTAACCCCCCCCCTTCGCTATGACAACATGACCACGTTATGCATTCTCTGTCCTCCTGAAATTGGAGGGTCATGTCATGTGTCAGTGTGTTTGAGCTCCAGAGTCAGTATTACAACATCTGGTTCTGGGTCCACCATGTGCCGGGTTAGGCAAACCCAATTGTCGATGCGTTGTCATGAAATTAGGTCAACATCTTCTGGGCCTTAGCCCCGTGGGTGCTCCATTCCCAGATCCCATCCTTGCAGTACTATGGGAGATCGGGATACTGAAGCCAGGCATGCCAGCCTGCATTCCATGGCTCTCTGTACAGGAGCTGCCTGCGACAGAGCAGGGTGTGCGTGCTGCGCATTATGCAAAACCTCAGCGATAGGATTCATGGCCCTTATCTATAGATCATGGGCCACAATTTCACGCCTCCTTAAGGAACAACAGACTATTGGGACCATAAGTCGCAAGCTGGCCATTTAGCCTTCCAGCCCACAAAGGTGGGTTTCACTGACTCCATGTCAGAATTTAGGTTTCGGCGTGCAGGATAGTGTTGGGCGCAGATGCTTGCCTGCATTAGTAAATTAACCACCCTCTCTCTCCGGATACCCCTTTCGGGCTCCGGGGGTCATGGCCCTCCATTGGAGCTTTCCAATAAGATGTTTCTCTGTTCCACGTAGCAGCCCTAACGGAATGCAGGGTCGGTCTGGGCTCACAAGGCCGCCTTGTCCCGGAGGGCCTTGATTTGCTGCAAGGTACAGGTCTGGCCCAAGGTAATCCATTTACATATTTGGTGATCAAATTGATCGGCATGGCAAGGGCACGGCAGTGGCCCATGGCCAAACGAAGTTAACGGATTATGCTCTGGCGGCACCTTATGGGCTTTTATGGCATGCCACGGGTCTGAGGAGGGGCCTCCTTCTTCTTTTTTTTATCACTTCAAAGGTTTGCTGTTGACTTAGGGGCAATTGTGTAGTCTCCCTTAATGTGCTTCTTCCTGAGACCAGCAGACTCGTCGTACGCCGGTACGGGTGCTCTGACATGGGCACGTTTTGATGTCTGGAGCTGCATGAAGAGCTCGTATGTCTTCTTCAGAATTCAGCTTCTGTCACCCTGTCACATTAATATCCAGTGGCTCCATAGACGTGGCATACGTTGGGAGTCCCCTCCTCACTCTGTCCCACCAAGTTTGTCAGTCTTCCTCCGCAGGTCCAGGTGCTGCACATTGGAGGGAATGACTTCGGCTGTAAGCCAGGTGAGGACCTGATGGAACAGGCCTTGGTTGAGATGCAGGTGGTCCGGCATACCTGGCCGGAAGTAGCCTATTGCAGCCCTCACTGCTCCCATGGATCAATGGGAAGGAATGGAATGACGTTGCCAGTGGCAGGGCACGTTGGAAAGTGCACAGAGAAATGGCTTATTGCCAGGTGAATGAGGTGATGGATGCACCACCCGCCAGGGAATTCTGTGGACATGGAGGGAGCGTTACAGGTAGGACGGTGTCCGCCTGTCTCATTTAGTGAATAACATATGTCTGTCTGATCTGCAAAGGGGCCTGCGGGAAGTTCTTCTGCACAGGTGGGGGGAGTTTCACAAGCTCTAGGCTTGTGACTCCTGTGGCAGCTAGGATGGGCAAAACAGGAAAGTAGGGATGGTGTGCATGCAGAGGCACCTTATGGTGACAGGTGACGCCTGAGGGCCCCCCGAATGGGTTGTGCGGCTCGGCGGGGGGATAAGGGTTGCCTGGGAGACCAACCCTACTCACTCACCCAGGTGTTTTGTGGCACCAGTTTGGGGGTGACACCGGAAGGTCTACCTCCCCCAGAAGGGGCAGTCCGGAGGGATGGCGAGATCACCGCCACCCCTCAGGCTGGGTATGTTTTCGCCCAAGAAGTGCCAGCTAGCCACTGACACAGTTAGATGCCCGTCCTACTTACCCCTTTGCAGCTATTTCAATAAATGTGGCCCAATTTTCAACCCAAGCTTGTTGTCTGCATCTTCTTTAACCCATCTCCGCTCGCAAACTCGCATGCACGCACACACAAACGTTGCATAATCCAAGGGCCTGTATTGACAAAAATAACTGCTTCCTTATACTTCCTAGCATTTCACTTGCTTTTAGGGTTGTTGTTGAGTTTTTCTTTTCTTTCCCCCTCCTCCCTCTATGATCATTTTTGGGCACATTTTCCTCCAATTATTATAACAAAAGCACCTTTCAGTCTACAGAAAATGATGCTATTTTCTTCTGGGAGCTGGCAGCTTTCTCTCTCTCTCTCTCTCTCTCTCTCTCATACACACACACACACAAGCAGTGATGCTAAACATTGCCCATGATTGTTATGGAAATCCATTTCTCTGTATGCTGTTGTCATGGCAGCTGAAGATCAAGAAAACGCATGTCACATACAGTAATTTATACTGATTTGAAAGAATGTTTGGGGAAAAACATTTAAATGCACTACCAATTTCATTTCAAAACCCCAGCCCAATTTAACTTCTTGTTGTTGTTGTTGTTGTTGTTGTTGTTTTAAATACACTCCCTTTAAAGTAAGATGCACTGTCTGGTTTGATCTAGGTTTATGCTATTATTTATGCTCACTGAGTTACTTTAATCGCCAGGGTACTGGCAATTTTATTACTTGGACATGGAGAATCTGCTTATAAGAGGAGGAGTTGTTCTTTTGGTTTTGTTAAATGCTGGTCGCAATTTAGTTGTAGCTCTGTTCCTGTCCACATCAAAGGCCATGCTTCTCCCTGCCCCATGTAGTACAAATTACAGGATACCAAATTACTCTCTTTTACTGAATCCACTATGATTCATAATCTGGTGTAGTGGTTCAGATTAGAATGTCCCCTTCCAAACACATGGAACCCATCTTCAAGTTCTGAATGAATTAAAGGCATTCAGTCTCTCCCGCAATTTCTGTTAGTATAACCACCATCGACAGCAAAGCAAATGCTATATTTCAAAATACTTTCAAGCAACAGTGCCTTCCAATAATAGCCTTTGTTTTTCTTCTCTTTTTCAAACAGGGAAACTGTCATTCCCACTGTAGTGCTGGGTACAACAAGCATGTTTTTCGCCATCTATATGTACTTTGTTGTTGTTGTAGAAATAGATATTCATGGTAGTATGCAATGCCATTCAGCGATGTGGAAATTTCTAAAATAGGATCCTATCGCATGAGCTGCTCTGCACCTGCATAAGGACAGTGCAGAAAATGACTTTTTAAAATGCAGACTTCTGACTGTTTTGTGCTCCAGTTTTTTGCGTTGGGGTTACCCAGTTCATTGGTTAGATCAGGGATGGGAAACCTCTTGCCCAAAGGCTAATTCAGCCCAGTGAGTTCTCCATTGAGTCCACAGAGGTTCTCTCCCAGGTCCTGCCCCCTCTCCCAGCACTAGAGAAAGGTTCTCCATTGAGTCCACAGAAGTCCTCTGCCAGGTCCTGCCTCCTTTCCCAGCCTTTCCCTGCTGTGGGGAGAGGAGAGGAAACCTCCGTTACTGTTTGCCACTACTGTTTGGAGGTAGGAGTGGGGTTCCCTCTCCCAGGGGTAGAAACAGGCTACATTTCTCTACCACTGAGAGGGGTTGCCCTTTTCTCTGTGCAGAGGAAGGCACAGAACCTCTCACTGCCTGGAGTAAAAGAGCTTCTCTGTGCAGAGTAAAGCAGGAGTGATTGCTCTTTGCCTTTCTCTGTACGGAGAAACTCCCCTATGTCAGGGGTGGAGCTTCAGGGGAAGAGGCAGTACTTCCGAAAGGAGGGTCCAATCCCTGACATCATCCAGACTGCAGGGGTGAGCTAAGCACCTCCCCACCCCTGCATTAGATGAATCAATGGCTTAAAACATTTTGGCCAACTGACAAAAGTGACCTTAATTAATCTGTCAACAGATATATAATTTGAAGACAGAATCATTGAAGGAGGGGAGCCATTGAGGGTGCCTTGCCCAAGGGCCCCCCAAAGCCTGGAGCCAGCACAGCCCAACTTAGTGCCCTCCAGAAGTTTTGGACTTCAGTGGTCAGAAATCCTGGGGGTTATGGTCCAAAAGACATCTGGAGGGCACCAGGTTGAGGAATGCTGCTGTAAGGCTTTGAGAAGCCCAACTATGAACTATAACATTTCCTATGCATTTACAAGAAAGGCAGATATTGCTCCAGATGTAAGCAATATATATATAGCATGCAATGATCGATGGCTATACTTAAGGGTGGCTCAAGCACATCACAATTAGTCATCAGTATCTCTTAAAAATGTGGCATTTCCAAAAGAGGCTTGCCCCCAAACTTGCCTTTGAAAAGCATCTCCCGAAGAGTGGAATTAAAATGGAGAGGTTGCTGTAACCTCAAACAATAATGGTATGTTAATAGCATTCTAATGAGAAGATCATAAATGAACATTAAAATCATTTTGGCATTTGCTAATTCGGGCTGTAATGGCTTCCAAATGATAATTCAATGGATTCCACTCTGCCCACCATTTAGCTGAAATTGTTTTGGCATTGTGATATTGTACCCTAAATGCACAGTAATTGGATCATATTATGTTCCCCATAATCCTGTATTGAAATTCTTTGACTGTTATAATTTCACAGAGATGACGTCCAAGGGTGAGTTGCCTTGAAAAGGAAAGACAGTCAGCCTAGACAAGAAAGTGAAAGGAAAACTTCCCTAGGAAACCACCACCATCCCCCCACCCCAATCAAAACCCAGGAACTATAATGTCAAAAATATATTTATATAGCATGAAGAAGAGGTTGGGAAGCTCCTTTGGTTTCAGCTAAAGGGAAGACACCCACACCCTCCACAGTGACCTCTTTCCTCTCTCTTTTAT
Source organism: Heloderma suspectum (assembly GCF_057233095.1). NCBI lineage: Eukaryota > Metazoa > Chordata > Lepidosauria > Squamata > Helodermatidae > Heloderma > Heloderma suspectum. The sequence continues at coordinate 13,039,939 of NC_139465.1, read as the reverse complement.
ATGTGATTTTTCAACTGCATCAATTTCCTAGCCTCTTTGCCTTGCTCATCAGTAGGCTCTTACTCATGAGCAGGCCTTTACTTGGAGCAAAGGGAACCAGCCAGCAGGAGGATCCAACTGCCCACCACATCTAGAGGAAGACTGCTCCATCCTCCGTGATACCTTTCCGTGTTCAGCCTTTCACTTTCTTCTTCCTCTCCTGTCATGGAACCCGCTCACACATCAAGGGATTTCAGCGAAGGGTTTAAAGCAGAAGAGTTTTACACCAGGCATGGGGAACATCCAGTCCATGGGCCAAATATGGTCTGTGGAGGTTCCCCATCCAGCCTGCCCACTTCTTCCCCAGACCTCGCTACCAGAAACTGATCTCTGCAACCCATATGCTTGCCCTGCTCAAAACTGCTCTGCTGTGACTTTCAATATTCAAGAGGAAGAGAAATCAACCAGTTCATTTGGCACAAGACCCGAGTTGCATATCACTTCGGGTTGGCTGAAACCAGGCAAAAAGCAGCCAGAAGTAAAACAAGCACCGTGCATCTGTGGCTTTCGAAACTTCTTTTCCCACTACTCGGTATTATGCCAAAGGGGGTGGAGGGTGTTGTAGATTTGTCAGCTTCAAAATAACCAAAGGGCAAAGCCAAACAAGCAAACAAACAAATACCCACTTAACAATATTAAGATTTATTTAGGAAAAACTAAACATGAATTTGGATATACTGGCAGGGACATAAAACAGCATTCATTCTAATTCACTGACCCACAGCCAAATTCTGCAGACATTTACTCAGATGTAAGGGAGTTCAGTGGAACTTACTGCCAAGTTAAGGGAGGGTTGCAGGCTTAGCTTGAGATGTTGAAAACTATATGGCAGGGCGAATACCTGAAAGTTACTGAAGCCACTCAGTCAATTTACCAAGTAAGCTGCCCAGAATGCTGCCAACATACTCCTGCTCCCATCCTTTTCTTCTTTCTAACATCATCTTTTTAAAATTCTGAATTTCAGAGTCTTCATATTAGGGGTTGCGGTAGGCTTCAGGGGTGGGGAGGAGGAAATTACAAAGAGGGCTGAAGTGAGGAGGATATATTGCTTGTTTTGTTTTGTTTTTTGCAAGATGTTATAGATGTACAAAATATTCATTGGGCTGGATCCAAAGAACCATACATAGAAGAAAAACAACCATTTGTGCTGTTCTACAAACTCTTGTGCAAGAACTTCTGCAAGAACCTGGGTCCCAATCTGGCCCTATGGGGTTCTCCATGTGAACAAACATCCTTCCCCTGGCCCTACCCATTTTTCATCAACCACTGGTCATTTGGTGGTATCCCGGCATTTGTGCAGTTTTTTCTCCATTCTAAAAGGTTGAAATGCCTCTTCTAAGATTCAGTTACTGGCAGTATGACCTCAAAATATGCTGGGATTTTTAGCCCTGCCCCTTTTGCCTTTAGCCACACCCACCACTGGAATACAGGCCCTGAGAGCTTCTCCAAAATATAATTTGTCCCTCAGGTGGAAACAGGGTCAACACCCCTGATCTATAGTTATTCTCGCATTCCTGCAAGAGTTTTCTTTCACAGTCTCTTCCACAAACAGAATAATATTGTTGAATTAGTATCATTTTTCTTGCATGGCCCTCTAACACAAGGTGTAGAATAGCCCTTCTGAACCTGTGGCATTCCTGCCTATTCCCAGGGAGAATTCCTCTTCTTTAAGGCCTTTCTCACCCCAAGCAAGAAACACCTTCCCCACACATAATCATGCAGCCACCAGGGCCTTTAAGGGTCAGGATCAACCCACACCCAGTCCTCTATCTGCGAGGACACAGTCATTTATAATATCAACTGTATTGTCTCCTTTATTACTTTCCCCCTTCTGTAGCCAAGAGCAGAAGGCGTAGGTTTGGCTAAACCAATAAACTTTATTAATTATGGCAAATAAGTTATTGAACTGTAAATAAGCCACTGTAAATGGTTCTATTAATATATGTTCCTCATACACCATACACCAGATCACACTCTCAAATCAAACACTTCACAGTCACCACAGATTTCTCTCTCTCTCAGTTCTAAAATCTTAACACATCAATTCCCTATCTCTGAATAGCCCAATCTGAAGGGCCTGTTTGGATCCAACCCATTAAATATTACAAATTGTGGGGGTGTGGGAAGGCAGCAGCATAATGCCTTCCACTTAATGTATTTCCAGGATTTATTTTATTTTATTTTTTTATTATTTGTTTATTTATTTATTTATTTCATTTCTATACCTCCCAATAGCCAAAGCTCTCTGGGATTCTCCTCCAACAAAACAATCCCAGCTCTAGCAACTGGAGGTGCATGGGAGAATACCCTCTCAAGATCTAGAAGCAGGTATGGGTGCTTACGACTCTAGCCTGACCATGACAGCAGCCATTTCTCCATTGAGATTACAATCTCAGGTACCAGGGCTGGGCACCTTATGGCCCTTCAAATGTTTGGCCTGTAACACTCATCATTCTTTTCCACTGGCTGTGCTGACTAGGGCTGCTGGGAGTTTTAGGCCAAAACCTTTGGAGGGCCATAGGTTGCCCATCCCTGCTATAAACACTTACCCAGAAACAATTCCCATTCTTCGCAATGGGGCTTACTTCTGAGTAGACATGAATAGGATTGCACTGTGAAACATCCTTGCCCTGATGCTTACAACTGCACAAGGTGTATTACAAAACACATGAAAAACAATAATGGAAAATAATTAGTGGGAAACACCAGTCAGAAATGAGAATGATCATTGAGCCTAAATAAATGCATTCTGCACCTTTTGAAGACAGTAAACTTATGGGGGTGGGGGGGAGAGAGCCATTCCCCAAGTCTTGCTTCAATCACCATTTTCATTTATTACATTATTTAATGAGCTTCTTTAGGATTTATTCCTGGCTGTGATATGACTTCTTCCCCATTCATCCCAATTAACTCAAGCATTAACATTCATTTTATATGATTAGTCAAAGGAAAGATCAAAGCAAAGATTCACAGTGCCTGCGTTTACATAATACTCGATGGTTGTTGAAACTGATCCATTTAACAGCAGGGATACAAATTCATTTATGTCAATATTACGTAACAGAGACAGCCAGTATGGTATGTTAAGAGGATGGTTTTACAAAGATATTAGTTTGTGGACAACTCTAGTCTGGTCACCAGATAGTGACACTTTCTAAGCTCTTTATACTGGAAGGCTGCCATCTGACCCATTCTCCTGACCTATGGCAACACATGCCAAAGCAGATCATATTGATTTCCTTTGGAACACACTTTGGAATTCAAATCAGAGTACTTCTGGAGTGCTGATTCAAATTATTATTCTTTCCCCTTTTTAATTTCTTTGTGCAGCCTAGGATCATAGAATTTTAGAGCTGGAAGGGGTCTTGGAGGCAGGTCCAACATGAAAGGTAGGCATCGTTGGGCAGGGTTCCACCGACAAGAGTCCCCTGGAGTTGCTCCTCCTCTTCACCACTGCAACGTACTTGTTCAGTTGCCTCTCACTCTGGTCCATGCGACAGCGGTAGTGGGAAGGAGGGGCATAGATACCCCTGCCTCCTTGCTCACAGGCTCTCTGTCTATCAAGCAAGTGTGGTGGCAATGATGAGAAAGAGGATAAGGAGCAAGAGCAGCTGGTTAAAATGGTGGTGAGAAGGTGGACTCAGTGATGGAGGGGCCCACTGAGGGTGTCTTACCCAAGGGCCCTCAGAAACCTGGGTCTAGTACTGTGTAACATATGCACAGTCATGTACACGTTTTGTGTTTTGTGTTGTAAGATTTTATCCAGGTAAGTTAGGGTTAATGGAATATTATGGTGGGAGTGATAGGTGGGAGGGGCTTGTGAGTGAGGAGAATTCTAGGGGGCTTAAAATTGAGAGTCTTGACAGTTTAATGGTCAGATAGGGTTTAGGGATTCAGCTACTAAACATCTAGTGATAGGAGATTGGGTGGTGGTTTTAGAAGGGGTAGGTAGGTAGGATAGGACTAAGAATAAGATAATTAAATAATAACCTCTATATACCTTCCTGTATATAATAAAATTTTATATGTTTTATTATTTATGTATATTCCACATGGCAGCTTGGTTTGTTAACACTACCAAATAACAAAATCTATTTCCCTGCTATTACACCTACATCAGTCGAAGGAAACCAGTTAGCCAGTGTGTGCCTCCTTGGCACAAGGTAAAAGGACTGAAGTTTCGGGATTCACTGTGGACAACTAGCCAGAGCTGAGGTAGATGTCCTAGGGGTTTCCAGTTCCAAGCATGCGGCAACTGGGGAAAGAGTAACCCAGACAGGAACGTTATATACTGCATAGAGGTCATCCAGTCCAACCCTTTGCTCAATGCAGGAATCTTGCAGGTACAGCATCCCTGACAGACTGCTGTCCAGCCTTCACTTAAATACCTCCAGCAAAGGAGAGCCCAACACATGGAGCTGCCTTTGAAGATGGTTCAGAAGCTGCAGCTCATGCAAAATGCAGTGGCTAGATTGAAATCAGGGACAAGAAGGTCCGAACAGATAAGACCAACTCTGGCCCACTTGCACTGGCTGCCTGTATTTTCCCGAGCCCATTTCAAGGTGTTGGTTTTTTAAACATGGCTCAGAACTGATGGAGCGCCTCTCCTGACATGAACTGACCCGAACACTACACTCAGCATCTAAGACCCTCCCCACGTGCCTCCTCTGAGGGAGGCTCGGATGGCAGCAATAAGGGAGAAGGCCTTCTCCATGGGGCCCCTCAATTACGGAACAATCTCCCTGACAAGGCCTGCCTGACACCAACGTTGTTATCTTTTCAGCGCCAGGTTAAGACCTTTCTCTTTTCTCTGGCATTTGGCAGCATATGAGTTTTAATCAGGTCCTGGATTTATCTTGATAGCTTCAAGTTGTTTTTAGATCTATGTTGTCTCTGTGTGTACTGTCTGTTTATGTATTTTTATGTAAATGGCTTTTAAACTTTGTTACTATATTTTTAATGGTTTTTAATCTTGGTAAACTGCCCAGAGAGCTTTGGCTATGGGGCGGTATAGAATCGTAATAAATTATAATAGAATAATAACACCTCCCAAGGCAGTCCTCGATGACGTCAACATTGTTTTTTACCACTAGGAAATCTCCTTTCATGTTTAGCCAAAGCCTGCTTCTGTGCCATTTCCATTCACTGATTCTAGTCTTGCCCACTGCAGCAACAGAAAACACATCTGCTTCGTCCTCTGCTTAACAGCCCTTCAGATTTTTGAAGATCACTATCCTATCTCCCCTTAACCTTCTCTTCTCCAGGCTAAGCACACCCAGCTTTTTCCACCGTTCCTGTTAAGTATGGATGGGTGAACCCCCTGAAGTCCGATCCGAGGGGGTTCCGCTGCAGGGAAATCTGGGTCACTTGGGCTCACCAGATTTCCCCAGAGTCCTACACACGCACCCACCAGATTTCACAGGGCACATTTCCGATTTTAAAAAGACATGGTTGACTGCCGTTCTCAGACCTTGAGAAAATAATGGCTGTAAATGGCATATTTTACACCATTTCTGGCTGTAAAACACTTACATCTATGTAAATTGCAGCCATATAAGCCTTTCTATGGCAGCAATTATGTAGATATAAGTGCTTTACAGCTGCAAATGGCATAAAATATGCCATTTACAGCTGTGATTTTCCCAAGGTCTGCAAATGGCAGCTGTGGACCTTGTCTTTTTAAAACCTGGAAGCTGTCCTGCATGCAGGCCGGTGGGCGCTGAGGTAAGGGGATCCGGTCCACTGTAAACTCCACAGATCGGATTCTTGGGAATCCAGCCTTACCTTATTTGAGTCCACGGTGGATTTCTCCAGCATCTCTAATCTTCGGGCAGAGGTATTGAACCTCTTTCTGCTTGAGGACTGAATTCCATCTCAGAGAAGTTCTCCCGTGCCACATTCCAGTGGTGGGCAAGGAGGAAAACAAAAGAGGGATGGGCCAAAAATTCCACAAGAACCATCATATTTTAGTTTACAGCACTTACTGGGAGTAACTAAGCCTTAGGGGAGGCATTTCAACCTTTTTGGAATGGGAAGAAAACCATGCATCTGGTCACAGTCTTCTGCACTATGCTCCGATGTACTGCATTTCTGTTTAAATTATAAGAATTATTTATGAATTTGCACACATACATACATACATACGAATTAGCATATACACATTTTATGCAAATTGCTGTTCTCTTTTTTGGCTGTTCATAAGTGGCTATCCTAAATTTTGCACACTTCAAACCTTTTGGGAATGATGAGTGTGAAACCACAGCAAGGTTTTATCCAAACGGGAAAAGAGTGGTTGTGTGAATATCATCCTAAAACAAATGTCTGGTGGCTGCGTTATAGGTCTGGTGAGTAGGCGGAAGGAGCTTTCATTCAAAATATTACTATTCTTTAAAAAAAAAAAACCTTGACAGCCATGATATTTTTTTCACTACAATTGTCACGAAGCCTAATAAATCATTATGCAGAGTTTTATACAAGCACTTGTATTCCCGAAGCAGTGCTGATCTGGAGCACTGCTAATTTAAGCAGCCTCAATTCATCTCTGCTCTTTAGAGTACCAAATAAAGGGCATTCTCCAAAGGGAGGGGTGTAGAGGGCAGACGTAAGCAGATGATAAGTTATGGTTGAATAAAGGTGTCCCCTCCACAATTCAAACATGTTTTTGAAGCTTTATGTGACTTGTCTCAACAAGTCTGAGGCCTGATCCAGAGCAGGGCAGGTCACCAGCAGGCATTGCATGCTGGGAGCAAGAAAAAAGATACCTGAGCGAGCCTGGCCTCATACTTTCATATGCTTTCCTTATGCAACACTACAGCACAGTGATGGAGCACAGTGCATGGTTAAACTATGGAATTGCTAGCACAAGATGTAGTGATGGCCACCAATTTAGATAGCTTTAAAAGGGGCTTAGACAATTCCCTGGAGGAGAAGGCTATCAATGGCTACTGGTCCTGATGGCTATATGCTACCTCCAGTATCAGAGGCAGAATGCACATGTACATCATATGTACATCAGTTGCTGGGGAACATGGGCAGGAGGGTGCTGTTGCACTCATGTCCTGCTTGTGGGTTTCCCGTGGGCTGCTGGTTGGCCACGGTGTGAACAGGATGCTGGACTAGGTGGACCCTTGGTCTGATCCAACAGGGCTCTTCTTGTGTTCTTATACTTGGCATGCAAAAGATCCAGATCCACTCCCCGTTATCTCCAGGTAGGACTGGAAAAGACCCCCTGTCTGAAACCGTGGAGAGCCACTGTCAGTCAGTGTACACAGTACTGAGCTATATGAACCAATGGTCTGACATGTTACAAGGCAGCTGGCTATGTTCCATTGTCTTCTCTACTTAAGAGATGCTTAACTCAGCCTGGGCAAGGTCTCTTCTTGTGACTTTCACATGCTGGCACCAGGCTCACTAAACCAGGGATGCAATACCTCAGCCCTCAGGGTAAAATCCAGCCCATCCAGGGTCCCCCACCCTCCAGGGTTTCCCAGATGGCCCGATCCCCTTTCCCCAAATCACCTATTGTTTGGTGGTTTCCTGGATTTTGTGCAATTTTTTCCCCATTCTAAAAGGTTGAAATTAGAATAAGGCTTCGTGACTGGCAGGAAGAGCTTGAAGCTAAAACTGCTGGTATTTTTGGCCCCACCTTTTTTTCCTTTGGCTCCATCCACCACTGAAGTGTGGCTCCTGAAAGCTTCTCGAAAATGGAATTTGGCCCTTGGGCTGAAAGCGTTTCAACAGCCCTGTAGCAAATGGTTCTGGGCTAACTAGGTATAAGTCAGCCTCATCTGCTCATATAAACAAAATAAATAGTATTCATTAAGAACATAAGAACATGAGAAGAGCCATGCTGGATCAGACCAAGGGTCCATCTAGTCCAGCATTCTGTTTGTACAGTGGCCAAACAGTTTTCCACAGGAAACCCACAAGCAGGACATGAGTGCAACAGCACCCTCCTGCCCACATTCCCTAGCAACTGGTGTACATAGGCATACTGCCTCTGATACTGGAAGTAACACATAGCCATCAGGACTAGTAGCCATTGATAACCTCCTCCTCCAGGAATTTGTCTCACCCCCTTCTAAAGCCATCCAAATTGGTGGCCATCACTATGCCTTGTGGTAGCAAATTCCGTAGTTCAACTATGTGCTGTGTGAAGAATTGGCAACACAGATTTAAAAGAAGCAGCACTACTAGGTGTTTAAGGGTGTGATGGTCTGAAATACAATGAAGTCCCCCTGATATCATAAGAACACGAGGAAAGCCTTGCTGGACCAGACAGAACATCCATCTTGTCAAAGATTCCAGTCTACACAGTGCCATCCACTTGCCTCCAGGAAGCCCACAAGCAGGACTTGAAGGCAAGTTGTTGCTTCCTAGCAACTTGTTGTCAGTGGCATATTTATTTAAGAACTTTGTATCCTGCCCATCACCAAGAGATTCCATACTGTCTCCGAACATGGTTCAGTCATGATGAACAATCTTCTATAGATCTCTCCATGAATTGGTCCAATCCCTGTTTTAAAGCCATCTAAGCTAGTAGTCATGATCATCACATCTTGTGGCCATGGGTTCTGTAAATTAATTATCTGTTGTCTGAAGCAGCCTTCCCCAATCTGGTACCCTCCAGATGTTTTGGACTACAGCTCCCAGAATTCCTGACCATTGGCCATGATGGATACAAGGGAAAATGGAAGGGAAATGATCAATAGGAAAAAGATGAACATCATGGTTAAAGAATGGTTCAGCTGTACTTCTATATAACTATTCAGAGCAGCGGCGTCAAAAACAAAAATAGCTGTAAGGATAGCTAACCTCTGATAGGAGGTGGCACTTTAAAAAGAAGAAGGCCATGGTGACTGGGGCTGATGGGAGGTGAAGTCTAGAACATCCAGAGAACATCAGGCTGGGGAAAGTTGGTTTGAAGAATCCAGAGTCTTTGACTATTTTTATATCACGTTTTTCTGACATCTTCCAGAATCATAAAAAGGCCCCGGTCTTTGTGTTCAGGCTGAATTCTCAGTGACCATTCAATGGATATGCAGATGCAAGGTATTCTGAGATTGAGCAGGATTTTAGAAACCCATTGAAAGCTAACAGTGGTAAGAAACGGTAGCATTTGGTAAAGATAATAGAAGGCTGTAAAAACAGTTGAGTCTTATTGACTCTGGAGGTGGTCCCTAAGGAGGAAAAAAAAACCCATAATGAGTTTATGCCAAGTCATGGGGGGAAGTGTGCTAGTGATTATTTGGGCCCTTTGCAATAGTTTAGCAGCCTGAGCCTCACTAGATTAGATAAATGAGATCGTTAGAGATGGTTTGGAAACCTTGCTAATGACTGCAGACACTGAATGAGCTTTTTATTTACTGCATTAGCCTCAAAAAGCTATTGAGTGTGTATCATTTTAAACTACATGCCTTAAGCACATGTGAGCAAGCTACAGTCATAGTAGGTTCAAGGGTTCCAGTAGTACTGAGCCAAAGGCTATATTAAAACTGGTTGATCTGATGAATCCCAGGTGCCCTCTTTTCCATGTAGCATTTGGAGCAGGAGTCACCTGAAACACTACGGGCCACTTTTCATGTTTTTGTTGGATGCACACACATGATAAGGTTAAAAAATAAAATACTTCCTTATTGAGAAAGACTAGCTGTCTGTCCTGTCCTATACCCTGACAGTGTGATGGTGGTCTGACCAGATTGACTGAAGAAATTGCATCTTCTATAATAATGTCCCACATCTATCTGTCCACCTTCTCCTCCCAAATCAAGAGCGGGAAAGGTATTGTCACGAAGCTGAGAGAAAAGCTAATAAATCATGTTGAAGGACCATACTATCTTTCACTTAGGACACACACACACACACACACCAAAAATGCCCCTACCCCCTAGGAAGTGTCCAGGGGAATCGTTTTGCTCTCTCCTGTTTTAGGGATGGATCAGTGCCTTTGTGATATCAACAGCCATTACTACAATTCCCATGCTCATCTCAGACCTATTTGCCTGCTTAGCAACCAACACATCTCATACTAATGAGATCAACAAGTTTGAAAGCAAATCACCAAAGGGTGCATGGAGGCATACAGAGGTATTCAATAACCGTCACAGCTGCTTTCTAGAAACACAAGAGAATGATAGCACAAGACTTGGAGGTGGGGGAAGAATATAAACAAGGATTCTAAGGGATAAAGAAAGGGAGGAACAGAAGCCAAGAGAAAGGAGGGTAGAGTTAAGCCAACCGGAAAGGGAAGTTATGGCTTGCTCTAGTCCATCTCCATTTCTATATATATCCTTGCACTTGATAGACATGCAAACAAATGTTTCTAATGTCTTCACAATATCTACAGTACCATTTGCATACTGCCTACATGGATCATTTGCTTCAGTATTCCTAACTATGGTCAAATCTACACACATACATCAGGATGAGATAGGAATGGGGTAGTACTAAGAACTCTCCCACTCCAGAATGCAACTGTTTAAAATGTTCCCTTGCACAAAAATTCCCTGAGAGTAGAAAACTAGCACAGCAGATAGAGGGCTAGATTACAACCTTTCTCCCTGATGTGCCAGATGCCTACTAGCAGGGTGTTGGTTTTCTGTTGGGGGAACATTCAAAAATAGCATCCCTGCAACCTGAAGTGGTCCAATCCACTCTGGTACTTTATGACTTTACCACTGCCACCTGGTCCACTGCAAGTGGCAAAAATGCTTCAAGCTTTTCCATTGTGTCTCTGTCTGTGTTTTTATCCCTCGCCATGTTACTCATTTTCATGCTATTTTTCCCCCAGTTGACCCCATTTAGCAGGGTGGAAGTCAAGTTTACCGGCCTTATTAAAACTTCGATAAAAACCATCCATTCATAGTTAACCGAAATTGTACTCACATTTAGACCTGAATATTAATTGTCTGATAATGAGAAGATAAAGCTACTACTCTGTGCAGGTGCACCAATCAATTTTAGTGAAAATCGGAAACATCTGATGTGGGGGGGATGGTTTTTCCCTCTTATTGCATGTGAAATTAAAAAGTGATTTATATTTTCTAATAAAGTGCTTTTCATTGATCCCATTCTGCAAATGTATGGTTTCATTTGCGCTCTTTTAAATTACAACAGTTTTTGGTTTGTGTAAGAATGATTTTACCATTACAATTTTTGGCCTCCAATTGATTATTAGCTCTAAAGTGGCTTTGGAAGATTTATTTTTTTAAAAACCATCAATTTTTTTTTTTTACTTTTAATAAACTTTAAAATACATGATCAGCAAAATGATTCAGCTAATGTGCAATCAGATCAGACAGTTCTTTAAAACTTTAAACATTTAAAGAAATGTCTCTATCGGCATAGACATTTTCATCAGCATACCATGTTTTACTCTGTTATGACCCCTCACTCAGGATGATAAATTATTTACTTACATATAAGGAAATGCCTAAACTTTCTTTAGACATTTGAATTAGTCCAAAAGAGATGCACTGTGGTTGTGCTAACCAAGGTGGGGGATATCTATTTGGTGTCCCTCCATTAGGCTTTTGGTCTGATTCAGCAGGGCTCTTATGTTTGTATGTTAACCAAGCCTTAATTTGCTTGGCGTGGTATCCAACAGGTATCCCTCTGCTGATGGAAGTGGAACAGGGTGATTTTCAGTGATTTTCCCTCCTCCTTTAGCCCCCATCTAAAGGGTGAAGGCTAAAATGATTTTCCCCCATCTCCATGCTGTTCTGAAGGGTCCCCCAACTGTCCAAAAGCATATGGGAGGCTGCAAGGGGAGGAGGAGGAACTGCTGAAATTACCACATTTCACTGACAGATGCCTTCCATCAGCAGAGGGATACCTGTTGGATACCACCCTAAGCAAATTAAGCCTTGGTTAACATATGAGGGTTTTTTTTTTAAGTTCACATGAAAATTTGTGGGCATTTTTGTGTGCATTTCTCCTACTAGACACAGTTTTGTATGATATTTTGCCCAACATACACATTTTATAAGCAATTTTCCTACTATAATGCATTTTTGAACATTTTCCCTAATATACACATGTTTGTGTCAATTTTCCCCTCATATGTGCCTTTTTGTACCATTTGTTTTGTATTGGAGAACTTCATTGCAGAATTCAGAGAAGCACGAATTTCGAAGGATAACCGAGTTCCAGTTTGCACGTTGGTTCAAAAGTGTGAAATTAGCGGACGAATTTCTCCTCAATCCCATCCATCAAGCCGAGTATGGTCTACTCCAACTGGAAGTAGTTCTCCAAGGCCTCAAGCAGAGATTTCTTCCATCATCCTCAATCTCAGAACCTTCGAATGCAGGGGTAGGGAATGTGTGGCCCTCCAGATGTTGTCAGACACCAGCTCAATGAAGCCCAGCCAGCATGGCCAATAGCCAGGTGTGATGGTATTTTTACTGCAACACCTGGAGGGCCACAGGTTCCTCACCCCTATTTTAACAGATGTCAGGGATTGAACCTGGGACATTTTGCATAGAAAGCACAGACTCTACCACTGAGCTAAAACCATTCCCTTGACACTATGCTCCCTCACCTCCATGACACCACCACTACTTCCTACTTCAGTTTATTAGGCTCAAAAAGTGTTAAAGCGTCTTCTCTTCTGGCCAAAATATACCTCTACCTTTGAGGGTTAGTAACTTTGAGAGAGATCTCTAACCATACTTTAAAAATACTTATGAATAAGTCATCAGCATTTTTTTCCCTCCTCTGTGGTATAAATCTATTTCATACGAGGAATTTTTAGCTTCTTAATGATATAGTCTAGCCATACCATATTATTGCACATTTAGAAGTAATTAGTTTTCCAACTGCAGTAGAGGAAAGTAATGCATTTAAATTAAAATTGATTTTTTTTTCTTTTTAAAAAAACTTACTTGACATTTCTAATGGTGGGGAGGGAATCAAGCTTTCTTTTACAAGTTGAAAAGAAAAAAGTTATCTTTTTATTTTTTAAAAAATGGGGAAATGGGCTTTTTGTGCTTAGTTTTCATGCTAACTAAAACAGAGAAAACCAGCCATATTTTTTTTCTTATTGAAATGCAGGGGCAAGTAGATTCACAAACTGTTTATGTATGTTTGGTGCCATTTAAATTAAGTGGCCCATCAATCCTTTATCTATGACTCTATTGAAATCCAAGCAAAGGTCTGCATTCTTGAAAGTTTTTTTTTTTTTTTAAGATCAAGAAATGATTATAAGTAAGGGGAACAAAGGGGAATGCCTTATTAAAAACCCATATAAACAGTTACATACTGCTAGAATACTTAAGGGCACAATCCTATGGGGATGGCCGTAAGCCTCCAGACTTGGAGGCTTATTGCCATCCAGTGCAGAGCAGGAAGAGCTGTGCAGGTGATCTTCACCTCTGCACTCCTCCCATTGTGCATTTCAGCTAGACAGACTTTTTTGCTGCCTTGCTGATGTGTTGGGGAGGGGATGGGGAGGAGGCTGGGGAGGCTGGAGGATTCCTTGTAAGCCAGACTCCTCAATCCCCTCCCCTCCCTGCCCACAGGAACACCCCCTTTACCTTCCCACCAAGGTCGCTTTTGTGACCTTGGAGAGACAACCAGTGTGGTTCTCTCTGTGCTGGCTGCAAGGGGGAGGGGGTGCAGAGCTCAGACTTCTGGGTCCGAGGTTGGAGCACTGACTCTAACCTTCGGTCCAGGAATCCAAACTATTCTATGCCCCTCTCTGCCAGATTGCTCTCTAAGCTAATTTATCAAGAACAATTCACAAAAATATAAGCATGAATGCCATCTTCCAAGGGTGTTCTCCTACAGGCCCAATGAAGTATGAGATGGGAACAACCTGGGAGTGTTATTTATTTATTTATAACATTTATAGGTCTCTTTATTTGCTAAAAAAAAAATCCATCAAAGCAGTGTACAACAAGATAAAACAATAAAACCTAAAAGGTAATGGTATCTTCAAATGGGCCTCTCCTGCAGATCTTAATGTCCAGGTGGGTTCATGAAGAGACAGCCAGGTCCTTAGCTGTTTAGAGCTTTAAAGGTTAAAGCCATCACCTTGAATTGAGCCCAGAAAGTAATTGGCAACCCGTGCAGGTCTTTCAAGACAGTTATAATATGTTCCCTAAAACATGCACCAGTTAGCAACCTTGATGCCACATTTTGCAACAATGGCTCCCCAACACTTCATATGCTTAAACATGAACATAAAGAGCTATACCTATAACCTAGGTAGAAGTATGGCCACCACCCTTTGGAGCTCCGCCAGTGACAGCAACTAACCAACCATATTGGGGGGAAAGTTTTTACACCTTGTCTCCTAATTTGGGTAATGTCAAATTAGGATATTATCAAATTTCATGGTATTATGGTGCCACCTTCATGCATAGGCATGGGGTAGAAATCAATTCAGCTTGCATTTTAATGTGAAATTGCCTAATTTCATACTTTTTAACCACTATGCAAACTGAAATTCAGTTATCATTCAAAATTCGCACTTCTCCAAATTTTGCAAAGATGAGTGTACTTGGGAAAATAATGTCAAAAATGCATATGTACCTGCCCAGACCCTAAGATCATCTCCAGGGGTGGGAGCCCCTGCCAAAGGAAATGAGGCAAGTGGCTATCAGGAAGAGAGCCTTTTCTGCTGTGGCACCCCGATTGTGGAATGAGCACCCTAATGAGGTTCTCCTGGAACCTACGTTGGTGCCAGGTGAAGATCTTTTTATTTTCCAAGCATTTTAGTATTTTAGCATTCTAGTATTTTAGCTCTGCTCTTTTAAATCTGTATTTGAGATCTCTGCATTGCTGCTAGGTTTTATTCTGGTTGTATGTTTATATTGTAGTTTTAAGCTTTTATATTCTATATTGTTTTATGCTGTACTTCTGGTTTTAATTTTTGTGAACCACCCAGAGAGATTCAGCTATTGGGCCGTTATAGAAATGTAATCAATAAATAAATCACATTAAGAAATTTGCTTTCAAAAATGTATATATTAAGCAAAAATGCATACCAAAATATTTGTATTAGGAGAAATATGCACAGAAATGCTTAAGAATTTCATGCAAACTTTTATAAAGCAAATTCTCAACATTTGGGACGAACTGAATTGACGACTGGAGAAATTCTTGAAGTTTGAAATGAATTGAACTTAATATTGGAAAAATGAGAACCTGAGAGAAATTGACATATTTGTCCATCCCTAGTTATGGGGTCTTGGGACCTTACTAGAACCATTTCTTGATGTCCAGAGACCTTGTCCATTATCTCAACAGAGCCAGGCAAATAGATGCATCTTCTGCTGTGCTGTCCTGCCTGGCTGTGCTATGGACTTCTGTTTCCTAAGATGGCTCTTTGTTCCTTAATGGCTGAGACCTAGCCCTAAGTAGATATGCTGGCTGGGGCTGATGAAAGTTGTATTCCAACACATCTGGAAGGTAACAAGTTGGGAAGATTCCAAAAATGGGTATGTAGAGCTCCCCTCCCCTGCCCCATATGTATAAAAGGAAGGTTTCTTCAACATCACAGGGAGAGGAGGGGACAAGAGCTTCATTTTCAAAAAGATACACACTAGATAGCTTGTCAGCTAAAGTAGACATGACAGTGGCAGATACACTCCCATCAGGTAGGAACCAGTGGCATAGTGAGTCTCATTTTAGTAGCAAAAGGTATATGCAGGTCACAAGTGGGGGTTCAGAACCAATCCACTGCCTGCTGCTTAACCCCATGCATCCCCACTTTCTAAATCTCTTATTTTTCAGCAAAGCTGCCTGGAACAGATTGCGAGGAGGTAAGCTTGGAGGGGAGAGGTTTTGCACTCTTCACCTGCATGCCCCTTTTGCTGTTAAAAATTGGCAGCCACCACTGCTGCCTCCTCCTCCTCCACATGCTTGAGGTAGACCTGAGTTTAAATTGGATTTGTTGGATTGGATCCAGAATTAGTCATACTTTCAGTAGACCAATTATGAAATCAATCAGACATGTTAGTCATGTCTCGCATAAGTCCCACTGAATTCAGTGGGTTTACCTGAAGCATGATTAAGTCTGGATACAACTCATTGCATTTACCACATTCAACTTTCTTCCAGGAACAAGAATTAACCAATCATATACATCAGGGGTGGGCAACTTGTAGCCCTACAGATGTTTTGGCCTATATCTTCCATCAGCCTTAGCCAGTACAGCCAATTGAGAGGGAGCATGGGAGCTGTAGACCAAAACATCTGGAGGGCCACAAGTTGACCACCCCTGATATACATGTTTAAACATATAGATCAGTTGCCATCATGTGTGATTTGGTTCACAATGATATAAAGCCAAGTTTCATTGATGTCCATCAAGGATGGGGGAGAAATTTGTTTGGTTTGCTTTTTAATGTGAACTTACATAATTTCACACTTCTGAACCAATTGTTGTTCAGTTGTTCAGTCGTGTCCGACTCTTCGTGACCCCATGAACCATAGCACGCCAGGCCTTCCTGTCCTGCACTCTCTCCCGGAGTGTGCTCAAGTTCATATTCATTGCATCGGTGATGCTATCTAGCCATCTCATCCTCTGCCGTCCCCTTCTCCTTTTGCCTTCAGTCTTTCCCAGCGTCAGGGTCTTTTCCAGAGAGTTTTCTCGTCGCATTAGGTGGCCAAAATATTTGAGCTTCAGCTTACACTATCCAAAACTCAGTTATCCTTTGAAATTTGCACCTTTCCAAATATTATGATGGAATTCTCCAATCAAAAAATGCATGCAAAAATGATTATATCAGGCGAAAGTGAAAACAAAAATGTGTATTTTAGAGAAAAAAAAGTTTCATAAATCTATTGTATTAGGAAAATTATATATTAGGCAAAATTGTGTATAAAATGCATGCATGAGGAGAAATGCATGTATTAAGAGAAATGTGCACAAAATGCATATGAATTTTCATGCAAACTTTAAACTAAAATCTCAAAGTTCGAAATGAACCAGACTTAAGATTGGAACAATTTTTAAAGTTCAGGACAAACTGAACTTTGGAAAATGAGAAAGCAAAATTTATAGATTTGTCCATCCCCAGAGCCCATATACCAGGCTTCCATATAAGACAATAAATCTTCTTTAAAGGAAATATACACATTATCTGTAATGTCTGTCTATTATCATAGAATCATAGCATAGTAGGGTTGGAAGGGGCCTACAAGACCATCAAGTCCAACCCCCTGCTCAATGCAGGAATCCCTGACAAGTGGCTGTCCAGCTTCATCTTGAATGCCTCCAGTGTGGGAGAGCCCACCGCCTCCCTACGTCATTGGTTCCATTGTTGTATTGCTCTAACCGTCAGGAAGTTTTTCCTGATGTTCAGCTGGAATCTGGCTTCCTGTAACTAGAGCCCATTATTCTGTGTCCTGCACTCTGGGATGATCAAGAAGAGATCCTGGCCTTCCTCTCTGTGACAACCTTTCAAGTACTTGAAGAGCGCTATCATATCTCCCCTCAGTCTTCTTTTCTCAAGGGTAACTTGCCCAGTTCTTTCAGTCTCTTATGTGTGCTGCTTTCCAAATACCACCATAATGGATTGTTAACTGGAAAAGGCCATCCCTAAGATCTTGGCATTTGTTACAGATGCAGGGAACTCTAATAAGCACCTGGAGTTCTCATAGCCACAAATGCTAACCCAGTGATTTCAAGGGAAACGCAAGCTCACATCTTTCCATGCACAAATGTGCATCTCTATTGAATTGAATGGACAGCCTGAATGTGCACATAGAACACAGAACTGGGACTACTGACTCCACAAGCCACTATTACTGTGTAAAAGATCCCATTCTGTTAAAAACAAACAAACAAACAAAAACATTGTCAACATCTCTTTGATGTGCTGAAGCATTAGTAAGACATTATCCAGGCTCAGGTATTGAAACGCTTGCATGGTTAATTAAATTGGTTTTTATTTGAGCTCCTTTAATTCAGGACATCTTCTCATTCTGTTTCTCACAAAAAAGGTGACAGGGGGAACAGGGGGAGAGCTGAGTTTTTAAATGCTGAAAAGCTTGTACTCCAACATTACAGACTCATTTGAGTCCATTAAAAAAATAACTAGGGCTTCGCCATTTAGTTGATTAATCAGTTAAAATAATCAATCGAAAACATTTTGATGAACTAAAAGGGTGCCTCCAATTAGCGGAGAGGGACCATAGCTCAGCATGGCAGAGCCTGTGCTTTAGATGCAGAAGGTCCCATTTTTGATACCTACGATCTCCAGTTAAAAAATTATCAAGGAGCCGTTGGTGGAAAAGACCTCTGCCTGACAGAGCAGATGCCAGTCCAGATTAGAATAGAAGAGGACCAATGGTCTCATTCTGTATTCAGCAGCTTCATGGATTTCAAGGGGTCTATTCTAAGTATGGATAGGGCTGGATCCAATATTAGATGCAAATTTAGAAATAATGTTACTATGATTTAAATAACAACAAGAAGAGCACATGCCAGTCAAGAGTAGAGTAGGCAGTACTGGAGTAGAAGAGGACCCATGGTCTTGTTTGGTATAAGGCAGCTTCAGATGCTCACATGATTAGGTGAAGGGACCATAGCTTATTAGCAAAGCAGCTGCTTTGCATGGAGAAGGTTCCAGGTTCAATCACTGACATCTCCAATTAAACATGTGAAGGGATAGCAAGAATGTGTGGGTTAGAAGCCAGACACCATGTGGTCCATCACAGTTGCTGTTCATGTGCCAGATTCCTCTGTTGAGCAGGTTTCCCTCTCTTCACTTGGAATCAGCAAAACATAAAAATGCTTAGGCTTGTCTGAATCATTTTTAGAGATTTTAAACCTTTTACAGCTCAATCCTGTGCATGTTTACTCAGAAGTAAGCCCGGCTGTATCCAGAGGGGCTTACTTCCAAGAAACGTTTTGAATGGCAGCCTTGATTTCATTTGGCTTCATGAAATGATAGCAATATTCATATTGTTTTTCCTTGGAAAATGTACTCACTAACACAGCTTGGAAAATAAAATTATTTTTTTAAAGACTGGGATTTTTATATTTATATTGCAGTATGAATTTTAAGGGGACAATAGATGCAACTCTGAAAGAGCACCAATTTGTGTGTAGGGAGATAATGGAGGAGAACTTTCATGCATAACAATACATAGGGGTCTCATCATTGGGAGTTTAATTCCTTTTACATCACTGCCATCTAGCGTTGCTCTTCACAATCATCCTGAGCAGAAGGCCCATGATTTTGCTTCAATGAGTTAGAATATTGCCAATGGACTTGCAGGTTTGAATAGCTTTGTATTCAATGGATATTTCATAGCTCGGGGAGTGGGTGGGGGGGCAGATAAAAGCTGTTCAGAGGGTTAGCTGCCTGCCCATGACAACATGTTTACTTGGCAGGTTCACTAATGAAGTTTTCAAAATGAAACAGATTATTGAGATATGGCACATTGACTTCACCACCCAATCCAAACATATTAGATTGATTGGTTTCACTCACTAATAGCATGCCCCCAGACATGTCAAACAATGATTCTTGTTTTGCATTCCTTCACCTCTCCAAGGCTGAAACTCCATGTTATGCCAGCAAATGTGGGTTCTTGAGTCAACCCTATGTTTGTGGGAAAGGAGGCATTTGCAGAGGAGATCTCTACAGAAGCTTCCAGATCATCAAGGTGGCAACCCACTCCAGTATTCTTGCCAAGAGTGTTCAAACTACCGTACAATTGCGCTCATTTCACATGCCAGCAAGGTTATGCTCAAAATCCTACAAGCTAGGCTTCAGCAGCATGTGAACCGAGAACTACCAGAAGTACAGGCTGGGTTTCGAAGAGGCAAAGGAACTAGAGATCAAATCGCCAACATTCGCTGGATCATGGAGAAAGCAAGAGAATTCCAGAAAAACGTCTATTTCTGCTTCAGTGACTACGCTAAAGCCTTTGATTGTGTGGATCACAACAAACTGTGGCAAATTCTGAAAGAGATGGGAGTACCAGACCACCTTACCTGTCTCCTGAGAAACCTGTACAAGGGACAAGAAGCAACAGTAAGAACCGGACATGGAACAACCGATTGGTTCAAAATTGGGAAAGGAGTACGACAAGGCTGTATATTGTTGCCCTGCTTATTTAATTTATATGCAGAGTACATCATGAGAAACGCCGGGTTGGATGAATCACAGGTCGGAATTAAGATTGCTGGGAGAATTATCAACAGCCTCAGATACGCAGACGATACCACCCTAATGGCAGAAAGCGAAGAGGAACTAAAGAGCCTCTAGTTGAGGGTGAAAGTGGAGAGTGCAAAAGCTGGTTTGAAACTCAACATTTAAAAAACGAAGATCATGGCATCTGGCCCCATCACTTCCTGGCATATAGAAGGGGAAGAAATGGAAGCAGTGACAGATTTTACTTTCTTGGGCTCCAAGATCACTGCAGACAGTGACTGTAGCCATGAAATTAAAAGACGCTTGTTCCTTGGGAGGAAAGCTATGGCAAACCTAGACAGCATAGTAAGAAGCAGAGACATCAACTTGCCAAGAAAGATTCGTATAATCAAAGCTATGGTTTTCCCAGTAGCAACATATGGCTGTGAGAGCTGGACTATAAGGAAGGCTGAGCACCAAAGAATTGATGCTTTTGAACTGTGGTGCTGGAGAAGACTCTTACGAGTCCCCTGGACTGCAAGGAGGTCAAATCACTCCATCCTAAAGGAAATCAACCCTGAGTGCTCATTGGAAGGACAGATACTGAAGCTGAAGCTCCAATATTTTGGCCACCTAACGCGAAGAGAAAACTCCCTGGAAAAGACCCTGATGCTGGGAAAGACTGAAGGCAAAAGGAGAAGGGGACGGCAGAGGATGAGATGGCTAGATAGCATCACTGATGCAATGAATATGGACTTGAGCATGCTCCGGGAGAGAGCGCAGGACAGGAAGGCCTGGCGTGCTATGGTCCATGGGGTCACAAAGAGTCGGACATGACTTAATGACTGAACAACAACAAGGCATTTGCAGAGGAGATCTCTACAGAAGCTTCCAGATCATCAAGGTACATACTCATAACAACATAGGCCCATGTTATTTCTCCTTGTTTTGCCCTTCTTCATCTGTGTGCTTACTTGTGTTCCTCTTGGAAGTCTAATTGATTTCAATGGGTCTACTCAAAGTATGGCTAAATCTGGAACCTCTTGGAAGCATCTGGATGAAACCTATGGAAAGTAGGATGCTGGACTAGATGAATGGATGGGGGATAAATTTGTTAGCTTTGCATTTTAATGTGAACTTACCTAATTTCACACTTTTGAACCAATATGTGAACCAAAACGCAGTTATTCTTCGAAATTCACACTTCTCAGAATTTTGCAATGGAGTTCTCCCATCAAAGCATGCACACTAAAATCAGTTGGAGCCAGATTTAGCCATACTTCAAGTAGACCCATTGAAATCAGTTGGACTTAAGTTAATAATGACTAACTTGTTGATTTCAATGGGTTTAATCTAAATATGGCTAAATCTGGATCCAAGCCAATGTGCACATGAGTGAAAATCATGTTCAAAAATACATTATATTAAGAAAGTTGCTTGCAAAATAATGTGTATATTAGGTGTATATTAGGCATGGCTGTATACAAAAAGGCATGTATATGGAGAGATGTGCACAAAAAATATGTACCAATTCTCAAAATTCAGGACGGACTGAATGTAAGCTTGAAAAAGTGAGAAACTGAGAGAAACCAACATTGACAGATTCATCCATCAGACCTAATAGATGGAACTTCGGTCTGATCCAGCAGGTCTCTTCCTTTGTTCTTATGCTTTGCTTCTGCCTTGGTTAACCACACTGCACCTGGCTTTGCCTTGCCCTCAGTACTTTCCCCCCTCCACTCAAGGTGACAGGGCCTGTATCTGACACCAATTATGCAGTAAATATGAACATCAACCCTCCTCCCCACCTCTGTACACGATCAAGATCATGCTGTTTGTGAGTTTACCCCTAAGATTCCACCTTGTGTATAGTGCCATGCAAAGAGTTAATGTTTTCCTATAGGCCCTGGATGAGTAATCATTCAATGTTTTACTGGGGGGGGGGGAATGTGGGTGGATGCAAAATAAAAGCTAATATCACAGGCATGTTGAAACTTGCCTAGCTGGAACAAGTAGGAGATAGACAAAATGCCCAAATTAAGAGCCCGGGAAGTCTACGTGCATTGCCATGCATATTAATGAACCAGATCATCTACCCCCTGGCAGGTATATTGTTCAAAAAGAATGCTGGTGTAGTGGGTTGACTTAGGGCCAAACTATGCATGATGAATTCACCCTTGTTTGCTATTCAATATAAAAAGCAGTGGCCATTGAAAGGTGCATAGGGGTGAGGGTAGCTGTCCCATAGCTTGGTGTAAAATACATGCAGATGGTTCCAGGTTAAATCCTCTGGTAAAAAGGATCGGGTAGCAAGTGATCGAAACACCTGTCTCTCCCAGAGATCTGCTGTCTGTCAGAAAGACAGTGTTAGGGCATATGGACAATTGCCTGACGTGGTAGAAGGCAACTTCCTATGTTTCCAATAAAGGAGTACCTTTTCCCCCACGTCATGACCAGCAGAGTCCAGCAGTGATCTAGACATGGACTAAGAGGCTGAGGAATCAGTGGTGCCAACAGAGGAGGTCCTGGGCCCAAACACCAGTGGGGAATCAGAGAACCCTAAGCTCTAGTTGAATGTATTTTCTTAAATCCATTCTGTCTAAGTTTCATGGATTGTTAGTCGTCTTTCATTCTGTCGTCAGCTCATTGATAGAATCAGAATTTTTTTTTAGGGATGTACAAGAATTGAGTTTCCGTTTGCAAATGTTCACTTGTGTGAGTGCACATTTGCATGAATCTTCCCCCCCTCAAAGTTAAAAAAAACAACAACAACTGGTCTGCAAGTCCATAGAATTCATACAACTTGGAAAAAGTTCTGCTGCAGAATCTGTGGGTCGGATCCATAGAAATCTGAACTCATTGGAATCCATTGTGGATTTCTTCAACACCCCTACCCTGAACCCAAGGTGCCAGAGACCCCAGAACCAGTGGCCCTTGAGCCTCGATCGCCAAGTGGACCACAAGCCTAGGAAAGAGTGGAGTCTGAGAGGGGGCTTCTGAACTGACACTTCCAGACTGACACCCTAAACATCTTGGGATCAGGATATTTGAGGTAACGCCTCCTCTCTTACCAACCTGCCTGGTCACTGAGGTCATCAGATGAGGCATCCTGGTGGTTCTGTCTGGACCTGCAGTCTGTTTGGAGTCTACTTGGAGTAGGGGCTTTAGTGTATTGGCTCCCTCTCTATGGAACTCCCTGCCTGTTGATGTCAGACAGGCACCGGTATTGTTTTGTTTTCAGTGACTGCTGAAGACATTTTTATTTAAACAAGGCTTACCTGATTGACCACAGTTTTATTGGCATCATTGGATTTTACATGATTTAATTCTGTATTTTGATTCTTTCTTTCTTTCCTGCTCAGGAATCTTGTTAGATATCAAGCAGTATATAAATGTTGTAAGTAAGTAAGTAAGTAAGTAAGTAAGTAAGTAAAAATAAATGGCTTCAGTCAGATAGGGATGGGTGAACCACCCTGTGCCCACCCTGTGCGCAACTTGCCAGACCTCTGCCACTTACCCATCTCTGTTCAGCTCCCTGGTCGAGCCAGTGCGTGGTCCGCAGGCACACAGCAAGCAGTACACGGCCCACCAACTCCTCAGTGAGTGGCCATTTTGCGTAAAAATTGTAGCTCATTGTTTTATGTAAAAGACGTTTTATGTAAATGGCAGCCATAAAGTGGCTATTTACACAAGATTACAGGCATGAATAGACCATTCATGCCTGTAATCTTACATAATGGCCGCTTTACAGCTGCCATTTACATACAACTTTTTACGTAAAACGAGCGGCTATTTTTATGTGGACCGCCTGCCAGTTCAACCAGCGAACCAAAGATGACAGGTAAGTGGCAGAATGTGGATGGGAGTCTGGGGAGGCCAAGCAGGGGAAGGAGGGAGTCTGCTGGACTCCCCCCCCCGCCCCTCTGGGACTCATGCAACATCCCTAGTCTCAGACCTTGTTGGAGCAAGTTGCTCACTAAGACCTTTCCTAGGCGCTGAAACATCCAATTGGCCTTGCACCCCTGCTTCAGACCAGAACATGACACCCCATCAGAAGGATTATGTGTCATGAAGTCATGGGCTGGTGGGGGGATATACCCAAGTTCTCCTCTGTTTCGCTTTCTAGAGTGGAAGTAACTTGTCCCTGTACAATCACTGCCAGACTGACTGGATACAGATGCTTATAACATATAGTTTAAGTACATAGAATCATAGTATAGTAGACTTGGAAGGGGCCTATAAGACCATCGAGTCCAACCCCCTGCTCAATGCAGGAATCCAAGTCACACCATCCCTGACAGGTGGCTGACCAGCCTCGTCTTGAATGCCTCCAGTGTGGGAGAGCCCACCACCTCCCTAGGTTATTGGTTCCATTGTCGTATTGCTCTAACAGTCAGGAAGTTTTTCCTGATGTTCAGCTGGAATCTGGCTTCCGGTAACTTGAGCCCATTATTCCGTGTCCTGCACTCTGGGATGTTCGAGAAGAGATGCTGGCCTTCCTCTCTGTGACAACCTTTCAAGTACCTGAGAAGCGCTATCGTATCTCCCCTCAGTTTCTCTTCTCATGGCTAAACATGCCTGTTCTTTCATTCTCTCCTCATAGGGCTTTGTTTCCAGTCCCCTGGAAACATGACTAGGTAATACTCTTTAAAGAGAAGTTCATGCAAATCCAGTCTCCCCTTCACCCACCCACTCCTAAGGGTGGATAAATCTGTGAATTTTGGTGTTGCTCAATTGCTCATCTTTCCAACCTTAAGTTCATTTCCACATCAGTTATATCAACATGAATATTTGTATGCATTTTTGTCCACATTTTTCCTAATGCACATATATTCCCTAATATACACATTTTTGCAGGCATTTTACCCTAATATAGTGCATTTTTAGTGCATTTGTATGTTATTTTCACTCATAGATGCATTTTTCTGCACAACTTCCCTTAATGTATGCATTTTTGATTGGCACAGTGCATTACAAAATTTGGAAGTGTGACTATCAAAGTCTGTGTTTCAATTTGGGCATAGTTCAGTAAGTGCAAATTAGATAAGCCTGCATTAAAATGAGAACCAAACTAGTTTCTCCCCCACCCCTATTAGCATGTAGGGATTAACTGATACATACATTTAAACACAGGTTTTATTAGGATGCATGTTTTACAGAACTTGGCATGCCTGAGATGTGATGCATTTTGTATTTCAATTCTCTAAGATGCTTTTGGAAAAGAACATCTTCTCATTTGAGCATCACTTCCACTCATTTTAGAGGGATTTGGGCTGGAGTGAATTCTGCCAATGGTTTGCAGCAGAAGGGTGTCTCTTAGTCCCAGTGAAGCTCAAGTGCCTAGTATGCAGATGTCATGGATGGGGCCATGGCTCGTTGGTAGAGCACCTACTTGCATGCAGAAGGCCCAGGTTATATCCCCAGGTTCTCCAGGTAGGGCCAGGAAAAAAAATCCTGCCCGAAACCCCAGAGAGTCACTGCCAGTCAGTGTCGACAATACTGGGCTAGGTGGACCGATGGTCTGCCTCAGTATAAGGCAGCTTCCTATATTCGTATAAGTGGATTTAGCCTTTGTTCGTAGTTCTTTTTCTTTTTTACCAAAGTATCATTTTTACTATTAAAAATATAGGCTAATGTCAATTCAATTTGAATTCAGTTTTATTGTGTGTGTGTGTGTGTGTACCATCCACACACCAATTACACAAAGTCTACAGAGTTAACCAGAGCAATGTACAATCCTTCGAATGAGTCAGATAATTTGCTGTTGACTTGGAATGATTATATATTTCCTGCTAACAATGATTATATATTTCCTGCTAACAATTTGATGGGGAAAACATAGCTAAGTGTTGTTTTTTTTACCCCCTGTAACATAAAGCAGCATATGGGATGCTAACACATACACCTGTCATGACCGGGGGTGGGCATGTGGTTGGCATTAGTCTAAAGGGAGCCGTATGTATACACGTAGGTCTTCTACCCTAGGTATACAACTGTAGGAGCAGAGTGAACCAGAGGAGAAAGATAAGGGAAGGCAGCAGAGCAGTGAAGGCAAAGAAAAAGAGGCAAAAAGAGGCGCACCCAACCAAAAGGAAATAGCAAATTTCAGCAGCAAAGGTCCAAGAAACTGTGAAAGCATCTGTCACTCTCCTAATAACTGTAACACTGTATTTGTAAATAATGATGTTTAAGGATTAGTTTTTTTTTCTTATATTGTATTATATTTGGTGTTTAATATTACTACTCATCAAATATTTTAAAGCTAAGTAAATATATATAGATTCCTAAATGGTTGCCAATTTGATCTTCCTCATCCTGATAAGAGACTCCTGTGGTATTACACATAATTATGTAGGCTCCACTCAGATGGATGATCAGCATGTGTCAGCTGGGGCCATGACAGTGTGCGTGTTGACGCTAGCCCATACATTCTCAGTAGCTCTTTTATGGGTTCGGTACCCCCAGAATCATAGTTTATTCAGTCTGAAAATGTTACAGTGCCTGATATTGACAATGTTTTCTTAGTGTGTGTGCGCGCGTGCGTGCATGTGCATGAGAGATTGAGTGAGAGAAAAAGAGAGGAGGTTTAAAATCTGTGATCCCATCTCAGATTTAGGAAGCCATTGAACACCTGTTTATGATTTGTGGCTGTTAATTTGAACATAAAGTCCGGATTTTATCCACTGTATCCAAACATGATATTAAAGATTAGTAAAGCTTTCATTAGCATTCATACTTCATTAACAACATAACTGAACTATGGCATTACACTGCTTTTAAAAAAAGAAATCTGGTCAGACTTTTGCAAGACCACACACTCTTTAAACGCATCAAAATACAACTTAGCCTTCAGTGGTCATGTAAAATTAAACAGGTTAGAGAATTGAGATCAGAATACTGGCTGCCTTTGATCAAAGATGGTGACTTATATTTTATTTGCTCCTTTTTAAATCAAGTATGTTGTTTCAAACCTGGCCCAAAATGTCTGGAAAGAGCACTTTAAGGCATTTGAAATACCTCCCCACTCCACTGAGCAATTTCACTAGTTGTGTCATAACTTCTTTGGCCTCCACTGAAGTTCCTTAAATCTTTTGTCCAAAGACGAAACTCAAAATTATTTTTCTCTTTTCTTTTCTTTTCTTTTCTTTTCTTTTCTTTACTCTTCTCTTCTCTTTTCTTTGTGTGTGGGGGGGGATTTCATTTTGGATGAAATCCTGTGGCAACCAAGGCTACATGGAACCATTCTGAGACCATGGCTTGGCTTTTTTGAAATTCCCTTGGAAGTCCTCAGATCATCTGCCCAAGTGGGAACCTCAAAATTTGCTTTGAATTTCACATTGGGCAAAAATTAGGTGGCAACTCATGTGGGCTTGGCAGCAAAATTAGTCCATTTCTAGTGGTAGCCAAATCTCCTTTGGATTTCATTGCAGAAAGATGCCCGGCTCAAAATAACACATCTGAATGAAATAGCTACTTCCAGAAAGATCCCTTGAGCAGTCTTTGAGGAAAATGTCATTCATTGGGGAGTTTTTCTTTTTCCCCACAACCCGAATTTGGCAAGGAATAAAGGCATTCCACTTTGTCATCTGACATGCAAAGAAGGCCAAATAAATAAGTTCATCGATCCAGTCATGGCGGGACTAATTTTGGGGAGGAGATATCTTCCTTGCTTCAGCTTTCACAAGTCCCACCTTGGGCAGAGGAGTTTTGGTTGGAATCCACCTTTGCCTCTTCGCCCTGGTTATTTTCTTCTCCCTGAGTTTGGTCTTCTGGCTTTTCAGCGATCTCCACTACTTTAGCACTCTTGCTGACGGTGCACCCCATTGTGGTCTTCAGCGACCAAAGCCAAAGTCTTTTTCGGCAGACCTCTGAAACCCAGAAATGGCAGGATCTGAGGGCTGTGGGCATCTGAGTGTTTTCCTTTGTTGTTCAGAGCTAAATAGCCCTTCCAACTGGGAACTGCAGAGCTGAAGGATGTTTGAGTTTCTTTGACAACTTATAGATGTTGCCAGTCAAATCCTGCTGCATAAAGGCCGGTCGGTCTCTGCGTCTCCCACAAAGCAGGTTCACAAGCTAAGAAAAGAAGCTTTCTTTGTGACAGCAAATGTTCTAGCCCACTGGTTCACAATGGTTGCGCCCAAAAGAATTCTGTTTAATTTTAACTTTCGAAAAGCCCCGAGGCCTCGCTACTGACAAACATTGGCGGTTACAGTTAAAGAACCCTTGTTGCCACAGCAACACATTGTCCAGCCTTGTAAATATTTGCAGTATCTAATCTTGATACAATCTGTGGTGTGGCACAAATATTTCTGTCATAAAAGCACATAAGTCACAGTCAAGTAGAGGTTTACAATTTAGCAGGATTTCATCCCCTGCAGGGGGCAAAGACTATGACACTATTATATATATTGATTACATTTTTATCCTGCCCTTTTCCCAAGAAGCTCAGGGCAGGAGTTGCATATCAGGTTCCTTCTCCCATTTTATCCTCAAACAGCCCTGTGAGGTAGATGATGATGACGGCAGTGGTGGTGGAGGTGATGACCCAGTCTTTCAGAATAAAATCCTACCAAGGCAACTTACCAGTAAAACAATGATACATTAATTTAAAAACACACACATGAAAAACAACATGAAAACAAACTCATAAGGATCTGTTCCACAGTGTAGTTATCATCATCATCATATTTATATCCCCCCTTTTTCCTCTCACATGGAACCCAAGGTGGCTCACACAGTCCACCTCTCCATAGTATCCTCACAACAACCCTACGAGGTAGGTTAGGCTGAGAGTCAGTGACTAGCCTGAAGTCGCCCAGTGAGCTTCATGGCCAACTGGGGACAAGAATCCAGGCCACCTGAGTCCCAGTCTAACAGTCTAACCACTACACCACACTGACTCTTGCTGAAAGCAAATTTCACACACACACACACACAGTGTGGAGGGGTGGAATTCTGCCCAGCACGAATATAAATTGTCTTAATAAACAGACAAAATGTGGGCTGCGGACGCAGAAAATGTTGAACTCTACCATCGATGTGATGAATTTTGTAAACTGCCTTGGGAAGGGTTTCCCTAAAAGTTATAGTCGATTAATTTGCATCCTGCATTTTCCGTATTTCATTGTGCTCAAAACTGTTCCCAAAACAAACAAATATAACTGCCATTATTATAATGCAGTACAATACAAAATTAACTCAATTACAATTCACTTAAAACATATCAAAATTTAAATAACCACAAAACATACCAGCATTGTTAATGTACCATTATCAACATCCAATACCAATAATAACATATAATCATATTAAACAATTCACTGAACTGCTCTTGTTAAGAGACGCAACAATGACATACCTCATCAGCCTCGAACTCACAGCTAAAGAGGGAGCGTGGGAAACTGCCTTATACTGAGCCAGGCCGCTGCTCCATCTAACCTGATATTGTCGACACTGACTGGCAACACGTCTCCAGGAATTCAAGAACATAAGAGCCACCATGCTGGCCCAGACCCGGGGTCCATCTAGTCCAGCATTCTGTTCACACAGTGGCCGACCAGCCGCCCATGGGAAACCCACGAGCAGGACACGAGTGCAACAGCACCCTCCTGCCCACTTTCCCCAGCAACTGATACTCATAGGCGTGCTGCCTCTGATACTGAAGTTAGTATAGAGGCATCAGACCTAGTAGCCATTGATGGCCTTCGCCTCCACAAATTTGTCTAACTCCCTTTTAATCACTGTGCCATCACTATGTCTCGTGGTAGCAAATTCCATAGTTTAACTATGCACTGCATGAAGAAGTCCTTCCTTTTATCTGTCCTGGATTTCCCACCAATCAGCTTCATGGGATGACCCCGGGTTCTAGTATTATGAGAGAGGGAGAAAAATGTCTCCCTATCCACTCCACACCATGCATAATTATGTACACCTCTATCTTGTCTCACCTTATTCACCTTTTCTCCAAGCTAAACAATCCCAGATGTTGTAACCTTCCCTCATAGGGGAGTTGCTCCAGCCCATTCATCGTTTTGGTTGCCCTTTTCTTCACTTTTTCCAACTCTACAATATCTTTTTTTAGGTGTGATGACCAGAACTGTACACAGTATTCCAAGTGTGGTCGCGCTATAGATTTGTACAAGGGCAGTTTGATATTGGCAGTTTTATTCTCAATTCCTTTCCTAATTATGTCTAACATGGAATTTGGCTTTTTTCAGAACAGCTGCACACTGGATTGACATGGGGTTCAGGCAGATGTTTTTCCAGCCCTACCTGGAAATGCTGAGAATCGAACCTGGGACCTTCTGCATGCAAAGCAGGTGCTCTACTGTTGAGTCACAGCCCGTCCTCTAAAAGAACACCACAGGGCACTTTAAACGGCCCACCCTCAAGCAGCAGAAAGAGACCCTCCTCTCACCAGGGTCCCATGCCCCGAGCAAAGAAAGGGCACCTTCATTCTCATGGTATCTTCCCTCCTGGCGGTCTCTTGGCGGCTTATAAATTAGATAGATAGATAGATAGATAGATAGATAGATAGATAGATAGATAGAACCTCAGCGCTCCACCAGTGGAACTGTTCTGTCCCCTAACCTCTGACCATGCCAGGAACCAAACTCATCTATTGATTAATTAATTACATTTCTATACCCCCCCAATAGCCAAAGCTCCCAAAATATGTCAGTTTGCAACAACACACATCTGGAAATTCACGTTTTCCATGGGCTATTGTGCTGGCCCAAGACATTTTTCTGCCTGTTTCCCCACCCTCACCCTGTGCAAGGGCCAAACCTCTAAAAAGTCTTGCTGCACCAGTCACACATCAATACATGCTGTCATCTCCCCCTCAAAATTATGCAGCTTGGAGTAGCCCAGCCCTGATGGACTACCACCAAAGAAAAGGTAGGGTTGTGTTTTTTTTAAGTCATCCACGAGGCAAATAATGATTATAATAACAAAATGTTTGGGATGGTTTAAACCTGGCTAAACAGCACACTGAGCTTTGTTTGAGTAGGCATGTCTTTAGATTAGTTTACAGCAAGGGCAGATGAATCAAGAACTACAAACTAAATTTCAAGCTGATAATGATGCCTTGATGTAGAAGTGGTAGAATTTGGTTAGGAAATAACTGGCTTTACAGCAGGCTGTATTTTTCTATTGCATTGGGTAGCAGTAAAAGGTACAGAAGCCCTGTGGAACAACCACAGTGTCAGAGGCCTTGAGCCAAACAAGGGTTGGCTAGAGACATTTTGCTTCCTGAGGTGAAGGATAAGATCCCCCACCCCTGTTCTGCATACAGAAGTTGACCAGACTGGCAGCTGAATCGTATTTCATCACTGGTGTTGGGACATAGTTCTCCACCACACCTAGCTTAAGGGGAGAAGGGGAAGCCATGTAGAACACACAGTTCTGTCCTCCAACACTTTGCCACCAGTACCCACCCTGCAGCATTTGCCACCCGTGGCATCCGACTAACTGATGGCAGGGACGTCCCTGAGCCAAACACCAGACATGATATTAACTGCTTGACCATAGCAGCTCCAGATGCCATTTTATTTGCAATTCTTTTTTTTTTAAAG
The DNA here is from genome assembly GCF_057233095.1 of Heloderma suspectum. Taxonomy (NCBI): domain Eukaryota; kingdom Metazoa; phylum Chordata; class Lepidosauria; order Squamata; family Helodermatidae; genus Heloderma; species Heloderma suspectum. The sequence continues at coordinate 13,008,234 of NC_139465.1, read as the reverse complement.
GGGGGCCCCATCAAATTTTGGAGGGAGGTTGGAGGTCATCTGTATAGCCCAATGTCATTTTCAGTAACAGAATGCCACTGTTGGATACAACCCATAGTAAGGTTGGCACCAGGCAAATGGCTTTGGGAAAGGCATTCCAAAGTTGGGGTGCACTGCAGAGAAGGCCCAAGCCTAAATCACCACCCAGCTCACCTCATTTGGCAGGGATACCCAGAGATTGTATAAAATAGTTCCCATGTCCTAAACGGGTGGGCAACATGCAGGCTGAATGTGCCCCCCCACCTTTTTTGAGGCCCCTACACCCCAGATGTTGCCCACTCCTCTTCTAACCCCATAGCCACCAATATGTACTACAATGATTCCCCACAAGATGGCCTCCAACCAACCAACCAACCCACCCACCCACCCACCTAAATCTCATTCTGTGGCCTACAATCTTTGTTATTTGGACATTTTGTGTCAAACCTCTTCTCCCACCACCACCACCCTACCGCCACACTTGCTATATATTATTTATGTTTATACCTGAGAAACAGCCTTTTGTGTACCAATGTGTTACAAACACTTCACATAGCAACAGCCAGCTTGAGCTGGCTCCAGCGAACCCCTGTTCCCATAGCAACACAACTCGCGTTTTTTTCTCTCCATCCTGCATTTCCAGTTCTCAGAGGAGAGACGCATAATAGCTCAACAAACGAGAATGCATATGGCGTGGTCAACTTTTTTAAAAAGCAGCTATACTAGTTACCTGTTTGGATACAGCTAATAACAAAAATAAACTCCTTCTATCTTTGTGCTGGCTCTTCAGACAATACATTGCATCTGTGCTTTACAAACACCAAAGGAAAGGAAAGGAAAGGAAAGGAAAGGAAAGGAAAGGAAAGGAAAGGAAAGGAAAGGAAAGGAAAGGAAAGGAAAGGAAAGGAAGAGAAATGGTAGCAGTTGCTTCTGATGAAGTTCTTAGCTGATGAGCACGTTTGTGTGGGAGAAGGAGGCTCTTCAGATACCACGGCCCCCAAGTAATTTAGGACAGGGGTGGACAGACTTCAGGTTTGCGAGATCTGTTTTGTTTTTTTACTAGAACATCGAGGTCTACCAACCAGAGCCAGGCACAAATGGTGGCTCGGGGCAAAGTCAAGTACCTATTGTCATAAACCACACACTGGGACAGTGGAGTCTGGTGGCTCTGGTTTCAGTGGGGCTGTGAATCCATTCTAGGTTTCAGTCAGAACCAGCCAGAAGTCTAAAGGAGCGATCCAAGGTGTTGAACCCATTTGGGGGATAGGGTTCAGCACTTTGGATAGCTCCTTTAGAATTCTGACTGAAACCCAGAATGGATCCACACCCTCACCGAAATCAGAGCCACCAGCCTCTGCTGCACTGGGATATATACACAAACTACATGTGAGTTACCAGATGGCATGCTAAAAGTGGCCAGCAGAGCTGAATAAATGCTTGGTCAAAAGCAACCAGTTAGTACTCCCATATTACAGATGAGGAACACTGAGGCTGAGAAAGAAGCCATTAGCTGAGACATAGGCAAAGGAGAGCTCACGTGCAGAGGACTCCTCAGGAGTAAAGACCTCCTTGTGAGCAAGGTCATCCTCACAAGTGGGACTTTTACTAGCTGGCACTCCTTCGCCTGGCCACGGTCTTAGCTTGTTCCTTCAGGTGCCAGCATTCTCAGGGGCTGGGTGGTGACTCAGGAGCAGAACTTCCCACCTTTCAAGGGCCCCAGAAACGTCTTGGTCAGCCCCAGGGCCTTATAGAATCATAGAATAGTAGGGTTGGAAGGGGCCTACAAGGCCATCGAGTCCAACCCCCTGCTCAATGCAGGAATCCAAGTCAGAGCATCCCTGACAAATGGCTGTCCAGCCTCGTCTTGAAGGCCTCCAGTGTGGGAGAGCCCACCGCCTCCCCAGGTAATTGAAGCCACAGGTTCCCTGGGGACACCTGGCACAGGAGGCTCCACATAATCTTCTGAAGAGGATTCCTCCAAGGAGGGAGTGACCTTGGCGGGTGTCAAAAAAGGTGTCCGGGGGCACATCAGTGTCTGCGAGCACCACGTTGCCTGCCCCTGTACTCCAAGATGGGGTGCAGCTGATGAAGCAGCCAAAGCTCATGGAAGGTGCTGTGAGATGCTGGTGCCACCTGAGCATCAGGTAGTAAAGCTGGATCAAGTGGCACCAAATCTGACTCTTGAGAGGGAGTGCGGCCCCGCCCGGGACAGACTCAATGCCACTTCCTTGTATTGATAAACCTGGTATTCAAAGACCCATTGTGCCTTTGTCTTACCTAGGGGGTGTCTCCATGAACAATTTACTCCGAACTGGCTGCATGTGGCGGTCATTAGGGATACATGGCCATCCAGCAGCTGCCCCAGAGTTTATCATGGAAAAAACGGATTTCCTGAGACTGCTTAAAGTCCGATTCTGTTCCTTAAGTCAGGCTCTCCCCGGTATAGTTGTTGTATCCCCCAACCCCTGCATTTGTATGCCCCAACCCTCTCTGGTATGCTACCCCTGCCCAGGGGTGTACCTTTCACCGTGACCCCAGTCAAGGGGTGCTTCCTCCCATTGTGCTGAATGAGGCTTGCCCTCTCAATGGCCACAGAAATAACAGAGAAGCCCCTCAACTGACACAGCACATATGAAAGTCCAATTCCTTAAATGCAGTTGAGTGCAATCTCGAGACTCCGATCCATTGCCTTAGGACATAACTCCTTCACAGCTTCATTATAGAGATCCTGTGTGTTAAAATGGGGGCTGGTTTTGGTCTCTTTCCCACAAAAAAAAGTTAGTGTCTCCTCAGAAGTAACTCCCATTGCGGTCAGTGAGGCTTGTCTTCGAATGCTCACATCAGAACTTACAGAGATTCCCCCTCAATTGAAATGGCACACTTTAAAGCCCAATTCCTTCAGTGTGATTAAGTGAACAAGCACGATCTCAAGGCTCTGATCCATTGCCTTAGGAAATACTTCACAGTTTCATAGATTTCTTGCGAGTTACAATGGGGGCTGGTTTCTGCTTTGGGTTTACTTGTCTCTTTCCCACAACAAACCCATTACTGTCTCCTTAGAAATAACTCAGTGAGGTCCTGTGGGATAAAATGGGGGCTGGTTTCTGTCTTTGTGTTCTCCCCCCCCCTTTCCCAGCACAAGCATATGTGTGTCTACTTGGAAGTAACTCCCATTGTGCTCAATGAGGCTTGCTCCTGAAATGCAGGTGCATCTGGACTTTCAAGGGAAAGCAGAAAGGGGGGAGAGAGGGGGGCGCCTCTCCTATTGGTTGAGCAGCCCCTGCCAGTCAGATGACGTTCACTCCAACCCCCACCCGCACCAGGAAGTATGTTCTGTGAAGCGATTTTTACTGCTGCAGAGAATCTGCTGGTAGAACTGTGCTCACAGAAAAGGCGATTCCTTTTAAAAATTCCAGTACTCCTCCATTAGCTTCTCCTTCCGTGGTTGTGGAAACATGGCCCAGGACCGAGCTTCAGTTTGTTAGTCCTCATCCAGCCCATTATTGCCCCAGAAACCTGGTCAGGGTATCCACAGGCACACCCAGGCCATGTCAAAGGCTCCTTGGAGGCCTCTCTCAGTCTAATCCAGTAGCCAAGCCCAGACACAGACAAAGGGATTCTTTTCAAAGCTTTATTCATCTTTTACAACTTAACAACTCTACTGTTAGCAACTAGATATAAGCAGCAGAGTACCTATGCCCTAAGTTGGAACAGTTGGTCCCCATTTGAAAGGGAATCACTGGCAGACCCTGAACTTATGGGCTAGGGAGAGTCCCTCCCCTTTTCCCTTGGATCCTCTGGGCACAACCGTTGTTTGCGCACCAACCGGGCACTACGCCTCCTTTCCGCACCCTCCATTTGGCGCCGCTCTCTGCGTCAGCGTCACGCGTCCAGCAAGTCTGCTTCCCGTGCTCTATCACTCCCAGGACTGCTATCTAAGCTAGGAATGCCGGTGGGAGGAATCCCTGCCAGCTGTTGGCCCTGGGAAGGATGAGCGCGCTCCTCTCCCAGGAGCGGCTGCTCTTCCTCAGAATCAGAACTACTCTGGGATTCTATGGGCTCAGTGTCCACCCTGACAGGCCAAATGTAAAGGAGAGCTAGAGATATGCAATAAAAAGCCACACTATTATTAGGAGGTCATAATTCAGCGGTAGTGCTGTCCATCCCTGTAGAGATGGTAATGTGTATTTCAGAGGTGTGGAATTGCCTGGGGTCCAAATCTGGTCATCCAGGGTTGGTGGTTTCCCAGCTTTTGTGCAGTTTTATCCCCCATTCTAAAAGGTTGAGGCCTCTCTGAAAGCTTTATTACTGGCAGTGAGAGCTTTAAGGTAACATGTGCTGGCATTTTCTCTTAAGTTTTTCTCTGTCCTTTTTGCCTTCGGCCCGACCCACCACTGGAATGCAGACCCTAGTAGCTTCCTCAAAGTGGAATCCAGCCCCCAGGCTGAAAGAGATCCTGCATCCCTTGTTCTAAACCAAGACTTGTTCTCCTGTTGCTTTATGCTTTCGTGCCACCATCTCTGAGACTCACTCCCCAACCCTAGTGCTGTCTGTGTTATCTTCTTGGCACCAGGTGAAGACTGGGGTTTTTTGGTCCATTCAGGCTTTTTAGGATGTTTAGTTTGAGTGATGGATTGATGTCCTTCTGTTTTATTATATTAAGTTTTATTGATGCTATATTGTTTTAGAAATTTTAGGGACTGCTTTGGGTGGAGATGGTACCTGAACCCCTGAATATAAATGCTTAGAAAGAAGTACATATTATATCACTACCACCTCACTCTTGTGGCTATGCAGTTTTCATTTTATGCCATATCACCTCTGTTGTACCTTTCAAAGACAGAATATTAAAATCTTCAGACAAATCCAGTGTCCCTGTTATTAAATTCTTTTTTTCACTCTCTCTCAGAGGTCAGATGGTTTTCCCTTTCCATCTATTTATTTCAAGCAACTTTGACTCATTTTATTCCCCTTCTGGATAATCCCCCTTTCTCATTATATATTTTGGGGTTCTTAATTACTTTCCCCGCTTTTCAATCCCTGAATCATCTCAATCCTTATTTCTTTTTTGCCTGTGTTTTATGATGTTTCATTGTACATGCAATATACATGTACAATGCTTTCATGGTTTTTTCGTCTACTTTTGGTGTGTCACCTTGGTGTGTCACCTTCCAACCTGCTACTTTTGCAATAATATTAAGTTTCATAAGAGCACATATTTCCTGTAACCCAATTTAATGAAGTATTAACTCCGCTCATCACACTGACCAATAGAAGCTCTTCGGGAGGTAATGCAAGAGCCCCCTCTGGTGGTCATCAATGAAACGGCTCATGCACATCGGGGAGACAAATTATTTCCATTCACTGCAAACACGCCGACTTGTGTAAATGCCATAAATAATACACACATAATTTGTGTGATTCTTTGAATGTGGATACAAAATATTTTCAGCAGAAGTAGCTACAATTTATTTGAGACAGCGCCATCCATAGATTAGGTATTCCATATCCACCTCCCCCAACAACACATTTAATTTCGGATTTCCTCTTGCCCCTAATAAGTTTAATTCCCCATCCACATCATTTGACCAAATGTATTGCTTTATTCACAGTATTTTTAATTTTTATCCTGCCCCTCAGCCAAAAAGGCTTGTGAAGTGGCTTAAATATAATCAGTAACATGGGCTTGCAATCTAAAAAGACACGACACATGAGGAAAAGGAATGCGGAGGGAAGAGAGCAGGAAATTAAATCTTTCAACAGGGCTGGTGGAATGGCCCTGAATTAGACATCTCTACAGACAACTCATCAAAGGAACAGGGTTGATTCAGCAGAGAGTAATTTTAGTCTCTAACACACCAATTTCCTTTTGTCCAATAAGCATGGTAAATAGCTGGGGGAGGGGTCATCTTCGTCTTTACAGCTGGCAGCATCCTTCTGCCTTGAAGCTTGACTCGTGAAAGAGCAATAATAAATAAAGATGCAATCCTACGCATGTTCAGACAGAAAAAAGCCCTACAACTCCCAGTATTCCCCAGTCAGCATGGTTGCCATTGTCATTGTTGCTGGTGATATTGTTTGCTTTTATTGTTGTTTTTATTGCTTTTAATATTTTAGGGTGCAGTCCTATCAGGATTCATGAGAAATGCCGGGTTGGATGAATCAGAGGTCGGAATTAAGATTGCTGGGAGAATTATCAACAACCTCCGATATGCAGACGATACCACCCTAATGGCAGAAAACGAAGAGGATCTCAAGAGCCTCTTGTTGAGGGTGAAAGAGGAGAGTGCAAAAGCTGGTTTGAAACTCAACATTAAAAAAACGAAGATCATGGCATCTGGCCCCATCACTTCCTGGCATATAGAAGGGGAAGAAATGGAAGCAGTGACAGATTTTACTTTCTTGGGCTCCAAGATCACCGCAGACGGTGACTGTAGCCATGAAATTAAAAGACGCTTGCTCCTTGGGAGGAAAGCTATGGCCAACCTAGACAGCATAGTAAGAAGCAGAGACATCACCTTGCCGACAAAGGTCCGTCTAATCCAAGCTTTGGTTTTCCCAGTAGTAATGTATGGCTGTGAGAGCTGGACTATAAGGAAGGCTGAGCGCCGAAGGATTGACGCTTTCGAACTGTGGTGCTGGAGAAGACTCTTACGAGTCCCCTGGACTGCAAGGAGGTCAAATCAGTCCATCCTAAAGGAAATCAACCCTGACTGCTCATTGGAAGGACAGATACTGAAGCTGAAGCTCCAATATTTTGGCCACCTAATGCGAAGAGAAAACTCCCTGGAAAAGACCCTGATGCTGGGAAAGACTGAAGGCAAAAGGAGAAGGGGACGGCAGAGGATGAGATGGCTAGATAGCATCACGGATGCAATGAATATGAACTTGAGCACGCTCTGGGAGAGAGCGCAGGACAGGAAGGCCTGGCGTGCTATGGTCCATGGGGTCACGAAGAGTCGGACACGACTGAACGACTGAACAACAACAACAACCTATCAGGATAGGCAGCTGCCTCCGAACTCGGAAGTGACCACCTATCAAATGCAGAGCAGAAGCAGCACGGGAGGGGATGGAGGTCAGTTCTCAGGGAACCGACCTGCGAGAGCAGGTTCCGAGGTCGGTTCCCAGGAACTGTCCTATCCTATGGCCATCTAGCCGCTGACTAGCTGCCATAGGATTGCGCCCGTAACTGTTTTTATGTATTTTATTGCTGTAAGCTGCCTTCGGAAGGCTTTTGCCCTAAAAAGCAGCCAAGAAATGTTTTAAATAAATAAATAAAATATAACTCTGCTGACTGGGGAATGCTGGGAGTTGTAGGGCTTTTTTCTGTCTGGACATGCATAGGATTGCACCTTTATTTATTACTACTCTTTCACGAGTCAAGCTTCAAGGCAGAAGGATGCTGCCAGCTGTAAAGACGAAGATGTCCCCTCCCCCAGCTGTTTACCACGCTTATTGGACATAAGGAAATTGGTGTGCTAGAGACTAAAATTACTCTCTGCTGAATCAGCCCCGTTCCTTTGATGAGTTGTCTGTAGAGATGTCTAATGATACTTACATTGACCTATATATAGAGAGAGAGGGAAAGGGCATATCTTTTCCATCTCATCTTCATCTTCACTAACAAACACTGCCTTTCTTGTATAGCATGTCCAACTGCCTTATATCGAAGGTATTCAGCCTCCTGTGATGCATCATGTCGATAGATTACTATACTATTCTATTATAGCAACAAAAATAAACTCTGCACCCATCCTCTGAATTGATGAAATTAGGATGGACTGCAATTCAGCGTTCTTCCAATTTAGATTACTCTGGGTTGGATCCAGACTAAGTGAGCTGCACGAACTAATCACAAACTAAGGGCTGATCTACACTTGTTTTTTCCCCCTCTTCCAATGAGGTTTCACCACCCGTCTTTCACACTACGCAGTACCCGCCTTGAATTGGAACCGGAACTTCCCACTTCCGTGCTACTGCTTTCAATACCCTGATATCCCGGTCTTTCCCCTTAATGTGCTCTGATTTTCCACGTTGGTCACCGTATCTGGTCGTAGTCCCCTCCCACACCTGTCCATATGCGGCGGTGTTTTTCCCTCCTATCTAATCACAGCTCTCGACGGCCCCATGTCATCTTCCGGCTACTGATTGCATAGCTTCCTCAGCACTCAACGTTTCCTCAGCAGCAAGCCAAGGGCTGGATGTGCGCGCGCTTGTCTGATCTCGGAAGCTAAGCAGGGTCAGCCCCACTTGGATGGGCGACTGCCTGGGAATCAGGCTTCCTGCACTGAGCAAGGGGTTGTTCTATCCTTTCAAATGAGACTAAGTTTTACCCCCTTCTATCCCCCGCTTCGGGGGGGGGGGTTTAAAAAAATTAAGGCGTTATCTTCAAATCTTCAAAGAAGTGAATCTTTGAAGAATCGTAGCTTCTCCAGCCCGATTGCTCCGCAAACTTGCTCAGGCAAGCCCAGGCAAGCGTAAATGTTTTCACAGTCCCATCCATGCTCGCTACACGGAAAGAAAAACACACACATATCCAGGCAGACAGTCCTCAGTGTCCATGGACTAACATCGATAAAAAAGTCCGTGGACAATTTTAATGTCATCTCAGGAGTGGGGGACAAACATAGCATGGTCTTCAAAGATTCGAAGCCGCTAGCAGCCCTCCCCGCAAACATGAGTGCTGGGTGCTGCTGCCACTGCCCCTCTTCCTTGCGCTGGTTGTCAAGGGCTGGCGCAGGGAAAAGAGCATTGGCAGACACCGCCCAGCCTCTCACCCTGGCCTCCAGCAGGTGGTGGGGGGGAAGAGGATAGGTGACTCCTTCTTCCCTTCACCCCCACCTGCTACAGTGGCAAGGGACAAGCTGGTCATTTCCCCTAAGGCCAGGAAAACGACCAGCTTCTCCCGTGCCACTGCTGCTGTAGCTATGATGGGGGGAGGATGAGAGGCGCTGCCTTCTTCCCCTCTTCTTGCTGAGGGAACTGGTGTGTGAGGGGGGGAGTGGTAAATTCTCACAGGGCTTTGAGCCCCAACAGGATGCTCGTGCAATCCCTACACACACACAGGGATAGAGGAAGAGAGGGACGGTGGGTGGGGAATCAGCAGAAACAGCAAGAGTTTCTGCTCCTCCAATGAGAGCCGCTGTCTTTAAGAGCAGGAAAACAGCACAGCGCTCGAGTGTGAACCGTGCTTGCGCATTTGATGAAGCACTGCAATGGGGAAACAGGGTGAGTGTGGATAATCATGTTTTAATGCAATGGCATTTACCTCACCAGTCTACTGAATTCGATGTGCTAGCAGACGCAATGTAGATTGGCCCTAAGTTAGGGTGCAACCGTATGCATGCTTAGACAGAAAAAAGTCCTACAACTCCGAGCATTCCCCATCCAGTATGGCTGGCTGGGGAATTCTGGGAGTTGAACTGTTTAAACATGCATACAATTGCGCCCTAAGTTGCATTAACTAGTCATTACACAAATTAAATTAAGTCCCATTGATTTCAATGGGAACAAAATGCCACCTTAGTCTAGATCCAAGCTTTCCAGGGGATTTCTGCGCCTCCGTATGTCAGTGTTGTACTGATGAAAACAGGGGTGGGATTCCAACCCAAAAAGAAGGTAGGCCCCCACAGATTATGGGTTGGGATTTAGTCACACTTAGTGTAGACTCATTGAAATCAATGAGACTAATGTTAGGTTCCAGAATTAGTCATATTTGGAGTAGACCCATTGAAATCAATGAGACTAATGTTAGGTTCCAGAATTAGTCATATTTGGAGTAGACCCATTGAAATCAATGGGACTTAAGTTTGGTTCCAGGTGAAGCCATATTTAGAGTAGACTCAATGAAATCAATGAGACTAAAGTTAGGTTCCTGATTTAGTTATATTTAGAGTAGACACACTGAAATCAGTGTAAAGTTAGGTTCCTGATTTAGTTATATTTAGAGTAAACCCTGGTGAAATGAACAATAGAACTAGCAACATTTGGGATCTTCAGGCAAAGATGTAGGTGAGCAAATTTCAAAAGCTCTCCAAAAGAAAGCATGGGAGGAGAGGCTGTACAGAGCTAGGATTCAGAAATAATGCTCATCCTTTTATGACAAACTTTGCAGCCCAACCCTGTGCATATATTCTCTCCATGTATACTCCTGAAGAAAAATCTGCTGTGTGAAATAGGGCTTGCATCCCAAGGATGCAATCATATACACCAGCTTTCTCCAACCTGGTGCCCTCCAGATGTGTTCAGACTACAACTCCTAGCACTCCTGAACATTGGCCTGCTGGCTGGGGTTGATAGATGTTGAAGTCCGAAACATCTGAAGGATGCCAGGTTGGGGAAGGCTGATTTACCCACTTCCGATGGAGCAAGTACCATTGAAATCAGTGGGACTTACTTCTGAGTAGGTATGCATGTATGAGTGGGCAGTGGCCTTTACAGAGGCCTGAACTCAAGTCTCCCGACAGCCAAGACATCACATTGTGTTCATGAATCCTGCTTCACATCCTTGTCTACAGGAACCAATCCGTACACTACACTCAGCATCTAAGGTCCCCGGCTCATAAGGTGGCACCAAGGCAGGGGGACTTCTCAGTGCCCCCTCCCCCACACACAATTATAACCACTTAAGACATATTTTTAAATATGGACAGCAGCGTATACCTATTTAATAAATAAATATGGAATGAACTCCACAGCAAGGCCTGCCTGGTACCAACATTGTTATCTTTTCAAGGCCAGGTTAAGACCTTCCTCTATTTCCAGGCATTTGGCAGCACAAGATTGGCTTTTAATCAGGTCTTGGGATAGTGTGTGTGTGTGTGTGTGTGTGTGCTGTCTGTTTGCAGCTAAACTGTTTTTATATTATGCACAATATTGTATTTTGTAAGGTTTTTAAACTGTGTAAACCACCCAGAGATTGGGCAGTATAGAAATGTAATTAATGGGATGGAATGAATAAAAGAATGAATAGCTGTTGACTTCAAATGGAAGGATCCAGAGTTTTCAAAGGCACAGAAGGATGGTTCTAGAACACTTCTGAAGACACTACATTTCCAGATTGTTTATGCTATAAACCATGCACTGAGGGTTGCCTTTATAGCTAACGGCAACGTTTGCCCTTGAAACATATTATATGGATTATGCAAACACATCCAGGTGCACAAGTACAAATAACCCTAACAAACCTTTAATGGAACAGTGCTTGCAATGGTCAAATCTTTACTTAACAGGTGTGTTAATAAATAAACTTCCATCAGTATCCAGGTGACATATTGTGTACAGAGAGAAAGAGACCTGCAGAAATTCAGGAAAGAAAAACAAGTCAGGTTTTCAAAATATTCAGTACCACCACAAGGGGGCATCCAGAACTCAGAGCTGAATGCTAGTGACTGACTGAGTGAACTAGATTTAGTTTCATTTTTGAAGGCACAGATATGGCACGATCCATTCCATGGAACACGTCTGAGCTTTCCATAGCCACAGGCCTTGTTCAAGTAGAAAAGAGAGTAGAATTCCATCTTGTTCATTTGATAGAAATAAATATTATTTATTTATTTAAAACATTTGCATCCCATCCTATATCATTAAGATCTCAGGGCGGCGTACAGACAAAATCAATTTAAACAGTATAAAAATAAATAACTTAAACAGCTAAAACATATTAAACCATTAAACAAGCTAATACCAATTAAAATCTAAAACAATAAAACAGTTAAAACAGTGTGCTACTTTAGGGAATAGAAACAGGACCTGGTTTGGATTAAGATGGCCTTAAACTGGATTGAACGTAGCTGTTATAAAAACATAAGATCCGTGCTGGATCAGACTAAAGTTCTCTGTTGTCCAGCACTCTGTTTGCACAGTAGACAACCAGATGCTTATGGAAAGCATGCAAGCTGGAACATGAGCACAATAGCATCGTCCTACTTGTGTTCTCCAGCAACTGGCATACAGAGGCATACAGCCTGTGATACTGGAGGTACTATATAGCCATTGTGGCTAGTAGCCATTGATAGTCTTCTCTTCCATGAATTAATCTAATCCCCAGCTGTCCAGGTTGGTGACCATCACTACATTTTATGATTGCAAATTCCATAGTTTATGCACTGTGTGAAGCCATAGTTCCTTTTATCTGTCCTGAATCTCCCACATTTTAGCTTCATGGGATGATTCCTGGCTCTGGTGTTATGAGAGAGGGAGAAAAACATCTCCCTATGCACTTTCTTCACATCATGCACAATTTTATACTCCTCTGTTATGTCCTCATTTAATCATCTGTTTTCTGCACTGAAGAGAGGAGCAAAGAATTCATTCATCTTCTCTGCAATCTCCTTATCCTCCTTTAATATTCCTTTAACTCTTTTGTCTTTCAGTGGTCCAACTGTCTCCCTAGTTGGGTTCCTGTTGCTGATATATTTAAAGAATTGTTTTTATTGTCGGCCTTAATGTTATTATTGATATGCTCCTCAAAATCTTTTTTTTTCTGCATCCCTTATTATCTGCTTGCATTTCCTTCATCCAAGTTTGTGTTCCTTTTTGTTTGCCTCATTTGGACAAGACTTCCATTTCCTGAAGGATGCCTTTTCTCTAATAGTTTTCTTGACAGTATTTGTTACCCATTCTGGCGACCAGTTGGACTTTGTGCTGCCTTTCCTGAATTGTGGTATACATTCTAGCTGAGCTTCTTTTATTGTGGTTTTGAATAACTCCCCAACCATCCTGGAGATATTTTGACCCTCTTGACATCTTGAAGTTTTCTCTTTTGAAGTCAAATAAGACTTTGTTAGACTTCCTTAGCAATTTTCCACTTACATATATGTACCTTAAATTTGACAGCACTGTGGTCAATTTCCAATCATTTCAACATGCACATCTTCCACTAAGTCCTGGGCACCACTTAGGATTAAGTCCAAGGTCGCCCTGCCCCTACTTGGTTTCATGACCAAGTGTTCAAGGGCACAGTTGTTTAGGGAATTAAGAAATGTTACCTCCCTGAGCATTTTAGGGTGCATGTTTAGACAGAAAAGAAGTCCTACAACTCCCAGCATTCTCCAGCCAGCCATGAAGGCCTTTTTTCTGTCTAAAAATGCGCAGGATTGCACCCTTAGTCAGGGGAACAATAGGCAGCCCCACATACAGCGCATTACAGTACTCCAGCCTGGGCATCACGCATGCATGGATGACTGAGGCAAGGCCCGTCCTCTCCAGATAGGCCTGCATACCAGTCTGAGCTGGTAAAACACACGCCTGGACATTGCAGCCACCTGGGCTTCCCCAGTTAGTTCAGAGTCCAGGAAGACTCCCAGACTGCGCACTTTAACCCCCATCGAAGACCACTTGTAAACCTCCATCCAGAGTAGTTATTTTCCCAACCCACAGTACCTCCATCTTGTCTGGATTAAGTTTCAACTTGTTCACCATCATCCATCCCAAAACAGCCTCCAGACACTGGTTCAAGGGATCCACATCCTTGGGAGTGGAGGGATGTCTCAGAAATGCCTGGCTAATCTTGGGGGCTGTAGCCCATTCTGTCCTCCCCACTTCTGGTGTCATATATATATATATATATATATATATACACACACACACACACACACACACACACATACATACACCACACACACACACATATATGGGTAATGTTTATGAACAAATAAAAAATAAAAGAATATTTGGGTGTGCTGAACAGGGCATAGGTCAGGCCTGTACAAGTAGTAACCCACTGAGCAGAATGGATTATGGTCTGCTAGGCTGTCAAGGGCCCCTACAGCAAGCAAAAACTGGAGGTTTATTAACCCCCTGGTGAGTCACTGTATATGATCAGTAGGCTGTGTCTTGCTTGTAAGCTGTGTTGGGTCACAATCTGTGCTGGTCTGACATCGGTTCTAGAGCAGGGGTGGGGACACTGTGCCCCTTCAGATGTTGTTGGACTCCAGATCCCATCAGACCCAGCCAATGGCCAGGGATTATGGGAGTTGTAGTTCAACAACTTCTGGAGGGCCACAGGTTTCCCCCTCCTGTTCTAGAGTGATGGTGAAGGAGGTGCAGTTACCAAGAACAAAGGTTCTCAAAGCAAGTATTTTTGGAGAATTTTGCAGTATTCGCTGGACATTGGCTAGTAAACATGTAAAGTTGGCTTTTGTTTGAGCACCAGGTAACTAACTAGCACCCACTCACCAATTTTGAAAGCACTCACTCACGTTATTATTATCATCATTATTTATATATTTGATTTGTACCCTATCTTTTAACCAAGGAAATGGTACTCAAGGTGGCTTATAATCATGAACTAAAATATATTAAAATAAAAACTTGATTAAAACACTAATAAAACAAATACATTAAAACACAATTAAAAACATAGCGGAATAAAAACAGAACCCAACCCAACAGATTAATTTATATATCTATGGCCTGCTTGAATAAAAATACCTTTGCCTGCTGACAGAAGGACTGCAGAGAAGGGGCCCACCTAGCCTTCCCCAGCAGGGAATTCCTCAGCCTGGGAGCAGCCACTGAGAAGGCCCTCTCTTGTATCAATGTCCAAAGAATAGGTGCAAGAGGAAGGAGAGGCAAATTACTTTTTAAAAAGCACTGGAACTGGAACTTCAGTCATTCATCCTTAACTAGCTCTGCAACTGAACTTTCAGGACCTAGTCACAACCTTAGCTTGCGTTTAAGGTACGTGAGACACACAATAGAAATTTTACCTGTGTACCCTCTTCATCCAAAATAATGGTGTATGCTGTTTCCTGTGAGTCAAGTCACTAAGCCCATAATATACAAGTATTTGAAAGTTACACCAGAAGTGATCTAATTTCAGTCCAGACGATTGAATTAAATCCACATAATTTGTTCCTCACCATTTATGCTTCAGGAAGCAAAAAATAAATAAAAATCCTAAACTGGCTCAGTGTTAAAATTATTTCCTGTCTGGTCTCAGCCATTTATGACTGCAAAACAGAAATGTCAGGGTAATATTCATTACCACATTTTGCTCCTCTATCCAAAAGCAAGCAAACAAAAATTAAAAAGCGTCGTGCACAGTACATAAGAAGAGCCAGGCTGGCTCAGATCAAGAGTCCATCTCGTTCAGCAGTGCCGGCCTATCCATATTAACCCTGAAGCAAAATCCTACTAAATTCATCTGGACTTACTCTTAAGTAACTGTGCATAGGATTACCACTTTAGGCTAATTCATACTAGTCCCCTGGCAGCTGTGCTCGCTCCTGCTTTTCAGGGCCCTTGGTGCCTCCCCCCTCCCCCAGCACTGAGTCCACCTTCTCACCACCATTGTCACCAGCTGCTATTGCTCCTCATCCTTTTTCCATCATTGCTGCCACTTGCTTGCACAAGACAGCATGTGAGCAACTAGACACTGCATCCACTGCTCCTCCTTCTCACCACCATTGTTGTCTGGGCCAGAGCAAGAGGCAGATGAACAAGCAGGTTGCCATGGTGAATGGGAGGAGCAAGTCCAAGGAGCTCTTGTCAGTGGGTCCCCATTGGGATGAGGGCCCTTGGCGGGTGCCCCACCATACCTACCCTTGACACTGGCCCTGCCTGGCATGACAGAGATAACATAGATAATTAATTTAGTGAATTAATCAGTTTGTTTATTTATATTTGTCATTACAACATCCTGCCTTTTTTCCTCTCGCAATGAACCCAAGGTGGCTTACGTGGTCCTCCTCCTCTCCATTTTATCCCCACTACAACCCTGTGAGGTAGGTTAGGCTGAGAGTCAGTGACTGGCCCAAAGTCACCCAGTGAACTTCATGGCCTAGTGGGGACTAGAACCCGGATCTCTCAAATCCCAGTCGAACACTCTAACCACTACACCACACTGGCATTGATTGAAAACATTTTGATCAATGACAAGAGTGACCCCAATTAATTGGTCATCAGTCTTTTGAGAATATAATTGTTACTTTAAGGACATATACAAATCTGCAGGTGGTAAGTGCCATCTTAAGATGCATTCTAGTCTGCACAACGGGAAATGAGGAACGTTTCTTGTAAAACGATGCCTGCAGGTACAACTCACATGTGCATGATCTTCCCCCCTTTAGGACTATTTTTTCCATTGCAGATTCATGGAGATCTATTTCATTTCATTTTTTACATTTCTTTATTGTCCAATAACCAAAGCTCTCTGGGCAGTTCACAAAGTGATAAAACATAATATAAAACCTTTAACATAAAAAATGCAAAACAATTTGAAACAGTTAAAAACAATTCACAATAAAACTACCAGGACCTGATAAAAAATAACATTTAAAAGCTCCATCATATGCCATCAAATGCCCGAGAGTAAAGTCTTAAGCTGGCACTAAAAAGATGACAATGTTGGCACCAGGCAGACCTCACTGGGGAGAGCATTCCCTTGTTGCCATCCTCCAAATTTCCCTGGGAGGAAGAACATAAGAACGTAAGAAGAGCCATGCTGGATCAGACCAAAGGTCCATCTATTCCAGCATTCTGTTCACACAGTGGCCAATCAGTGTCGAGCAGGAACCCACAAGCAGGACACGGGTGCAGCACTTGGAGGAGGCCCTCAGATGTTGATCGTAGATCTATCAGCTCAATTAATCAATTCAATTAAATTCATATGATTGATTGGCCAAGATTATTTAAGTGAGATATTATTTATATTGTAGACTGATAAGTAGCCACTCACCTGTTCACCTGTGGTGAATCAGAACTGCTTCCAAACGACCAAGTGGAAAAGCCTTTGTAAACTGGCCGAGAATAGGTTTCAGCCACAAACAATTAACACTGGAACGCATAGTCAGGCTCATTGGTGGTACAAATTGTTACGAGCTAGTAACTTTAAAGGGCTGATTTACAAGGCTGCTTTTATATGTATACGATGAGCTCAGGACAGCCACTTATACAGCTCCAAAAAAGAGCCCATGCATCACCAAAAAGGAAAAAAGAAGACACCTATTTGCACAACATTTGCATATGCCAATGTATATGTATAGATGCATGTTTAGAAATTGTTATAATTTAAAGAGAAACGTAGTACATCTCACCACAGCGCGGAAAACTGAGACCAGGTGTCCTGTGTGACTTGCTCAGTTTGATGTCCAGGTGCTGTTGATGGGCAACTTCAAGGCCCCCTCTAATTTCCCTTCTGATGGTTCTTTATCTTTAAACTGGATTTGGACTGAACAGCCCTTCCAATAGAGGCCACCTTCAAAATAGAGGGCAGTCCTCTATAAAAGAGGACACATTGCTACCACCATCATGCAAGCTGAAATTCTAGAAGAGATACCAGGACTCAAGTCTATCTGAAAGTTGCAGCCTCTTGTTTAGAAGCTGTTCAACGAACCACTCTTAGCAGGGGTGGGCGACCTTTTTGCACCCATGGGCCACCCGTGGTAATGGGTGGTGGGTGCACCTGAAGCTGGCAGTGGATGAGTCCTGGGCTGGCTGTGGATGTAGTCAGGGCCAACATACCTTTTGCCTCTCTCTCTCTCACACTCACACACACACACACACACACACACTCTCTCTCTCTCTCTCTCTTTCTCACACACACACACGCACACACACACAGCTTCCCCCTCGCTCACTCTGACTCAAATGGGCAGACAGGCACACACACTTTTCCACCCCCAAACATCTCAGCACATGGGGATAGGGGGAGTTCAAAACCTCTCCGCTGTGTGTGCTGAGATTGCATCACGCCTCTCCCCTTAGTGCCAATCATCTGGGCAGGTGGCGTAGAGGCACCATTTAAATGAGGAGGATGGCACAGAAGGAGAATACATACCCCATCTTCCTCATTTAAAGCACGTCCACCCACCTACCACCAAACAGTGGTGCAGTGGACCGGCCAGAGCACAATTGTGCTGAAGAGGATGGTGCACAGAGAGTCGTCCCCATGCACTGTCCTCCCCATTTAAATCACAGGAGTTTGATGGTACTGGAGAAGGTGGTGCACAGGGGTGGTTCTTTCTGCATATCATCCTCTCCAGCATAATTGTGGCAAAGCTGGCAACGTTTGGCAGCAGGGAAGGTTTGCCTGACCTGCCACAGGCCACTCCGAAGGCCTCTGTGCCTGCGTGCGGACCATATGCCAGAGGTTCCCATAGTGCTGACTCCATGTTCCTGTAAGCCCTTGGGCAAGACACCCTCACTGGGGCCCTTCCCTCAGTCAGTCTAGCACCATCATGTCACCAGCTGCTACTGCTCTGCATCCTTTCTCATCAACTTTCTCATCATGCTACTACCCGCTTGCTTGCCAGGCAGAGAGCTAGTGAGCGTCTGTTGTTCCTCCTTCTCACCACCACAGCTGTCTGGGCCAGAGTGAGAGGCAGGTGAACAAGCGGGGGGGGGGGGGTTCTCCTCGACAACAGAAGGAGAAGCGAATGGAGGATTACCCAGATTTTTTTCAAAGGATCAGATTTGGTGCGCTTTGGTCCACACAGGGCTCCACCACGAGTGCATCGCACCGGTATAAGTCGCTTCACAGAACATACTTCTGGGTGGGGTGGGGTGGGGTGGGGGTTGGAGTGAACATCCTCTGACTGGCAGGGACTGCTCAGCCAATAAGAGAGGCTTCCCCCCCACCATCCAGGCTCCCCCCTTTCTCCTTTGATAAGATCACTCTCCTCTCTCCTCTGGCAATACGGCAATGGCGGACGCCATTACCATATCATGGGAAAAAACACAGACGCAAATGGCGTATTGGACACCACTTGCAGCCATAAAGTGCTGTTTTTACCTAAATGGAGCTGTAAATGGCTGCAACTAGGTTAAACTAAGGGCTTTACGGTCGCAAGTGGTCGTATTTGAGGCTGTATTCCTCCCAGCAATACGGAACTGGTGTGCGGCTCCGCAGAATCATCCCGACGCGGAGCCACTCCGGAGGATTCCGGGAGGAAGGAATGGATTGCCTCCCCCCCAGGCGGATTCCCCTATGGACTGGAAGGTAGGGAATCCACCCATCCCTAGGTATGACTGGTATAATGATTAAGGTCATTTAGACTAAGGGCTTATTCACCCACAGCTTTTATCCTGCTATTGAGATTGCTCACTTACGGAAGTTTGGAGGTCCTTTTCATGACATTGTCAACATTTGGGGCACATCCAGAGGTATTTCCTGGTTATTCCATCTCAAAATATCTGGAAATAATGGCTGCCTTTACACCAAAGAAAATCCCCGCAGTCCTCCCGTTGTGCAACCTTTCCGCATTTACAGCCGCGACCACATGATCGCTGAGATGGAAAGCATTTAATTTACAAGGTTCCATAGAACTCAATGAAACAGCACCATCTAGTGCTTGCTTTAACGGCGTAACGATCCAACTTAAACAGATAGTTCATTAGTTCCAGATCTTTTTGAGATGGAATAACCAGGAAATACCTCTGGATGTGCCCTGGAGGTTGATGACATCATGAAAAGGGCCCACAAACTTTGTAAGTGAGCAATCTCAATAGCAAGATAAAAGCACCGGGTGAAGGAGACCAATGAACTCTCTAAGTTGGACTGTTACACTATTAAAACAGCCACTAGATAGAGATGTTTCAGTGATTTCTATGGAACTTGAAAATAAAAACTTCCCCTCGCAGCAAAACATGGTTGCCATCTGGAAAGGCTCCACAAAGGGACGACTATGGGTGTTTTCTTTAACGTAAAGGCAGCCCAAGAGTTCTGAATCTGTAGATCCAGAAGTTTTCCCTTTTGTCAACCATGTCAGTGTCTTTTGTTTATTCTATTGAAAGCAACTGTAAATCGGAAAGACTACGTGAAGGCGAGCTGAAATGTTTTGCAACAGGCTACTACAGTTTTTGGTAAGAATTGTAGATTTGTGGTTATGGAATCTTGTTCTTAGGTCCATTGTCGTTTTCCCTACATATTGCATATGACATCCATATATGAATTATACATAAACTTCAGCAAAAGCAGACCAAATATCCACATAAGTATCCATTCACAAGTGGCATCTCTATACCACCCACTGAGATGCTGAAAGCATTGTTAGGTCCTCAGTCCATTGCATTATAGCTAGCTTATTACATAGCATCCAGGGGAGATAAACAGGGCTCTTGTACAGGGCTTAAGTTGTGAAAGAAGAGATGCTGGGACTGACATCTGCCTAGAACAGTGTTCCCCAACCTGCTGTCCTCCAGAAGCGTTGGACTACAATTCCCATGGGAGTTGCAGCCCAAGTCCAACAAATCTGGAAGACACCTGGTTGGGGAATACTGGTCCAGAAGCTATACCATCTGGTAAGCAATCCTTGCCATCTAATCCCAGATCCATAAGGCCAAACATGAAACACTGTTCTACTATAATTTATCATATAATACTTGTTTCCAGAAAAAAGAAACTAGGCTATTTTGGAGGAGAACATGGCTTGTTCTGAATTTCTCCAAGTGTGTGTTTACAGAAGCTGCAGCTTGTGCAAAATGCTGCGGCCAGACTGATAACTGAAGGTCAGAATTCGGCCAGAAGGTCCGAACATGTAAGACCAACTCTGGCCCGCTTGCACTGGCTGCCTATATATCTTTGAGACTGATTAAAGGTGCTGGTTTTAACCTATAAAGCCTTACATGGCTTGGGACCACAACACCTGATGGAACACCTCTCCCGACACGGACCTACGTATACTACACTCAGCATCTAAGGCCCTCCTCCGGCTGTCTACACTGAGGGAAGCCCAGAAGATGGCGACAAGGGAGAGGGCTTTCTCAGTGGTGGCCCCCAAATTATGAAATGATCTCCCCAACGAGGCCTGCCTGGCACCAACATTATTATCTTTTCAGCTCCAGGTTAAGACCTTTCTCTTCTCCCAGGCATTCGGCAGCATATTAAGTTTTAATCAATCCTACAATGTCTTATCGTTATGGTTGTTTGCTTTTGAGATTGTTTGAAGTTGTTTTAGATATATATTTCTTTTGTCTGTTCATTTGTTTTTATGTAAATGATTTTACATAAATTTTACATATATCGTCTGTTCATGTGTTTTTATGTAAATGATTTTTAATCTCTGTATATTGTATTTTAAATGTTTTTAATCCTTGTAAACCGCCCAGAAAGCTTTGGCTATTGGGCAGTAGAGATGTAAATAACAACAACAACGACACTAAGGGAAAGACTGTACTGCTTTCAAATTTCAAAGAAACAGGTTCAGAAGCAATAGTTTGGGATTGTGGTTCTCAAACTGTCAGTCCCCTGTTGTCCCCCCGACCCCAAAGGGGGGTGGGGAAGAACCTCAGTTGGAGGGCAGTGGCAGCTGGTGCTCATTGGGGCTGGTGGGGCAGAGGGCAGACATTCAATATTGTACTGAGATTGTCGGAGGAGGGCAGGAGGGTATTGTGCGTGGCAATCAGCAATTGGAAATCAGCAATTGGAGCAAATGGAAATGGTTGTGGGGGATTTCTCTGCCACAAGTAGGTGGGGGACAGGCAGGGGGTCGCCCCCCCATTTGCCCCCAGTATAGAGCTGCCTCTGTTGGAGGGGGCATGAAGCTCCAGGGTGGAAAACAGCAGGCAAAGCTCCTCCAGCTTTGCAGCAGGCAAAGCTGGAGGAGGTGGTTTCCTCCTAGCAGCTGAGGCTTCACGTTACATCCAGCCCAACCTGCTGTGTTGATTGTGAAAGCTGCAGAGAGGCAGGGAGCATGTGGGAGCCTCCGTTTAGAGCAGCTCCTCCTTCCTAGTCCTGCCTCCTTCCCCGGCTGGGTGGCTTTTTAGAAGAAAGTTCTGAGCTGCCCTGTTCTCCTCTAATGCTAGTGTTGGATTTAGGTCAGAAGGCTTCAGACCAGGAATAGGCAATTTGTGTCCCTCCGGATGTTTTGGCCTACAACTTGCGTGATCCCTCACCATTAGCTATGCTGGCTAGGGCTGATGGAAGTTGTAGGCCAAAACATTGGGAGACCTACAAGTTGCCTATGCCTGGTCTGAAGCCTTCCCACCTAAATATGGGCCCTCTGCTTCAGACACATCAGTTTTAAGAACAGGAGCCCCCTGGTGGCCTGCACAGGTGGCGCAGCCCTGTGTGGGAATCCTGTATCCCCTGTTCAAGCAGGGGGCATCCACACGGGTGATGCCCTTCCACTGTCCAGGGCAAGGAAGGGTTCACGTGACCAGGCTTTTGCCTAGTCCCTCTGTCCTGGCTTCTCCTCTCTAGTCAGTTCCCTGCCTTCAGCCAAGAATGAGCTTTCCTTCATTGCTCTCCAGTCTCTGTTACTTACCTTACTAGACCTTTACTCTGCCAAACTCCATTACTTACTAGAGCTTTGGTCTTCCAGACTCTGTTATTTTTCTCTTTTCACTCTCCTTTAAAGAAGAAGGAGGAGGAAACAAAAAAAAGATTATACTCCTTTATCGTCTTTTCTGTCTTCTTTCTATCTGCTGCTCCTGGGCAGTTCTTCGCCTATGTGAGCAAGGGTTTCTGTGCTTGAAAAACAGAAAGGGGTGAGGCATATCCTCAAAAGCCAGCGTGGTGTAGTGGCAAGAGTGTTGGACTGAGAGTCAGGAGATCCGGGTTCTAGTCCCCACTCAGCCATGGAAGCTCACTGGGTGACTTTGGGCCAGTCACAGACTCTCAGCCCAACCCACCTCACAGGGTTGTTGTTATGAGGATAAAATGGAGGAGGAAGAGGAGGGCTATGTATGCCGCCTTGGGTTCCTTCAGGAGGAAAAAAGGTGGGATATAAATGTAATAAATACATACATACATAAAATGGGCCGGGGAAAAAACAGGATTTAAAACAGATCCCAACCCCGCCAAAGTAGCCAGGGTACTCCCTTATCATTCTAAGAGTCCTCAGGACCACCAGGGTAAAACCTTCGCTACTGGTGAAAGCCACCACGTCAGTGTCACCATGGAGGCACCAGGGTAACCCCCCTTCCTCCCAAGTGTCTGCCACCCATCCACCATTTTGAATCTCACCTGGAGATGCAGGATGATGTAGATAGCTTTGGAATCATACACGCCCATCTACCATAGCGAACTGCTGTTTACCAGTCACAGAAGCCACAAAGGGACCCCATAATGTCCGTAGAAGGGAAAGTGCTAGACAATGAAATAGGTGCTAGGCAAAACCACACCTTCTTCATGCTGTGAGAATTGGGTGGGAAAATTCATTCCACACAATAGAATTTCCACTCCTCCCCACAACCCCACCCAATTTTGCCCCCTGCACTGGTGCTGTCCTGCTGGTATAGGAGTTATGCTGGCACAACAGTGTCATTGCGTTGCCATAAATCCACCACACTGGTGTAATGTTTTGCTCCACAGGTGCAAGGGAATTTAATTGAGATCTGATGTTTTATCCTTGTCCAACTGGCATAAAAACACATATTTTGTGTAGAACTCTGCCATTTCTTTGGGGAATATTTTGCTTTCTACTTTCAAGAAAAAGGAACAATCTTTTTTCCCCCACTTAAGTAATAAAGTTTGCATTTTTCTTCTGGGAAAATTCCCAGTTACGTTTTGCCTCCTGATGGTTTCAGCATATGGTCTCCATTTTAACATACAGTCTCCAGACCTCTCAACATCTCGTTACACAGAATTGGGTTAAAAAGGCTGTACATTTTCATGCTTAAAGTAGTTTTATTTTAAACCTCCTTTCCTCCATAGGTTTCACTTGTGCTGAGTAAACTCTTGTTCTATAGCAGGTTGTAGCCTCCTCTATCCCACCATGGGGCTGCCTTTGAAAACAGTCTGCAAACTTCAGCTGGTCCAAAATAGGGCAGTGAGATTGTTAACGGGGACTGGCCAGCATGATCATATTATGTCAGTACTTCTTCATCTGCACTGGCTACCAGTCCATTTCTGCACCCAATTCATAGTGCTGGTATCAACCTACAAAGCCTTAGATGGCTTTGGGCCAGATTACCTGAAGGACTGTATCCTCCCATCTATACCTGCCCAGACCCTAAGATCTTCTTCAGAGGTCCTTCTCTGGGAGCCCTTACCAAATGAAGTGAGGTAGGTGGCTACTATGAAGAAGGACTTTTCAGTTGTGGAACCCTGGTTGTGGAATGAGCTCCCCAGAGAGGCTTGCCTGATGTCTAACACTGCAGTCTTTTCGGCTCCAGGTGAAGACCTTATTTTCCGAGGCATTTTTACTCTTTCAGTTTCTGTCATTTTTAAATACGTTACTGACTTTTAAAACTTTGCACTGCTGCTATGTTTTATTTTGGTTTTTATTTTGGTTTTATCCCATAGTTTTAAACTTGCATATTATGTTTTATGGTGTTGTATTTTTAATTTTAAAAATTGTTTAAATTGTTGTGAACCATTCAGAGATCTTCAGCTATTGGGTGATATAGAAATGTAATAAATAAACAAACAAACTTTAAGCTCTCAGAAAATGTTTCCTCTACCTACCTTCTAATAATGCGCTGAGGGGAAAAAGTGACATGCAGTTTTAAGTAGAATTTCTGTCCGGTAGGCACCTCCCCTAAAAAACAGACACTACCAGCATTACCTTCAGCAATTCTTGCTGCAGCAGCTTTCTAAAATGTTACCACCAAAGCAGCTTTTTAGCTGCAAGCAACATGGATTAATTTCTGCAAACAATACCAAAACATCAGCAGAATAAGCCAGGAACTCACAGAGAAAATGTATCACTAATAGATCCTACACCTCTTTTAGGCCTCACAGTGTTATACAATCTTTCTGTCATTTACCTGCACAGCAATGCTGTGAATTAAGTCATGGATATTGCTAAGATTGCAGTCATATATGCACATTTATGTGGTTGGCAGGAAATCCCACTGAATTTAGTAGGACCTGCTTCTTAGTAAGCATAGACAGGATGGGGCTGCAAAATCTGCTTTCTCTAGCAAAAAGGAACTGAGGATTTCCTAAACCAGTGGATGGAGTAAAGGTATCATTTTGTGTCATCTCTAAAAGGCAAACCAGGCTGGCAAAAGGTTGTGGAAAAATGCACTATAATTTTGCTGTTTTAAACATGCATGCCTCGCTCTTGACAGAATGTTGTTCATCAGTTGTTAAGTCGTGTCCGACTCTTTGTGACCCCATGGACCATAGCATGCCAGGCCTTCCTGTCCTCCGCTCTCTCCCAGAGTGTGCTCAAGTTCATATTCATTGCATCAGTGATGCTATCCAGCCATCTCATTCTCTGCCGTCCTCTTCTCCTTTTGCCTTCAGTCTTTCCCAGCATCAGGGTCTTTTCCAGGGAGTTTTCTCTTTGCATTAGGTGGCCAAAATATTTGAGCTTCAGCTTCAGTATCTGTCCTTCCAATGAGCACTCAGGGTTGATTTCCTTTAGAATGGACTGATTTGACCTCCTTGCAGTCCAGGGGACTCGTAGGAGTCTTCTCCAGCACCACAGTTCGAAAGCATCAATTCTTCGGCGCTCAGCCTTCCTTATAGTCCAGCTCTCACAGCCATACTGTGAGATGGGAAACTACTGGGAAAACCATAGCTTTGATTATACGGACCTTTGTCAGCAAGGTGATGTCTCTGCTTCTTACTATGCTGTCTAGGTTTGCCATAGCTTTCCTCCCAAGGAGCAAGCGTCTTTTAATTTCATGGCTACAGTCACTGTCTGCAGTGATCTTGGAGCCCAAGAAAATAAAATCTGTCACTGCTTCCATTTCTTCCCCTTCTATATGCCAGGAAGTGATGGGGCCAGATGCCATGATCTTCGTTTTTTTAATGTTGAGTTTCAAACCAGCTTTTGCACTCTCCTCTTTCACCCTCAACAAGAGGCTCTTTAGATCCTCTTCACTTTCTGCCATTAGGGTGGTATTGTCTGCGTATCTAAGGTTGTTGATAATCCTCCCGGCAATCTTAATTCCGACCTGTGATTCATCCAACCCGGTGTTTCCCATGATGTACTCTGCATATACGTTAAATAAGCTGGGCAACAATATACAGCCTTGTCGAACTCCTTTCCCAATTTTGAACCAATCAGTTGTTCCATGTCCGGTTCTTACTGTTGTTTCTTGACCCTCGTACAAGTTTCTCAGGAGACAGGTAAGGTGGTCTGGTACTCCCATCTCTTTCAGAATTTGCCACAGTTTGTTGTGATCCACACAATCAAAGGCTTTAGCGTAGTCACTGAAGCAGAAATAGACATTTTTCTGGAATTCTCTTGCTTTCTCCAAGATCCAGCGAATGTTGGCGATTTGATCTCTAGTTCCTCTGCCTCTTCGAAACCCCGCTTGTACTTCCGGTAGTTCTCGGTTCACATACTGCTGAAGCCTAGGATTTTGAGCATAACCTTGCTGGCATGTGAAATGAGCGCAATTGTACAGTAGTTTGAACACTCTTTGGCATTGCCCTTCTTTGGAATTGGAACGTAAACTGACCTTTTCCAGTCTTGTGGCCACTGTTGAGTGTTCCAAATTTGTTGGCATATTGAGTGCAGCACTTTAACAGCATCATCTTTTAGGATTTTAAATAGCTCAGCTGGAATACTGTCATCTCCGCTAGCTTTGTTAGTAATGCTTCCTAAGGCCCAATTGACTTCACTCTCTAGGATGTCCGGCTCAAGTTCAGTGACTGCACTATCATGGCTATCAAGGACATTCAGATCTTTCCTGTATAGTTCTTCTGTGTATTCTTGCCACCTCTTCTTAATCTCATCTGCTTCTGTTAGGTCCCTGCCTTCTTTGTCCTTTATCATGCCCGTCTTTGCGCAAAACGTTCCCTTGAGATCTCCGATTTTCTTGAAGAGATCCCTAGTCTTTCCCATTCTATTGTTTTCCTCGATTTCTTTGCATTGTTCATTTAAGAAGGCCTTCTTGTCTCTCCTTGCTATTCTCTGGAACTCTGCATTCGGTTAGATATATCTTCCCCTTTCTCCCTTGCTTTTCGCTTCCCTTCTTTCCTCAGCTACTTGTAAAGCCTCATCAGACAGCCACTTGGCTTTCTTGTATTTCTTTTTCTTTGGGATGGATTTCGTTGCTGCCTCCTGAACAATGTTACGGACCTCCGTCCATAGTTCCTCAGGCACTCTGTCTATCAGGTCTAATCCCTGAAATCTATTCCTCACCTCCACTGTATATTCATAAGGGATATGATTTAGGTTATACCTGAATGGTTTAGTGGTTTTCCCTACGTTCTTCAATTTAAGCCGAAATTTTGCAACAAGAAGCTCATGATCTGAGCCACAGTCAGCTCCAGGTCTTGTTTTTACTGACTGTATGGAGCTTCTCCATCTTTGGCTGCAATGTACATAATCAATCTGATTTCAATATTGACCATCTGGTGATGTCCATGTGTAAAGTCGCCTCTTGTGCTGTTGGAAAAGAGTGTTTGCTATGATCAGCATGTTCTCTGGGCAAAACTCTATTAGCCTTTGTCCTGCTTCATTTTGTACACCAAGGCCATGCTTGACTGTTATCCCGGTGATTTCTTGACTTCCTACTTTGGCATTCCAATCCCCTATGATGAAAAGGATATCTTTTTTGGGTGTTAGTTCTAGAAGGTGTTGTAGGTCTTCATAGAACCGATCAACCTCAGCTTCTTCGGCCTCAGTGGTTGGGGCATAGACTTGAATTATTGTGATGTTGAATGGTTTGCCTTGGATTCGTACTGAGATCATTCTATCATTTTCGAGATTGTAGCCCAGTACTGCTTTTCCCACCCTTTTATTGACTATGAGTGCTACTCCATTTCTTCTAAGGGATTCTTGCCCACAGTAGTAGATATAATGGTCACCTGAATTAAATTCGCCCATGCTTGTCCATTTTAGTTCGCTGATTCCCAAGATGTCGATGTTCAGTCTTGCCATCTCATGTTTGACCACCTCCAGCTTACCTTGATTCATTGATCTTACATTCCAGGTTCCTAAACATTATTGTTCTTTACAGCATTGGATTTTCTTTTCACCACCAGACACATCCACAGCTAAGTGTCCTTTCGGCTTTGGTCCAGCTGCTTCACTCTTTCTGGTACTACTTGGAAATACCCTCTGCTCTTCCCCAGTAGTATATTGAACACCTTCCAACCTGAGGGTCTCATCTTCCGGTGTCATATCTTTTAGCCTTGTGATACGTTCCATGGGGTTTTCTTGGCAAGAATACTGGAGTGGGTTGCCATTTCCTTCTCCAGTGGACCACATTTTGTCTGAACTCTCTGCCATGACTTGTCCGTCTTGGGTGGCTGTGCATGGCATAGCTTATGGCTTCACTGAGTTACGCAAGCCCCTTTGCCACAACAAGGCAGTGATCCATGAAGGGGTCTTGACAGAATGCATAGTCCTAAAGATAAAGTTATGTTGTGTAGGTAGAAGGAATGACTAAAGAATCAGCAGGCCTCAAACACAACTGTTCTTAAATTCAGCACACACAGAAGTGACAACTTAGCAGAAGTTAACTGTAGCTATGCCACTGTTGCTACGCCCAGCTCTACAGGAGCTGCCAAGGTTCAAAACAATAACTAAGCCAGAGTACCCACCCCCCAGGATACATAAGATTCCTCCCCCGTTAGCTATCATAGTCTTCCAACCAAAAAGGAGGTACCCTTTCAGTAGCTGCTGTAGGTAGGGAAGGAGTATTGCTCCCATCACTTAGTGGTTCTGTTGCTTCAGCTGGCGGTGAGAGAAACACATCAGTTCCAGATAAATCTTCAGCAGCTACCTCTGCTGATGACAACCCACGCTGGCCAGAATGCCTTCTCAACTGGTCAACATGGTGATACCACACTGACCCATCTCCACACTGCACCTTGTATGACACAGGTCCAGTGACCTCAATGATAGAGGAAGGAACCCACCTCAGTCCAGCACCATAGTTCCTAGCAAACACCTGATCTCGTGGGGCAAATGAACAGAGAGTAGGAGTTGAGAAGGCAGCAGCTAGAGCTTGCTCCCATTTGCTTTGTAAGTCTTCAGCTAATTCTGGGTGGAGACAGTCAAGGCAAGTTTTTAGATGTTGCCCCATAAGTAACTCTGCAGGACTGACTCCTGTTGTTGCCCAAGGAGTAACATGTTG
The DNA here is from genome assembly GCF_057233095.1 of Heloderma suspectum. Lineage (NCBI taxonomy): Eukaryota > Metazoa > Chordata > Lepidosauria > Squamata > Helodermatidae > Heloderma > Heloderma suspectum. Next base: position 12,979,281 of record NC_139465.1, on the reverse strand, counting down.
AGCAATGAGAAACCTGGCAAGGTGTGTTGGCCAGCCTCCTCCCGCAATGTGCTTCAGGGCATCTTTTGTTGTCTGCACTATCTGTTCAGCTTGGCCATTTGCTTGGGGATGACGAGGTGCAATGGTGACAGCCTGAATAAAGTTCTTGTCCACAAATGTTTTAAATTCAGCAGATGTAAAAGCAGTCCCATTGTCTGAGACTATAGCATCAGGCAACCCATGGGTTGGAAATAAGTGGCGCAGTGCTGTGATGGTTGCAGCTGCTGTTTGTAAAGGTACTAAGACTATTTCAAGCCACTTTGAGTAAGAATCTGCCACAACCACGAGGTATTTTTTCCTTGAAATGGTCCTGCAAAATCAATATGGATTCTTGACCAAGACTTCTTGGTCACTTTCCATGGAAAGATAGGTTCCCTTGGTGGATTGTGCCTAGTGGCTTGAGAAGTACTGCACTCATTTATAGTTTTTTCAATATCTGAGTCAATCCCAAGCCACCAGACATAGCTCTTGGCCAATGCTTTCATGAAAATGATCCCTGGATGAGCTGCATGCAGCGTGGTCAAGATGGTTTGATGACACTTATCTGGAATAACAGCACAGTTTCCCCATAGCAGACATCCCTTATGGGCAGACATCTCATGCTGACATAGTTTGGATGGCTTACATTTCTCTGGCAGTTCCTCATCTGGCCATCCCCTCCATACCCAGTTTAAAACACCAGCCAGTACAGGATCTTGAGCAGTCAGCCTAGCAATTTGATCAGCCTGAAGAGGTGGGTCAGGAAGGACTTTGAGGACTTCCAGTGGAGGAGGTACAACAGAATCAGGAATTTGAAGTGGTACCCGGCTCAATCCATCGGCATTAGCTATTGCCTTTCCTGGCTTGTACCAAGCGTATAATCATAAGCATTGTGGACAATGCTGCAACACTGCATGCAGGGTGATAGTATGCAGGGAATAGGCTTACCACAAGAGAAGATTCCTAGAAGAGGCATGTGATCCATGCGTATTTCAAAAGCATGGCCATAGAGATCGTTGTGGAACTTTTTGACTCCTGCAACAAAAGCCAAGGCTTCTCTGTCAATGTGTGCAAAGTTCTTTTCAGTGGATGACATAGTCCTTGAATAATAAACAATGGGTGTCTCTGTACCATCTAGAAATTTGTGAATTAGCACAGCACCAACCCCATAAGAAGAAGCATCAGTAGTAAGGATTAATGGGTTTTTTTCATCATAATGTACAAGCACAGAATTTGAACTCAACAAAGGTTTGACATTCTGGAAAGCATTGTCATGCTGGCTGGTCCATTTCCATGGAACTCCTTTTCCCAGAAAGTGATGCAGTGGCTCAGCAACAGTAGCCTTTTGTGGAAGAAACACATGGTAGAAACTGAGAAGTCCCAAGAAGGCTTGAAGTTCCTGCTTTGTTTTTGGAGCAGGTGCATCATGAATTGCACGTATTTTTTCATCAATGGGGTGAATGCCAGAAGCATCAATACAAAAGCCCAAAAATGTTATGCTGGAGGTTCCAGTTTCACATTTCTTCTTTTTTACATGAATGCCAGATGTGTCAAAACAATGTAGGACTTCTTGAAATCATTCAGCAAGTTTTTCCTCTGTTGATCCCATGAGCAGAACATTGTCAAAATATGGTACAACACCTGGAATTCCAGAAAGTAGGGTTTCCATGAATGGTTGGAACAGTCCGGAGGCCACAGAAGTTCCGAATTGCAGATGCTTTACTCGGAATGCCCCTCAATGAGTGATTATTGTTTGGGCATCTGCTGTAGAATCATCAATGACCAACTGTTGATATGCTTGGGCCAGATCAAGTTTTGCAAAGACCTTCCCTCCACCAAGAACAGTGAAGAGTTGATTGACAGCAGGCACTGGGTATGTATGCTGCTTAACTGCCTTATTCACAGTGCGCTTGTAATCACACCACAGTCTCACCTTCCCATTAGGCTTTACTACTGGCACAATGGGCGTAGCCCACTGGGTCTGTGTAACTGGTTCTAGCACATGTTGCTTGATGAGATGCTCAAGCTCTTCTTCAATTTTTTTCCCGCAGTGCAAAAGGCACATTCCTGGCTTTCTTGTAAATTGGTGCAATAGATGGATCCAGATGGAGTGACAGTGGCTTCTCTTTGTATTCTCCCAGTTCTTCAGAAAATACCCTTGGAAATTTATTAACAATTGCTGCAAGCCAACCTCGGGCTTGAATTCCTTGAACACTAATCTCTATTGGTGAAAACTAGTTTCTCCCCAAGAGGTTTTTCCTCTGCCCCTCCACAATTATAAGTGGAAGCTTTCCTTGGAAGGCGCCATACTGTATATCTACAGTGTAGCATCCAACAATATTGACCTTCTTTGCATTGTAATCATGCAGAATGCATGATGGACTTGACAGCTTTGGAGCAAAGGTCCCAGAAAATAGGTACTTGAAGGTGTCTCTGTTCATTATGGATACCCCAGACCCCAAATCCACTTCCATTTTGCACTTCTGGCCATTGATTAATACTGTTGCATACAACACAGAATCAAGAAGTTCTTTACCACAGACCTTCTGAATGTGATATAGCTGCTGAGTTTCATCACCCTGTGGATAATCAACCCAATGAGACACTAGCTGGAGTGACTCTTTGTTACAGTTCCTTGGCCTTGTGCTGAAAGATGTAGAACAACAGACTCACTCAAGGTGACCCTTCTTGCAAAACCTGCACTCAGCATCCTTGAATCTGCACAGACAGTGCTGATGTGGTCCTCCACAGCCTGAGCAGGAATAGGTAAGCCAGGGCCTATCTGCAGATTTTATGGAGGGTGCATTTCTTGTGTTCTGTTGACCTTGCTGCCCAGAATTCTCAGCCTGCTTGCTCTGGATGGCATGTTCATCATCTGCATTTCTCTTGAGTTCTGTGACATATAGTGATGCAGTCTCACTGGCTAATGCCTTTTCTCGAGTCACGGCAAATGTCAAATTTGGCTCGGACAGGCTGCGTCGTTGCAGTGCTTCATCATATCCACAGACAAGGCGATCCCTCAACATATCCTGTAGAAAACCCCCAAAGTTGCAGTGTTAAGAAAGATGGCGCAGTTCTGCAATATAAGTAGCAATGCCCTCTCCAAGTTGCTGCATTCATTTGTTAAATTTAAATCTCTGCACAATAACTGAAGGATTTGGTGAGAAATGTATCTTCGGTAATCGTAAAAGTTCATCATGAACTTAGTTCACCTTAGTTTTGGGTGAGGCAGGAACAGTGAGGGATCTTATTATGGCAAACGCCTGTGGCCCATAAGCAGTTAAGAGAACAGCTCGCTTTTGTTCAGCATTGGCTATCTTATTTGCTTCAAGATAGAATGAACGCCATTCTGTATAACAATCCCAGGAAGCTGGCTGACTAACATCAAACTCTTCCATATGTCCAAGAGCAGCCATTTTGATTTTAATTATCTTTTTAAAAACAACGCAGGAGTTGCTCAAATTCTTAAGTGGGTCTAGCTGATTGCTTGCCAGGTAGCTATGTAAATAGATTCACAGTCCTTGCTGCCTGTGTAGCTCTCAGGATCCCACCTTCATCACCACAAAATGTTGTGTAGATAGAAAGAATGACTGCAGAATCAGCAGGCCTCAAACACAAGAGTTCTTTAATTCAGCACACACAGAACTGACAACTTAGCAGAAACCTGTTGCTACTCCCAGTTCCAGAGGAGCTGCCAAGGTTCAAAACAATAACGAAGCCAGGGCGCCCCCCCCCCCCGATACATAATAATATCAGACAGGGCTTATAAATGGAGGGAGATCAAGAGACAGGGGAATTGCTAGACAGCCAGGCAAGGGGGCAGAAAGATCCTGGCGGAGAAAACGCACATAGGGGTTTCACGCTGATGTGGAAAGCAGTTTCACTTGTTGGTTCAAAATAAGCAGCCAATTATTTACATGCACTGTCAATATAAATAAAAGTTCAAAATTATGGCCCCAGTTCAGATATATACTGCATATGCAGTGTACTATAGATAATGTGCATCTAGAGGCAGTTGTTGGGAACAAACACTGAAGTTAGGGTTCAGGTTCAAAGAGGACAGGGCTCCTGAACCTTTAAGAGTTGTGTGGAAGAGGGGATTTAATTCCCTCTTCTAAACAACTATTAAAGGTGCAAGAGCTCTGTCCTTTTTCTAATCTGGCCACGTTTATTTGCAATGTGGGTGCAAATGTATACTTGCATTCCCTGCCGTGTAATGCAAAGGTAGGAGACATTGGGTGCCTTCCATCTGAACTCATAATGTGCATTTGCATGTTCATCCACATACTCAATCAAAAAAGTTTGTTTATTTATTACATTTCTATGTCACCCAATAGCCAAAGCTCTCTGGACGGTTCACAATTAAACTCACAACCTGTTCATGATCCAGTGAGGGCATCTGCACATAGAAGCTGTTTCTGCATACCCATCTCCTTTATCAGATAAGGTCCCCCAGACTTACAAGAGATAACAAACAGTATACTGTATGTTAATTAAACCATTTATTTTTCATTCTGGCAGGCCAATTATGTGGAAATAAGCTCTAATTAAGCTAATTGGGCTTAACTTCCAAATGTATTAGTTTAAAACTGGGAGGTGCCTATGTTTGTTGCCAAGAGTGTTATGTATTTGCAGCACAATCCTATACATGTTTATTTGGAAGCAAGTCCCACTGAATTCCATAAAGTTTACTCCCAAGTAATTGTGCACAGGATTGCAGCTGTGCAGTGTGAAGTAAGTCCTGTTAAGTTCAATGAGACTTACTCTGGAGTAAGTTTGTTTGATTGCAGCCATGCAGTGCAATCCTATGCATGTCTGCTTGGAAATACATTCCACTTAGTACATTGGGACTTATTCCCAGGTTAAGCATGCATAAAACTGCAGTCTTAGGAGACTTCTAGACTGATGGCTACTAGAACTACCAATCAAAAGGCATTGTGCAGCTTTCCCATTTTTACATCCTTAACAGATTTCCTGTGGAAAGAGAACGGAAGAAGAGGTGGGAAAATGCGGGAGAGGTACAAAAGGAAGACGTTGTCCAGACCACCGTAAAATTCTGTGAATGGGGCAGGGCAATTGAAGAATAAAAGCGTCACCTAGAAGCATCCAAAGTCAGGGATTATTGCTGGAATGAACAGCTAGCTTATCTTTGTGTATTTTGTAAGGCGCTTCTTTTTTTTTACTTCAGACTAAGTTCAATAAGGCCTATTTTCGTAGTATGTAAACATGGAGCGGCAGGAGTAATACCCTTTTGAAAATATCCCTGCTTGCAAAGTCCTGCTAGCTAGTCAGGCATGCGAGAGAAGGTTTTCTCCTGTATTGCTCCCAGACTCTGGAACACACTCTCCTTAGAGTTGCAACTGCCCCCCCTCCCACTCTGTGTGCTCAGGATGGAGGTCAAGATGCATCTTTTCAACTTGGCTTTTTAATTATTATGGTTCTTAATGTTGCTTTTATTAATTTATTGTGTTATATCTGATTACTGTTTGGTTTTTAATTGTACACCGCCTTGGTTTGCTTCAGAAAGGCAGCATAAAAATATGCTAAATAAATAAACAAGCAATGCAATCCTAAATGTATTTACTAGGAAATAAGCACCACTGACATCAGTGGGGCTTCAGGATCAGGTTTTAAAGCATATCCCTACCACCAACATAAACTGGTGTAATAGTCATGAATAGTCAGAGAACCCTGGAAGTTGCAGTACTGAGGCTAGAGAGCTCTAACAGAGATTTCAGCTCCTCACTAAACTACAATTCCAGGTTTCTTTCGAGCAGGCGTATGTAACTTCAGTCCCAGGGCCAAATCCAGGTCTCCTGGGATCCCAAACTGACCCTCTGGGTTCCCCAGAAGGCCATGTCCCTTTCACCTGGTTGTGCCCCCTTTCCCCCAACCACCAATTGTTTGGTGATTTCCCAGCTTTTGTGCAGTTTTCTTCCCCACTCTAAAAGACTGAAATGCCTCTCTTAAGATTAAAAGGTAAAGGTGTCCCCAACCAGTCGTGTCCGACTCTAGGGTGCGGTGCTCATCCCCATTTCTAAGCCGAAGAGCCAGCGCTGTCCGAAGACGCTTCCGTGGGTCACGCGGCACTCAGGTCTTGAACTGCTGACCTGCCGACCTTCCAGTCTGCAGTTCAGCGTCTTAACCACTAAGCCACCGCAGCCCCTTCTCTTAAGATTAGTTACTGGCAATAAGAGCCTTAAGTTATAACATGCTGGTATGTTGTTGTTGTTTTGGCCCCACCCATTTGCCTTTGGCCCCACCCACCACTGAAATGTGGCCCCCGAGAGCTGCTCTGTAATTGAATCCGGCCCTTGGGCTAAAGAGATTCCACACTTCTGTTTTAAGGGAAGCCATGATAGTTAAAGTGGCATAAAAATCATATAAAGCCTGTAGAGTGGATAAAGGATGAACATTTCTGAAATTTTGACTTTACTAATGAAAGCGCATTCATTTCCAGGCATTTTTGTTTTTTTCTTTTCAGAGTTGACCTTTTAAATTGAATACCTTTGGGTAGGCAAGAGCATCTGCTCTTTTATTTATAAAACAAGAAGGGACTTTGGATTTTTAGATAAACATGCAAAGCTGTGTCAAGATCAATAAAACTAAAGGTATACCTTTTGAGTATGTTTTAAAATGAGGGGAATTACATAGCAGGGAGATAGGTAGGTTACACAGATATCTCCACCCAAACCAGACACGCACACACATACACAACATTTTCCTTTCTTCGAGAGAGAACCTCGGAAGGGATCTCTTTACTTGCCTCCCGCTCAGCTGCCACAGCTGGAAATGCAGCCTGTGAGAGAAAGAGCATCCACCATAGCTAATAAGGCAGCAGGAACTGTGGTCGATGTCAGCGTGAGAAAAAGGAGGAGTGGTGGTGCGTGAGTGTGTCAGGCAGGGGGAGAGAGCAGCATGGCTGCTAAGTGCTTGCAAGCAGAACACCACAGGCAAGCAGAACTGGCTCTCTCCTTGGCTCTTCTCCTCCAGCATCAGTACAACTTAGCCGTATCACCCCTGTCACACAAAACCCATATCCTATAGCTTTCCCATTTGAAGCCCCAAGCACAGCTAGAATAACACAAGCTGCTGGTTATAACACATCCACTTATAGAAAGAGTACTCTGGCCTCAGTGACACTTCTATTGAAATTATAGATTTCTTCGCCCTCCCCAAAATCACACCTTCCCTGTCCCACCGTTGCCCTGTACTCATCTGTTTTTTCATCCATTAAGGGGTGGTGGTGGTAAAAACACATTCTTATAAAAGGGTATTAGACAATTTCATGGAGGACAGGGCTATTCATGGCGATTACCATTGATACCAAAGTGGAACCTCCCTCTTCAGGGGCAGTATGCCTCTGAATACTGCCAGTTGCTGGAGGGTAAACAGGGGAGAGTGGAGTTGCTTTCACATCCCGTCCATGGTCTTCCAGGAGGCACCTGGCTGTACTAGATGGACCCTTAAAGCCCAGTCTTAATGCATGCTTGCCCAGATGTAAGTCCCACAGAGTTCAGCGGGACTCCCTTGAGCATGACTGTGCACAGGATTGCTGGCTTAATCCGATTCAGGATTTCTGGCTTAATCCGATTCAGCTACAGGAAGGCACCAGGTTGGGAAACTCTGTTCTTAGCCACAATAGCTAAATGGAGTCTCTATGTTAATTGGTGGTATATCTCTGCATCCCACAGACAGTGGGGACAAACAGAGAACGGCATCTCTCATCATGGCCTGTTTGGGGCTTCCCAGAAGCTTCAGTGGTTGGCTGCTGTGTGAATAGTGGCCTAGATGTGCCCTTCGGCTTTTAAGAACACAATCTTATGCATGTTTAGGCAGAAAAGTCCTACAGCTCCCCGCACTCCCCAGACAGCCGTGCATATTTAGACAGAAAAAAAGCCCTTCAATTCCCAGCAGTTCCCAGTCAGCACAGCTGACTGAGGCATGATGGAAGTTGTAGGATTTTTTCTGTCTGAACATGTATAGGATTGCACCCTAATAGTCTTAAAGGGCTGTCAGCTCCCCGGGCAAACTCTGCACCCTTTCCACCTTTAGTCAGCTTCCACTGTGGTATTGCAGTGCTTAGACTAGAACTGAAGAGATCCAGGTTCAAATCCCTCCTCAGATGAAAAGCAAAGGCAGCCACGATGGCCGTAAGAAAAATACCAAAATCGTATTTGTGAAACACCTTTATTAGGCCAATTCAAAAGATCACACACACAAAAAGCACACAAGGTCTTGAGCTCTCCAGTTCTCTTCATCAAGCAAGATGTTGCAAATACAGGCCGGCAAGGGTGGCTGGGCATTGTTGCCGGATGCCTGCCTAGTTGGGAGTCTCAAGATGATATGGAGGAAGAGGGATTGCAGACTTTTTTGTGATTTGGATTGGCCTAATAAGGGCGCAATCCCACGCATGTCTAGACAGAGAAAAGTCCTACAACCCCCAGCATGGCTGGCTGGCCGGGGGATGCTGGGAGTTGTAGGACTTTTCTCTGTCTGAACATGCATAGGATCGCACCCTGAAGATATTAAGATTATATGGATTCTGGAACTTCTCAGGTGAAACTCATGGGGTGCGCTTGGGCCAGTCGCCGCCTCTCAGCCTTGCCTACCTCGCAGGGTTGTTGTGAGGACAAAATGGGCGAAGGAAGAACCGTCTATGCCAGCTTGACCTCCTTGGAACGTAAACGTCGTAAAAAATAAACAATGACGCTCCCCCGACCCCTCCCCTTGCCTAACGATCGCGCTTCTCCCCTCAGCCATTCTCCCCCCCCCCCCCAGGTAGTCCCGGCCAGCAGCCCCTCCCAGCACCCCTTCAACTTTCCCCCCTGCCACCCGCCGCCTCACTCCGGCGGGGCCCCCCTCCTTCAGCCAATCGGCGAGCGGGTGACAAATATGCAAATCCGCCTCCCTCCTTCCCTCCGCCCTTCCAGCCTCCTCGCCCGCTCTTACCCGCCAACGCGGCCCAACCGCCCGCTCTTCTCCCCTTTCCTCCCCCGCCTCCTCAAACAACGCCGTTCCGCCCCTTCTCAAAATATGTCCCCTGCCCGGGTTGGCTGGGGTCGCGGAGGAGGAGGAGGAGGCGGCGGCGGTTGATGGCGCGAGCCGCGCGCTCTTCTGCCATGCCCCCTCCCCTCGCGAAAGGGAAGGCGCGCGCCCGCCCGTTAATGTGCGTGCGTGTGTGTGCGGAGGGAAACTTCGCCAATAGCCTCTACGCAGACGACGACGGGGCGGAGACGAGACGAGAGGAGAGGGGAGGGGAGGGGAGGGGAGGGGAGGGGAGGGGGCAGAGAGCGAATCACGCCGCGTCGCGCCCCGCCCCCCTTTCCCCTCAGCCGCCACCGCGCCACCTCCGGCCTCAGGCAGGGCCTTTGCCTGCCTGCCAGCCAGCCAGCCAGCCGCCCTCCTTCTCCACAGCCGCACCCGCCGCCGCCCGGTAAGCGCTGCCCTCTCGCCCTCAGGCAGGAAGCGCTGAGGGAAGGCGAAGCCTGGGTGGGCGGGAAATTTTAGAAGGGCTGAGTAGGGTGGTGGTGGTGGGGGGGAAGCGTGTGTGATAGAGATAGGGGGGGGATTCCCTGAGGAAGAGGGGAGTGGCCGCCGCCGCCGCCGCCTCTACTTCCACCTCTCCCCCCGTGCCGCCCTTTACCGCACGGAGGCCGCTGGCCCCTCTCAGGCCGGGTCGAGCTGTCAAGGCGAGGCGAGCGCGGGGCATCGCCTCAGACGCCACCCCCGCCTCACGCGCGCGCAAAAGAGAGAGAGAGAGAGAGAGAGAGAGGTGGGCTGGTGGCGGGGTTGGTGAGTACGTGAGAAGCCGCGGAGGCCTTGCTGCCGTGCCCCCCCCATCCATCTCCTTGGACCAACCGCCAGGCGTCTGGACCCTGGCTGTGCTGCGGCTGGTGCTGCTTCCCTCACATCCACACGAGGGGAGGGGAGGGGAGGCGCGGCTCAGGCCTACTGCTGCTGCCCTGTCACACCTTCCCCGGCTCGCGCTCTTTCTCTCTCACCACCTCTGTTTCTTCTCCCCCTGCCCGTCGCTTTCCGCGCTTTCCCCTCCTGCTTTGCCTTCGCACCTTTTCTCCCCGTCCCCCCCCCATCAATTTTGGCCTCGAAACGGTTCAGAAACCATTCTCGCTGGTGTGTGTGTGTGTGGGGGGGGGGTGATGAATGAGCAACGATGGCCACCCCTCTCACCACGTACCTTCACAGACTCCCTCCCTCCTTGCCCTTCATTCTCCTTTAAGATAAGCCCCCCCCCCACACACACACACAGTCATGGGGCATATGGGAATAATGAGCACACGGTTGCCACCCTCCCCATGCACACACCTCAGTTCTCCTTGTAGACGTTTTCTTCCCCCGCACACGTGGGGCGCCAAATAAGGGGAGGCAAAGGACATCTGTGTTGGATGTGGAGGTGGGAGGCTGATGCAGATGCACGGGGAAGGGAGAGATGGAACTTGCCATGTGCTTCATGTCAGATTGGGCGGGAAGGTGTTTTTCTCTTTAGGTCTGGGTATTTTACATGGCTGTATGGAAGCTCCAGGTTCAGAGGCAGTATGCCACCGCATGCCAGTTGTTGTGATGGGGTCAGGGAAGAGGACTTTATGCCCTTCTTGTGGGCTTCTTGGAGATACCTGGTTGGCCACTGTGAGAATCAGGATATTGGACTAGATGGATCTCTGGTCTGATCCAGCAGAGCTGCTTTTTTGTGTTTGCAGGGATATTTTTGGGTGGTGGGGAGACAGTTAGGATGGTATGGATCAGGTCGCTACCAGATTTTGTGTTGCTTTTGTGGTGGTGGTGGTAGTGGTAGTAGTAGTGGTGGATGTAGTTGGCTGCCTTTCCCAGTGGTTAGCAAACCTTGTGTTCAGGTTAACCCATCCTGTCCCGGAGCTGAAAGTCACACATGCGTTTTATATATCCTTGCATATGTCAGGGTGGACACTGAGCCCATAGAATCCCAGAGTAGTTCAGATTCTGAGGAAGAGCAGTCGCTCCTGGGAGAGGAGCGCGCTCCTCTTTCCCAGGGCCAACAGCTGACGGAGATTCCTCCCACCAGCATTCCTAGCTTAGATAGCAGTCCAGGGAGTGACAGAGTGCGGGAAGCAGACTTGATGGACGCGCGACGCCGACGCAAAGAGTGGCGCCAAATGGAGGGCGCAGAAAGGAGGTGTAGTGCCTGGTTGGTGCGCAAACAACGGCTGCGCCCAGAGGATCCAAGGGAAAAGGGAAGGGACTCTCCCTAGTCCTTAAGTTCAGGGGTCTGCCAGTAATTCCCTTTCAAACGGGGACCAACTGTTCCAACTTAGGGCATAGGTATTCTGCTGCTCATATCTAGTTGCTAACAGTAGAGTTGTTAAGTTGTAAAAGAGGAATAAAGCTTTGAAAATAATCCATTTGTCTGTGTCTGGGCTTGGCTACTGGATTAGACTGAGAGAGGCCTCCAAGGAGCCCTTGACAGCATACTCCTTAGCGCAGGGCTGGGGAACTTGTTGTCCTCCATATGTTTTGGCTTGCCGCTTCCATCAGCTCTAGCCAGCATAGCCAATTGTTGAAGGATCATAAGAGTTATAGGCCAAAGCATCTGGAAGGCCGCAAGTTGCCCACCTTCGTGCCTTATACTGCATTGGCCCTGAGTCATGTTTCTGGCAAATTGGCAGCTCCTTGTCCATAAACTATATTCATTATCCACTAGAGCAGTGGTCTTCAACTTGTCAAGACCCACCTGGAACCCCAATCTGTAACACAGGACACACTTCCAAGAGCCCATGCACTTGGGTGGTGGGGCTCATGCATCCCATGCACTGGGAGTGAAGCACATGCACCTGAAAGCAGAGTGGAATATTAAAGAAAAGCTGTGTTAAGGTGTACTGTTTGTCTGCATGCTTAAGTTGTCTGCCACCAAGCAATCAGAAGGTCTGGTCCCAGGTGGAAACCTCACACAGCAACTTCACTTCACACCTTCTGCTCTCTAGCCTGTCTGCTTGCCTCACTGGCCATCTGGTTCTGTAGCGTCATGTATATAGAGGAGGAGACTAGCCTGTGGAACCTCTGCTTGGTCCTGAAGCACTGTGCAGAGTCACCACCTCCTTTCTTCCTCAGTCATGACTATCCTTCAAGGACAGGGATCTAGAGATGCAGCCTTAGAACAATGAGTTAGAGGAGGCCTCTGCATATGTCTAGTGTGCCACACTTTGGCCTGCAGTTAAGGCTTGCACTGGGTGAAGGAAGGATGAAACCAGACGGAGTGCAGCTGAGGCTCAGTTTCAAAGCATACATGCAGAGATCCATCTTAGCCAAGATGTGGTCATTGCCTCATACTCCTCTTTTCCTGAGCAAGCACTGCTCTTCCAGGACAAGAGGACAGCTCACCAGCAACATGTGCTTGATTTTCAAGTTAGAATGGGAGGAACCTCTTGTCATAAAGTAAAATGGCAGTGGCAGCACTGCCATGACCCACCTGAGGTTGGGCCGAGACTGACTTTTGGGTCCTGTGCACCTGTTGGAAGACCAGGGCATTAGAGCATCCAGACACTGGGAATCATTGTTGTATTGGATAGGCAGAGAAAAGGAGAAAAGGTATACTGGTTTACTGGAAAGTTGGAATAAATTTAAGTTGCTCTCAAGTGGGAAAAGGCAGCAGTTGATAAGTTTAGTGCTGGATTCCTAGATAGCACATAGGGTTGGAACTAATTCCCAGAGATATGGGGAATAATAGCAGCATCAGATTTGAACTTAGCTCTGTAGAGGTTAGAGGTAACTTTTCAGCAGAACTGAAGGTAGGGCATATGTGGGATCAGCAGACTCCGTGCTCATTTAGACTATGAGAACTGTGGTGCTGGAATTGCTGCAGCACTCTAGATGGTAGACAATGTGGTTCAAGAAGGTGAATTCACTATAGTCTTCACACAGCGCATAGTTAAACTATGGAATTCACTTCCACAAGATGTAGTGATGGCCATCAATTTGGACAGCTTTAAAAGGGGGTTAGACAAATTCATGGAGGAGAAGACTATCAATGGCTATTAGTCCTGATGGCTATATGCTACCTCCAGTATCTGAGGCAGTATGCCTATGTACACCAGTTGCTGGGGAACATGGGTGGGAGGGTGCTGTTTCACTCATGTCCTACTTGTGGGTTTCCCATGGGCAGCTGGTTGGTCACTGTGTGAACAGAATGCTGGACTAGATGGACCCTTGGTCTGATCCAGCATGGCTCTTCTTATTCATTTTTATGTCCCTTAAGTGTGCTTTCCTGTCTTTTTTCCCTTCATTGAGTCTATGACCTCATAAGATTGATCCATCATTATTTGTACAAATGGGGAAATGCAATACTTCGTTGAATGTTACATGGCATCTCTGAACTGAGATTTCAATCTAGGTCTAGGTGCAGCATAGTAGTGAACAACCTAAACAGATAAAAAGGTAAGTACGTGATAGAAAGGTCTCATAGCAGGATACAAAATGTTTGCAAGATAAGAACATAAGGTCAGACCGAAAGCCTATCTAGTCTAGCATTCTGTTTCCACAGTGGTCAACCAGATACCTTTGGAAAGCCCACAAGTATGACATGAACACAATAGCACTCTCTTGCTTATGTTCCCAGCAAGCAGTGTTGAGTGACTGCCTCTGATACTGGAGGTAATGTACAGCCATCATGACTAGTAACCATGGATAGTCCTATTATCCATTAATTTGTCCAATCCCCTTTTAAAGCTGACTTAGTTGGTGGCCACGACCACCTTTGGAAATGATCCATAGTTTATGTGCTGCGTGTCACAGTACTTCCTTTTGTCTGTCCTGAATCTTCCACCATTCTGCTTCATGGATTATGTTTTTCATAGCTACTGTGCACTGGGTGATGCAAACGTCTCTTGCTTTGGGGAAAATGGGTGTAATAATGGGGCTTTCATAATAAGTAGTGTATATGATGGTAGGGAAAAAAATTGAAGCTGAGGAGTATTAGGGGAATATTGGAGAAGGCTTCTTGTCAGGTAAGCAGACCAATGCAATTTGATAAAAAAAATTCTTCTACAGAGAAAAGCTGGGGATGAGTGGCATAATCTTTAGCATATAGAAAGAATATCACATGGATGCGGCTGAAAATTGGAATGGGATTCCAGGTAGTCTTGCTTGCATGCCAGAGACTAGAATTTTAAAGGTTTTGGATCATGTATGGTTTTCCATTGGTAATGTGTAGTGGAGGTAGTTGGCTGATACCTTATTGAAATGATAAGGTTTGAAAAGGTCTGAAAGTTGATCATCCTTGGGAAAGGTAGGTGGATATTGTGCACCTCCCTGTCTTTCATAGTTGTAATGTTTGTTTGAAATTGATGTGCTTCATGTATGCCCATACTTCATGATCAAAAGTATGACTATGGGAGCCTGGACACTGAGCAGGTCAAAAAATATTGGAGAAGTATTCTAGAAGTATATGGCCATAATTCTGGGCAATTATGTTTATCTCTTTCCTTGGAGTCTTCTCATATTGCTGCTTTGTAGCTCCACCTGTTGTCACATCTGACTTTTTCCTCATCATTTTAGCCTGTATGGTTCTACATACAGTTGTAAACATGAATACTACTGACGTTGCTTACTTTACAGACTTACTGGCACAAATTTACTTTAAATCAAGATTGGGGGAACCTTTTTTGGGCTGGGAGCCGGATTACCCATTGGACCAAACCTGTGAGCCAGATGACATCAAGGGGGCAGGGCCACCCCCAATTCTTTCCCCAACATCATCTGCCCCCACCAATTTTCCTTGCTCCATGAATAGAGAGGTACAGAGCTCCGTGCCTCTCTGCATGAAGAAAGGGACTCAGCCAGCATTTGGAGGAGCTGCTCCTGCAAGCACTTGCCGAGTTCAGCACTGGTTGGGGTGGGGGCAGGACCCACAGAGGGTGTCCAAGTCTCTGCAGGCCAGATGGGGAACCTGCGTAGGCTGAAGGTTCTCTATTCCTGCTTTAAGTGGTAGATGAAATCTTTAAATATGATTTCATATTTAAATTAAAATACCAGAAATAATATCTGTCCCAGGTATATCCATATGACCTCCCAAAGAAGGACTGGAACAGTCCTTCTAGTCACCAAGTATTTGTTTTGCTTCCAGTATTGTCCGCAGCAGTGCTGACATTCTTTTTCATTTTAGATATAAGTATAGAAATTATTCTTATATTACTAGTAAATGGAAACCTACCTTGTCAAAACCTCTAATTAGCACTTAGTTTGTGGCTATTGGCCAGTTGTATTGGTTTCTTGTTTTTGCAAAAGTATTCTAATATGTATGTGTTTGAAATACATTTTGGATGATATTACATTAATACTTAGAATAGAGTCGGAAGTTAGACGGTCTTTATTTTTTCTAGAATAACTTAAATATTGCCCTATTTATTTTTAATATTTTTATTGCTTTCTACAAAAGTTACCAAATAGTTCAGAAGTCACCTTCAGTAGTTTGATACAAAATCATTCAAGATAATGTCTTATTGCCATTAATAAATATAAAAGTAGTGTCCTGCATTCTCATCCCATAAAAACAGTACTCCTTTTCAGGGCTGGAGCAGGAGCTTTGTAATATTGTTCAGGTTCTCAGCAGTCAACACTTGTGGTGGGTGGATTTTCAGGAAGGCGGAAAACGACTCTTTTGGACTTCCGGTTAAACCTGAGCACTCTATTGCTGAATATGTGGCGAGGGTGCTGGTGGTAGCGTTCTGGAGCATACAAAAGGTGTTCTTTTTTCCTGAACCATTCCTGTATAAGCTGTCAGGGGCTTCAGCAGGCCAATATCTTCTCTCCCCCTGCTCCCTGATTTCTCCCCCGCCCTTCAGCTTACACCCTAATATTCTGCGTCTCAGCTGCTCTTCATTAGACTTCACTAACACACATATTTTCCCTGACTTCTGGTTTGTTTGGCCCCCTTTTTATTCTCCCTAGTGCAAAAGTGAAAGCTGCCCTTAGAAGACAAAGATGAAATCCAGGATTTTAGCATCGTTGTGACTGGGCAGCAGTATGTGTCCATCCCCTACAAACATATCAAAGGCAGCAGCCAAGACAGTGATCCTGGAAGTTCCAACTCCAGATAATGGGGTGACTTAACCTAGTATTTCTTATCTCTATGGCAGGGGTGGGCCACTTGTGGCCCTCCAGATGTTTCAGCCTACAACCCCCATCATTCCTTGCCATTGGCTATACTGGCTAGGGCTAATGAGAGTTGTAGACCAAAACATCTGGAGGGCTACAAGTTGCCCACCTGTGCTCTATAAGCTTTGTATGCTGCCTCTGATCCTAGAGGAAGCATATAGCCATCTTGATTAGGAGCCATTGATAGCCTTATCCTCCTTGAATTTGTATAATCCCCTTTTAAAGCCGTCTAAGTTGCTGGCCATAGCTGTATCACCAGTCACCCTGTGATTTCAGAACTGAAAGGAAGAACGCTCTGGCCTCTACTATTGGCCATGGGACTAAGGACTACTGGGAGGCTGCACTTCCTGCCTCACAGGAAGAACACTGCAGCAAGGGGAAGATCTGTCTGATCCCATCCATCAACCAGATGACTAAGGGTGGTTGTATGTGAGGACGTTTTTATTATTACGTGTTCCTTGTAAGCTGCCTTATGATTAATTTGATTGAAAAGCAGGGTAGAAAACTTCAAATGAATCAATAAATTGCCATCAATGTTCTGTAAATTCTGGAAGCTCATACGTCTTTTTGGACAAACTAGGGCGAGTTTTTTTTTTAATGTTATTTAATTTATATACATTTGTACACAAGGAGTACTTTTTCTGCCTTAGTTTTGGGTGGCCCTGTTTGCTTCCAGACTGGTAGCACTCAACCACTCAAGTTTGCCATTAGAGAGAATGATGTACGAGAATGTCAGCAAATGTTATAGCTTCTAACTCTGTACAGTCAAATGTATAGTTCAACATACTTCTCTTATTTTCTGCTTTTTCTGTTTGTTGACATAAAACCACTGGTTTGAATTCAAAGGTGCATGCATGTAGTGTAAGTCCCATTAATGTCAAGGTCTTTGCTGTTCTAGAAATCTCATGACGTTGCTTAATGGATGAGAATTAGTAGGGGAAATGGATGTGGTGTAGCAGTATTATTTTTAAGACAACAGTTGCTTGAACCACCAGCAGAGATTGTGGAAATCTTAAATCTGACATTCTCTGCACCTTTCTGTAAGAGAGATACATTAACTGAAAAATGAAAAGGGAACTTGATATAGAGAATGCTGTATCCCTATGACGTAACCATGTTTAGTTTCCAGCCTTTTTTACCTCAATATATTTTGGGGGCATGCTCAAACAATTCCACATGCTATCCACTTATTGAGAGGTTTTACCATTTCATAATCTTAATTGACAGATAGCAAAATGACAAGGTCTAACTGGGAAGTCTTTATAAGCTTAGAGTTCTTTAATGCCTTGCTCTGTGAATTAACTCTGCTGTATCTCTTGGATGGTGATTTGAACCTGTGAAGTCTAGGTTTAATTCATGCTAGTCGACGAAAACCCTGGGTGGCCTTGGCCAAGTCACTCTCACTCAGCCTATCATGTTGCACAGGGTTGTTAGCCTAAATGGCGAGGTCCTTGGAGAAGTTTGGGCTATGCTTGTAACTAATAATAATAGCCATCTAAAGGGTCAGTGTTACTATTGAAAAATTAGGTTGTGTGTATAATTTCTATTTTACCTGTATAAAATTAAAAGTCTTGCGTTTAATTTATGTGTATGTAATCACTCTACTTACATACTGCCTTATATTGCCATCCTAAGCTTGTTTACACAGAAGAAAGTCCCATTAAAGTTCATTGGGGTTTAGGATCACAGTCTTAGTGTATGTGTCCTTTGAAGTATGGGTTCTTATTAATAAAAATTTTGTAAATAGCACATGCTATTTTAAATAAACATTTTTTTCAATGCTTTTCCTTTCTCTGAATTACTTCTGTTGGTTCTAATAAATCTCTTTATTTTTAAGAAATCATTCTGTTGGGAGTTGGATACTCTGGGGTTTTTTCCTCCCAAAATATAATTAATTAATTTAATTATTAAATTAAATATAATTAAGTGACAAGAGTTTAAATATGAGGATTCTGAGTGATTTTTTTAAAGTTTGCCAACTGCAGGATGACTTGTTTTTGAGATCAGTGTTTAAGAGACTTGTTATGTAGAGCCTGCCTTTTTTTCTTGAGTGTCAGATTAAAATCTCTTGATTTTCCATCTAATTTTTGTTGACATGTAATGCTAGTACTCATTGCTAATACTCAGTTCATGTGTATCTGGAGAGATACACACTAGATAGAAATATTATGAGCTGTTGGCAACCTTTACTTAACATCTTTCCTTTGAATATTAGTCAGCAGGTCATTTAGCTTTTCATTTACCTAAGTTTGCCTGTTCGGTTCTTTTGAGGAACCAGCACAGGATTACAAATATACATTATAAATAATTGTACCATGTGCAACATGGCAAATGAATGTATATCCTATTCAACTTATAAGCATTTACATTTGGGTGTGCCATGCATTCATCATGATGATTTTATAGCTAGTATATTTTCAGTATGGTATATTAGAGTTGTAATAGTTATTAAAGGTGTCTAGTTCAGAAATATTAGAAGCTGAAGGTTTTCAGATGACCCCAACAAACCCAAATTCGGAGGCAACAGATGTAGAGGATACAGCAAGGATATTAAACTCCAATGGGTCAAAGGGCTAAACAGATGCTCAGGGCCACTCATATCTTTCACCAGCTTGTGCAGGGGTGGGCACTTTGAGGTGGTCCAGATGTTTTGTCCTACAACTCCCATCAGCCCTAGCCAGGATAGCCAGTGGTGAGAGATCATGGGAGTTGTTGGCAAAAACATCTGGAGGACCACAAGTTGCCCACATCTGAGCTAGTAGTTAACGTCTCAAAATAAACACTAGAACATACAAAGAGCCTAAGGTCTATCTAGTCCAGCATTCTGTTTCCTCAGTGGCCAACCAGATCCCTTTGGGTACCCCACCACAGGGCATGAATATAATAGCATCTTCCTGTTTGTGTTCCTGAGCAACTATACAGAGACATGTCTCTGATACTGGAGGTAATACATAGCCATTATGACCAGTTGCCATTGGTAGCCTTATTCTCCATGAACTTGTCTAATCCCCTTTTACAGCTGTCCAAGTTAGTGGCCATCACTACATCTTGCGGTAGCTAATTTCATAGTTAATTATGCACTGTGTGAAGAAGTACTTCCTTTTATATGTCCTGAAATTCCCACCGTTCAGTTTCATTGGATGATCCTGGGTTTTAGTATTATGAAAGATGTAGAATAACATCTCCCTATCCACTTTCTCCATACCTTGCATAATTTAGAATTCAACCCCAATGTGCCTCCTTTTCACATCTTTGTTGTTAAAAGTCTTCACCAGCATGGATGCTGTCCCCCACCCCCACATTTCTGACTTCTCCCCTGACCCAGGTATGAACATTCTACAGTCTCCCATTGCCATCTAACTCCTACCTTCCATGTTACTTTGCTTAACCTCAAAAATCCTTTCACATTCCAAATTATCTCTTCCCTACACACCAGTCTAAGATTCCCTGCTGCCTGCATTACTTTTGGTACTGATTCCCCGACTATTCCTTCTTGTCTGCATATGCTGGCAAATAGTAAATGCCACCCTCTTTGAAACCTGGACTGCTAATTTAAATGAACTTGGAGAGGTTCATTGATTGAAGCAAGGAGTAGCAGCCATTGGTAAGTTGATCCTTCTGCCCTACTAAAAAGTACACTTTCCCACCTCTGCAGATGGTTTTGTAATTTGTGTGACGTATTGTAGAGATGCAATGGACCATACTGGAGATCCCAGAAATCCTGAAAAAGTTCCTGGGGTTTATGTTTTGATACCCTTGGCATAGAGAGTTCTTTGGTCCCCATTCTGACTCATATTGCCAACAAAGATAATCAGTTTGATGCAAGCACCTGTCACTACCAGGTTTCCAACTCAATTCACAGTTTCCATTTTGGGGCTAGCGGATTGTGGCAATTTATATTTCTACTGCTATATTAAAATTCTGAGTAAATTTTGGAACTTTAAACAATATTTTTTCCAAAATATTTTGTTTCAGAGTTTCTAACTATATTAGAAGTCACTGAGCAATGTTCAAGAATAAATTGTTATCGTGTGTATAGATAGTGAACTTATTTTCTGAGAATGGATTCTTCTGTTACCAAGATGGCACAATCCATACTCAAGAGGAAGGTATAAGTAGACTTGGGGAAATCCTAAGGTCTACAGAGGTACAAAAAAATCCTGAAGAGAACAATCCTTGGGGAGGGGACCCCAGGAACAGCCAAGTGAGGGCTGAGCATGCTCAGTCAGTACAGAATGCTGACTGACTGTTGGAGGCGGAAGATGGAAAATGGTGGGGAAGAGAAACAGAATAGAGTATTATGGAAAAGGGCAGGGCTGGTTGTCTGAAACCCTGAACAAGAGTCCTCTGCACTGCAACATTTTGTGGCAGGTCCCACCTGTTAAAAACCAAAGAGCAACTTCATCAGTGTGACAACATATATTTCAGATTACTAAAGCAATTTATTGTTTCTTTAAAAGCTTTAAAAATGTTTCTGTATTGTGACATATCAAGGGGTTCTAGGAAAGTATTCCAGAATTAATATTGGGTGTGTGGTTGTGTAATTGTTTGTGTAGGTCAGTGTGTAATATTGAAACTTGGGATTTTATCTGGGAGTTAGAAAATTCTGTAAATAAGAGCCCAATCCTATGAATGGCTGTGCTGGTAATATAAGTGTTCAGGATATGATACAACAGTTTCTGTCTTGGTGTGTTGTTATACACTATTGTGTTAGGATGGTGCTGAGATGAAATTCAGGATTTTGTGTCAAAATAAAAGCATGTATTAATGCTGCAGTGCTGGAGGTATTTCAGCGGCTACCACGTTGAGTGGAGAGCAAGTGGAGGGGAGGGAAGAAGTAGTTCCAGCATACTCCAGCCACTTGCCCTTTTGTTCACCCACATGCAGAGTCCGCAATTTGTCTTTGGGAAATTGAGAGTAAGTGCACCCAAAATACTTCAACAAAATGGCAGACACAACAGAACATTTTTGTGACTCTTCCTCAGAATGCATTGTGAAGGACCAGTGAATGTTGGTTAAATTAAATTATCATGTTAAGGGTCTGCATAATAGTAGAAGAGAAGCATTGTTGAAAAGAAGTTTAAAGAACATTAGCAGATTTCTTCGCTAGAACAAAAAGGCTGAGAAATAGGTTAATTTATTTGCCTTTATCACCCAAGGAAAAGTTGGACTAGAAAAAAATGTAGACTCCTTTACTATTTATCCAACACAGTGTCTGCACTCTTGATGAGAAATTATGAAATATGCATTTGATTTGTGAATAATCACCAATAAGAGGTTATGTGTAGAAACTAATCTGTTTGATTAGGTATTTGTGGAAGGAGCCACAACTCATTGGTAGAGTCCGTACTTTGCTTGCAGAAGTCCCATATTCAATTCTGGGGATCTCTAGCTCAAGGATTTTGGGTAGCAGGGCTTGGGGGTGGGGCGAGGAAACACTCTGTTTGAGAGCTTTGAAAGAGACTGCCAGTGAAAGGAAATAGTACTGTCCAAATAGACCAACAGTTTGTCTAGGTGTAAGGCAGCATAGTATATCATGTAATCAGTAATGGCTTTTCATTAAAACAATCTTAAAATACTCTCTGATGCAGGCAAGCATAATCCTATTTTTGAATTTAGGGGGTCCTTTGATTATTAAAAACAAATGAACTATTGATAATCATTAGAAAATAAAATAAAGACTTTCATCTACAACTTGGAAAAAAGAGAGAAAGTAGGCTCATCACATTGAGAACTGTAGGGAAGGTTATAAGCTTTTCTAGCTCAGTTCTAGAAATGCTAGGAACAATATCCTATGCAGTAGCAAATAAGGTAATTTTGCAGTCATAATGTTATAGAAACCCATGTTGTCTTGGTTTCTAAAGGGCAAATATATGTTAAGAAAGCTTTATTGGGTCAGCTCATTGGTCAGTTTGTTTCCAGTCATAGCTATTTCCTTTTATACTTTTAGGTTACATTTTTTATCAGTATAAGATACAAGTAGAATATTTCTACTCTGCTGATCATTCTTGACAGACTAATGTTGGGGAATCAGCTCCTACTTACCTGTTAGCCATTGAGGTTCCTTTCTTCAGTTAATTTATCTTCTTTTTTTAAGATTTAGGTATATTGTATAATGTTCAGTAATTTGGCAGTGTGAGTTCCATAGATCAGTTGTTTTCACTTTGGGGAAAAAAAGAATGCTTTATATTTAGTAACAATTATTGTTGATTTACAAAGGCTGTCTTAAAATGAGTCAGACTTTTGGTGCATTTAGGGTGCAATCCTATGCATGTTTCCCCATGCTGGCTGGGGAATGCTGGGAGTTGTGGGACTTTTTTCTCTCTAAACATGCATAGGATTGCACCCTTAGCCAGCACAGCCTACTTTGTGTTTATAATATGGCACACTATAGTTTTATATAAACTCCTACCCCGCCAACACCCACTTGAACTCATCTTATTTTTGTCTTGACACTTTGAGATATATATCACAGTATAGTTAAATTCAAGGAAGCTACAGTGGGTATCGGATTTTTTTTTATTACTGTTTGATTATATCTTGCCTTTTAAAAAAAAGATTGCAGAAAGAAAGCTTACAGTTCTTTTTAACAATATCATCATCATAAATATAACATGAAACCATTTCATCATCATGAAACCATTAAACTTAAAACTACAGTAAAAACGCAGGCTGCATATGGAAGTATCTAGTTACTATTAATTAAAAGCCTAAACAAATAATAAAAAGGCAATATTGGTCTGGTGCCTAAAACTCATTAAAGACGAAACCAGTTGAGCAAACCTGAGGAGAGCCAGGGGACGACTCCAGAAAAGGCCCTTTTCTTGGTTACCAGCCACTAGGGATGTATGTGACATTAGTTTCAGTTCATTTTTTATCAAAAATTACCCAGTGTGAACCTTCCAGCCTGAACATTGACTCAAACACAATATGAGGTCTAGGTCCATACATTACCAAGCTTGTAATGTGATTCATGGCCAAAAATAATGCATTCAACAGAATGTGTACATCTGACAAATGTGCATGAAAAATGCACACTTTTGAAAAATGTATACAAACATGCTTTAATTAGTAGCAGAGAAATGTGTACATTTTAAAGATGTGCCCAATTTATACAAACATTTGTGCATATTTTTGTGCATATTTCTCAAAATTTTCATGTGAAAACAAAAGATCACAATTTGATACAAACATGAAATCGAATGAGCTTTGAAGTGGACATTGGCAAACTTTGGAATGGAAGTTGGAAAACTTCAACAGACTCAAGTTTACTTGTACACACATCCCTGCCTACCCAGACTGTGAAGGTGGAGGTAGCTGAGAAGGGCCTCCAAACCTTTTAACAAATGAGCAGGTTACTATGTTTTACTAAATCTTTTACTAGTTCTGATAGATACTTCAAAATGTCTTCCAGCTATCAAATACAGCAACACTGTTTGTCAACAAGGCTATTTCTGCTAAGACTGTTTTTTGTTAAAGCAAATGCTTACCCCATCTTCCTTTAGCCAATAAATGTCTCCTTAAATTCAAGAAAGCAAAATCCTTTTTCTTTTCAATATTAGAATAATGGTTCTGTGTAACCAGTTACAAATGTATGCAGTTAGTAAAACTTGATCATTTTGAAGAGTTCATGTTTAGCATCTCTTGCATGTTTGGTGTACATTTGTGGAAACGGCTACATTTGGATGGTTTATTGTTACAACAACAAGCCTAGCCTCCATCCCCTGGGCTCATGTGACCACTCCCCTCTCCTCTGGTATGACTGTGAGGTGGAGTTTGGAAGCTTCTATTATACATAAACTGCAGTGTAGCATGTTTTCTGGATCCTAAACTGTGATTAATCTTAACTATTGTTTTTTGGCCCATGTTTGAAGTTGGCTTATTTCAGACAAACCATAGGTGAAATTAACTATAGTTTGTAAGTTTCAAAAGACACAACAATGCATAGTTAATTTAAAAAGTGGAAGAGAAATCTTCCAAACTACTCTGTCCACACTGAGGGAGGAGAGGGGATTACGTGAGCTCAAGTGGAGGCTAGGCTTATTCCCATCACAATAAATGATGGCATATCATGGTGTCCCAATGAAGTCTTTGTCTAAAGTGCTTGTACAGAAGTGTGTACCTATGTATTTGTTATTTTGCAAAAAAGATAGAGCAAATAGCCTCCAGATTTCCTAATCTCCTTTGTATTACTTCCCTGTTTTAAGAAGTGTGTGTTAAAAACAATCAAGTTTATTTTATCATCTCTTGGTCCAAAATTACAATTTACAAGAACCATGCTGGATCAGACCAAAGGCCTATTCTGTTCCTTCAGTAGCCAAGCAGATGCATATGGGAAGCCCACACACAGGACATGAGTGCAGTAGCAACCTCCCACATGTTCCCCAGCAACTGTTACTCAGCAGCATACCACCTCTGATACTGGAGATGATAGTCTTATCCTCCATAAATTTGTCTAATCCTCTTTTAAGGCTGTCCAAGTTGGTGACCATCACTAGATCTTTGGTTAGTGAATTCTATGGTTTAATTATGTGCTGCATAAAGAAGTACTTCCTTTTATCAGTCCTTAATCTCCCACCATAGCTTATAAGTGGCCAATAACATGAAGATTTCTAGATAAATGTGGATTATAGTATAAACAGCAGTGAAAATTGTGCTGGTTTTATTTTCATTGAGCTTGATTCATTTGAGATTATGCAAGTGTGTTTTATATTATACATAGATACAAAATTATCTGGCTAACATGTTGTGTACTTTGCCTACATTATACTCATTTTAGGTGTAACTAAAAAAAAAAATCAACAAAGATACCAGCACCTTTTAGCTTGTTTTGTGTCTGAAACTAGTTATATGATGGCGTTGTCCTAACCTGAATAATATTTCTTTTCTTTTTCTACTCCCACTTCTGCTGACAATATTGCTACAGGGAAGTGTTTCTGATAGACAGTAATGTGACAAGAGTGCACCTCACATAAAGCAACCAGTTGTTGCACCAAATGGTAAGTTTTCTGTTAAGGTGATTGTTCTGAAGCTATAATATGTTTATCTGCTATCTTAGAATAATTGACATAAGGTGTCTAAGGTGTAATCCTATGTATGTTTAGGCAGAAAAAATGCCTACAACTTCCAGCATGCCCCAACCAGCATGGCTGGCTGGAGCATGCTGGGAGTTGTAGGACCTTTTTTCTGTCTAAACATGCATAGGATTGTTCCCTTAATTACGGAGAAGACTTATGATGTTGCAGATGATCCATATTTTATCTCTGGTAATGTCAAATAATGGCTGTCATGTCTTTATTGCAATATGATGGGGGGGGGGGTCAACTGCCTGCTCTTCAGTTTCCTCCAAGCAATTGGCCAAATAGTGTCTCATAAAAACAGCTTTGTAGGAATTGGGCAGATTTTTTAACTGTTCACCTTTGACAAAACATAAAGATACTTTATACCGAATATACACCTTGTATGCACATAAATTTTATTTGTGAACCTTGCAGCTGAAAATGACTGGTTTTACTTGATGACTGAAAGAGCCCCTGGGATACATCCTGAGATATTCCCCTGTAACTTCTGAAAATAATCTGAGGGAGACAGAAACAGAAAGTCTGGATAATTTAACTAGTTCCCACTGTGCAGGGCCTTGCTGCACAGGGTTAGGCCAGTTTCCTAAATATATGTATTAAAAGCGGTGGTCATCAAATCTGGGGCTTAAAAGGAAGGGTAGATCTAGAGAAGTGTGAGTGTTGTTCTGCTGTCATAGTGGGGCTTTGAACTTTTCTCCTCCCTGCTGTAGCCATCTGCAACCCCTGATAATCTTCAGGGGGGTTGGACTCGATGGCCTTGTAGGCCCTTTCCTACCCTACTATTCTGTGGTTCTCTTGAGGGTTGGAGGAACCCTTTGGAACAGCATGGGGGGATGGACTGGGGAGTGGAAGCTGCAGAATTGTGGGGTGGACACCATGCCTGAGCACAAGGCACTTTTGGATGCAACCCAGTGTGTTCAGAACTGTGATATGAAAAGCTATGCTGGAAGAGTAACTGCTCAGAGAGAACTTTTCAGCATTAACTATAGTGTAGCATTATGTTGTACTGGGGTATTGTACTATGCTATGAGGTAGCATAATGTTATAATTAACATAGTTACTTTTAATCAGAATGTGCAAACCAGCTTCAAATCCTGGTTTTAAAGCTCTCAAGTGAGCAAGTGCACAAGCCCAATGGGCATTCTAAATCTCATAATCTTTCCTGATTTTGTTTTGTTTTGTTTTAAAATGAGCCATGGTGCTCAAGTATAGATTTTTCAAGAAGCAATACTTGCCTTGTTTAATTAAGATTTGCTTTTGGTATTTTTTAGAGTGATTTAAGATTTACAGTGACAGCACATGTGCTCTGAATGAGACTGAAATATAGCTGTTCCACCAGTGCCATATGATAAAACATGATGATATCTACTAGTACAAATATTTTGGATCAGAGTGTCAGTTCGCTGACAGTTACACTTTATACTTGCAGAAATGTGCAATATCTAGTTTGGGTATCCGAATTTTGTACTTTTAGACTGACATATTTCATGTAGCCTTCCTGAGCAAATGTATGGCATTTGAAAGCAATTAAAGGCAAAATTGTACAGTAAGCAATTATTCTGAGAATTGGTGGTTTGTCTCCAATACTGTAATTTGTCTTTCAGATCCCTAAAGCTAATGAACTATCTATCCGGGACCAGCTATTTCCCAGGGTTATGTAAAACATTTGCAACAGAAATGTGCTATGTATTGATGGGTAAGGATGCTTTTTTTGCTTGGTTGTGTCTATTCATCAAATGAAGTATCATCAAATTCTAATTTATCTGACCACTAACCATTTTATACAACTTTTGTTGTATAGTTTTATTGTGGATCTGCCATATAACTTTGTTGTCTAAATTTGGATGGATTCAGATTACCAATTTTTCTACTACGTGATTGACTTATGAACATTACATATAAGATTCCATGGGAATGAGGTAATTTGTGTTCCTGACCCCTTCACTTTTCTTCAGGGGAGTCATGCTTTTTGCTTTGCTAGATTAGGAGTTGATTTTGTATCTGATCCCTTCATGGAGCTTAGTTCATCTAGGATTCCTGCAAGGACTGAACTAAACAACTTGTGGACAACATCTCTTTTACACTACTTTCTTAAATACCGTGGTCAGGATTTTAAGAGCCCAGTGTGCATGCTCAGGCAGTTTTTTACACAGATACACACTTCCCAGATTTTTCCTTCTGAATTCAGCTCTTCACACTACATCAGAGGCTATTCCAAGGGGTCCCCCAAGTGTCCAGCAAAAGGTCACAAGGGCTGCAGTGGGAAGGAGTGGCCCCTTAACTGAGCCTCCAGAAATTCCACCTGAAGCTCACTGGAGTGTTAGTTGAAGAAAATGCCATTGATTTCAATAAATCTTCAATTTAAACTGCTTTGTGTTACTATTTACTTGGAAATAATTTACATTTAAAATCCCAGGAAAGATGTCCAGGATTATAGCGTGTACTTTTTTTAATAGGATGAAATGTTAAGCAACTTGAAATTCTGGGGAAGAGTATTGGAGTAGATGGCATTGATATTTTTTTTAGTATGTTGGATTTTGTGGATTAGTTTGTTGGACATGATTTAATCTTTTGAGTGAAGTGTCCAGTCTGGACCTCTTGTATAAATACTTGTGATTTGGGGACTTTAATGTTCATAGTGAGCTCCTGTTATCATTGCTCTATATTGCTAGGAACACTTTTGTTCTTTCACATTTCTGCAAACAGGAGTTGTATTACTTTCAGGTAACAATAAGTCTGTATTGATATTAGGATTTTGACAGAACTGTTTGAAATTTGCAACCATAGTTGTAGCACCTTTCAAGGGGATGAAGCCTGCCAAATTTCAGTCATATAGATGCAGGGGTGTTTGTGCAAGAGCAACCTTTTCAGTTTGGGGGTTTTCAAAAAGGGATTTGCTCTCCCACCCCCCACCCCGAGTGTTATGGGGCAATCTCTGTGAAAATGACAAATATCATAGGGATACCCTAGGGAAGAAAAGATTCAGAAGCATAGGTTATAGGTTTTTATGCTAGATGCCTTTAAAGTTGGGAGTAGGGGTGCTAAAAAGAGATTGGCTTTCCTCCACTGTGGTTTCTGGGCAAATTGTATACTCAGGTACCCCTGAGTAAGAAAGCTGCAAAATTTCTAATGGTCTGGTGTAGGATTTAGGGAGGTATGATTGAATGAAAAGTTGTTTTAGGGTTTTGTTTCTTTTTTTGTTTTATACTCAGTTGACAGAACCAAAGTCATAGAAATGTTTAAGTGCTTCATCCTTAATGGAGTAGATGAATGGATGGCACTTTTTGAGAAAATATATGGAAGTGTACACTGGCTGCAGACACTGTATAGTGCAAGGAGAACCTTCAAAGTTTGGGCTGTTTTTTATATGAATAACCTTCCCACTTCTGTAGGCAATTTGCTGCGTTTTTTCTGTGACTGTGTTTTACACACACACACATACACACACACACACACACACACACACAGAGTAGTGCATTATGAAACCTTAAATCCACTTGCTTGTAAAGCCCGCAGAGCATCCATACATCTATATTCTTTCAGGCACAAAGGGAGGATGTATCCTTCTCTCTTTTTTTTTCACCAGAGGCCTAGCTCATCACTGGATTTTACCTTAAGCAGTGGAAGAGGAGGCAACAGAGGGGGTAAGAAAGCTCTTCCCCCATCCCAGCTATGCTCCTGCACAGAATGCAAGGAACAAGAGCTGCCTGTGATATGTTCCTTCTACAGCCTTCGCCAAAGCATTGTGTTTGAAAGTGAAAAGGAGAGCTCTGGTAAGGTGTTCTGGTTGGAAGCTAGAGCTGTCCATCACAGAATTATGCCCACCCATCCCCAGTGTTTTCCTTGTTTGGAGAGCTTGGGGGAAAACGTATCAATTGTTGAAGACAACTGGGTGCTTCCAGACAGAGAGCTCCTGGTGCTAACATTCAAAAGGCAGTTATTCCTACTTTTTCCCCCCTTAACATATGGGGGGGCAGGGTGGGGATAAGAAAAAAGACAGAAGAAG
This sequence comes from Heloderma suspectum, assembly GCF_057233095.1. Lineage (NCBI taxonomy): Eukaryota > Metazoa > Chordata > Lepidosauria > Squamata > Helodermatidae > Heloderma > Heloderma suspectum. Next base: position 12,950,034 of record NC_139465.1, on the reverse strand, counting down.
GGGTGGGGAAACATGGAAGGACAATAAATGGAAGACGTCATTTTGATCTCCCATAAAATGCTTTGAATGAGGGAGTGCAATTGCACAGTAAAAGCATTGTCTAGAAGAACCTGCTGTCTGTGTCTCTGCATCCCTCCAAATTGCTCACAAAGGCCCAGATCCATTTTGAAGTGATTTGAAGGATCTTTGCTTTGGAATAATCTCTGATCTGCTTGAATCAGTTTGGGATTCAGCCAAATCCAAAGCACACCCCTAACTGATACGCATGAGGTATAGTAGGCAGCTTGCTATGTGTTAAGGGATGCTTCCATTGGAACAATTTCCAGAGAGGTAGTCATGTTAGTTTGTTGCAGCAAAACCAGCAGTCTTGTGGCACCTTAAGGACTAGCAAATTTATTGTGGCCTAATCTTTCATGGATTAGAGTCCACATCATTGGATAAAGTGTTGCCCAGCTGACAGGTAGAGAGAAAAAAATTCAAACAGTGACCTCAGATGGAAATTAAATGCCTATGTTGATAGTTTAAATATATGCAAAATAAGCAAGGTAACAATTTACAAAGGCAATTGCTTCTGTTGGCTTGATGTTTCTAGATTGACTTGGACTTTTGGATCAGATATACATTATTTTCTCTTTCTTATATATGATTAACTGAAATGTCCTAAAGAACAGTACTGAAGTCAAGGGACATTACATTATTGAGAGCTATAGAATGGACATATTGACATAGTTTCTGGTGGACATAGCTGGGGAGCTGCCACTGATAGTTAAATTAACTGATGTGGTTAGCTTTGTCTTCTACAATAGAAATCCTATTGCAAAAATGTTAGATAACCTGTAGAACGTATTGTGTGTCTCCTTGACATGAAAATTCTTCCTGAAGAATGTTGAATGATATTTTAAGTGTGTCTATACATACTTGGAATGTGAGTGGATGAACATAATAAGATTTCAAGTTTTTTGTATAAATCTGCTTGAAATTTCAGCAACTTGGTAGGGATTACACCACAATTAAAAAGTCTACTCATATTTAGAGAAAAACAAAGTTGTAACTTTGACAAGTGAAACCACAGCATTGTAAAAAGCAAATACTGATCCACATTATCTTGTAATTTCAATTCATTACAAATAAATTCCAGTTTTCCAGGCATTGGTTATAGTATCTCTGACAAAATTATCCATCTATGTGTCTTGGAATAGGCCAAGAAAATAACAAATTTCTGAAAGGCTTGTGTTTTATAACAGGAGCCTTTTGAGATAGAACTGATGTTGGGTTATAATACAACATGTGCTCAGCTCATGTGATAGGGCAGGTTACAAATCTAAATAAAACCATAAAGTATACTAAGGAAAAATCAAGATAGACATTGTTTTTCATTAATTCAACTTACATTGCTTACATTTTTATTTAACCCCTATGTAAAGGCTACTAAATTGCTGCAATTTACAACCCATTTATTTTAGAATGGTCCTGTTCAAATTAATGGAAGTGTTCCAGAGAGATTTTGTTGCAGATTGCAGTTTAAAAAAAAAAAAAATTCTACTAGAAGTCCTTTATATGATATGTACTATGGCGTGGCATGCAGATTTCACAGAAAACACTGTCAACTTGTCTGGCCCCATAAAACCAAGGTGAATAAAAATGATATTTTCAAAAACTGTTCTTTTTAATTGTCATATATATATTACATCTCCCTTTAAAATACCTAAATATAATACAAACATATAAAAATCTACACTTGCAACCTCTTAAAACTGAATCCATCTTCCTGTCAAACACATTGAGTCTAAGCCTGCTTCTTTGTCTAAAAGAATCAACCGGGCAAAACATTGAAGTCAAGTATTACAAATATGACACGGTCATTAACTGAATGTATTATTATGCAGACTATGAATATTTATGCTTTCAACCACAGAGTAGAGACGCTTATTTTCCATGTCATGGAGCAACTACCAGCCCTTGCTTCTGGAAAGTTCTGGGCACTGAGTATTCAAATAGGTGATCTTGCTTAGTGTCCTTACATGTGAATATTTATAGCCAAATAGAAATGCTTAATTTGGCAACTGCTCCCTAAACAGATATAAATTCTGTAATGCAGAAGGCATGTGGGCTGCATAACCAAAGATTTTGGATTATATTCCTGAATAGCTAAGCAAGTGTGCGTGTGTATCAGTCTATATCTATTTATTTATTTGTGCGTGTGCACACACACACGCACACACACACATATAAACACACATATGTGTATATGTGTGTGAGTGTATATATACACACATATAAATATGTATTGATTATTATAGCAACCAATTAATATGCATGCTTGTTCAGATAATATATGATTTAGAAAGTTGGAAACTTGGTTTAAATCACCATGATTAAAATCAATCCATCCTGTAACAACTTTTCAGTATTTAACGGTCACATGATAGGAGATAAAAATGGGGTATGGGTGATGATGGGGGTGATTAAAAACATATTCCATACATTAAAACTTAAAGTAACTGCTTAATTGCTTTTTCCCTTCTTGCCTAGGATATTTTAAACACTTCAAGACATTATTTCTTCAAAAGTGCTAGTGGATGTCAGCATGGCTTAGATAAGGTGTTAACCACTGCAAATTATCAGTTGCTGTGTGCTGCCTAGAGGCTAGCTGACTCCATTTGGAGTACTGTCAAAGTAGCACAGACATATCAAGATGACAGATCCTATGATGGACTTTTTCGATGAGGCCAACCTCTTTAGTGATACCTTAGAAGGTTTGTCAGATGATACCTTTGTGCAAACTGGACCTGTTTCACTCGTTGACGAACTGAACTTGGGTGCAGAGTTTGAGCCTTTACACATCGACACATTAAACCATGTGCAGGAAACACAAACTCAACAAAAGATGAATGAATTTGAACAACTAAATCAGTATGATTCACTGAAACTTCAAGTAAATCAATCCTTCAGCAGTCCAGGTGAAAATGTTTTATCACCGCACTCTGAGTTTAATTGCTCTCCCATTCATCCCCAAAGCCAAACCAATGGGATGTTTCCTGATGTGGCAGATGGAAGCCCAATGTGGGGACACCAAACTTCTAGCAGTGTTTCTAATCAGAATGGGTCCCCTTTTCACCATGGACGTTCACAGTCTATGCAGCAAAATAAAAGCTTTGTAGCACACCACGATTTTGCCTTATTTCAGGCCAGCGAACAGCACCTTCCGTGTGCCTCATTGCAGTCACAGCAAAACAGAAATGGCATTATTACAGGAGAAGACACTTGCAATCAGTCGGAAAACTTCATGGAGGTTAATACATCTGTTCCACGTAGAGCCAGTGTTCCCCATCCATCTCAAGCTACTAATCTGTCAAACTCACAACAGTCTATATCAGTTCAGTCATTTTCTCAAACCACAAGTGACTCGCCCCACTTTTGTGGGAATCAAGAAGGAAACTTTGATGGACATTCTCCTACTATAACACCGTGCTCTGTTGTTAATACACAGTTTTCTCCTCCTTTTTCCTACTCTAGTAACCACATCTCTCCTACCAGTCTTCTGCAATCTTCTACAGCTCTTTCAGTTAGTCAGCAAACTCATTCTCTGTCTGATTTTCCTGGGAATGATGCCTTTGTGCCACGAAGAGGGACCAAACAAGAAAATACGGATAACATCCTTAATTCAAGTACATCTTTGAGTTCAAATAATTTCCATGTATTGCATTCAGCACATCCTCAGGGCAACTTCAGTAGTTCAAAACTATCTGCAGTGAACATTAATTTTTCTACTCCTGCTGGCTCTGGTCCTCAGTTGAGCCATTTCAGTGATCCTACAGAAGGCAATGGTTTTTCGTCTTTGGATGAGAACTTGCTTCATCAAGTTGAGTCTCAAGCTGAATCATTTACAGGACTTGATCCTGAAGCTCTCCTTCAAGAAGATCTCCTTCCCCAATTTGATGAATCTGCATTTCAGGACAACTCAAGTAATGAGTTAGAACATCACCTAGAACACCGTGTTGTCCCACAAGTAACACAATCCTCTCAACTTGCCCGGACTCAGTCTCAAAACTGCAATCATCTTTGGTATCCTTCTGGTTCTAATCAACATTTGCAAGAGCGAAAGCGTATAAATGCTCAAGGGCAGGTATGTAATGCTTTTCTGGGAGGATTTTACTATTCTACAAATTTTTTGTTCTTTAGTTTGACCATTAGTCAAAAGTAATTAGTAGGTCAACCAACTTAAGGGCGCCAAACTGTATTTCCTCAGTGAGAAGAACCCCCAGCCTAAAATAAGTGTGTGTGTTTGTGCGTGTGTGTGTGAGAGAGAGAGAGAGAGAGAATATGTAGGATTGTGTAAGAAGAGTTTGGGGGAGTTTGGGTAACTTTTTAGCTATTTGAGATGGAATATGGAATACTAAATAGCATTATAAATCCTAACTCTAAAAATCTCACCATGTCCATTTAAAAAAATACAGCAATCTGCTGTATTCTGCAAAAATTGAGCACACATTTTCAGTTTGATCTGTGTGACTTGGCAGACTGCTGTTTGTATTTGTGCTTTCAGTTCTGCCAACTATTGAGCTTTCTGGTGTAAACTGGAAGAAAAAACAAACATCCCAAAAGTATTGAGAGTTAAGCTTTAGCATGCTGAGCTAAGCTTTAGAATTTCCCTGTTTCATATGTGTTGAAGTTATAAAAACACCTTCAGCATTTTCATACCTTTAGGTATGTCTCTAGCTATACCTTGCTATCATGAAGTCTTTATTTAGAGCTGTCAGTATTTAAAAGTTGAACTAGTTCAGTGTCTTAATCAAAATATGTAAAACAAATGCAGCAAAAGTCAATAATATATACTCTTGATGGAATGCTGGCTTCCTGATTATCCATTTATCTTCATGGCTTTAGCATTTTAATACTTTTTGCTGAAAAGCTAATATTTATTTTCAAAACACTTTGGTATAAATTGTGATGTAATTTATTTCTATTGATTATCAATAGCGATTACTATTTCAGCATAAACTTTCTAAAAAAGGAATCCTTTTTTGCACTTTTGTATGACCAGATAATAGATTTTCTTAGTTTACAGCTTGGATATATTCTTTATATAGAATGTGACTATTTTCTATTGGGCTACTGCATAGAATCCCTTTTCTTGAAATCTGAAGCAGGAAATCTTGATCCTAGGAGGATGTTCATCTTTTTCTGAGACAGCAGGTATAGATGGTAAGCAGTACTCCCAATTGCATAACAGTGGTTAATGGCACAGAAGTTAGATTTGGCAGGGGGACTCTGCTCCTGAGTCATGAAATCTTTAAAGTTACAATGATTAATATGTGTCTAATTTGCAAGATGACTGAATATCTGAACGTCTGCACAGGAAAACTTTTATAAGATCTGAAGTTATCTTGTAAGCATTACTTACCCATGCTGACAACTAAATCTTCTATTTAAATCCTATTAAAGGGGTCGTAGCAGCTTAAGTCCTTAAAAGTTTTTTACTATCCCACCTGCTCATTCACATCTAGGTTGGTTATGCGATAGCCTGAAAGGGATAAAAATTAACTCTCATTTACTTATTTATTTACCTACCTTCAGGATTTATACGCCACCCAATAACACAAGTTCTCTGCATGGCTTACAATAAAATTAAATACTTAAATATAAAAGTATTACCATAAAATCTAATGCAGCATAAAATCTGCAATTGAGGATGAAATAACACAACAAAGCCCACAGCAACACCAGAATAAATTTTAAACCTCCACAAATGTTCAAAAGATATATAAATCACTGAAAGGTTCACCTGGCACTGAAAATGTTACAATGTGGGCTCCAGGTGAGCCTCTTTGGGGGAGAGCATTCCATAAGTGACATCCCACCACTGAAAAAGCCCCTTCTCTCGTAGCCACCAACCTCATTTAGCAGAGAAACCCAGAAAAGGGCCTCAGAATATTATATCTTCCAAAAGCAATTCTTATTTGTCATTTGTGACCAGGTGAATTGTTACTTCGAACTTGCTTCTCACAAAGGTGTGTGTTAGGAATTATACCTGCTAGTGTAGGAAGGAAACAAGAAGTTTCCCCAGTAACCTGGTACAGGGTTGAGCAAGGTTTAGAATGTATATAGATTGTCACTGTATGTGAGACATGCAGAAGTACTGACATTGCTATTGCTTGAAATGCTACTGTCTTGATCAGGATGCGCCCTAGCTGCCTCTTACAGTCTACTCCAATAGCCAACTCAAGACACAGACAAAAGGATTCTTTTCAAGGCTTTAATCCTTTTACAACTTAATGACTCTTTCAGATGCTAATCACCAGCAACTAAGCAAGGAACAGTACTGGGGAAAGATAGCAGAGTAGCCTATGCTCTAGGTTAGGCAGTTGGTCCCCGTTTGAAGGAGAATCACGGGAAGACCCTGAACTTATGGGCTAGGGAGAGATCCTCCCTCTTTCCCTTGGGTCCTTGGGGCGCGACCGTTACTTGCGCGCCAAACGAGCACTATGCCTCCTTTCCGCACCCTCCATCTGTCGTTGCTCCCTGCGTCGGTGTTGAGCGTCCAGCAAGCCCCCCTCCAGCACTCTCTCGCTGCCAGGGTCACTATCTATCCCAGGAATGCTGGCAGGAGGAATCTCTGCCAGCTGCTGTGCCTGTGAGAGATGAGCGAGCTCCTCTCCCACAGATTGCTGTTCCTCCTCAGAATCAGAACTGCTCTGGGGTTCTATCAGCTCAGTTTCCACCCTGACACTTCTAGAGACTAGTTTCCAGCATGTTATAAAAGTCTGATAAACATTAAACAAGATGCATTAGATATGTGGAAGCATCTGTGAATGCTATAAAGTAGCATGCCTATGGAAATGATATCTTATGCAGAAAATCAATGGGAGCTATGATGGTTAATAGGTGTCTCTTTCTGAAATCACAAACAATATTTTAAAATCTACAGATACTGGTACAAGTTTTTAAAAAGCCAACATTTAGGTGGAGCTTGCCAAAAACTAAACAGTTCATTTTTCTTGTTAGCGTCAGTGGGGGAGAGGAAAATAACATTTTCTAAATATGTATGGAAATCGGTGACATTTAGCTTGTCCTCTTTTATAATTCAAAATAATAATTCCATGGCACCATGTATTTTTTTGCCATTTTTAAAAACACTGTTGCTTTACATTTCAGCCTGCATAAATTAAATCCTGCATCCATAATAGTATGACATACTTAAAAGTAAACAGATGCCAATTCCCCCGTTAATGCTCTTTCAAAACACTTCTGGTACATGGACACCTTTCTAAACCGTAGTGTATAGCATAGAAGTCAGCCATTATTACACTGTAAGTATATGACAGAAATGTTGATATGCATTTTTATTAATACAGCCCTTCTAAAGTCCAAAGATAATCTCTAGGGGTTGCTTGTTGTCTCTCCTGTCAATTCTTTGTTAGCAAAAAGCCTCTCTGTCCTGGTTTTGCATGGAATAGCAGCCAGCAGTGAAATATGATCCTAGCTATTACTTGGTGTACTGTACTGTACCTCAGAGGCTGCCTAGCATGCTGCCAAGAAACTAAGTAACAGAAAGCAGAGTTGTTAACAGTAGCTTTCGTGGGATTGGCCCCTTGTGTGCATAGGTAAGACAGAGGACAAACAGGAAGTGGATTTCAGGAAGCTGTTGGGGAGGGGAGAGAAATAGGGTGGAATTCATAGGTCACTGCAGTATATAAGGTGCACGTGGTGAGATCAAAGCCAGACTACACAGAACCGGAAGTTACTAAATACTGCACTCAGATCTTTTACAGAGTTTAACATTTAAAATAATTGAGTTGAAGAATAATATCCTGAAACAGACAGAGGTAGAAGATATTCCAATATCTAGACAGTAGGTTGGTTCCGATGTCCATGGTTTATCATGATGGGAGCAAGTAGCAACGAGCCTTGGGTTTGTATTCCCCCTCTCTGGTGTGGCCGCAAGGTCACAAGATTGGAAATTTTTTCTTCCATTTCTGATTTTTATTTATTTATTTAATTTATTTAAAACATTTCTTGGCTGCCTTTCAGAAGCTCTCCCAAGGTGGCTTACGGAAGTAAAATACATAAAAACAGTTAAAATATTAAAAGTGATAAAAACAAAAATAACAATAAAACCAGCAACAGTGATAACGGTAGTAACAGCAACAATAGCAGTCATATCAAGAGAAGGCCATGATAAAATAATATGTGTTAATGCCTTCTTAAAAGTCTGCAATAATGGAGCATGGCAGACCTTCAATGGCAACTTGTTCCAAAGGTGTGGGGCCACTGCAGAGAAGGCCCTCTCATGTATGATCACCCACCTGATAGCTCTCATGAGTGGGCAAATGAGAAGGGCCTTTGTTTCTGATTTTAAAGCGCAAGCAGGCTGATATGGGTGAAGGCAGTCCTTCAAATAACTTGGTACCAAATCATTTAAGGCTTTAAAGGTCAAAATCAGCACTTTGAATTGGGCTCGGAAACACACCAGTAACCAGTGCAGCTGGTGCAGTATAGGCATTATGTGATCGAATTGCCTTGCCCCCACCAGTACTTGGGTGGCCAAATTCTGCATGAGCTGGAGTTTCTGAATCTTCTTCAAAGACAGCCCACATATAGTGCATTACAGTAGTCCAGCCTGGACTGACTAGTGCATGGATAACTGAGGCAGGATCCGTCCTCTCCAGATAGGGCCGCAGTTGGCGTACCAGCCTAAGCTGGTAAATAGCACTCCTGGACACCGCAGCCACCTGGGCTTCCCCAGTTAGCTCAGAGTCCAGGAGAACTCCCAGACCGCGCACCACAGTTGTGCATTACCTCTGAACCCTGAACTGTGATTTATCTTAATCATAGTTTGTTGAAACAAGTCAGCTTCATAATCCACAGTTTGAAGTTGGCTTCTGTCAAACAAACTATATTTAAGATTAATAGTAACTTGTCAGGTTCAGATGCAATGGCAAGCTGTAGCTATTCTGGGGGAGGGGAGGGTGGTGCCTGTGAACCCAAAGCTTATAGCAGCCCATTCCCATAATGACAAACCATGGCTTTTTTTGACATACCAACCAGCTCACAATCATGTGTGTCCTATTTAACAAAGTTGCACTGATTCTTCACAGTTTTGCCTGTTAACATTGCTGATAAGTGAAACTTTTCTGATGTGTTCAACTTTTTTGGCTTGCGTTGTGTGAAGGTCTAGAATGTATAAATGAATTAATGTTTCCATATAACATTTCTTCCAAAATTAGTTGAAAGAGCTAAAAAAAAGCTAAGACTATGATCCTATGCACACTTACTAGTAAATCCCATTATATTCCATAGAAGTTACTTCTGAGTAAATACAGATATAATTGAACTGCATATGTATGTAAGTATACTGAAAATGTATTGAGCAAGCTGTGAAATGTAGAATTTCTATAGAATGGGGGGTTTAATAAAGATTTGATATTAGAAATATACTTTTTAAATATATAGTTGTGAATGTCAAAAGGTAACTTGTTTTTGACTCTCAAATTTGATGTAAATCGATGTAAATTTCTCTGAGTGATTATGTGATTTGATCAGTTCAAATCATGTTAAATCAGGGGTGTGGAACTCGTGGCCTTCCAGATGTTTTGGCCTACAACTCTTATCACCTCACACCATTGGCTATGCTGGCTAGGTCTGATGGTAGTTGTAGGCCAAAAGATATTGTAGGTCATATGTTGCCCAATCCTATGTTAAGTGAACTGGTGTAAAGGACACTATAAGCTTTACCAAACACATTTTTCTCTCTGAGACCCATTAGTAAAAATGCATTGTGACTTCAATACTTCTATTGGATTTGTGCATTATTTTTTTCTAATAAATACTGCCAAGTGGGTTGAATTTACATATAGGAACCTTTCCTTTCCTTTCCTTGTTTACTTTTAGGCATACCTTTTGTACACTAGACCATGTCCTTTATACTAGACCACTGAGGAAGACTTTTATGTCGAAACGTGTTTTGTTTATTAGGTATTGGCTATCTTTGGTATGGTTAGGCTTTTACAGCACAACAACATTGTATTCTCTCTTATTGTTTTGATGTATATTTTTAAACTACACAGATTAAAAAGAAATTATCATTAGATTTTGCTGTACATATTTATTATCACCGATAAGCCCAACCCAGTTGTTTCATTACTGTTAAGCACACCATGCAGAGAGGAAATCCATCCAGTGTAAGCAAGGGCATGGTTGCCCTGACATAGCTATTCTGGCATGCATGTAGTAGAGCTTTGATGCACATTGGGAGTTCTACATGATTGGAGGCTTTCCTATTCACTCTTGTATATCAGTAATGCTCTGTGTATATAATCCTTGTTTCCGGAGAGCATTCCATAACTATAAAGTGCCTGGGGAAATCCTTGCTAACACGAGGCTATGTGTGGACAGTGAAGCACTGAGTAGCTCTGGATTTGACAGTATTACTATTATGCATCTATATCACGTGTTGGTTTTGTTGTATACCTTCATTGTGTTACTGCTTTAGTTTTAGATCGTGAAAATATTCTGAGTAGTTCATTATAGCAACTATATTATAAATTTATTTTTGGATATTCAATCCACTATGTGAATAGGATCCACTTCCTGTTAACGGGAACGAAGTTAAATGAAAGTAAAGATAAATTGTAAACAGAGATAGAGATTAACTTCATCAATAATTAGTTAACTTGATAAAATAGAAAAATTATTTGGCCTGTGTTTAAGTAAAATATTTTAAACCCACGCTTCTTGAAACTTGGGTGTTTTCCAACAATTAACAATAGAAATAGAAATAAAAATGGTGCATTTAAAAATAATAAAATCACACAGTGAGCCAATTATTCAGTTAAAAGCTTTCATAAACAAAAATAGCTTAGCTTATTTCCTAAAAGCCAGCAGTGCCATCCCACCCTCCCAGGGTGGGAGCAACCACCCTGTTGCTCCCAGCTGATGGACTTTGTGGGAAAGTAACAGCTGGAGGAGGGCCTGTCTTCCATAGAAATAAATAATAATGATCTCATACTTAGGTGGGCTTTTATGGAAGAAGACCTTGTGAAGGCATGCCAAGTTTAAAACCTATTTTTTTCATTATAGTTTGTAATCAATACCATTATCTCTAAGTAGGTGTTATGTCTATGGCACCTCATCCCAGTTAAAAGATGGTCAGCTGCAGTTCCATATGCTTTTCAGGAGTAGCTCCATGTAAATTACATCATGCTAGTCAATGATAGTGGTTACAGAAGCATCCACAATGATTGCAAATCTTTATTCTCCCTCATTCCACAGCCACCAGATTGTGGTCCAGATTTTGGTCACCACTTGTAGATGTGGTGTAGAAGAAAAATTGAGCTGCATATTGTTAGCATACTTCAAACTGATCCTTCAGATAAACCAAAAGCTTGCTTGAATACTGCTTCTGAATATGGGGCTTTATTAATTATAATTTTATATAACCAGATTCCTGGCCAAACAAAAACAGGATATTGGGTAGGATACAGTATTGCACTACTGGAAGTGTGTTTGTGCAAGGGATTCCCCCCCCCCCCCATCTGCTCTGAACAGTTCCACAGCTTTCCGGATCAGATTTTGAGGGTGCGCAGGGAGGCAGAAATTACCGCTCCCGTAGCACTTATGGAAGCAGTTCCATCAGTGGGAAAACTTAAGGATACCATCCATTAAAAACATTAAAAAATTGCGTTACATTACAGTTCTCACTTACAATCATACAACACACTAAAACGCAGTAGACCCACACAGAGTGATAAAAGATTACAGCATCAAGCTCACATTGCTTAATATAGATGTGAAATATTAGGAGAGTAAGATGAAGCCACAATAAAGCACTCTTTAATTCTTGCATAATTACATTGTTGGAGCCACAGGATGTTTTTATCTTCTGTATCAAGAGCCAGAAGATAAAATCTGATAGATCCAGAAGGATCTGCATGGAGATATCCTGTTGACCTCCAAATGAAGATCATCAGCCAGGACTGCTAAAGCAGTCTTTGCTCCAGTACCAAGCCAAAAACTGCAGTGGAGTCTGTTTTTAAAACCTTGCATCTCTTAGGAATGTCTGAAGTTGCATTGTACCCCTTCTGACATGGAAACCAGAAATGTTGTAGCCAGAAATGTTATGGTGAAGGTGCTAAATGGTCAAGGAATCACTGCAAGTAAACCAGAACCTAAATATAGATGTACTGGTGTTTAAAGTTATTTAATTGTATTAAATATTAAAATAAGGTTCCACTGTTTGTATTTTTCCCAGTGTCTCTGGGATTTTATTTTGAAAAATAAAAAATAAATATTTAGGGAATGGATGAGCTACAATACCTGGAAGGGGCCAGACCCACACAGACCTCCTGTGGCCGTGGCCCTGAACACAAGTAAAAATGATACAAACAATTGCATCAAGAGCCTGCTTGAGACACCTCCAGTAGAGGAATTGTCTCAGAGGTAGGGGATATCCAAATCCAAATGAATCCTAGGCTGTAATCCTATATACGCACTTAGCCAGGAGTAAGTCCCATTGAACTCAATGGAACTTACTTCTCAGTAGACAGGTATAGGATTGCACTGTCAGGGCACAATCCTATGCATGTTTAGGCAGAAAAATGTCCCACAACTCCCAGCATTCCCCAGCTAGCCATGGCCAGCCAGAGTAGTTTATTACATCCATCAGAATTTTGGGAAACAGCTAGATCCATAAGTCTATGGACCAACTTAATTGGCTTCCCATCAGGGGTCCACAAATTCTGGCTGGCCATAGTAGCCAATCATTTTCTACTTTCCAGTGATGAAGTCCAATCCTGCTATGATATTGTATGCATTTTCAAAACAGATACAATTTTCACCGTTTTGAGTGAAGCTGTGTATGAATAAATTGGGCTTTATCTAGATTGATGAATACATGAAATGTTTTCTTTTTAAAAAGTTTACTTTTAATCTGTGATCCATTTCATGGCTTCTAACTATTTTTTTCCCTTTATAATAAATAACTGAGGTTGATTTCCCCTCTTCTCCCACAATTATATCATGTAATTGTTATTAAAACCAACAACACCATTACGCATTCTTGTACAGAACTGAAAATATTGGTTCATATGGATTTTGACCAGTATGATGCCTATTTTAATTCTTTTCTTGTCCCAAAAAAGTATTACAAAAATGGAGATGGAAGAATATTATAGATTAAAAGGGATTAAACCATGTCAACCATGGTTTTAAATACTACGGCAAAATACCGTCTGCTCACATCTTCTGTAGTTCTTTCCTAAAATATCAAGGAAGTGTTGCCATAAAAAAGTGAGACTCTAGATTTTGTTACAGCAAATATCTAGGTTTAGAATCTTTTGCAGTCCCTCAGCTTCTAGAGTTAAAGATTTGCGTTCCATCTACCTAGTAATAATAAGCTGCAGCAAAGATGCATTGAAATGAATAGTAGTCAGATTTTGGTGTGTTACTTTTGTGTACCGTACACTCAAGTATTATTTCAACTACTGCAGGAGATGGAAGAATAAGAGTTAACCACTGTACCACATGTAGGGAAGAGCAGTCCATTGAGGGTTAAATTGCAGAGTCTAATGGAATAATAACTGGTAGCACCATCTGCTGGCCTACTTCCGCAGAAGGAGTCAGTATTTTTAACGACATCTCTAATATTCATGCTGATGCATTTTGATGCTTTGTGCATTCATTTCTTTCTGTGTTTTGTTGGAATCTGGCTATCTGCTTACAGCTATTGTTGAAATTGTGCCGTTACGTGGAGGTTGACGGTTTTTCGTGTGGTAGATAAACCAGGAGACTCATGCTTGTCAAGGAAGGAATATGTTGATAAATCACAATGTGTATTTGTGGAAGGTTGTGTCTATCTTGGCTTTCGGCTTGCTAAATAGGCCATTTAGCAATCTTCTTTCAATGCTTTTCTCTTGAGCACTACCTCGGGTGGTGAAAAATCAGAGGGCAAGCCTTTGTCTAATGCCAAAAATGTCTTCAGTGAAGAGGCCAAGAGGAAGGGTAAGTGAAAGCTTGAATGAGTGGGAGGAGGAGGGGTTCTTTGGGCTAAAAGGCTAATGGGATTGAATAACCTTCCTTATTACTGGCTGCTGCTACGGGAGTCGTGCTGCATCGCCATCTTGAGCTTGTTGCTGTTTTCTCGAGTCTTGATGATTTGTTGTAGCCTGCAGGCCTTGGGGTGGCATTTACTTAGCTATCATAAACCCTGCTTTCTTCTTAGCGCTGCAGCACTGCTGTTAAGCTTTGATGAGGCACGTATAGAAAAATGTATCCAGTGAAGCGAACTGGATTTGGCCTGAAAATGTGTTTGGAAATACCTGGCTTTCCCCCATGCTGTAGTCAGAGGCACATTTATGGGTGAGAACATAACAGAATTGTTATCTGCTTTTCTTTTCTTTTTTGTCTGTTTGGATAGGAAATTCTTTCCATTCCTTACGTTGTTGTTTTTTTTAAATGTCCTCCATGAGATCGCAGAGAGGCTGCTATAATTGTTTATGCTAGAATCAGGAATTTCAATCTGCGTACAACAACCAAACAAAGGAACTGTTTAACTGTTTCCTGTGATCAGTTAAACATGAAATTCTAAACAAAGGGTATTTTTTTTGTAACTAATTGACTGAGATCATTTTAGTATAATAAGCACAGCTTTCCTGTGAAAGCCAATTCTGCTTAAATATCTTGCGTCTAACTATAAAACAACGCTTTATGTACAGATTATGTTATGACGTTAACTTTTATGTTATGTAAGTCTGTATAATTTGCTGTTGTTGCTTCGTCAGTACATGGTTTCTGTATCTTTGGCTATGTAGGCATTCAAGGTTGGTAAAGCAGAGTAAACCTACCTTTTTAAATATATAAATGTTCCTTTTACATGAGGGTTGTTTATAATTATTTGGGTCCTTGAATATTTTAAAAGATCTTTCTGCCATGAAGAAAACATTTTATTACATTTAAAAATGCAAGGGAGAAGATAGTGAGAATAACCAATAAGCAGCTGTATAAATAAAAACTCATTTAAATTATGCTGATATGTTTTATGTACAGTGATGTAGCATGAGTAGGCCTGTAAATGTAAATTCATTTACAACTGGAGTAAAATAGAACAGAAAATACAGGAGTAAATAAGGGAATAAAAAGTAAAATGGAGAATGTGAATAAATGCAGTTGGAGTAAGAGTGATATTATGGCCCACCCACATCAGTGCTTGAAGACTGGAAATTGGACCCTCCCCAAACATAGCTACTAATCTAGTGAGCTATGTATATGCACTCCCTTTTCTTCTTTTCTCTTTTTACAAGGTTGTAAACATTTCAGATCATGAAAATTATACGGTAGAGAATTTTCAGACTTGGGATAAAAGTTTTTAGAATTTTCTTTTTTAATACGAACAGCTGCCATCTCTTATAACAGAAAAAGCAACTCTGAATAGTTTTGATGTTTAACATTTAAATGTATGTTTCCTCTTCTGTCTTTTTATTACACAAGCAAAAACTGTCTGGCCTAATATTTAGTAATTTTGGTATGGCCAAAAGATATGGCTATAATAGGTACCACACATTTTTCTAAATATTGGTTATCATGAAGAATACAGAGAGAAGTTTTTTGGATTTTCCCCGTCAGTAATATAGCTTTAGCAAATGATGTTTTTATACTGGCTTCTTATGAATTTGTTACAAAATTTAAATGTTTAATTTTATTGCACTTGCTTGCAAATATCTAACTTTATTCTATATGAATAACTATATGACTAGATTTGGGGTCTAGGTTGCAATGAAAATATCCCTCTACCAGCTCCAACATGGGGCATGTCCACCTTGGCAACAACAATACATCCACAGAAACTCCACCGGTATAGATCTGCCGACAGCTGTATTAGCACCAGCAGTAGGACCCAAAACAGGGCATTCCAGGCATGGGGAGGAGGCAGACTCTGATCTGTTGGATCCAAGGGTTCTTCATTCCCCTGAGAGGCCCCAGGATTAGGCCTGTCACCTATGTCAGCCTGGAACTGGCACAGGTATTTTCCTTCCTTTTAAAAGCAACGGGAGTGATCATTTTAAAAAAAGAACCACCAGGGGAGAAAAAAGAAACAACACTCCCACCTGTTCTGGCTGGTATGAGCCTGTAGGGCTTTGGAAGTGGCAGACAATCCACCATTTCACTGCCCCACACACACACCTGCAATTAGGATTGTTCCATCTGGCTGCAATCCTAAACACGCTTACTAAGGAATAAGCTCCATAGAACACAGTGGGGCTTACTTCTGAATAAACACAATGGATTGCGCTGCCTGGCTGGAATTATATGCATATATACTTGGGAGTAATCTTCATTGAATACACTGGGATTTCTGGGTAAACATGTATAGGCTTGCACTGCAAATCTTCAGTATAAGACAATGTATTTGCCTTAGATTATTAACCTATTTTTTTTTCTTGCAGCCTCCTTCCACCAAGAAAACAGATGGTTCGGGGACATATTCTAAGTTGCAGAATACCCAGGTGAAGTCTATGTCTGAGAAGAAACAGAAAAAAAAAGTGGAATCTGAAAGTAAGCAGGAGAAAGCTAATCGCATAATATCGGAGGCAATAGCAAAAGCAAAAGAGAGAGGGGAGAGAAACATTCCACGAGTAATGAGTCCAGAAAACTTCCCAAGTGTTTCAGCAGAAGGAAGAGAAGAAAAGAAGGGCAGAAAAGTTAAATCCAAACCAAAAGACAAAGAAAGCAAAAAGCCCAAAACTGGTTCTTCTTCGAAAACTAAAGAGAGAGCAAAAATTGGGTAAGTAGGCTAACATTCTCTTTTATGAAAGCTTAACACCCTGACCCTAACCATGCCTATGTGGAGGTAACTCCCTTTGTTTTCAGTGGGACTTGAATCCAAGAAGGTATGCATGAGATTGTAGGCATTTGGAAGAGTTGAGATATTACAGTGAGGGTTCATGAGGGATTTACAAGGGTTCATGACGTAATTAGATAAATTCTATGAACATCTTGTTGTCTATATTTTTTCTTTGTCATTGGATGGCACTGCATGGATGCAAAAAGTCCTGGGGATACTTAAATTACCACAGCAAGTGTTGGAATCACTCATTTAAGTGGCACATTTGCTGCTGATTTAGTACTAATCAAGTCCTGATTGAGATAAAATACAGCATTTGTGTATTCATTCTTAAATGAAGCACATATAAAACAAAATCTCAGGTCTTGTGATATTTTCCAGTCACTATGGGTTTGCTGGTTGTTGGGGTTTTCTCCCCCTTCTAAAGAATGATGACACATTCAATTCTAGCATCTTCAGTCCATACAGAAGCTGCCATTCCTCAAGCTTCTAAATAATGATATATAATTTGGACATACCTTATTTTAAAAATCCAAATCTTCATTGCACTTTTTTCTGGGGCATTTCTTTTTAATAGCACATATAATGATTTATTATTTATTCAATAAATTTATATCCATATTTCCACCAAAAAGTGGCTTATTTAAAATCTGAAGTATTTTTAGACTTTTATAATTGCTCCTGGTTTCTAGATGTCTCCTAGATTCTCTCTACAGAGAAAAAAGGGATATTTCTTGATATAATTTGTTCTTCCCTCTCTGCCAGAGCTAGTGAGTGTTGCCAGGATTATAGCCAAAATGGGGCTACTGAGAAACAGAGAAGTAACAATGTGCTTGGGGGAATCCTGAATCTTATAGAAGTACCAATATATATAAACACCTAAGGGGGGAACCTCCCACAAAACCAGCCCAATGAGGACTGAGCATGCTCAGTAGCCACAGAATGTATAGCAACAGTTGGAAAAGAAAAGCTAAACATGGTGGGGGAGGAGTGGAAGGTTTTTCTTGGAAGGAAAGGCTGGCTGGAACCCTAAACAGGACCATCCTTTTAGAAGGGAGGATATACTGAAACATTTTGTTGCAGGTCACATTTGTTTATATACAATATCCCAGGTTTAGTCAAAACCAGTGAAGTGTTGGCTTACTTTGTATATATTATAGAGGATGTCTCTGTACTGGCTTAAATCTTTCTCCTATTTAATATTTGTTCTATTGCATAATTTTGCAAGTATTTTTTCCACATTACAGCTTCTGCTTATGACCACTTCCTACATTTCCTATCATTTACATTATAACAATATTGTCTCTTGCTATAACATCTGCCTTCTAGACCACTAAAATGTACAGAAAGTATATAGTGGCCTTTGTAGTTCTTTTTGCATTGCTGGTGTATTTTAAAAACATTTTATTATCTGTCTTTGGTTTACTGCTTAATGATCTTTCTTAATGATCTTTCTGGTATTCCTTGCACAACTTCGAGTGACTGTTAATGCAAAACTTTTAAACAAATGGGTTGATGTTTGACATCTCCCTGGGACCTCTTGTATAATGGTGCTTCAAGGTTCGATTTCATCTGTGCTTATGCTCAAAGTGGAAATGAGGATGATACGGAGACTCTTGGAATAAGGGTCTCCATGGGTTTCAACTTCTGATAAAGTGTCTAAGTTTGTGGCTTGTATTTTTGTTACACAATGACTAAAATTTCATGGTGACTGAAATGTCCAAATGTAGAAATGGACAGAAATGCTTTCCATCTGACATGAAGTCTGCAGACTTTCCTTTACTTTCAGACCTATTTTCATAGAGAACATTGAAATCTATTGAAAGAAACTTGTAACCAAATGAATTTCAATTTGGAGTGTCGATAATCTTGCCCACATTTTTTTAAATGAAAATTAAACATGCTTTCATCATGGTGTACGCTTAATTTGTTATATACTTCGTCACACAATTCTACACAGGGTAGTCTTAGGCACTACCTCTGACTTCAGCAGAAAAATACTAATGCTATTGAGTTTGTATTTAAGTATATCATGCTTTCATAAGAATTATATGTACAAATACAGTGTCAGGTACAGTGAAAATCTAGACATTTTTAACAGCTGAAGAATGTCCACAGTACATTTGTGGAATGCCCCAGTGTATCTGCCTTTTTCTACTCTGCTTTTGTGCCTATGTTGCTTCCTTTGCTTGGAACATTCTTCAACTCTCTCTTGATCAAGCACATTTCTCTTCTTTAAGTTGTTTATTTGTATAGCATCATCTATGTATATGGTCCTTTACAAAGCACAAGTTAGGCAGATCAGGGGAAAGAGAAGAAGGAGAGGCAAATGGAGGCAGCAATAAACAGAGAAAAATAGGTAATTATTTCAGTTAACTAATTATGCTTAATTACAGTACTTAAGATATTAAACCTCAGTTCTTCATCATGACCTATTTATTCAGAAAAGCTTTCCCTTAACCACTCTGTAGACCCTGTTAACTGCATATTCATTGCATCTCCAGAACCCATTACCATTCCCCCAGCACATAGCTCTCTCCATCCACCTTTAATTTGTCTTGTCCATCTAATGTAGCTTGTAAGCAGCCTCTTGGAGACTCTGTGGTCTTGTTTGGATATAATGATAAAAACTAAGTGTGGTGCGACCACACTTGGAATACTATGTACAGTTGTGCTCACAGCACCTCAAAAAGGATATTGTAGAGTAGGAGAAGGTGCTGAAAAGGGCAACCAAAATGATCAAGGGGTTGGACCAAATCCCATATGAGGAAAAGTTTCACCATTTGGGGCTTTTTAGCATGGTGTGGAGAAAGTAGATTGGGAAAAGTTTTCCCTTCTGTCATAGTACTAGAACCCAGGTTCATCCAGTGACGTTGAATGGTAGGAGATTCAGGATAAATTAAAGGAAGTACTATTTTACACAGCACACAATTAAACTATGCAATTTGCTCCTACAAGATGTACTGATAGCCACCAACTTGGATGGCTTTAAAAGGGGATTAGATAGGTTCATGGAAAATAGGGCTATCAATGGCTACTAGTCATGATGGCTATATATTGCCTGCAGTATGCCTCAGAATACCAGTTGCTGGGGAACACAAGTGGGAAGATGCTGTAGCTCTCATTTCCTGCTTGTGGGCTTCCAATAGTCATCTGGTTGGCCATTGTGGGAATAGAATGTTGGACTAGGTAGGCCTTTGGTATGATCCATCATGGCTTTTATGTTTTTATGGTGTTTTTGTTACAAGAGTAAGCCTAGGCAGAGCTTGAGTTCATCTGCTACCCTATCCCTTCACCTCCTCCAGTCTGGCTGTGAATAGAAGGTTTCAAAGCTTTCACTTCACTTTTTGATTAGCCAAAGTTTAGTGTTTCATCTGAGCCTAGACAAACTGCTTAACTATGGTTTACTAAAGCAAGCCAACTTCAAACCTTGATTTATGAAGCTGGCTTGTATCAATAAGCCATAGTTAAGATTAACTAGAGTTTCATAAGTTACATTAAACTGTGGTTAATCAGCTGCATGGGCATATTGAAGGAGGAGAGGGAAGGGGGAGAACATGAGCCCAAGGCTCACATAGGCTCATTCTTGTAACAATACACCATACATCTGAACGAGGCCCATGTTGTCTTATTTTTATACAGTGCTTAGCACAACGTTGACCGTAAATAGATATGTTGTAGTGGTGTGAAAAGAAAGAAAAGAGAAATTATAAATAAAACTAGAATGGGAGTTTGGAGTTTGAATATGTCTCCTTCCAGGACATTATCCATGCCACATAGGGAAAGATGCTTCTCCTCAGTCTGATGAGGGGATGGGGTGGGGGAAGTCACTCCTTACACAATATATACAATCAGTCAAACTTAAAATTCTGTGTAGTGTTGGGACAGATGTTCCATTGCCAAGCTGAGGGGACTTAACCAATATGAGGGGACAGGTTGATAGTCCAAGAACCAATTATTTCTAGGGCGGTTACCCCAAATGAACAGTGTTAGGGCTGGCACAGGAAGCCAAAGGGAATCCAAGCTGGAGCTAGGGGTAAGTCAGGACACAAACAGACATAAGTGTAAAGAACAGGGTCTTGGAAGCAATACACAGTGGGTATTGCACAGAGCCTGTAGAAAGAGGAAGTTTATATAGGGACAAGGGTGAACTGTGGCCAACTAAGAATAGGAAGGTGGGGCAAGGTATGAGCTCTGAACTGAGGCTACCTGGGTGGTATATTATCTCGTCCCCAGAAGAACCCGAGTTAAGACCTTTATTGCCTTACAGAAGGCAAATCTGATCTATTAAGTGTCTCAGAGAAAATGTTGATATTGGGCAGATCTCCTCCCCGTGATATCCAGTCTATAGATATAATAGTTCTTAATGCTGCAGAGGAAGGGGTATTTGTGCGACAACTAATGCACCAAAAGGAACAGATTCTTTATAAATGTATCCAGATCTGTTTCAAGACCAATAATAGCCTGAACCTATGCAGAGTTAGGTGGTCCTAAGCCTAGAGATGTGAAGGCTTGGAAAAACCCCCCCCCCAGACAACTTAGGGAAAAAACGGGAGGGTTTCTGGGGGGGGGGGTTCCAAGGACACTTTTTCCCTTAAAATTTTGAAAAAATGAACCTTTGGATTATGAAATATTTTCTTTAAGAATTTAAGTCAAGGTGTTTATATATTGTTACTGAGCTCCTACTCTCCCATAAATGATTTCTAAAAACTATGTATTAAGTCTTTTATAGAAAGACTAGAGATGTAAAATGTCTGGAAATAATGAAGCCAAGGGGAAAAAATGTTTTTTAATCCTCTCTATAAGATTCTCAGCATAGTTACTTCCATTTCTTATTCAAATCATTGATTCAATGCATCTTTTATTGATAAATATTTTGGGATGCTCCAAGTCATTCTCAGTACATTCTTGACAGTTTGAATTTTGTTCTATGGGGTCCTGTGTTTCTAAACTTGTCTTCCTCTGCCTCCCATTCTTCTGCTTCTTCTGGCTCCTAGAATGATTCAGATGTTTCAGGGACTACTTGCTGAAGTTCCTTCTGGTCAGACATAAACTAGGAGCCTAAAATAAGTTATGTATAACTTGGCTTGTTCATAAAATTAATCATGTTTGGTATATCAAAAGTTCAGACAATAATTACAAATTTACTGAGTTCACTTTTTAACGTTTTCAAATATAATGATAATTTTAAGAGCAAACCAAGTTATAAATAATATAATTTTAGGAACATAAAGCCTGCTTTATGTTCCTAAAGCGGCCTTCCTCAACCTGGTGCCCTATAGATGTTTTGGACTACATAAGAACATAGGAGCCATGCTGGATCAGACCAAGGGTCCATCTAGGTCAGCGTTCTGTTCACACAGTGGCCGACCAGCTGTCAACAGGAAACCCACAAGCAGGACATGAATGCAACAGCACCCTCCTGCCCATGTTCCCCAGCAATTAGTGTATGTAGGCTTACTGCCTCTGATACTGGAGGTAGCACAGAGGCATCAGGACTGATAGCCTTCTCCTCCAAGACTACAATGCCCAGCATTCCTGACCACTGGCCATCCTGCCTGAGGCTGATAGGAGCTGAAGTCCAAAATATCTGGAAAGCACCGGGCTGGGGAAGGTTGTCCTAAAGCAACAAAGTTGCTTTAGATCTGTAAAGTGTGCTAAAAAAATAAGTTCCTTATTTTTCTATTTTTCTAAAAAAAAAAATTTTTTCTGAAAAAAGGGGGGGAAACGGGCTTTTTCTATTGCTTCAAAATTTCTGGAAATCTTACATTTCTGCCTAAGTCCGTTCAAATCTGGCATTCTTAGGCATACTTAACTTCATAAGATTGGGCTGTAAGGCAATTCAATCCTACAGAATGAAATTATTTATAAAAAATTAATGTATTAGTACTTTATAAAGCACTCTATATAGTGTTCATAGGAGTTCATATGTATCTCATGAACAATCCTGACAACAAGCACTGTAAGGTAGATCAGTATTATCCACATAATCAAAATGGGAGGCTGAGTGTAACTGGCTTGCTACCTAGTGTGTCCATGGCTAAAGTGAGAAGTTAACCACTTCCCAAATCACACCTTTAGCCTCTACATGATACACACGATCTAAAAAATCCTCCTGATTTACAGCTTCAACTTGTTAATGGATACCCCAGAAATATGTTTGCAATGGTGAGGTTAAAATCAACTGCATGTAACCATGCAGGGAGATAGTAGCACAAATTATTTGTCACATGCAACGTCCTGTTCTTGATTGTGGATCAAGCCCACGTAGGGATTTCCTGTGTGAAATGTACTTAGACACGGGTTTGGACTATATGACCTTCAGGTGCATTTCAGAATTATGAGTCATAAAATTGGCAAGACAAATCATGTGCAATGTGGAGGCTTGCCGGAATGGTCTGGCTGCAGCAGCTGTAGCATAATGAGTAAGGGACAATTTTCTTCTTTAATGAAAAAAGAAAAGGAAGTGTAGAAGATGTGGGGATATCTGTTGTTCAAAGCATATTTTCAAGTGGGGGTTAATTATGTGTTTGTCAGCGAATGGATGTAGTAGGATTATTAATGTATCTTAGTGACAATTCCTTCTGAATTCTAATCTTTACAGTTCATCACTTATATGCATATTTTGGAAAAAGCAGTGTTGAGGGATATTGTGTGTGTGGCTGAATGCTAGGCCTTTCGCTTGTTCTGTGTTCGCATACTTTTGTGAGTGGATGTCTGCAAGCAATGATGCCCAAAGTTTTTAAAAATGTTTTTGAGGGACCTTGCCTGGATCATGATTGGAGTTTGGGCATAGATCTTCATTGAATTCAACAGAGGCTATGAACAAACAAAAAGTCTGTTTCAATATATGGTTCTTTTCTATTTGTTTTTTTTAATGATAAAAGTTATTGCAAATAATTTTTATATTCTGTGACTCTTGAATTCAGGTGGAGGTGAACAATAGAAATGCAAGAAGGCTTTACCATGCTGCCGATTTGGATATTGGTCCCATGGAGTTACATGACCTCTCTTTAATTTGTTGCAAATGTGGTGGTGGTATCTTTTGCTCTTTGCTGAGATTTTCAAAGTGTCTTCCTTCCATTGAGAAAAGATTCCTTCAATGCTGTGGTACATGTGATAAATCTGTCTTTTCACCTGATTGCATAGTAGGACAGTATATTCATTTGTGCAAGATTCTCTCACCCAGTTTGACATCTCTGTCTATTTATGTGCAAAGCTAGCCCATGTGTATTTAAAGTAAGCTAAAATTAATTTGGTTGACTTGGTGTCTTCAAACATCTTGGAATTTTGATGGCTACAAAACTTGCTTAATTGGCTAGTGTTGAGTGGAAGACCTGATTTTACAGTAATAAGTTGGTAGCATTAGCAGACAATTTTTTTCGAGGCTTTCATTATTGTGTTCAACAGGGATCTAATTAGGTTTTTCACTGCTTTTCAGAGCTGGCATCTATCTGCTATGGGCTTCCTTGACTGATTATGCAGAATAATGCCAGTACAATAGTAAGCCTTAAGGTTCATTGATAACGAAAACTAGGCTTCTGTCAGAAGAATATTGTAATGAGTTCCCTGGCTTGTCCTTTATTTTAAAAATGATTTGACATTAAAGAATGATTGTTCTTTATTATAGCCATCCAAATGTGACTCCCACTTAATGTAGGAACCTAATGACAAGTAACATGCTCTGGTAATGTAAATAATAATGCAAATAAGATCAGGGTGCTTTCATTAAGTGTTTTTAGTCTTTCCTGTTCTTATAAAGGCCTCTTGCAAATTAGACTTAAGCTTGCCCAGCACGATAAATCGATGTGCAAAAAAAATACCTTTCTACTTTGAGAATGTTCCAGAAAAATGTCAGGTTTTTTTAATCTCCATCTGAGAATAATAAAAGGGCTTTCATGAAAAATGGTAGGTACAGTGGCAACCTTTAAAACAGTTGTTTCTAAGAGAGCACTTAATGGTAGGCAATAGCTAATAGCCATATACCTGAATTTTAACAAAAGGGATAAAAGCGGCCCAGGTGACCACTAAGGATAGTTTGAGACCAGAAAGAAAAATGTTTTTTACTGGAAACCAAAGACAGTGGTAAAAAAGAAAAGAAAAAAGGATTTTACAATAATTAAATATATACTTTGAGACTAGTCATTATGTATTGCAGATAGTCCCAGTTCTGTGAAGCATCAGCATCCCAGATGTGTACATGCCTAATATGACTAAAATTGTAACCCTAATTTCTGCCATTTTGAACCACACTACTCATACATATTGTTTATATACAGTGCTTTACTCTCACATTTTAAGTTGTTGGTACTTAAGGTGAAGAGTTCAGAGAGATGCTCTGGAAAACAGTACAGAGACTTGTATATTTGGTTTTGTATACAAACGGTCTGAAATGGCAAGTTTAGTGTGAAAACAGAATCTAGGAAAAAATTGCTACAGGGTGTAGACTGTTAACTTTTTAATCTCTTTAATGTGTGAGAATGTAGAATAGGGTAGGCAAACTTGTTCAGCCATGTAGGCCATGTTAAAACCTAATGAACCAGGAGGGTTGTAGCTACTTTACCTGTTAAAGATTTAACAGGGATCTGCTTTGGGACAGTAGCAGAAGGATCTCCTGCTTGAGCATATAGGACAGTGTAAGACAGGGGTAGGCAGACTTCAGGTTTGCAGGATCCACTGTTTTTTACTTGAACCCAGAGATCCACCAACCAGAACCTAGTGTAAAAGACATACACATGTTCCTCACAGCATCTGGGGTAAAGACTGTATGTGTTCCACCTCCCACATGCATTTTTAAGTTTTTGTTAGGGGCCCAAATGTTCAGCCCTGAAATAGCCGGTAGAAGCATCTGTCATTAAATCGTCCATGTTCAGAACCTGTAAAGTTACACAACAGAACATACTTTTTATACATGTTCCTATAACATGTATAAAAATGTATATAATAAGATTTAATGCTGTGAGCTGGTAAATTTTGTAATCTCTGTAGATTGCTGCTTAATTCTAACATTATTCGCTGTTTGCATATGTATGAATGGGTGCACCACTTATTTAATCCAGTTTTATCTAGACATTTCTGTTTTTAAATATGCTACAGCTAAAATTGGTTCAGTTAGCCCCTTATCACTACTCTTAATTATCTTCCAGTGGCCAGTCATGTTTACTGTTTTTGATGTATAATAATTGCACTAAATGAATAAGGCCAAAGCTTTGGGGGTGGGTGTGTCGGTGTCTGTGAAGCAGCAGAAATTTCTATTCTAAAGCAATTCTCTCACTGCTACATAGTAATTATCAAATCTACATTATGTAAAGTATGCATCTAAGGACATCTCTTTATCTGAATTTGAGTTTGATTGTAATCACATTGTGATTATTTTGAGAATGCATTGAAAAGCAGCACTTGTCATATTTTAAATATGGAAAATTATATGTATTTGCAGCCCTCTGATTAAAACTAGATGGAGTGATATTAATATTGCCCCTTTTTCTGTAACCCTTTGAATATAAACTCAGAAATAATTAGCACTGTTGCATTAGGAATATAATCTCCCCACAGTTCTGTAGTCATTATCAGTTGTTACTGCTGAAATTGTTTCTGTACTACTTGGTGTTTCAAAATTCTGAATTGTCAACTTGAAAATGTTACGGGTATGCTTACTCTGTATCGTATATAAAATAATAAAATTATATAATAATTTTTACATCAATAACTTGTTTCATGTATCGAATAATTAGCATTTCCAGGCATATGTGTAGATCTTCTCCTATAGTTGTCTATCCTTCCAGTAAAATAAACCATATTTCCATGGAGGAAAACTGAAATCTTCCTCCTTAGTCCAGCACCTCAGCAGGATTAGGAGGAAATTTTTAAATAGTATATCTTTGATGTTAAATCCCCCCCAACTTTGTCTTTTGTTTCAACAGCAAGCTTATTATTACTCTGGGTAAAAAACAGAAGAGAAAAAATGAGTCTTCAGATGAAATGTCTGATGCTAAGCAGGCTATTCAGCAGCCATTCAAAGATGAGACATCTCAGGTATTTGAAAATTAATGCTTTTAGAAAACTTTCTTGAAGCATTAACTCAGTCCCGCCATCCATATTCTGCCCATCCACAAAAAGTTTTGCAGATGTTTGTCAATACACTATTTCAGTTTTATACAATTCCATTGTAGAAGAGACGATCAAACCGACAAATTAAAAGGAAGAAGTATGCAGAAGAAGGTGAAGGAAAACAATCTGAGGAAGAAGCCAAAGTTTTGGTAAAAATAAAAAAGAATTCTGCTCCTTTGCCTGCTGAACAGCCTTTACAATTATTTGTGGTGAGTATAACTCTGATTGTGGTGTTTACCTCTTGCAGCTGTCTATATTTTGTTTAAAAGGTTACCTCTACATGGTTGGCCTTATCTAGGCAATGCAAATTGCAGGTGCCATTTGCCATTAAATTTTGTGCAGTGTAGTATTGTGACTTTGCCTGAGGCAATATCTCCCATGCTGTGCTACGTGGCCAGTCTACAAATTGGAGGACTTGGCTTACTGAAGTCCCATCACCTTATACCCAAGAGCCAGAAATACAGAATAGTGAAAGCTGCAGTACTTCAAATTATTTTCCCTGTAATCCTTATTGAAATGAGTGATAGCTATAGGGGAACAGCACACGGTGCATTGCACTCTGTGCTCCATCTAGAATACTTTTGCTTAGTTTTAGTGATTCCTTGTACGGGTGAGAGCTCCTGTGCAAGTGCTCAGTGGAGTGGGTACCACTTTGTGTGCTCAGGACAATGAATGTGCAGAGCTGCACACTTCAGTGAAGTGAAAGAGAGTCTGCTTACTCTAAAGCACACATAGGGGTCTGCATCGATAATATGTGGCACCTGTACCATGTAATGGATTCTGTATGCAAGCAACTGAGAAATCTAAATATATGTTGTTGGTATGTGGAATATTAATTCTTTCAGCTGAATTAATATTGATGGCAGATCAGTACAGCAGAATAAAAGTGTATTTATGAGGATTTCTCCCTTAAAAAACTAGAAGCTGAATAACCAATGGCATTATGTTGAAAAGTCCCAAGGACAAATAATTTTCTATTTCGAGGTGATAAGAATTAATCCATAACAATAAACTTGTGAGGTAGGGGCAGAGATTAAATATGTCGCATTTTCCCTCCTCTTCTATTTCACTCCTTATTCATTTATCAGATAATTCATTATCAACAGGGTGAGGAGGCAAGGGTAGTCAACACTTTCCCACCTTCTGCTAGTAAATAACTTAATTTTTCAAATAAACAACAAAAACAACAAACAGCTATGGAGGTAGAAAGCCAGCAGAGGTGTGGGAGCTATCCAGTTCATTGCACTGTCACATGTACAACTATCTGCCTGCTGGACAGAAGTGTTGGTGTGTGTTTAGTGCAATGAGCTCCTGGCTCTCAAGGGATAGGTTTGTTCTATTTATCAGTGGCTACTAGTCTTGATGGCTATGTGCAACCTCCAGTACCAGAGGCAATGAGCCTAGGTACACCAGTTGCTGGGGAACATGGGTGGGAGGGTGCTGTTGTGCTCATGCCCTGCTTGTGGGTTCCTGGTTAACAGCAGGTTGGCCACTGTGTGAACAGAATGCTGGACTAGATGGATCCTTGGTCTGATCTGGCCTGGCTCTTCTTATGTTCTCTTGAAGCCAAAATTGGTAAACTGGAGAAACTGAATAAACCAGAGAGATTTGTGGACAAAACCTTTGGGGATGTGATAGCAGTGTCCCAATCCCAGGATGACAGCTCCTCTTGGGGAAGAAGGATGTAACTTTGAGGAAGAGAGAAATGATCCTTAGAAAGAATCCATTCTTTGGGGGATGAACAGATACCCTTCTGCACCAAGGATATGCAGTGGGGAATTCCATCATGACAAACATAAGACAGCTGGGGTTGTGATGAGCATGAAGACCACTTGATGAATTGCCTGCCTGGTGCAAAAGTTGCAGATAACATATCTAGCTAGCCTGGTAGTGCTAGATGGTGGGGTAGCAAGTAGGGGTTTAGATTTGTTAGGCACTGGAGAACATTTTGGGATAAGCCAGGCCTGCACAAAAGGGACGGGCTCCAATTTAATTAGAATGGAACCAGACTACCAGCGCTTAGTATTGAAAAGTGTCACAACAGCTTTTAAAATGAATGCTGACAGGAGCTGGGGAGCTTCTGGTTCAGGCTGAATCTTCCTTAGGGGATGAAGGCGAAAATGATTCCAATTGCTCAAGCAAGGACAGGGTGGAAATAGATTGCAAGCATAAACTAAACACATGATAGCCAGTCAAAGGGCCACAGGGGGAAAATGCACATGTCAGAAACATCTGGAGAAAGACACTATGTAAAGGTGTTTCTGTGCAAAGGCTAGAATCCCCCAAGCCAAGATGGGAGAACTGGAGCGCTGGATTTTAAAGGTGAACATAGATATAGTAGATATAGAGAACCAGTGGGATACAGTTGTCTTTGGATATAAAATTTATATGAAGGACAGGGGAAAGCATATTGGGGTGGTGTCGCTCAGTACATCAAATACGCTATAGTGTCACGGTAGAAACCTTAAAGGAGCAAACTCCTCCACAGAATAATTGTGGATGATAATACCAGGCCCGAAATATAATTTAGAACTGGGGACATGACGTTGTCCCCCTGACCAAATGTTCTTGGCAATCTTGAGATGGAGAATGAAATTAGGGAACCATCCAGAGGAGAAGGAGTAAATGGGTGATATCAGTTATGCAGTTTATCTTCACATAGACTGGATAAATGCATGTTCCGGTCTCAACAAAAAGGTGTAAAATTTCTCAATATCATAGAACAAATAGTGATGAAACAGTGGCTGTAGAATCAATTGGGGTGGGCGGGCAACCCTGGACTTAATCCTAAATAGTGCCCAGGACTTCGTGCAAGATGTGAGTGTTGTTGAACCGATTGGAAGTGGCAACCACAGTGCTGTCAGATATAATTTATAAGTGGGAAATTGCCAAGGAAGTCCAACACAGTCACATTTGACTTCAAAAGAGGAAACTTCTCTAAAATGAGGGTATTGGTGAAAAGCAAGAATAGAAAGGAAAAGTCAGGAGAGTTGAAACTCTCCAGAATGCTTGGGAGTTACTCAAAGCTACGATTATAGAAGGTCAGCCAGAATGTATACTGCAGGTCAGGAAAAGCAGCACAAAGTCCAAGAGGTCACTAGCATGGTTAACAAAGCTATTTAAAAAAAGATTTCCTTCAGAAAATGGGAGCATTACCCAAATGAGAAGAGCAAAAAGGAACACAAACTTACACAAAGGCAATGTAAGCAAACAATAAGGGATGCAAACAAGATTTTGAGGAGCATATCACTAATAATGTTAAGATCAATAATAAAAAATTATTTAAATACTTCAGAAGCAGGAACCCAGCAAGGGAGGCAGTTAGACCATTGAACGACAACAGGGTTAAAGGGGCACTAAAGGAAGATAATGAACTTGAGCACACTCTGGGAGAGAGCGGAGGACAGGAAGGCTTGGTGTGCTGGGGTCACGAAGAGTCGGACACGACTTAACGACTGAACAACAACAAAAGGAAGATAAGGAGATTGCAGAGAAGCTGAATGAATTCTTTGTGTCTGGCTTCACTGCAGAAAATGTAGGGCAGATACTTGTGCCTGAACTGATATATTTAAGAAGGGGAGTCTGAGGAAATGAAGGAAATAGTGAGATAAGTGCACTCAAATGTGATGTTGCTGATCTTGTAACAAAAATATGTAGTATGCCCCTTTCCAGAAGACTGGAATGTGGCCAATGTAATGCCAGTTTTAAAAAGAAGATCCAGGAAATTACAGGTTGGTTAGCTTAACATCTGTTTTGGGTAAATTAGTGGGAAACACAGTGAAAGATAAAATTATCAAGCATATAGAAGGACAAGTCTTACAGAAAAAGAATCAACATGGTTTCTGCAAAAGTAAGTCCTTTCTCACTAAACTTTTAGAATTCTTTGAGAGTGTCAACAAACATGTGGATAGAGGTGATCTGGTGGACATTGTTTACATGGACTTTAAAAAGGCTTTTGACAAAGTCCCTAACCAAAAACTCCTGAGATAACTTAGTTGCCATGGGATAAGAGGTCCTCTTATGGATTCATTACTGGTTAAAGAATAGAAAGCAGAGAATAGGAATAAATGGATAGCTCTCATAATGTAAATAGTGAGGTCTATCAGTTATCTGTATCGGGACCAGTGCTTTTTAATTCATTCATAAATTATTTGAAGCTAGGGGTGAGCAGTGGCCAAGTTTACCTGCAACATCAAATTTTTTGGACATCTCCAAACTGGGGCAAAGGGAGTTAAAATGGCAAATGCAATTCAATGTAAGCAAGTGTAAAGTGTTGCACATTGCAGCAAAAATCCTAATTCATGTGTACACTGATGAGGTCTGCCTGGTGGTCTCAGATCAGGAAAGGTATCTTGGGGTTCGCAGTCAGCGAGGGAGTGGAACAGGCAGGAAAGGGTTAACTCCCACCTCTGTGTAACAGCTCAATGAAAATGACAACCCAGTGTACAATTGCTGTGTAAAAGGCAGATTCCATGTTTGGGATCATTAGGAAAGGAATTGAAAATAAAACTGCCAATATCATTATGTCATTAAACTAATCTATGGTGTGACCACACTTGGATTACCATATATAGTTCTAGTCACTGCATCTCAAAACATAATTGCAGAGCTGGAAAAAGTGCAGAAACAAGTGATCCAAATGAACAAGAGGCTGGAGCAATTTCCCTATGGGTAATGCTTATAACGTTTGGGGCTTTTTAGCTTAGAAAAAAAGGGTGAGTAAGGGGGGACATGTTAGAGGGGTATAAAATTAATACATGGTATGTAGAAGATAGGTAATATTAGAAGCTGGGGTCATCCAATGAAGCTGAATGGGAGATTCAGGACAGATAAAAATAAGTACTTCTTCACACAGAACAGTTGAACGATGGAATTCGCTACCACAGGATGTAGTGATAGCTGTCAACATGACCGGTTTAAAAAGGGGATTAGACAAATTCATGGAGGATAAGGCTATCAATAGCAGTATGCCTCTATATACCAGTTGCTGGGGAACATGAGAGGGAGGGTGCTATTGCACTCCTGTCTTGCTTGTAGACTTCCCATAGACATCTGGTAGGCCACTGTGCAAACAGAATTTTGAATTAGATAGGCCTTCGGTCTGATTCACCATGGCTCTTTTTATGTTCTTATGATCTTACCAACAGCTAAAATCAGAACTGCCTTTATCGAAGTAAACTCTTTTCGTCTTTTCCCCACCTGTACGTATAGGAGAATCCAAGTGAAGAAGATGCAGCAATTGTAGATAAAATTTTATCTTCCAGAATTATAAAGAAAGAAGTGAGTAAACATGGGAGTATGGGTTTCTGGTTCACAATTATAAAATAATATAAATGAATCTTGAAAAACAGAATACTGTGTACTTTTTCAGATTACTGGGGGAGTGACGGTGGAAGCAGAGGAATTTTTTGTTAAATACAAAAACTAGTAAGTATTGCAGTTAAGTTGCTATATATTTCTGTTCCCACATTTTTGATGGCATATGGTGAGGTGTTTAATGCATCCCTTGAATTGACTATGGGTCATCACTGATGTTTTAGTTGTTTTATGGGGTGGTTCTATCTAGTGGATTAAGTCGCCTTGAGTCTTTTTTGAGAAAGGTGACTCAGAAATCTAATAAATAATAATGTGTTGTTGTTGTTGTTATCATCATCAGAGTTAAACTGCAGAATCTCTTCTAGTTTGATATTTTGTTAAGCCTGACCACAATCCTAAGGTCTGTGTGGAAGAGGTTTGTACATACAGTTTGGGCTTTTTTCCAAATGTTACATAGTACCAGCATTACCTCGTTTCTAAGTCTGCAAAGCAGACAGGCGGTTTTTGATATAACATAGTTCTGGTTCTGGAGGTTCTCTGTATGAGTAGAGATGCCACAATCAAGCAAGAGTCATTAACAAGTGGAACCATGTAGTTGTGCTCTTGCTTATGAGGGCAACAATCTTTGCTTTTTGCTTATATGTATTTTATTGTAAGATTCAGTTTTAAAATGAGGATATGCTGCTTTATGCAGGCTCCTTGACATTGTGGTTTCATTTCAAAGTTCAGGAAAATGGAAATAAGCACTCTAAATAAAATCTCTGGAACATAATATATCAAAAACTAACATGCAATTCACTTTGAGGGATTTATCTAATATTGCTTAGGCCATGTGATAAAATAAATATAACAGCCTATTCTTGGAGCAGTGTGCTAACATACTCTTTTGCAACTCTAGCTCCTACCTCCATTGTGAATGGGCCACAGAACAACAGCTTTTAAAAGATAAAAGAATCCAGCAGAAAATCAAACGTTTCAAGCTGAGGCAAGCACAGAGAGCCCATTTTTTTGCAGATGTGAGTATGTGTTAAAAAAAAAACCCTACTAAGCTAAATAAAACATTGATTTCCAGAAGCCTACATACACTTTGTTGTTGAGTATGTTGTGACATTCTGTGTGTGTGTGTGTGTTCTTATTTTACTTTTAGCAGTCAAATGATATTAAACAAATTAAATTTAGAAATAGTAATAGTTGTTCTTAGGTAATTTTATTGAGTAATGCTGACCATTCATTTTTTTATTTTTTCTTGTATATTACTGGCAAACCTTAAATAATCGTTAATATACATAAGTGCTAAATTATAGCATTCTAGATTTTAACATTGCCACAGTGTTGGATAGATCATTTAAGTAATTATAAAAACATACTCTATTTCAGATGGAAGAAGAGCCTTTTAATCCAGATTATATCGAAGTTGATCGGGTGTTAGAGGTCTCCTTTTGTGAAGATAAGGACACTGGAGAGGTATGGATCTGACCAAAAAGAACTACGTGTATATATAACTTCAGGCGCACATTTCACAGTCTCTGTCATTATCAACAAAGCATTTATTTATTCATTCATTTCATTTCTATAGCCGAAGCTCTCTGGGTGTTTCACAAAAATTAAAACCAAGGAGCGCACAATAAAACAATATAAAATATATAAAACATTAAAACCACAGTATAACAATACAACCAGACTAAAACCAGAATAGAAGCATCTTTAGAGTAGACACAGATATGCACATGGCTTATGTTGGTCTGCATGTTCAAATGGTAAGGTTACCTGAGCCGTAGGAGTAGGGCAGAGTAAACATGTAAGTAAATAAATAAATATGTAATACATATTCAGGCATACAAAGAATGGTGGAAAGCTTAAAGGCAGAATTGACGGAAGGAGAAAATAGGGGTGGGGTCAACTGCAAATGAACCTGAGTGAAGAAGGAAATATGTGGACTCTTTATCTGATTTATTTCCAACTAGGATACAATGACTACAGTCCTTATTAATCCTAATCACCATGAATATAGCCTTAACTCCATCTCCAATATTTGCCACATTTTCAATTCCCATTTAGTGCCATGCCATTGTAACTGCATGCAAATGGTACTCATATTCAATATATCTTAATTATTAAGACATTTTGTATTCCCTTTTATCTATTCTGTACTCTATCCCCAGTTATAATTTCGATTAATTCTGTACTAAAGGCATTTTCATATATTTTTTTCATATTATGTGAGGGAGATTTCTACATTAAAAAGAACAGATCATTACTAATATTTACCCTGCATGGAGGAGTAGTGTCTCAGTCCCTTCAGGATCGTTGTGAAGGACATGGTCTCAGACAATTGTAGTGTTGTAAATGTAGGAGCTCCTTGCCCTAAATTGAGGCGGCATATATTTTTCTTCAGTACATAGTTTAAGTTTGACATAATGTATGTTAGAATTCCACAAGGTAAATGGAAACCTGATAACATAAGTAATTTTCCCTACCACAGCCTGTTACTTACTACTTAGTGAAATGGTGCTCATTGCCATATGAAGACAGCACATGGGAGCTGAAGGAAGATGTAGACCAAGGAAAAATAGAAGAGTTTGAACAGCTGCAAGCTTTAAGGCCTGATTCAAGGCGATTGGTAAGAATAAATGTAGATAACTAACCACACATCTGAGAGAAATTGCCAGGAAGGGTATCTGCACCCCTCCCACTGCACGTCTTGTCTGAGCTGAAAGACAAGGTGCTGACCATCCTCAACCCCTCCACTCAGTGCTGTGTCCTGATCCCCAAAGGTGAGTGTGCAACATAATCATTGTTGTAGAATAAATTGGGTCTCTGTAACTGAATCTAAAGTTTGCTTGGAAGTAAGTCTCCACGAGGCTAGAATTGACAAGTTGTTTGTCAGCTTCAGTGCCCTTGCTCTAATGTAAGGCTCTTCAAACAGTTTGTTATCTCAACCGCAGTATCCATAAGCAAAGAGCAGGAGAAAGGAGTTTCTGGAACAGGTAGCTTTTGAGGTCTGAAGCAGCTGAGCTAAATCAACTGCCATAAAGTGTAAGTCTCAATAATTTTAGATCGTGTTTTAAGCAACAACCCCACTAGCCATTTGCCTTCCCTTGAAAATCTTGTAGCATGTAGTTTCTTTCCGCCGTTGGCAGTTAACAACACTTCCTTGACATCCTAGATTTATTTACATCAGCGTGGTGAAACCTTTCCCCCCTCAAGGGTTTCATTCCATCTAGGGTAATTGTTAGGTGCATGCCAGCAGTGGGTGGGACAGGTGCCAAAAGTGGGTAGAGCCCACTACCTCACAGATACACACACACACACACACACACACACCTCCCAGAAGCATTAACCATCTCAGATCCTCTGTCTTCACTTAACTTACACTTTGCCAGTTTAATATGCTACCCAAAGGCCACCCTACCCTTTTAAGAAGCCCTTTGACTCCCACTCCCAACTGCCTCTGTCAGGGTTTTTTTTCTTCATGCCTTGGATTTTTAGTCCATTGGAATGTGGATAGTTCTAAACACCATTGCCACCCTTTTCACTCTCTCCAACATTCTCCCCCAAGGAAAGCCATGCAGGGGTGGGGCAGAAATTGCATAAAGCAGCCCAAACAGAGGAATGGTTGATGGATGGGAGAAGCCCTCTGCAAGGACTGCTCAGCTGGACCAGTGGGTGGGAAAAAACAGCAGCTGCACGAGATTCTCCAGTGCATCTCCCTGCATTCCAGGAAGTGTAGCCACCTGGAACTATAGCTGGCTGGGAGGTTGCATCAGAGAAGTTTGCATTGCTGCAAGCAGTTGCATGAGGCTCCCCGCGCCTCCCAAGCAAGAAAAAGACAACCCTCAGTAAATAAGCAGCAAAGTAAGCGATTGGACTGAGGTGGAGGGGGTAGGGTCTAGGAGAGTGGTGGGCCAGATCAGAATGGTCTGTGGGTCTGATCCAGCCTGGAGGCCAGCGGTTCCCTGTCCTTGGTTTACATGATCAGAAAGTAAATTCATTCAGGCTTGATGTGAATTACTGAGGAAAAGAGACTTTAGATAACTACTTAATTGTTTGCTTTTATATATTTGTATACCACCCTTCAGTCAGTGGATTCCTGGGACAGTTAACAAGAAGGAGTTTTCCCCTCTTCTCTAAATACTCATTTTCTCTGAGGTGAAAGCATTATCACTGTTTGTAATACTGTCACTTTTCCTCTGTATATTTGGGTAAATACTGCATTTCACAGTGACCCAGGAATATCTAGTATATAAAATAGTAACTATAGCTATCACTGTAGAGAAGAGCAGAGGCAAAGGAGATGAGCAGCCATGGTAGAGAGGTTTTGTATTTTTGTAATATGAAACCTTTGAATACATTTCATGCAACATATATTGATTAGTCTCATTCATTGGTGTATGTAACTAATTGGTGTAGCATCTGTTTATTTTTTATATATGTAAAAAAGCTACAGGTATATACCACTTCTCCTATCCCTCACCCCCGTCCCCGTCCCCCAGGAAAACATAAAATCCCTCTAGTTTCATTGTTCAAGTAGATAGAATGGCAAGGATGTCTCATTTTATATTTTATTTTATATCTAAGGATCGACCTCCTCCTAATTCATGGAAGAAGATAGAACAGTCCAGGGAATATAAAAATGGCAACCAACTCAGGGAATACCAGTTGGAAGGGCTCAACTGGCTCCTCTTCAACTGGTATAATAGGTATGAGCTCCGAATGAATCAAAGCAATTTTGATGCTATAATTGATCAGGAGGAGGTGTATTTAAATGGAAAGTATTAAACTAAGAAATGTGGAAATTTATGTAAATGGACAGTCTATGATTTTTAGTCCTTTTTGATCCATACATTTATATTTGATGTAGTTTCATATCTGCAACAATTCCATGGAAACCTTGTTTGAACTGTGTTGGTCCTCCACACAATAAAACTATCAGCTTGCAATGGTAAGAATGCTGAAAAGCTTGGCATGTGAATAGAACTCATTTTTGAAAATGGGAGGGGGTTGTCTACCACAGACAGAATAGTTTCTCCAAACTGCTTATCTCTGCTCTATTTTTTTTAAACACTAATAATTCAAAGCCTTCAGTGTGGTGTCCCCCTTCCTATGGAATTCCCTGCCTTTGGAGGACAGGCAGGTGCCAATGTTGTGTTGCTTCTGGCACCTCCTGAAAACATTGTTATTTCAGGAAGCCTTCCTTGAGTGACTGGCTGTGGTTTTATCAGAACTCAGTTTTATTAGAACTCTATTTCTTTTTAAAAATGGTAATTATTTTAACATGGTGTTTTTATTCTTTTATCCTATCTGCTGTTCACCGCTCTGGAATCTTTTGGATGTGGAGCAGTATACAAATATTGTAAATAAATAATAATAAATGTGTTACTCTTTTTTGTTAATATAACTATTCTCTATTTTCACATATGATATGTAATGGTAAAGGGAGAAGGATTACCAACAAATAGTTTTTCAGTGATGACAGACTTTTCCTGTTGTGGAAGCACAATAAAAATAAAAGTTGGGGGGGAGGGTTAAGGGTAAGCTAAGGTTTAGGGTGCGGTCCTATCTGGTTAGTTGCCAGCCTCTGAAATCAGAGGCTACTGACTACCCTATGCAGGGTGGCTGGAGCACGGAGGATATCCTCTTCTCCATGCTCCAGCCACCCTGCATTTTGGCTAGGCAGGCAATTTCATCTGTCTAGCTGCGGCTTTAGGGAGGGAAGGAGCCTGGAGAGCCAATAGGCAGTTTCATAAAGCAGCTTCCACAGTCTCCTCCTTGCCCCTGGGACTGCTCCCTTTTCCCTGTCTCCGTGCTCCATTTCCAGGCACAGAGATGTAGCCAGCATGGAGAGATCTAAGCTGGCTATGAGGGGGTGGAAGAGGGGACGAGGAGCACAGTTTCTGGGCTATGAGGTTGGAGCCATGGTTCCAACCTGGGATCCCAGAAACAGAACAATCCTATGTCCCCCCCAGGTGCTGTCTAGGGGGCATAGGATTGCTCTCCCCCTCTATTATCATGTAGAAGTAAAATATCTGTAGATAGCATACAAATAAGGTTGACTTGGGTGCCAAATCCCCACTCAGAAGGGGGTAGAAATTTGTAATGTTCTTTTATTCAGCCCTTGCTACCTTTGAGGCTTTTCTAGCATTACATTCTTGCAGTATACAAAACTGAAAATCCTTCTAAAGTTATCCTGAATGTGTACCTCCTTGTTGCCTACTAACAAATGCTCTTCTGTTTTCAGACAAAACTGCATTTTAGCAGATGAAATGGGTCTTGGCAAAACCATCCAATCAATTACATTCCTCTATGAAATCCTCTTGACTGGTATACGAGGACCTTTCCTGATCATAGCTCCACTTTCCACCATAGCCAACTGGGAAAGAGAGTTCCGTACATGGACTGATCTTAACGTTGTGGTATATCATGGGAGCATGATTAGCAGGCAGATGATACAGCAGTATGAGATGTATTTTAGGGACTCGCAGGTAACTTTCTATATTGGTTTCTAAGTAGTAAACTATTATAAACAGGATAAATTCATTTGCAGGCGTAATGCTATTCCTTCCTTTTGTGACTTACCTGTTTCTTATCTAGTTGAGATTCAGTTTGGACCCCCAGTTTAACACACTGAAAACCACCAGTGATACATGGAGGCATCCAATTATACTGCTTCACAGCAAAGTGTATGGATAGAAATTTGGCAGCATGAGACTTTGCCATCATGCTGGTTGCACATCATGAAGGAGATAATGTATGCTGCCTTGGGTTCCTTAAAGAGGAAAAAAGGCGGGATATAAATGTAATAAATAAATAAATAATAGTGTGTTCGCATCCTCCCTTTGAATCCCCCCTCCCCCATTCATTGTGCGTGGCTTCAGTATGTGCTGTGCAATAGTACCGCTTTGGCACATGATTTTTCAAGGTCTGATATATAAATGTTTACCAGCCATACGCTCTCCCCATCCGTCCTAAGGAGCATCCCAGTCATTCTGGCATAACCTTCAACTGCAGATGCAATGAGGAAAGATTCAAGATAATGTTACAAATTGTGTTACATTCATTCACTCTCTCCTAGGGCCGTATCATTAGAGGTACATACAAGTTCCAGGCCATAATCACCACTTTTGAAATGATTCTTGGTGGCTGTCCAGAACTCAATGCAATTGAATGGCGCTGTGTTATTATTGATGAAGCACATAGATTGAAGAATAAAAACTGCAAACTCCTAGAGGGACTCAAACTCATGAATCTTGTGAGTGTCTGTTCAGTTGTTTAAAGTAATAAGATGTGACTAATTTGAATGAGGGTGAATACATATCAAATTAGGGAGCAATCCTATGAGGATAGGTGGCCGCCTCTGAACTGAGAGGCGGCCGCCTATCCAACGCAGGGTGGGCAGAGCATGGAGGGGATCTTCGCCTCTCGCCACCCTGCATTTCTGCCGTCTAGCTGCAGCGCTTTAGAGCGTGGGGGCTAGGGTGGCCGGACAATACATAGGAAGTGCCATACCGGCCTTTCTAACGTGCCCACCCTTCCCCACCCCCAAGAACGCCCCCTTTCCTCCCACTCCACATTGCTCTTATGAGTGCAGAGCCCGGGACAATCTGCGCCACCTACGGGGGGGGGGGGGGGGAGGCAGTTTTCTAGGAACCGACCTCGGAGTGCGGGCTCCAAGGTTGGTTCCCGAAAACCGCATAATCCTATGGCTGTCCAGCTGCTCTCTAGCAGCCATAGGATTGTGCCCTTAGAATGTTAAACTGGAAATATAGGGAATATGTTTCCCAAAACTATAGGTTTGATCCCTAGCTTCAGTGGATTGTATTACTCATGTTCTGTTTACAGTTCCTCCCTTCCCCCCTCCCTCTAAATCTGTATAGTTTATGGGGGGTCGGAGTGCTTAAAAGGTTATCCAATTTCCTCTACTCCCAAAGATCTACAGATATTTTGTAGCTTGGAAATCAGGGAGGGGTGTGTGTTCCGACTGTCTTAATGTTACTGTTGTTTTACTACTCCGCCTCCATATGTCTTTAATGTTACCATGTGTGAAATCATGTATTTGCAATATGGCCTAGCTCCTCCTGCACTATAAATCACTTATGCTATCTACTGCGTGTATATAGCATGTTATTTATTCTGTTGCTTGAATTCTTAAGACTTGCTTTGTAATAATGATATCTTCAAAGTACTTAAATTGGGCAATATCTTAGATTAAGGTTCAGGCCAAATCCCATTGAAAGCAATGGCATAAAATATTAATTCTAAGGTATTATATAATGTCTCAAAGACATAAAAAGTTACTAAAATACTTGTTTGAGACTTTCATTTATAAATT
Organism: Heloderma suspectum; assembly: GCF_057233095.1. Lineage (NCBI taxonomy): Eukaryota > Metazoa > Chordata > Lepidosauria > Squamata > Helodermatidae > Heloderma > Heloderma suspectum. The sequence continues at coordinate 12,909,442 of NC_139465.1, read as the reverse complement.
AGTGTATGTGTATTATGTCAGTACTTCCTGTTAAAGATTCTTACGACTTATCTCACAGTATAACGTCTTACCACTTGTACATTTTGCATGATACTCTAAAACGTATCTTTCATAGGAGCACAAGGTGCTGTTGACAGGCACGCCACTGCAGAATACAGTAGAAGAACTTTTCAGCCTTCTTCACTTCCTTGAACCTTTACGCTTCCCAGCAGAATCTACATTCATGCAGGAATTTGGAGATCTTAAAACAGAGGAACAGGTATTAAACATTTAATTGTGTTTCAGAATTCACTCAAATTCGATGGATTGTTCATCTTGTAATTATAATCATCTCAACAGATAACAGTAAATCAGTTTATCTCTCTGCTAATCTTTAGCACCATTTGAAAGCGATTTTACTGCTTTGTTTGTTTTAGCTGTTAGTAGTAGAAATGTGACAATTCACCATGGTTCCAAGAGAATAATGCAGAACAATCTTTGGGGGAAAACGTGTAAATCTGTATGCACTTTTGTCTGTGCAGAGTCTAAGTTCTTAGCTAATTTATGGGGATAAATATGTTGGCCAGAATCCAAAGAGCTACCTCTGGAGCAGCAAAGGATTTGGGCAAACCAAGAGGGGTTGTTTTTTTAAATGTACTTCTTTGGACAACAAACACCCATAACATTGCAAAACTGCTTTTGATATTTTCCCTTAGTTTCAAAAAGTGGCTTGCCAAGAATATTGCAAGGCTGCTGTACAAAAAATGCAAGGCCAAAGCTTCCTGTTGTGTGCAGAATCAGTCACATGGATCTTTGGCTCTTGCCTGTTATCTATGTTAAGAAACTGTGTTACCCACATGTATCAACCATGGAAATGTAATACTTTGTTCTCTGCTTCAAGTGGTTATTTCTGGATTTTCTAAAATTATAAAACATCCTTTAAGGGAAGCTAGTTATGAATCTATCAAAATGCCAATGTTATGAAAATGTTAGAATGAAATGAAGCTGCTTTTTTTTAAAGCTATAATCTACACCACCCACTTAAATGGCTCCATCTTTATGCCTTATTTATGATTAAACTACCTCTAGTTCAAGCATATTGACTTAACAATAGCTTGTGGACTTTTCTATTTATATAGGGGTTTTACTAGTTGTTTTTGTTTTATGTAGGTGCAAAAGCTGCAAGCTATCCTGAAGCCAATGATGCTGAGAAGGTTAAAAGAAGATGTAGAGAAGAAGTTGGCTCCGAAGGAAGAAACTATTATTGAAGTGGAGTTAACAAATATCCAGAAGAAATATTATCGTGCTATTTTAGAGAAGAATTTTGCATTTTTGTCAAAAGGAGCAGGGCAAGCTAATGTACCCAACTTAGTTAATACTATGATGGAACTCAGGAAATGCTGCAATCATCCATACCTTATCAAAGGTATATGTAAAAACATGAGTTTTTGTTACTTCAGGCTTGTATTTGGTGGAGTCTTAATTAGGATGAATTCTATAAGGACAGCCATAAAGAAGGCAACTATAGCTACCTAGGCCTTAATCTGTTCCATCAGATTTTAGAAAAAATCTTCCTTTGTATGTTTTAAATTTTTAAGAATTGAGTAGGAACTGAGTAAGAACTGCCATTCCACACACTGATAACTAATGTGAGAAATGTTTGTATGAAAAGTTATGAAGGGGCAGTTGTTGAAAGTGGAAGAGAATTTGACCATAAATGCAATTTGTAGAGTAGGCACTTAGATTATTATGATGTGTATTGCCAGTCAAAGTTGTATCAAACATGACTATATTTGAAAAGGAGAAGCAACATGCACACATTTTATATTGTATGCTTTATCTGACAGGTGCTGAGGAAAAAATCTTAGGAGAATTTAGGGAGACCTACAGTCCAACTGCTCTTGATTTCCACCTGCAAGCAATGATCCAGTCTGCTGGGAAACTGGTCCTCATTGATAAACTTCTTCCAAAAATGAAAGCAGGAGGCCATAAGGTGCTTATCTTCTCTCAGATGGTCCGCTGCCTTGATATCCTTGAAGATTATCTTATACATAAAAGGTACGATACTATTCATATTGCAAATAGCCATGTTAATGGCATATTAATGTATGTGCTTTTCAAGAGACTTGGTTCATGCACTTAGCTGCGAGTAATCAAGTGCTGAGAAATCAAGTGATATGCTTATGTGAACTGGCCTTTAAGGACTAGTTGTGCAATTCCTTGCACCACAGTTGAAAGCCTGCTTCTATACACCAGAGCAGCACAGCAGAGCCATGAGTGTTAGGTAACACTATTGAATAAATTTAAATAAATATTCTAGTGGACTGTAAAAAATGCAGTTTGTCTTTTAAAAAAATCACATTTGGAAGTAACAGTGTGGGATGTTAATGGAAAACACAAAAACATCCATATTCTTGAATACTTCTGAACATTAACACCTGATATAAAGTAATGGCTGAAACATATGGCTAATAATGTTTAGGCAACATATTTGGCAATATTACAGATGTTTTAGCCTTTGCATAACTTACTATGTAGAGATTTATTGACTGTGAGACCTGTCAAGTACTATTCGAGCTGATGCATTTAATAATCATGTCCACTTTTAGTTTTGTGATTCTTCTGTAATAGTTATGCAGAAAGACAGAATGCTTACTAAGCACTAATGCAATGCAAGTGCAGATGGAATTTCCTTCTTAAGGGCCCTGGAAGTGTGAACTTGCTTGACATTGCCCTTTGACTGGAAGTATCAAAGCTGATACAGTACAATACATTTCAAAATGCATAATTCTGGGAGCATGGCTGCCTGCCAAATGCCTGTGGGCTACTGGATTAACCGCTGTGCAGTTTTATGGCTGGTTAGTGGTGAAGAAAACTTACGGCACTTCTAACTAGTGAGTGAATGAAAAAGCTACATAGTAACCTGCTTACTACACACAGAAAGATTCTGATATTAGGGGAGCCAGAAGGCATTCTCATTTATATATTACAGGACTTATACAAGACAAAGTAAAGAAAAAAATTAATACTCTTAACTCTAATATACCTATTATATTCACACCGGAAGAAACTTCTCTTATTAGTACACAATCCTTTGACAGTGCAATCCTATGCATGTTTACTCAGAAGTAAGTCCCACTGTATTCTGTGAGGTGTACTCCCAGGTAAGTGTGCGTAAGATTGCAGCCTGAGTTGCATGGCCATGACTTCTTGGTTAGTCATAGAATAGCTACTTACACCACCTGGTTATAAATTTCTCTGAACATTTTAGAGATAACTGGGAGTGTAATACTTTGTACACCGGTTACTTTATTGGCTTTTTGTTTCTATATGTTCAATTGGAAGAGCTCAATTTTTATACACTTTTTTTGTAAAAAGTGCCCTTTTAAAGCAAATACATTTGCAAGTGTGACAAGTATCGAAGCGTGTTACTCTCTTGGGTTCAACACAAAAGCAGAATTGAGCTTTTGATGCCTATATGTTTCTCTTGGAAGAGTTTTAAGTTTTGTCTGTGATAATGATGAGCTTCTTTGATGAGCTTCCTGTGGGCTTTAAAAACCTGGCTGTTCAGGCAGGCATTTGCGGTGGGTTAGGGTTTTTTAGAGCAATGTTGTTTTGTTATTTTTTTTGTTCAGTTCATTATGTAAATTTGTTATTAGTAGAGTGGCTGGGTAGCCGGCCAGATGGACGGCTAATAAATCAATCAAATAAATAAACAAACAACAATATACGGTTTTCCAGGGTTCCGTAATGGATATATATCAAATGCCCAAGGAAGTTCTGAAATGCTTTAGGGGGCGGGGTAGGGTTTTATGTGCTTGTTATGAATACTTTCACGAAAGCATATGATGAGTGTTTGAGAGTACTAATGGACCTAGTTCACACATAATGCCAATTCATAGGATAAACAACCATGAATTGGTGGGGTCGCGCAGGAGTGCACAAGCAAGCATACTGCCCTCTGCCCACTCGCCACTTCCAGCTTTGTATCTGCTTTCCTAAAGAACCCAGGAGCATTCCTGGGCTGTTAGTTGTGACCTCCAAACCTGGCACTCTGGATTGTTGAGGGTTAAAGAACCCAGAGTTTTAACCCAACAACAACCCATGGGTTCAAACTATGGGTTGATCAACCCTCAACAACCCAGAGTGCCAGGTTCAGACATCACAACTAACAACCCAGGAATAAGACATTCCCGAGTTGTTTAGCAAAACGGAAGCAGTGAGCAGGCAGGAGGCAGTGCACACACTCACTTGCTTTCAGCCCCATGGGTTATCGTTATGTGTAAACCAAGCCCATGGTTTTACATGTTCACTTGAATGTGGATTGGAGGCATATAAACCCACGTTTAAGGCGATACATGACTGTACTTGAAAACCTGACAATCTGATACCTGCATCGGATTGCAACGTAGGTTGCTTTGAACACAGTAATACTCAAAAATACTTGGCTAGTTAAAATGTGGTGTGTATTTACAGGCTTTTCTTTAATGGCTTCCCTTTTGCACTTCAAAGGTACCTGTATGAGCGAATCGATGGAAGAGTAAGAGGGAATCTGCGTCAGGCTGCCATTGATCGATTTAGCAAGCCAGACTCTGATCGGTTTGTTTTCCTTCTCTGTACGAGAGCTGGTGGATTGGGCATTAATCTGACTGCAGCTGATACTTGCATAATTTTTGATTCTGATTGGAATCCTCAGAATGATTTGCAGGTAATTTTATTTGAGTAATAAACCCTTCTGCCTTTGGGCCTAAATACCTATGAGACATCTATAAATGAACCTGCTTCATCTGTTCCACGGTGAAAGAGCAGGTGTGAACAAGTAGGATTGCATGGAGGTGCTTGGAGGCTAGGTAGGTCATATAAGGAGAGACATTCTCAAACCTACAGGCCATTTGTAGTTTTATAAATTTATAAGAGTTAAAACAGATATTGAATAAAACATCCATTGAACAGATCTAGAAATTTTGGCAGGCCTTGATGGTCAGTGAAAGAATTGTGGTTGCCAGAACCATGTCTCTTTCCCAAGGAAGGGTGTTTTGTCTCTGACCTCACATTATTCCTCTGAAAGACAGCCTGAAGGGCCATACCCCTGCTCCCCTCTCCCAAGTCCATGCTTGACCCCACAGTTGCTAGGCACTTTGACTACCAGGCAAGTGTAGAGACAAAGGAAGCCTCTGACTCCCCTCTCCAGCTCTAAGGTAGAGGAAGGAGGCAGTTATGTGTGGGCTTGTCTCTGTACTTACTAGGTACTCCTGAGTTCCTAGCAAGCCCAGACCTGAAACAAATCCTATGCTTTCTCTGAACTTCAGGAAGGGGTGGAGAGCAGAGATCATCCTACTGTCTTTACAGCTCCGAGGCTGGAGGAAACCTGAGGTGTATTACACTTGCCAGAAGCTGTCTGAGTAGTTGCCATGGCGGGCAAAATTGTGAACCCTTGCTATACAATGTTGTAAAATACACATAGTTACAATATCAGGATAGTTTTCCTTGTCATTCCTCTTTCTAGAAAGCTTAATATATTCTAAGTGTTTTTTCATTTACAGCTTCATTTTAGTTATATTTTCTTTAAAAAATGTATGTAGCGCTATAAGAAGTTTCAAGAATGTACAATTATTTAACATTTCGACCTGATGATGTGTCTGTACCTTTTTCTCAGGCCCAAGCTCGTTGCCATAGGATTGGTCAAAACAAAGCAGTGAAAGTCTACAGACTGATAACCCGGAACTCTTACGAAAGAGAGATGTTTGACAGAGCAAGTCTGAAGCTCGGCCTAGATAAGGCTGTCTTACAGAGCATGAGTGGAAGAGAAAATAGTGTTGGTGGTGTATGTATCCTTTCTCCTTCCCCCCAGTTGCTTACAAGGAATAGGAATTTGAAAAGGAAAAAAGAAGAGCCATGTGATTTTTGCAGCCATTATTCCAAAGTAAAAGGGGAACAAGATCTTAAAGCTTAGCCAGAACAGGATCATAAAGCTTTGCACGACATCTTTGCTCTCTCCCATTATACCTATAAAGTCTTGTTCCTTTCGCAACCAATTTGTTTGAGCTGGAAAGTTGGTTATGTTAGAGAGGCAATACTGTTGTTTGAGGCTTTGTTGACTTGAAGGAGAGTTGGCAAAATATAGCTTGTGAATCCTTGAAATTTTACATGTAAAAAATTTTTACATGTAAAATATAAAATAGACATCCATCTGTAATAAAGAAATACGGATAAGTCTGAGATATCAATGTTAATGCAGTTGCACCTATAACAAATTCCATATTAAAATAATATGTTTTACAATGTCTCCACTAAAGATCTAAAGAAATAGCTTTACATTAAATATTGCACATTGTTGACAGGAACGTGGTGTCTTCAGGCAAGAATGTAACTAAAACAAAATATATGTGTTCCTTTTGTTAAGCCTTTAAAAGGCTCTTACAGCATTGAACTTTTATTTATACAGATCCAGCAACTTTCCAAAAAAGAAATTGAGGACTTGCTTCGAAGAGGTGCATATGGGGCCATTATGGATGAAGAGGATGAGGGCTCTAAATTCTGTGAAGAAGATATTGATCAAATCTTGCAGCGTCGCACAAAAACTATCACAATCGAATCAGAAGGGAGGGGCTCCACATTTGCTAAGGTAATTAAGAACTCTTTTCTGTGCAGATACAAAGTATCTCTTTTACAGAACACTGAGAAATTTCTAAGCATTCAGAACAGACTGGCAAGGAACCTTAACTTACCTAGTTCTTTGTATTGGTACCACATCCACACTGAATAAATTGCAGAAGGTTCATTTATGTTTGAGTGATATCTTCAGAAAACTCCGATAATATCTAATTGGCAGGATTGCCTTGAATGGGACTGGTGTTTTTCCTTCGTTTCTTCCTGGTACTGGGATGGCATGGTACCTAGCTTGCCAAACCATAAATGGAGTGAATGTATTGGTGACACTTTTATGTTGCATCATTTACAGGCTAGTTTTGTTGCATCTGGAAATAGGACAGATATTTCATTAGATGATCCCAACTTCTGGCAGAAATGGGCAAAAAAAGCAGAAATAGACATAGATGCCATCAGCGGTAGAGTAAGTACATATCTATATATCTATCTATATATATGTTTTTGCACTAAAGATGAAGTGAGTGTTTTTGCCTTTAATGGTCATATTCAGCTTTTTAAATACGTTGTGAAGTTTATCATGGTAGCAGCTTTGATGATAAAATTCTCACTATAGAAAACTTAATTAACTTATTTGGATGGCAATATCCTTATTAAAATATTTCATAAATTAGTAGATACAGGTCTGTGCATAGTGTGCTGTATATGCAACAATCTAAATTTATTCTTTCTATCTTGCATTCTATTGCTCCTTTGCAGCATCTCAAACTAGGTAGTGTCCAAGGGAGGACATGGCTTAAATAGATCACAAGCCTGATATAATAAAGCTCTTCTTGTTTTCTTTATAATCATAAGGCTACAAAAAGTGTAATATATTTAAAATATCTGCCTTTTTGCTGAAGCAGAGATTCTTAAACTGTGTCATGAGCTTAAATGTATTTTTTGTAACTTGAGAGAAAAAATGTTTAAGCTTCCTGAAGTGCAGCAGTATCTCCTGTCTACCTGTCTCCACATTCCCTTGCCCTACCAGATCATACTCTTGGGGGTGGGAAGTGACAGCAATCTTTTCTTTTGCCTAGCAGCCATAACCTGCTCCTGTAATCAAGGATGCCATATCCTATGCTGTATTTGTATAATTCTTGCAAGATGTCAGATGGAGAATTTTTAAAATAATCTTTTATCTTTTTTTGCTTTGAAAATATTTATTTCTAATGTCAAATATTTGCTATATTTTTCAGAACAGCCTGGTTATTGACACTCCCAGAATTAGAAAGCAAACAAGACCTTTCAGTGCTACAAAGGATGAACTTGCTGAGTTATCTGACATTGAAAGTGAAGGGGATGATAAACCAAAACTTCGGAGGCCTTGTGACCGCTCCAATGGATATGGAAGAACAGAATGCTTTAGGGTGGAGAAAAACTTGCTAGTTTATGGGTAAAAATGTTTTCAGTTACTTTGGGGTAATGTTAGAAATGTACATTTTCTGTATGGCTAGTACCATGCCTTAAACCAGCTAGTGCAGCCTTCCCCGATCTGGCACCCTCCAGGTATGTTGGACTACAACTCCCATTACTCCCCAGCCAGCATAGCACTAGGATGGAGAAAGCTGTGTTAGTGTATCTGACTCCAGCAGTGTACTAATGCTGCAGTACTGTTACAATGCAGTGTTTTGTGATTTTGAAACATAATGACCAAATTTACTTTACAGTTCAGAAAATTTTAAGGTCAGTCAGCATATTAGTTTATGGATTTGTTGACAGACAGCTCTTGATATTGTAGAACATATAATGTCCATATTTAAAACATTACTTTATAACAAGAATTATAATGATAAAGTATTGCAAAATATGTTATAATATATAATAGACTAGTAATTAGCAAAAGTTAAAATCAGCCTTTGGAGATGTTTAGACTATTTAGTTGTAGAGAAACTTGTGACGTAACAATCTAATACCATAGACACACAGATTTGCATATAAATAATGGTTTCCTGTAGTAGTTTTTGTGGTGATGGGAGAATAAAAACCTTTGACATTCACAGACAGTATGAAAGGAAATCCTCCTTTGGTTGCTACACTCTAGCTAACTCATAGCCCTCCAGATGATGTTGAACTACAACCCCCATCCCTGACCATTGGCTATGCTAGCTGGGGCTGATGGGGGTGTTGAAGTCTAACAACATCTGGAGGCTCTCAGGTTCCCCACCCCTGCAATAAGAGTTAAAGCATTAACAAAACCAGTCAAAATATTTCTTGGCCATTGAACTCTTTACAGTAAAACCAGCAATAGTTTTAAAGATTATGCCACTTTTGTTTAAAATGTTGATCAGTGTTAAACTTTAACTAGGTGGGGTCGTTGGAGAGAGATTTTGTCACACGGCCGCTTCAAGAGACAACTGAACGAACAGGATGTGGAGATAATTTGCCGAGCCCTCCTAGCTTATTGCCTTGTTCATTACAGAGGAGATGAAAAGATTAAAAGTTTTATATGGGACCTTATTACACCAACTGAGGATGGGCAAACTCGAGAGCTACAGAATCACCTAGGTAAGGATTTAAGTGTGGGTCTATTAGCTAAAGTTTACTTAAGTTTATGATGAAATTAAAGACACTCATATGGTACCAAAGGTACTCCCAAAATGTACCAAAGCTAGATATACTTCATAAAATGCAGTAGAGTAAAAATCCCAACATGTGCACTTTCATTCTTTTCATTCCCTATTTTGTGAACATATTTCTTATGAGCTGGGAAAGAAAGCAGCTGGAGGGGGCTGATTTTGAGTGGACAAATAACTGGGAAGGAAAGGGTTAAACAGTCCCCTCCACTCGGTCTTGAAGCAACTGCTGCTTTACCTCAGGAAAGAGGTAATTCTGTCCTCTGTGCAGTGGTTTAGTATAACTATTTAAATTCTCTGCCCTTTGGAGTGTAAAAGTTGGAATGCTGTGGAAAAACAGACAGTGTTTTTAATTCTCTTTCCATCTGAGCATTACACTTAACAAGGATTTATCCAAAATTTGAGTCTAGTAACTTGTGCATATAAATAAATAATTTTAAATATTCTAACAAGCAAGTGTTTTCCTGCCGTACAGTTGCTGCATTATATTCTTATGTTGGGTAGGTTTGTCAGCCCCTGTCCCCAGGGGCCGAAAAGGAAAGAAGGTTAAGACTCAGGCCAGCACTTTTGATATACACAAAGCAGAATGGCTTCGAAAGTATAATCCCGAGCATTTGTTGCAAGATGATGGCTATAAAAAACACATAAAACACCACTGCAACAAGTAAGTAGCAGTATAAATAACTTGGGCTATTATAAGCTAATGAAAATTCAGTGTGTGTGTGTGTGTGTGAGATTATGTGTGCAGTTTCAAAATAGGCCTCCTTGTCGTACAAATAAATCTCCTTGTTAAAAGCTAATAGGCTTCATCAATTTTGACCACCTAAGATTTAATGAAGTACAAATCTAGCATAATTGTAGGGGCTGTGTTGTAAATTAGCCCCTGTATTTATACAGTGGATATGTGATGTGCAGATCCACTAGGAGCAAAATGGGGGAGGGGAAAGTGCAAATGGTACCTTTTGGTAGAAACCCCCTACTTCTGCAGGAAAGTGTGTGCAGGGGAGGGACAGAATGGCATCCTCACCTGCCTTCATCCAAGTCCCAACTGTTGGGTAGTGGTGACAGTTATGCATTCACACTGCCCACATACTGACAGTAAATGTTTATTTCTTATTATTACATTTATATCCCACCTTTTTTTTCCTCTTGCAAAGAACCCAATGTGACTTATATGGTCTTCCTCTTCATTTTATCCTCACAACAACCCTGCGAGGTAGGTTAGGTTGAAAGTCAGTGACTGGCCCAGAGTCACCCAGCAAGCTTCATGACTGAGTGGGGACTAGAACCTGGATCTCCTGAGTCCCAGTCTAACACTCTAAACTCTATACCACACTGGCTCTCAGCAGAGAGTAGTGTACAGGTGCAAACCTTTAGGGGTGAGAGTTAAGCCTAAAGAGAGAGGTGAATTAGGTACACAGGATGTGTATTTAAAGATGAGTATACTTTAAATTTAAGGCCCCTCACAATTCAAATGATCATGGGGAGGGGGGAATTGGCTCCAGAGGGCACTCAGAAGTAAATCTGGGACTAATAATAGTCAAACATCTAGCACTGTCCTACACCATCTTCAATCGTGTTTATATTCTAAAATGGGTATATAAAGTGTGTATGTAAAAGGAGAAAGGACTCAAGAAAGGACTGCTCCAAGCCTTTGTATGTTTGAGTGCCTGTATTTACATAGCCTGTGTTTTACTGAACAGATACAAATAATATAGGATAGGATCTCAAAGATTGCTTGGTTGGTTCCTGACGCCAAGAGGGCATTTTGATTTGTGTTTTTGTAACAGCAGCTCCCTCCCTTCCCCTTTATCCCCTTCCATTCAATGTGGCAAGTTGCTTTTTCAGGCAAAGAAGATATGTTTTCCAAAAATATTTGTAATTTGGCCTTGTGAGCAGTTTGTTTTTTTACTCTCACTGAGTACATGCAACCCCTTGGGTATGCCTAAAAGTATCTCACTTTCATTTAACTTTTATTTATATATTGATGTATAAGATTTGTCCTCCACCTTTCCTTTTTTAATGAAAGGCTAATGGGAGCGAGTGCATTAAACAAACAAAGAAGAATATCACTTTTAATGTTTTAAATGTGTTTTAAATAACAGCTTTGATTTTTTTAAACTAGAAAATGGGTAAAATTTTAAAGCAAATTGTGGAGGAAGCAAAAAAAATAACATTAGGCAGGCTGAAGGCTTTCCAAAACAGACAAACCTTAAAAGGTGGTGGAAAACAAGCAGCGAGTAGGCCAGTCAGATTTCTTGGGTAAGGGAGTTTCACTCTTGTCCCATAATGGGACACAAAGAAGGGTCTCCCTCTCGGAATTATGAATCCCAACCATAAGCTGTAATGCTCAGACAAGATTGAAAGGTTATGTCAGCAGCATGTTGCTGCTGAAAATAACTTGCACATGACTAATGCTCTACATGCCTGCAAAAACATATGGAATAGTTTCCCACATGGAGATGCTGGATTGGTAAGTATTAAGTACCCATGCAACTTCACTTATGCCATTCCAGATACTCTCACAACTATGTGAAGTACTGGCCAAGTATAAGCAGTTCTCAACAGCAATCACACCACCAAGTTAACATCTGAATATGGCCACAGTTAGGTGGTATTAAAGTCCATTGAAGTCAGTAGAGCTTGAGTACACATAACTTTGTACAAGATAGCATGAACAGGAATTTACTTTACATTTGATCTTAAATGTGTTGATAATTGTGGCAGAATAATGCTGAACAGGTTTCCTGTGTATTTTAAAATTGCACCTAGTTAAACTAAAATACAGTCTGAATTAAAACCTTGGCTGAAGAATTAAGCATCTTCTGTATTTCATGTTTAGGGTCTTACTTCGAGTTAGAATGCTGTATTATTTGAAGCAAGAAGTCATTGGTAATGAGTGCCAAAAGGTTTTTGAGGGAGTTGATGCCAGGTAAAACAAACTGAGGTTCTTTCCTCTTTTACCTCTGTTAACTATTAAATAAAGTTATACTTCTGGATTCTTGAATTTAGCTGAATAGGATTTCTGATGCTTTATAACATGTAAATCCGAGAAGGTTAACCCATGGAAGGTTATCTTGTCGTCTGTTCGGAATTTTCAACCCATGATGGCTTATTTGGCCAGAATAACCCTCTCTGATAACCCACAGTCTATAGTAGGAATTATTTAACCCATTGTGGGTTATTGTGTTGTCCGGTGGTCACTGTGGTTTATTTTGGTCGCCTACAGAGTTGCGTGGCAGGAGCATTTGAGATTGCTCCCACTCTGCTCCTCACAGGCATTTTCTATTGGGAACTGTTCCCTCTACTGGGAACAGTTAAAGGGACTATGCCAGCAATGTCTATGGGGTGAAATGTGCGATTGCGCTTTACCAATTTAGCGCTTTAGCTCTACTGGGAACAATTAAAGGGGCTATGCCAGCAATATCTATGGGTTGAAATGTGAAGTTGCACTTTAGCACTAAAGCTATAGCACTTTAGCGATATTGAGAACAGAAGCATCTGCCAGCAATGTCTATGGAGGGAGTGCACATTTCTGCTTTAGCGCTATAGTGCTTTAGTGACATTGAGAACAGAAGCGGCTCTGTCAGCAGTGTCTTGGGGCGGGGCGCACAATAGCACCTTAGTGATTTTGAGAACACTAAAAGCATCTATGCCTACAATGGCTATTGGGGAAATGCGCAATTAAGGGGTTTGTAGGTACGTCAGGTGCCTCCCGACTAGGGGATGCTGCCTATGAACTTTTGTCCTGATCCTGCAAACCCCCAAAGGTTTATTTGTGCCACCCCCTTTTTGTTGCACCCAGGATTTTCCCTCCTCTGGGTGTAATTGTTTAGGGTTTTAATGGTACATTGGGTGCCTCCTGACTAGAAAAGACTGCGTGTGCTGGCTGGGAGAGAGGAGAAGCTGCTGCTAATTTGGGGTATCTTTAAACTGCAAAGCAAAAGCTTTTTCTGCTGCCGCTCCATTTCCCAGTGCGAGTTTCAAAGCCCTTCACTTGGCGCCCGCCCCCCTTATCAAATAGGCTTGACAAAGGCTGGGGAAAACTGTGCTGGAAAGGAGGGGGGAGTGGAAAAACTTGTGTATGAAGTATGGCGAAAGCGCCTTTTCTCCCAAAAGGGGGTGGTAGCTATAACTCCGTGGGGGTTTGCAGGAGCAGGACCAAACTTCATATGCAGCATCCTTTAGCACACGAGGCCCAGTGAAAACCCTGCGCAATCAGAGGGGGAGCGATTGAGGAACAGCACTGGGTTGAATGCCTTGCGAGCAATGCTGCTCCTGGCAGAGATGGGAGGCAAAAGAAAACATATCTCGTGCTGCTCCTGGCAGAGATGGGAGGCAAAAGAAAACATATCTCGTGCAAAGCTGGCCAATCGGAGAAAGGCAAGTGATGTAGCTGTAGCGCAAGGGCCAGCAGGATATATTTCCACAGCAAGGGATGATGGGACGCTACTGGGAGGACTGAGAGGGGGCAGGGGATGTATCAGACAACACACAGAAGCTTAATAAGCTACTCTCAGTAGCTTATTTGCTCATTCACGTGGCAGGGGACCATGGTCTATTTCAAAAATAAGCTGTTCTGCGTAGCTTATTAAACCATCATAGGTTATCATGACGTCTGAATGTGGCCTCTATAAGAATGAATGAATGAATGAATGAGAAAGAAAGAGAGAGAGAGAGAGAGAGAGAGAGAAGGAAGACAAAATGTATCTCATAATGGGTATACTTAACATCTGCTTTCTGGATAAACCTTTCAGTGAAATTGATATTTGGGTCCCTGAGCCAGACCATTCTGAGGTGCCAGCAGAGTGGTGGGATACAGAAGCAGATAAATCTCTACTAATAGGAGTTTTTAAACATGGTAAGTAATAATGATACAACTTTTTTTTTTTGCCTTTCATGTACAGATTGGTTGTCTTTTGAGGTAATACTTATACTATGTTTTTGTTTTCCAGGTTATGAAAAGTACAACACGATTAGAGCAGATGCAGCTCTCTGCTTCTTGGAAAGAGTAGGAAAACCTGATGACAAGGCAGTTGCAGCTGAACAGAGAGCAAATGATTATATTGATGGGTGTGTTTTTTTAAAACTACTATTTAAAGTGAATTGCCTTCCTGCAGTGAGCGTGCAAGCAAGAGTGTGAGAAGCCTGCATGGAATACAGAGGGAGGGCTTGATGGGCATGTAAGGTGCACACAGAGACTTCCCAGTTCCTGCAGTGCCTCATGCTGCTACATGGGCATATGCCCATGTTGGCAGGGGTGGGGGTGGGATTGGGAAAACGAGGTTATATTGTGCTCTGCGGGACTCCTGCGCATACTACACCTGGACTCAACTGAATTGGGCCATTTGTAATGTATTATCTCGCATGAAAGTACTAAGAAGAGACTATGTTGCTTTCTTGTGAAGTGCATGTTATCTCACATTTAAAGACAGAAAAGCGATGGGATATTAGCAACACGTTGTATGAATGGGATATTACAACATTCTGTATGAATGAATGCAAGGGAAGTTCATTGTCAAACTGTTTTAAGGAATTATCAGCTAGAAGCTATCTGCAAATGTGAAAGCAATCTGATCACAATACATTGGTTCAGTATATTGTCTTGCAATGTGATGACTGATTCTGCAGTACAGAAGAGCGAGGTTTTTAGAAGTATAATTTATTGCTCAAAAGGTTAAGATCACTTAAACATTTTGCACTTAATGTCCATTTATCATGATCCAGAAAGATGATGGCTGCTATTAATTAGGGCAGGATTTTTTTAAAAAATGACCAAGTAGGTAGCACCAGAATGCATATTCGTTGTATCAATTGTTTTCTCCCACAAATGAAGTTATTTTATAGTTCTCCAGTAGGAAAACAGTTGTATGGAAAACTTTACTGGCCTGTGCTAAATGTGTGTTTTTCAGGGATGTTGAAGATCCAGAATATAAACCAGCTCCAGCAATGTTTAAAGATGACACGGAGGTAAAGCATTTTCATTTTGTCATTAATTACCCATTTACCCCAAGCCTTACAGAATTGATGGGGCTATCATAGTTACCCTTGATTCTAAACTCAAATTCAAAGTGCTGGTTTTCATCTATAAAATTTACATGGCTCAGATACATGGCGCAATACCACAGGGACTGCCTCTCCCGTGTGAACCTGATCCCTGAGGCCAGCTTCAGAGTCCCATCTCTGTGTGCCCCCTCCAAGAGAAGCTGGGGGGGGGGGGGCGGTCAATTCAGAAATAGGGCTTTTCTGTGATAGTCCTATGTTTATGGAACACACTCACCAAGGAAGCTTGTCTGGTGCCGACACTCATCTTTTCAGCACCAGGCAAAGTTGTACTTATTTCCTAGTCATGGCCCAGTTGTTATGGGCTACTTTTGTGATGTTTATTCTAGGCTGTGAGTGGAAGGAGATTTTGTGGATGAATGCTTTTCATATTATATTGTTTTTATATTTTTTTTATGTGTGTGTGTTTTTCATTTTTATTTGTATGATTGTGCTGATTACGGTTTATATTGATGGGGGGGGGGTGTTCCCTGTTACATTAATCATGGATTTCTGTACTGTGTGTGTAATTTGTTTTGAACTGCTTTTTGTGGTAGAAAAATTTAAACAGCAACAACAACAGCAATAATAATGAATAAAACATTTACTCTGGCTGAACGTTTATTTTGACTTCAACAGTAATTTTTGGAATTCGTTTCTTAGCAACCCTTTTTCTGATTTAACAATGTTGCTTTTTATTTTCTGTTGAGACTGTGAGACTCTTAAATTTAAAAAGGAATTGACAGTAATCCATATTTAATATTAATATTTTTAGACTGTTTAGTCAACTGCAAGACGTGTGGTTTATGCTCTGTCTGAATTGTACCTCTGTTCATTCTGTGGGTTTTTGTTTCATTTCTTAGGATGATGTGTCATCACCAGGGGATCTCATAATAGCAGATGGAGGTAAAACCCTGTGATTTTAACTTATTACTCTCAGGATTCCCTTTGCCCCTGCTGAAAACTTCAAAAACCAAATCAGAACACAGACAAAAGCCTTCAATCCACGGCTTTTTAATCCACTTACTTCATTGGGTCATACAGATGCAAATTGTCAGTGACTCACAGTCTACAAAGGAAATGCCTTCAGGGAGTTCAAAAGAAAGCTACGAAAGTTGCCCACCGTTTGAAGAAAAGGCGGGCTACTATCCTAACTTAAGGGGTGGGAGGGATCTCCCTTTCTCTCATGAGACCTCTAAGAGCAGCTGTTCACGCCGGGCCAATCGGGCAGACTGCCTAAGCTCTGCCCCGCCATCTCTCTCTTGGCTCTGCGTCTGCGCCTGGTGTCTAGGAATTCAGACTCTCCAAGCCCCACCTCTCCCTGTTTGCTATCTCTCACAGGAGTGTGTGAAGAGAGGCCCTCTCCATCCAGCTGGGCCTTTGAAGCCTGAGGAGTCTGTGTCTCCATCTCTGGACAAGCCTGGGAACCTTGTCCCCCACGTCTTGCAATTTATTATTTATTTATTTATTTATTTATTTCATTTCTATACCGCCCAATAGCTGAAGCTCTCTGGGCGGTTCACAATTCTTTAGAATCTGAGCTACTGTGCCACTCCCTGTGCTCAGAGGCAACCCTGACAATTATTTGAATATTACTCTTCTGGAATAAAGCAAGTGTGTATTTTGTATGGTGCAGAATACAACAAATCAATATTGTTGTTTTCCTGAACTTTCTTAATTATAGACGGTCAGATGATTGAAGGGGACAAGCTTTACTGGCCAACTCAGTCTGCCTTAACAACACGTTTGCGTCGCCTAATAACAGCGTATCAACGTACTAGTAAGAACAGGCAAATCCAACAGATCCAACCCACGTTTTCAGTCCAAGCCTGTGTGATGCAGACAACATATGAAGAAGCTGCTTTAAATCCAAAAATGGCTGCCAAAATTGAAAGACAACAAAGGTCTGTGTAGGCTATAAATACCAAGTTAAAGACTTATAGATCACAAAAAGCCTTTTGACTTCTTCCTAATCAATCATGGTTTTGTGCTGTTCTGGGAAAGTTACTCAATTGTGACACTTTCCTTGGTTTTCAATCTAGATGGACAAGAAGAGAAGAAGCCGATTTCTACCGAGTGGTTTCCACTTTTGGTGTGGTGTTTGATCCTGATAGAGCTCAGTTTGACTGGACAAAGTTTAGAGCAATGGCGAGGCTACATAAGAAAACAGATGAGAGTTTAGAGAAGTACTTGTATGCATTTATGGCCATGTGCAGAAGGGTCTGTCGTCTGCCTTCAAAAGATGGTGAGTTAATAGTGGGGAAAAAAGATTTAGAGGCAACAAAGGCTTAAACACATATATGATTATAAAATGCCAAATTAAATAGTACTTTGCATGAGATAGGAGCCAAAATATACACACGAATGTGTCCCCAGCATATGAGGACTGGGGTCTTCATGTGCATAGGATGCTTCTATATCAGGCTGATAGTGATTTTGACATAAATCCATCAGACTACATTATCTTTAAAATGTTTTTTAGTATGTATTACTACTCTGTTTCTTCAAACAGCAATGGCTACTTCCCAGAAGTGTTTTAAAAATGAAGGATGGGGGAAAATGCTTAAGTGAGGAACAAATTTTCACATATTGGACCATTCCTAAGTTTCAAATTTAGCTTATAAATTAATGTTCTGAGAGTTGCTAATCTTTTTGTGTGTTTCCTTTGCAGAACTTGTGGATCCAAATATTTTCATTCAACCAATTACAGAAGAGCGTGCATCTCGAACCTTGTATCGTATTGAACTTCTCAGGAAGGTACGAGAACAAGCTGTCCGTCATCCACAGCTATTTGAGCGTTTAAAACTTTGTCAGCCAAATCCAGACTTGCCTGTCTGGTGGGAATGTGGGACTCATGACTGGGATTTACTGATTGGAGCTGCAAAACATGGAGTTAGCAGGACAGACTACCACATCCTTCGTGATCCTGAACTTTCATTTATGTCAGCCCAGAGGAACTACAGTCACAATAAAGTAACATTTTCAAGGACTTCTACCCCACTTTTTCAGATGGCATTGTCTGCATCTTCTCTTGCACCTCAGGCAAGGCTGCTAGATGTTAAAGGGAGCATGCTAGAGGATACAAAAGCTAAGAATGAAAACCATAAAGAAGAATGCCACTCTTCAGGAGAGGAGTCCATGTCTACTGAGGATATGCGAACGGGAGTAAAGACTGAACCTTTGAGCCCAAAGAATGGTACACCATCTCATGCTACAGACCACAAACCTGTTACGAAGGCAGATAATGACAGGCGTATGGTTGCAGCAAGGACAGAGCCTCTAACTCCAAATGCTGCTTCCAAAAAACAGAGACCTAGCAAGAGAGGTTCAGAATCCAGCTCCGATTCAGACTCTGATTCAGATAGGTCATCGTGTTCTTCCAGATCATCTTCGTCTTCATCTTCGTCTTCTTCCTCTTGCTCACGTTCCAGATCAGGATCCAGTTCTTCATCCTCTTCATCTTGTTCTTCAGCATCGTCATCATCTTCCTCTTCCTCTTCCTCATCATCTTCATCCTCCTCCTCTTCATCAGAAGAGAGTGACAGTGATGAAGAGGAGGCGCAAAAGAGACGTAAGCACTATTTCATTTTCAGCAGGGGTGGGCAACTTGTGACCCTGCAGATGATGTTGGACTGCAGCTCCCACCAGCCCTAGCCAGCATAGCCAAAGGTGAGGGATGTTGGGAGTTGCACTCTGACAATATCTGGAAAGCTACAAGTTGCCCATTCCTGATTTTAACATTGAAAAGACTCATTTGGTTTTAAACTTGTGCTGGCTGAAGGTTGACTTAAGCTGCTTTTACATGGGGGAAAAGGAATTGTTGGAGTCATAGGAAATGGTGGGCTATGTAAATGATATGTGCAATCACAAACTGGGGCTGGAACAATGTTGATCTTGCTCTGAGAACTATGAAAAGTAAAAGCGTGGCTTCATAAATGGTATAAGCTTCTGATGAAGGCTAGAGTAGAACACAAATAGCTTTTTGTCCCATATTTAACTTTTTCTTGTGGATGCAACTGTAAGAACATTGTTACCTAGCTATTAATATTTGATTTATGTAAATATGTACTGAGCCACTAGGGGTATTCAAGGATTTTCTTTGGCCCACATTTGAAAATGAATTGACTAATGTGCAGAATGGAATGCTGTTATCCTTCCAACTCTGCACTTCTCTGAATTTTGCAATGAGCAGCGCAGAGTGGGAGGAAAGGGGGCATTCCTGGGGGCCGGTAGGGGTGGGGACCTCGGGAGGGCCAGCGCAACGCTTCCTATGCATTGTCCACCTCCCCCGCTCCGAAGCACTGTGGCTAGACAGCAGAAATCGGCAATCCAGCCACAAATGCAGTGCGGCTGGAGTGTGGAGGTGAAGATCCCCTCCACGCTCTGCCCGCCCTGCGTTGGATAGGCAGTCACCTCCGAGTTTGGAGGCGGCTGCCTATCCCCATAGGATTGCTCCCCAAACTGCTATGTCACAGTAATAAGGTATACAGTACTGCAGATTTTAAGTTCTAATTATCTAAAATTGTTTCCTTCAGCAGAAGGAACTCCTCACTTGAACGCATATGATGAAGAGAGTGTAGCTTCCCTAAGCACTGTGCAGGATGAAACCCAGGACAGTTTCCAAATGAATAATGGAACACCAAATTCTAATTGTATCTTACAAGGTGGATATATGTTGGCTGCTTCCTACTGGCCCAAGGTAAGTTAGTAATGCCATATGCATAAAGCTCTAGATCAGTTTTCTTGCAAAATTATTGAATTTGTTAGGTTACTTTCTTCATACTTCTAAATCAGAGTAGTATTTAAGTTTGGGCTTCAGTTTTTACTTTCGCTACTGGGAAGCAAAGGTAGTCACTTCAGGTTGCATTTGCTAAAGTCCATTTTCCTGGTGATAGCTGCAGAAAGTTACTTTCCTCATTCAGCCTCAAGGATGCCCACTATGCTCTTCCTACTGGGACTATTGTGTTTTTTCTACAGTAGGCAATGTGTGTTGCTGCCACTTGGACTGGTCACCTCCTCTATAATTCTTCCAACATATTCATGGTTCTCATGTTAGGTATGTGATGGGAATATATTTTTCCTCAGTCACATGCTGGTAACAGCCTGTTCTTTGTCCAGATAAGCAATCATGGCACAGATCCAGTTGACTGCCATAAAATGTACAGTTACATTATCAGTTGGAAGAAGAGCCATCTGACTTCATTCTAGCAGCTGCAGCACCCAGTTCCATTTATCAATGAAGGAAGGATGGAAGTAGACAGAAGAATATCTTTATTAAAACATTGGCACTGAAGAATATGAAACATGGACAGATCCATCAAAGATGATGGGCCTGTTCAGATCTTATTTCTTTCCAAGCATTGTGCCCAATTTTACCATGGCCTGGAAGTAAAGAAACCTTTTGCTGTGGCTGGATGTGGACATGGGTAAGGCTTTTTCCCCATAGCACATCCATCTGAAACACTGACCATAATATCAGTATGAGTGGTCAAGTAATTTGAAACATAAAACATGACTCATGCATCAAAATCCTACGTAGTCATAGTATCCCTCTTCTGTACAAGGCAGGAGGAATAATAATGCTAAATTATTGTGCCCAAGGCCAAAGAGAATTACTTATAATGTGACAGATCTTAACTCTCCTCACCAGCCTGTTGTCATTCTTGTTTATTGGTTACTCTGATTTTTGCAAGTGGTTTTAGTGTTGATACAGGAAAGTGAGAGATTTCTAAATGGCATTCTGATTGTTCTAGGATCGGGTTATGATTAACCGTCTGGATAGTATTTGTCAAACAATCTTGAAAGGTAAATGGCCTTCGGCAAGGAGAAGTTATGACAGCAATACTGTGGCTTCCTTCTATACCACCAAGCTTCTAGACAGCCCAGGTGCAGCTGCAGAATACAGTGAGCCCAGTGTACCAACCCCCCCAAGTGCAGATGTTAAAGAAGAAAATGATGAGTCACCACAGATGTCAAAGGTGAAGAAGCATGTACGGGAAAAGGAGTTTACAGTGAAAATCAATGACGTATGTTTATTTTTATTGCCCTAGGACCTGATTGCAATTGCGGTGTGCAGCATGCTTTACCTACAAGTGGCTGCCTGCTCTCAGTCTTTCTTCCTTTACGCTCATATTTGTGGGTATTTTTGGAGCAATTTCTTGGGGCATTTTTCCCCCTAGTAAATGCTCATTTTCAGGATCCACCAACAAAATAGTATCTTTCCTTGGTCTTTTGAAGCCTTCCTGGTGAGATGCTTTCTCAAATGACTTTCTTATGCTGCTGCTAGTACTGTAGTTACTTTTCCAGAGTGTGGCTCTTCTGAGTTAGCCTCAAATGTCTGAAAACAGGAACTTTCAAATAGCTACAATTTTAAATGCCCCTAGAAAACAATCAGAGTAATTATCCCTCCCCATTTCCAGAATTCATTAGCCTTATACACTGAACCTAGATGGTAACACATACTAATGAATAGAAGCTCTTTCCTAATAATTGGTATCTTGATATCTGCATATTTATCTTTTAAATACATACATATTTATAAAATATTAAAATGCAGTTGTTTCTGAAACTGGCTAAATGCAATTACCCTCATGTGGGAGGTGGGGTGGTAAGGGATTCTTCCTGAAAGAAATTGCATATTAAAATAGTAAAATATGAAATTAATAACTTCTTCCCAAAGAAATCTGCTAACACCCATGTTTGTTTAACAGGAAGGTGGTTTGAAATTAATTTTTCAGAAGCAGGGACTTTCTCAGAAAAGGCCATTTGAAAGTGAAGATGGAACATTAGGACAGCAGCAGTACCTTGCCAGGCTACATGAACTTCAGAATGCTTCAGAGACATGCCTTGCCAATTTTCCAAAGACTTTGCCAGAGTCAGGTAAGCATTTTAGGTTTTTGAAAGTGACTGTTTAGTGCTAAAAGGCTTGCTACATAGGAATAGTATTTGGGATAGCATGTTGGGATTTCCAATAGTATGTTGGGATTTCCATTCCAGTTTGTCTGTCTGTTATCTATTAGCTTTTACTGAGATGGCAAGCTTGTGTCCGTGCTGTACCATTTCAGAGGGCAGGTGGGGGCTTGATTGATTGCTCCTTCATCCTCGCACAAATCCCTGCACATATAAAACTGGCATGTCAGAGAGAAGGCTAGGCTAGACCCCATCTCATGGACTTGGTAGTCTTTTGGGTGGATGGAATATTTTTTGTATGGCGGATCATTCAGTCAAGTGAGCCCTCATTTGCAGTCTGATGTAAAGTCCAGACGCAAACTTATGCTTTTTAAAATCTTATCAACATCTTTTACCGTTTTGATGTGATGTAGTGATGTGATCTAGTTAGATGTAGGAGACTAGCGATAGTTTAAGACTTCACTTATTTAATATTTTGATCATAGGTTTCATATACAAATATCCCAGTGTAGGAAAACACCATGGCAGTAGATCTAGAGGGGGAAATGATGAAATTGAGTTTTCTATTAATACTAGTGATAATTTTAACAAATAAAAACATATAATTTAAGTAAGCTGGCTAGTGTTCAGTTAGAAAATAATGGAAATCAGAAATAACATAATAGCTTCACAGAACTGAGTATCAAATATTTTAAGGGAGAGAATTAGCTGCAGGGTGAACCAGTGACAGTAGTAGTGAGCTGAGAGGGGTTTGAGCTTTTCTTTGGCCTTTCCATGAGATGCTAGGCTGCAGCTACCCATATGTCTGGGGATTTGTTATTCACCTGGTAGTGAGTTTTAATTCTGGAGAGAAGAGAATATAGGATCTTTGGGTTGGGCACATGGGAATTAATATTGATCCATATGCCAAATCATTTTAATTCTGTTAAAATCTCTATCTAGAAGTTTGATTTATTTTGCCATGGTGTTGCTTTTTCATTCAGTTGAACATATTAATTAGGAGCAAAGCCTGAGTTGTTTACTTTATGGAGCTGTTCATTTGATTAGGAACATCCAGCCAGTTGACAGCTAGTGCAAATGGCATAACAGTTGATGACCAGCCTGTAGTGAAAAAGAGGAGAGGAAGGAGAAAGAATGTGGAAGGAGATGATATCCTGTTTATAAACAGAAACAAAGCACCTAACCATGTAAGTAAATGTAAATTGATATTTGAAGGAGATGATCTGTTCTGATCTAAATGTTTTCAATTTTGCAGACTTTAATGTTTTAAGATTGACCAAACAGGTGTTTGCCTGCTTGCCTGGCTGCCTGACTTAATAGGTTTCTTGCTCAGTACTTACTAGTATGAGTTTTGGCACTGATCTCCACCCCACCCCAACTAACCTATTTAATCAGATTCATAAAATTTTGCAAGACAGATCGCTTTTTTTTAGCAGGGTTGAAATCTGAGTATGTCATTATAGTGTCTGATTTCCCTTAAACTTTTATCTCTAGCTATTTCTTATAAGACATTCTATTTCTTCAGGTTTGTCATGGCATAAATGCCCCTCAGGTTGCTCCTGGAATAAACCCAGTACTTCCATATGTACAATCCCAAGGCCTGTGTGATGCAGAAAGCCCAGTTCCAGTTATTAACTTGAAAGATGGAACCAGACTTGCAGGTGATGATGCCCCTAAAAGAAAAGATTTGGAGAAATGGCTTAATGAACATCCTGGATATGTTGAAGATTTAGGAGCTTTTATTCCTGTGAGTATTTTGTTGAGTATAATGAAATAGTGACCTTCAGTTTACCTCTGCTGTGATATTTGAATACAGCAAGTAAATTCTGTCTGATTCGCAACTTGGAATATGCAGTTGTAATTGCGAACACACACACACACCCCTATTACTTAATTATTTTAGCATGATTTGAGGTGATTTAAAATAGTTTGGGATTTCATATAAAATAATATATAGTGCGGGAATGATATTAAAGGCAAAACTGAAGTACTTTGGCCACATAATGAGAAGACAGGATACCCTGGAGAAGATGCTGATGCTAGGGAAAGTGGAAGGCAAAAGGAAGAGGGGCCGACCAAGGGCAAGATGGATGGATGATATTCTGGAGGTGACTGACTCGACCTTGGGGGAGTTGGGGGTGGCAACGGCTGACAGGAAGCTCTGGCATGGGCTGGTCCATGAGGTCACGAAGAGTCAGAAGCGACTGACCGAATAAACAACAACAATATATAGTGCAGCATATTTACTCAAATTAAATCCCACTTAATTTAGTGGGATTTAGTTCCAGGCTTAAGTGTGCATAGAATTGTAGCCAGAGGCATACATACATCATTTGTAAGTAGTTTTAACAACATTTAAAGGCTACTAATTTTTTTTGTAAAATTCTCCTATAATAGAAAATGCAGCTTCATGAGGGGAGACCCAAACAAAAGAGGCATCGTTGCCGCAATCCTAATAAGCTGGACATTAATAGCCTTACTGGGGAGGAACGTGTTCAACTGATCAATAGAAGGAATGCTAGAAAGGTAATTGTTTTCCTTTTGTTGTTCAGAAAGTTCTAGTTTGGTATTCTACCTTACCACTATAAGTACTTCACCACAAGCTAAAACCAGATGATAGCTTATTTTTGAAGATATGAATGTAAACTGAGTGTTGGATACATGCAATTAACTGATAAATGTTTATTTAATCCTTATATTTTAGGTAGGAGGTGCTTTTGCACCCCCACTGAAAGATCTGTGCAGATTCCTGAAAGAGAATTCTGAATATGGAGTTGCTCCTGAATGGGCAGATGTCGTAAAACAATCTGTGAGTACTTGTAAGGTGGTGGGAGGGTGTGTGTCATAATTAGTAGAAGCTCCACTTTCCAATGAAGGAAGACTAGCTTTAAAACACTAAGCCCCCCTGTTTAAAGCAGTTTAGAAATAATTTGGAAAATCTGAGCCTTGAAACCACACTTGTTTATTTGCATAACAATGATAAGAAGACAAGGAACCTGTCTTGTACACTGTAAAGCACCATTCACATTGAAAGTATTATATAATGAATAAAAATAATAATGAAAATAATGAAAAAAATATCTAAGCTAAGGCTGTCTTCTAAGAATCAAGTTGCTTGTCCCTAAACAGTTCAAAAACCATAAAATGGAGGGTTTGCAAATAATGATTTTAATTATAAGACTTGGCATTCACATTCTTCAGGCATTTAGAACATTCACATACATTGTCTCAGTAATCCTTACTGTAAAGTAAGCCTGTATTAGCCTCATATTGCTTATTTTGTTTGTTGACGCTAAGGGGGTTGAAGCTTGAGAGAACAGGGACTCCTTTAGGCCACCTAATGAGTTCCCAGCTGATGGGAGGGATTTCCTGGCTCCTAGTTCATGATCTTTACCTCTATGCTATAGCAAAACTAGCCTGTTATCAGGAGATTGCTATGTTGGAAGTTGATTTAAATATATATTTACTCATCTACACTATATCTTAAGATACAGGAGTAGGTAGCTGCATTACATTATGAAATTATTAACTAGGTTTTATTTTTTTATTTTTCCTCCCAGGGATTTCTTCCTGAAAGCATGTTTGACCGTATTCTCACAGGGCCTGTTGTACGAGAAGAAGTAAGCCGGAGAGGGAGAAGGCCTAAAAGCGAGATTGCCAAGGCAGCAGCTGCTGCTGCAACAGCAGCGAACATACCAATCAACCCTTTGCTAGCCAATGGGCTACTCCCAGGAGTGGATCTATCCACCCTCCAGGCCTTACAGCAAAACCTGCAAAATTTTCAGTCACTACAAGTGACAGCAGGTTTAATGGGAATGCCTGCTGGCCTGAACACTGCTGGAGAGGCAAAAAACATGGCTGCTGTATTTCCCATGCTGCTTTCAGGAATGGCTGGCTTACCAAATTTGCTAGGAATGGGAGGACTCCTAACAAAGTCTACAGAATCGGTTTCTGAGGAGAAAAAGGGAAATGACTCCAGAGAGCCTGATGGAAAGAAAGAGAGGACAGAGAGCCAAAATGCACATAATGGTGGAGAAAACTCTGTGTCGGGTTCTCCTTCTACATCGTCATCATCTGCTGCTGCTGCAGCTGCCAGCCCCTTAGCTCTTAACCCCCTACTATTGTCCAATATACTTTATCCAGGGATGCTTCTCACTCCAGGCCTTAATCTCCATATCCCAGCTTTGTCCCAACCTAATATTTTTGATGTACAGAACAATGAAAACAATGGCACAGGCTTAGCTAAACCTACAGAAGAAAAGGAGGAAAATTCTAGGGTTCAAGATCAAGAAGACAAAAGGGGAACAGAGCCTAGCTCTCGCAATGAAAATAGCACAGATGAGGGTTCAGAGAAAGTAGATGCTTCCTCTGGATCAGACAGCACGTCATCCTCGTCTGAGGATTCAGATTCTAGTGATGAAGACTGACCCCAGACTCTGCACTTAAATTATAAACTGATTTTGAATTTATTCTTTAATTATTTTGTTGTAAATAACCCAGTGTTGAGTGAGTGCATCAATAATTTACTGACCGAACATTTCAGTATTTGTTTAGAAGTGCAAACTGCTTTCAGAGACGTTTTGCATGTAATATTTCTTGAAGTTCATAAGTTTCTGAACTTGTATGTACTATCAAATACACAATTGTGTAAAAAGAATTACAGCATAAGGCATTATAATTTTTGTTGGGGGGGTTAATTTTTTTAATAGCTTAGTAAGAGCTGTATATTTAATATATTTGCAGTGAACACAATTCTTTATGCGCATTGATTTAATCTGAATATAGTTTTACAGCCTCCTTGACACGTATAATTTACAGATCAAAACTCAGCAATAATTTGGGCAGCTAATGAATGTCATGAAAGCTGTAGAATCTACATCACCATCCCTTGCTTTAATTACATGAAAATGCTCTAGTGTTGTGATGCACTGCTGATGTTTCCAATTCAGGTACAACTGTGTTTAAAAGAAAAGTTTCCCATTCAGCCAATTAAATTGGCTACTTGTTACCTCAGCTGAGTTAGTTTAGGAAGTTTACATTGGTTTCTCTGCTTGTTTTCATATTCTGCTTTGCTTTGTACAGGCATCCTGTGTATGTTAATTTGGTAAGGGAAATTACCATTACAGTTGCACTCTTCTAATAGCAAAGGGGAATTTTGCCACAAAATATCCCTTTCCTATCTTTCTTCGACACCATGGATACCTAATTTTAAAATCTTGCTCCTTCTTCGGCCTTCATGTTGTTGAGGAGCTGTATCCACAAGTTGAAATAACTCAAAGTGCCACGTTCAACACTGCATACTTCATGTATAAGGAGTAGATCCTTGTGAGAATGGCTTGTATGCTTCGTTTGTCTAGATTTCTATTTTGTGTTTGTTTGTCATGTAACCTCCTGTAGTTACCAGTTAATAATGGTAAGGGGAAATGTAGACATGTTAAAACTCTCATATTTCTCTACAGGTTTGAATCTGACTATACAGAAAAATGTTACCCAAAATCAAGATTTAGGGTATCATCAGTTAATTATAATAATGCTGAGTTGCCCAATAACTTAAAGCACTTTCAACGATGATGTGAGAAATGTGTTCCATGAAACCATGATAATAGTGCTTAAAAAGCATCTGTTTGAATACACATCCTTAGAACCTTACTACGTAAAATCAGTCTTAACATTTGATGCGTGATATAATTCCTTGTTCTGCTGAAGCTGCTATTACTCTGACATGGTAGAATCACAGTTCCACACCACATGGTGGAACTGACTGAGATTAGGTGTGAGCTTGTGTTAATCTCACTTATGGTCCAAGGATAGGCAAATGTTGATGGAATGAATAAAAGTACTGGCGATAGTCAATGACATACCTTTTCGAAAGGAACTAATTTAATAAAATCTGTATTTTGATATGGTTCTGTTGCTTGCTTGTACAGTGAACAAGACTGTGTTGTTTTTTACCAAGATCTTTACCAATAAAAATAAAGTTTGTACATGCAAAATAATTAACCCCCTTTACTAGAAAGCAGTATTACATGTAATTACACAGTTACAAAAGTATCATTTCGATTGTGCTGGTTATTGTATTCCCCACCCCCAAGGATAGTATGACTTGTTTGGCCCTTCATGCAGTGTCCTAGCAATAGTCAAAACATGCCACAAGAAAAGGGGTAGCAATTCTTCATCATGGAAGGATGTATTACATATTTAATATTTTGCCCTTTGTAATATAGCACTTTTGTTTATCTTGTATGTATCCATGATATAGCCAAAGTTTTCCAAACACAGTTGTTGACTTAGTCAATGGAGTATTTCAACAATACATCACTTTGCACCATCCCCCTACATACCTCCCCCAAAAGAAATCCTAAGCATAATTTTTAATAAATTTATGAAATAAAGTATTTTCCTAATTATGGTCAAGTGAATTTGCTTACCATTTAGTGATCTTCTCTCTCTGTAATAAGGCAATTTTACAGTTTCAGTGTCTGGCTGATACAGATTTGAATATGAAGTAAAGGTATGTTTTTTTAAAAAATCAGTATCAGTTGAAAGATGAGAAATATGTAGTTCTGTCAGCTAAACAATATGCAAGTGTGGCTGCATTAAGTCAAGGGTTGTAAGGAGCGTTCATTAGAATTACATTAATACTGAAATTTCAGTACAAAAGATATCCAAGATCGTGAAGAGGTGTATGTTGGTAGTGACTAAAAGAACAGTAGCTGTTATTGCCTTGTATTTCTATTCCTTGTTTCAGGCTTCATGATCCGTCTTAGTCCTGTTTTTCTTTTGGACATTTTGCAATATTTGCCAGTTGTGTTCTGTGTAGTCTGAATTTGCTTTCTTGTAGTTGAACAAGCGTCTTAAGTCATTTGTAATTTATTGAATTACTTTCTATGATGTTCTATAGAGCAAATGGAAGTTTAATTATTTTTTATTAAACATATTCTTTGACAACCCATGAAGTTGGCCTCAGTACATTAAAAATGCCTTTTAGTTGTCACACAATGCAGTTAAACTGGAGACTGAAGCAAGTAATCGCTACAGTGGTTTTAAAGGAATTAACCACCTGAAGCTATTCACTATTTAAGGAATTTATGGTTAATAATTTTCTGCAAATGCATGAGAGATGCTCAATGTGCAGGTACTATGAGCTGTTGAAACATCTTGCCTAGCAGAGGTTTACCTATAGATAATCAGTAAAGTTTTGTATGAAAACATCCGTAAATATCTTGAAAGCTACAGTTTAATGTTTAATGCTAGAAAAGGTTTCTCTACATCCTGCACTGGTTTGGGCAATAGCAGGGAACATACTTCTTCCCAAAGGTTCATTCAGTCATGTTTTCTCAGTAGAGTTTCTGGGGAGCATTGTAGGATTAATGCAATGTGCAACTTTACCTTGGCATTTGCCTATTACCTGAAAATGTGGAAGCAAACTGCTTCAAACAAAGATTTTAAGTGCTAGCTCACTTCTCTGTGTTAGGGGACACCATTTTGAATTCATGTATTGTGTAAATTACACTACAAAGTCCCCTTGGGTTTGTATAACTAAATTGAATGGAATTGACTCCACACATCATGGGTATATGTGTGTGAGCTTACTATGTATAATGGTTATTCAGTATTTTATTTTTGACTAAGTTGTTTCAGAAGCAGCTTCTGATGCAACTGAAAAGAATTGAATTTAACCAAAGGAAGTATAAAGCTGGATTTTGCCGGGTACACCTCAGTTTTTGCCAGTATATAAGCAATTATTAATTGCAGTATCATGTTAGGAAAAAAAAGTGATATAAATGCCTTTTGTTGTTCAGTCGTTCAGTTGTGTCCGACTCTTCGTGACCCCATGGACCATAGCACGCCAGGCCTTCCTGTTCTGCACTCTCTCCCGGAGTGTGCTCAAGTTCATATTCATTGCATCGGTGATGCTATCTAGCCATCTCATCCTCTGCCATCCCCTTCTCCTTTTGCCTTCAGTCTTTCCCAGCATCAGGGTCTTTTCCAGAGGGTTTTCTCTTCGCATTAGGTGGCCAAAATATTGGAGCTTCAGCTTCAGGATCTGTCCTTCCAGTGAGGAGTCAGGGTTGATTTCCTTTAGGATTGACTGATTTGACCTCCTTGCAGTCCAGGGGACTCGTAAGAGTCTTCTCCAGCACCACAGTTCGAAAGCATCAATTCTTCGGAGCTCAGCCTTCCTTGGATAGTCCAGCTCTCACAGCCATACATTACTACTGGGAAAACCATAGCTTTGATTAGACGGACCTTTGACGGCAAGGTGATGTCTCTGCTTCTTACTATGCTGTCTAGGTTTGCCATAGCTTTCCTCCCAAGGAGCAAGCGTCTTTTAATTTCATGGCTACAGTCACCATCTGCGGTGATCTTGGAGCCCAAGAAAGTAAAATCTGTCACTGCTTCCATTTCTTCCCCTTCTATATGCCAGGAAGTGATGGGGCTAGATGCCATGATTTTAGTTTTTTTAATGTTGAGTTTCAAACCAGCTTTTGCACTCTCCTCTTTCACCCTCAACAAGAGGCTCTTTAGATCCTCTTCGCTTTCTGCCATTAGGGTGGTATCATCTGCATATCGGAGGTTGTTGATAATTCTCCCAGCAATCTTAATTCCGACCTGTGATTCATCCAACCCGGCATTTCTCATGATGTACTCTGCATATAAGTTAAATAAGCAGGGTGACAATATGCAGCCTTGTCGTACTCCTTTCCCAATTTGGAACCACTCGGTTGTTCCATGTCTGGTTCTTACTGTTGCTTCTTGACCCTTGTACAGGTTTCTCAGGAGACAGGTAAGGTGGTCTGGTACTCCCATCACTTTAAGAATTTGCCACAGTTTGTTGTGATCCACACAATCAAAGGCTTTAGCGTAGTCAATGAAGCAGAAATAGACTTTTTCTGGAATTCTCTTGCTTTCTCCATGATCCAGCAAAAGTTGGCGATTTGATCTCTAGTTCCTCTGCCTCTTCGAAACCCCGCTTGTACTTCCGGTAGTTCTCGGTTCGCATACTGCTGAAGCCTAGCTTGTAGGATTTTGAGCATCGCCTTGCTGGCATGTGGAATGAGCGCAATTGTGCGGTAGTTTGAACACTCTTTGGCATTGCCCTTCTTTGGAATTGGAATGTAAACTGACTTTTTCCAGTCTTGCGGCCATTGTTGAGTGTTCCAAATTTGTTGGCATATTGAGTGCAGCACTTTAACAGCATCATCTTTTAGGATTTTAAATAGCTCAGCTGGAATACTGTCATCTCCGCTAGCTTTGTTGTTAGTAATGCTTCCTAAGGCCCACTTGACTTCACTCTCAAGGATGTCCAGCTCAAGTTCAGTGACCGCACTATCATGGCTATCAGGGACATTCAGATCTTTCCTGTATAGTTCTTCTGTGTATTCTTTCCACCTCTTCTTAATCTCATCTGCTTCTGTTAGGTCCCTGCCTTCTTTGTCCTTTATCATGCCCGTCTTTGCACAAAACGTTCCCTTGAGATCTCCGATTTTCTTGAAGAGATCTCTAGTCTTTCCCATTCTGTTGTTTTCCTCGATTTCTTTGCATTGTTCATTTAAGAAGGCCTTCTTATCTCTCCTTGCTATTCTCTGGAACTCTGCATTCAGTTGGGTATATCTTCCCCTTTCTCCCTTGCTTTTCGCTTCCCTTCTTTCCTCAGCTACTTGTAAAGCCTCCTCAGACAGCCACTTGGCTTTCTTGCATTTCTTTTTCTTTGGGATGGATTTCGTTGCTGCCTCCTGAACAATGTTACCGACCTCCGTCCATAGTTCCTCAGGCACTCTGTCTATCAGGTCTAATCCCTGGAATCTATGCCTCACCTCCACTGTATATTCATAAGGGATATGATTTAGATCATACCTGAATGGTTTAGTGGTTTTCCCTACATTCTTCAATTTCAGCCGAAATTTTGCAACAAGAAGCTCATGATCTGAGCCACAGTCAGCTCCAGGTCTTGTTTTTACTGACTGTATGGAGCTTCTCCATCTTTGGCTGCAATGTACATAATCAATCTGATTTCGATATTGACCATCTGGTGATGTCCATGTGTAGAGTCGCCACTTGTACTGTTGGAAAATAGTGTTTGCTATGATCAACGTGTTCTCTTGGC
This sequence comes from Heloderma suspectum, assembly GCF_057233095.1. Taxonomy (NCBI): domain Eukaryota; kingdom Metazoa; phylum Chordata; class Lepidosauria; order Squamata; family Helodermatidae; genus Heloderma; species Heloderma suspectum. The sequence goes on along the minus strand of NC_139465.1, from coordinate 12,877,183 downwards.
AAAACTCTGTTAGCTTTTGTCCTGCTTCATTTTGTACACCAAGGCCATGCCTGCCTGTTATCCTGGTGATTTCTTGACTTCCTACTTTAGCATTCCAATCCCCTATGATGAAGAGGACATCTTTTTTTGGTGTTAGTTCTAGAAGGTGTTGTAGGTCTTCATAGAACCGATCAACCTCAGCTTCACCAGACACATCCACAGCTGAGTGTCCTTTCGGCTTTGGCCCAGCCGCTTCACTCTTTCTGGCGCTACTTGGAAATACCCTCTGCTCTTCCCCAGTAGTATATTGGACACCTTCCGACCTGAGGGGCTCATCTTCCGGCATCATATCCTTTAGCCTTGTGATACGTTCCATGGGGTTTTCTTGGCAAGAATACTGGAGTGGGTTGCCATTTCCTTCTCAGTGGACCACATTTTGTCAGAACTCTCTGCCATGACCTGTCCGTCTTGGGTGGCCCTGCACGGCATAGCTTATGGCTTCCCTGAGTTACGCAAGCCCCTTCGCCACAACAAGGCAGTGATCCATGAAGGGGATAAATGCCTTTAGATGACTTTAAAAGGGGGTTAGACAAATTCCTGGATGATAAGGCTACCACTGGCTACCAGTCCTAATGGCTATATGCTACCTCCAGTAACTGAGGGAGTATGCCTATGTACACCAGTTGCTGGAGAACATGGGTGGGAGAGTACTGTTTCACTCATGTCCTACTTGTGGGTTTCCCATGGGCAGCTGGTTGGCCACTGTATGAACAGAATGCTGTACTAGATGGAAACTTGGTCTGATCCAGCATGGCTCTTCTTATATTCTTATGCTCTAAACTGTTTCTGCATACTGTTTAAGCTGTAGATTTAAACTTTTAGTATATTGTTAATTTATCTGATAGTGATGCCATTTTGAGTACATTTTGCCATTTTCTAACTAACGCAGACTCCATGAAATTTATTTTTAAAGGGGGAGGGAAAATGGTTGTTGAGAGTTGTGTCAGAGATATATTGGAGCACCCTCCATCTTGGTTGGACTTAGCAGAAGAGTTGTTATTAGGCAGGGGGGTAATGTAAAGTCATGACGGCTACACATCTTAGTCCATGTTCTCCTAAACAGTGGCTGAATGAGCCCAGATTTATTTTAAACGAATTGGGAGACTTGGTAAATATCCTTAGTGTCCAAATTATGAAGATGCAAATCCTGTGCACTTAAATTGGCTTTGGTAATGAGTGTTTGCTCTGCTTGGTTCTGAGCAGGGGCAAAGTATGCTACAGTTTAGAAAACCGGAATAAAATATGCAACGAAAGAAGATTTTAAATAGAATCTTAAATGGTCGCTAGAATTACTCCGGTTCCAATTGTATGTATAAAGTTCTGGGCTGCAGCTTAGTGGAGCTTACTTCTCTGAAAGGACGCATAGGGATGTGTGCTGTTCATTTCCTCCTTTTTCTAAATAGATACCGAAATAGTATGCAATCATGACTGCATTTTGTAGAGAAATATGCGATTAATCACTTAAAAGTCAGCTAAGCTGCTCTGAAAAAGGTTTTAAAAACACTTCAAGCCTGCGCAACCAGAGGAAAAAGTAATGGGCAGGAAGAAAACAAGCATACTGAGGCACCAGTTCTTTGAAGTTCTTGAGACCACCAGCTGGAAAGTAAAAAAAAAAAGGGGGGGGGCAGAGTCCAACCCGCGTTGTTTACATTACTCTACCCTCTGCGAACCCGAGGCTTCATGGGAATTGTAGTACGCCTTCGACGCGTAAGCCCTGTGATTGGCTTGGAGGCAGAGCGCTGCCACGAATGAGCAGAGCCGCGAGAGGCGGAGCCGAGAGTGACGAAGTGTTTGGATTCGAACGCGGCGGCTGAAGTGAGGGGGGCGGCGGGCCGCGCCCACCCCTTCGGCGCCGCCCCCTCTCCCTTCAAACGCACGAAAACAATCCGCCGCGCAGGCGCGCTCCGTGCCCGCGCGCGAGCCGCGTCTCTCGAGCGCGGCGCCGGTGCTCCCCGTCCGCCTTTCCCCTCGGGGGCGATGCTGGGCGGCGACGAAGGGGGAGAAGGGGAAGGCCCTGTGGCCGCCACCGGGGGCGCTCCTCCGCCGAGCCCCGCCGCAGCCGCCTCGCCCTCACCCTCACCCACCGGGGAGGCGGGGGCCGCCATCATCGCTGCCCACGCCCAGGAAGAAGCGGCCGACGATGAGGAGAAGAAGGACGACGACGAGGCGGAGGAGGAAGAGGCGGAGGCCGCGGCGGAGGCGGAGCGGGACACCCGGCAGCGCTACGAGGAGCTGTGCAGCAGCCTTAACATGGACGAGCGCGCCCGAGCCGAGGCCTGGCTGAGCTACCAGAGCATGAGGCGGAATTACACTCTGGAGGTGGGGGAGGGGCGTGGCCGGGCTGCCGGGGGCGGGGCCTGAGGTGGACCCGCACCGCCCCTGGGAGGGGGAGGAGCTTTGAGAGGGGTGGGCGGGAGGGGGGGCTGGCGGGGGCATAAGGTGGCATTGTACCGCCCCTGTCGGGGGAAGGCCCAGCTGTATAGGGTGGCGGGTGGGGGTGGGCTGTGAAGAGGGAAGATTCCGTGGGAGGAGGACCATAAAGAGGGAAGAAGGCCAGATGAAATTTCGCGAAAGAACAAGCTGTCTTCTCCAGGCTGGTGCCCTCCAGATGTGTTGGGCTACAGCTTCCATCATCACCAGCCACCCAGGCTTTCCTTTCACGGAGGACAAGGCTGTTCATGGTTGCTAGTCCTGATGGCTATATGCTGCCTACCGGATCAGAGGCGGTGCTTAGGCACTCCAGTTGCTGGGGAACACAGGCACTCATTGTGGGGAACACTATTGCACTCATGTCCTGCTTGTGGGCTTCCCGCTGTGTGAACAGAATGCTGGACTAGATGGACCTTGGTCTGATGCGGCATGCCTCGCCTTGTGTTCTTATGTAGCCCGATATATCCAGAAGGTACCAGGTTGGGAAAGGCTGCACTAGAGGTTAAGGAAAGGGCTGTGACAGGGCAGGGGGGCAAGACGAGGTGTGCTGAAGGGCTGAAGCCAGCTATACTGAATGAGGGAGGGAAGATTTTGTGAGGGGGGCAGCTTGAGGAAAAAAAAGGGGTGCATTATGATACAGAACTACCATGGAGTGGAAGTGCCAGGAGTGCAAAAGGAGACAACCTGTAGCGAGAGGGAATGGAACTTTATTTTTTTACTTAAAGCATTTATATCCCATCTTTAGCCAAAAAAAAGCTCCCAGAGCAGCGTACAAAGTTTAGGTGAGCCCTGAACTACCGACCTAGTAACCTCACTTTACTTGCCTCTCCATTGCACATACACACAGCCCAGGTATTTGTTAAGTGAATCCGTGCAACTAATTGCAAAGTGGTAACTTAATATAGTGTGCATGGATCCACTTGGTAAGCCCACTACCTGCATTGTTCTGATGTGTTAAAAATCTGAAAACATTTCTGCACCTGGTTGGCATTCAGTAATTTACCTGTTGTTCTGTATCACTGAATTCCTTATCTGGTGCTGGGGTGGTGGTAAGATTTTCTTCCCCACTTGGCAAGACAGACTTACTATGTGGTTAAGTTACTATTTGGTAAATGGCTGTCTGTATTCAGCCACGTAGGGAAGCAAGGGAGTGGTAATTCTTCTCATTGCTTGGCAGGACAATAGAGATGTCCCATTTTCCAAGTGGCTGCATGCTCACTGTAGTAATCTATCATTTGGAATGGTTGCCAGAATTTACTCTCTGTGATTTCCCAACCTTCCCTTCCTCTCCATCCTTATCTCACCCCGTATATATGAATGCAGCACCCTTGTGCCCCCATTTTTGTTAATTCAGATGTTAATGATAATAAAACTAGAAATGGTACTTTTGATGTAGTAGAAGGAATGTTAAGGTGTGGAAGAGTAATAATAAAGCACTATATATGCTTGGAAAAGTACTATAGCAGGATCAGGCAACCATTTTTGGCCCTGATGACTTCATGCAGTACCAGGTGGTGGATCAGGGTCTGCACGCATGTGTCTGCACATGCAAATATACACTCTTCCACCCACCCACTCGCATCTCAGAACAGGGATGGAGTGGTTTAAGCCTCCCTTTCCTGCCCACTGAGATTTCTCAGCCTCTCCCCCCTGCTCCCCCTCTAAGCTATCCCGGTCCAGGTAGCTGTTTCCCAGCTGCTATTAGCTATGGGGGAACAGTGATCTCTGTTTCCCAGTAAGGTTAAAGCCTCCTGGCCCCACGATGCTGGTAAAAATTGCTATCCCAATGCTGTTCATCGGCTGATCAGCAGGGGAAAGTGTGTGGGTCCCCAGGGCTCCTGTAAGCCACATGGAAAGCAGCTGAATGTGGGCAGTTGCACTATAGGAATTATAAGAATGAAGTCTGGCTTGTGAAAAGAATGGGCAGTCAGAAACGTGATTACAGCGCTTCTGATTATGAAGTTACTCTTTATATGCAAGACCAGTTACAACAAATTTGATTCTTGACTCCTAAAAATATGGTCTCTTTTTGAGGTTGTCCTGTCATGCTTTTAAAAAATACAGCTTAAGAGTAGTGGAATTCAGCAGTGAACCCCATAGAGCCCACAACAGCTTTTGTTTTCAAATTCTGTTCCCATGTCCCATCTTCAACCTTATACATCAGCAGAGCTGGACCAGATTTAAACCAAATCTGAAGACTGCTAACACAGCCTCAGCCAGTGAAGGTTGTCTGTTTGGCAAAACTAAAAGAGACAGAAATAGGAGGTGAACAAGATAGGTATCTAAGAAATCTCTTGGGCTGTGTGTGCGCGCACATTTGCATAAGAAATATTGAAGCCACTTCCTATTTTTTTGTTTTTAAAAAATGTAGTCTTGCAGTTGCTTCCATGTCTGACCTTGTCCGTTCATAGCAATTTCATATCACTGAATACCACTACAGTTACATAGTTTGTTAATACACGCTGTTCGATTTGCAAGTACTTTCCCAACATACAGGCTGGGATTCGAAGAACCATACAACTCATTCTGTTTGCTGAAGGGGGCTTTTAGCTAGTGTTTCTCCAGTATCAATATCCCCCACTCCCAATACCAAATGGCAAATTATATTTGAAACTGAGGGAACTTTAAAAACCTCTCTGTTACATTGCACAGGTAGGATCATGGTTGTAATTCCTAGTCATGCATTCTAGGTGTAGCAGAAGAAAGAAGTTATTTCTGTTGCAGACATTAGAGATGGGTCAGCTTCTTTTCTTTCTTTTTTAATATAACAGGGAAATGATCTACATTGGCTAGCATGTTCCTTATATGTGGCTTGCAGAAAAGCTGTCCCAACAGTTAGTAGAGGAACTGTTGAAGGAAACTATGTATCTTTAATAAGAATATTACGCTGCTCAGGACAAAGGTAACTTCTCTTTTAACATTTTAGAAAGTATTAGAATTTTTAAATTTCAGAACCATCACTGAAGAAATCTTGTGTTCTGATAATATATGAATTGCTGTAGTAGCTAGTGATACTGTTACCATATATATGCTTTCTGGGATTTAGTTGTATGGAAATCAGGGATGAACTGTTGATTAGAATATTTCAAATCACTTTAACAGATTACTTAAATTTTATTTTTTGGCCTGTGTGAACTCCCTTGCAATGTTGACCCCTTGCAACAACAGTATACTTTTATTTCCTGTCAGGCATTTGATTAAGTGCACTGTACAAGCCAATAATGCATGAACATATAAGCTTCCTTAAATGCTGGCATTGATAGATTTTGTAATGAAAAGGCATTTCACTTCCATTGACATAGTTGTCAAACACAGCTAGTCCTAAACTACTTTTAAGTTGGAAATTTTCTTCTATCAAATTCCTCTCAGGTAGCCTTAACATTATAAGATGCTACAAAGCCTTTCATAGGATTGACTAACAAAGAAGTTCTTCAGGTATGTGGTATTAAAATCTGTGCCACTACAGAATTACAAAATACGTGACTACACCATAGTACAGTGGAGTTGGAAGCAGAAACACCACACACATTTTATGAGGCAATAAGGAATGGATATCTTTCTACTTAACTAAGTAGAAAAAAACACTCAAAGGAGCAGACAGCATTACATATCAGTGTCCATAGCTACCTGAAATTTGATATAAAAAAGAATTATAGAAATGTTAAGCTTAATATTTCTTGCATACTTCCTATTATTGGCATGCAAGGTTACATCAATTATGATCAGTTTTCAGCAAGATGCTTTAGAATGTTGACATCTAATAAGAGTAAATTTCTGATAATCTAAATGTCTTCAGTTTGATAGAGTTTTTTAACAAGATGAAGAAATGGGAAGATATGGCAAATCTACCCTCCCAGTTCAGAGAACGTACCACAAGATTAGAAAGAAACTTTACAGTGTCTGCTGTAATTTTTAAGAAGTATGAACCCATTTTTCAGGACATTTTCAAGTACCCTCAAGATGACCAACCACGCCAGCAGAGAGGAAGAAAACAAAGGTATGAATTCATTATGTATACTAAGATTTTAACTTATTCAGCTGTAACTTCTGTTTTATGTTACTTTAAATTCATCTGTATTCTGACCATAGTTCGTTGGAAGTAAGTGGCATATTAGTTCAACTGTAATTTACTTTCAAGTAAATATGTCTAGTAGTTTGTGTCAGCCTTGTAAATAACTGCTCAGGAAATGGTCCCCCACCCCTAGCTCTGCTCACCTATACTGGTTCACCTTTCTATATTCCCACCACCACTACTAGCTCAGGTGTCTATCGAGGCTTGCAGTTGATATTGGAATTACAGTCAGGGCCAGAAATATTGGAACAAGGATAACTGTTTTGGCAGTTGGCCTCTGTACACCACCACGCTGAAGTTGAAAGGAAACACACCCAGATGGGAGTGAAGTCAGGACTTTCAGCTGTAATTCAAGGGGTTTGACAAAAGTGGGGCACTAACCATTCAGGAAATACAGCCAGTGGCATACACACACACCCATCATTGGTGGCTCATAAGTAATGGAACGAATGGATGACAAGCAGCTGCATGGCCAGGTGTGGCCTGTTTCCTGGGTACCCCATGACCAATCAAGCAGAGAAAAGGTGTAGAGGTGGTTCTGAGTGTTACATTTGCATTTGGTAGCTGTTCACTGGAACGCCCAACATGAGGTCCAAAGAGGTGTCCATGCGAGTGAAGGAGGCCATCATTAGGCTGAGGAAACAAAATAAAACCACCAGAGAGATAGCAAAAACAGTGGGAGTGGCCAGTACAACAGTTTGGAACATCCTGAAAAAGAAGGAATTAACTGGCAAGTTCAGCAACAGCAAAAGGCCTAGAAGACTACAGAAGACGACTAAAGTGGATGACCGCAGAATTCTGCTCATGGTGAAGAGGAACCATTTCACAACATCTAGCCAGGTCAAGAACGCTCTTGCGGAGGTAGGCATGTCATTGTCAACATCTACAGTCAAGAGATGGCTTTATGAATGTAAATACAGAGGCTTCACAACAAGGTGCAAACCATTGGTAATGCTCAAGAACTGAAAGGCCAAACTAGCCTTTGCCAGCAAACACCTAAAAAAGCCTGCCCAGTTCTGGAATAAGATTCTTTGGACTGATGAAACCAAGATTAACTTGTGCCAGAATGATGGGAAAAGAAAAGTATGGAGAAGGAAAGGAACAGCCTATGATCCAAAGCATACCAATTCATCTGTCAAACATGGTGGAGGCAGTGTTATGGCATGGGCATGTATGGCTGCCAATGGAACCGGGTCACTGATGTTTATTGATGACCTGACTGCTGATAAAAGCAGCAGGCTGAATTCTGAAGTGTATAGGGCTATACTTTCTGCTCAGATTCAGCCGAATGCTGCCAAACTGATAGGGCACCGCTTCATATTGCATATGGGTAATGACCCTAAACATACAGCAAAAACTACCCAAGAGTTTCTCAAGGCAAAGAAGTGGGATGTTCTTCAGTGGCCAAGTCAGTCACCTGATCTCCACCCAATAGAGCATGCTTTTCACTTACTGAAGACAAGACTGAAGGCAGAAGGGCCCACAAACAAGCAGCCCCTGAAGGCAGTAAAGGCCTAGTAAAGCATCTTAAGGGAGGAAACTCAGCATTTGGTCATGTCCATGGGTTCCAGACTTCAGGCAGTCATTGACAGCAAATGATTTTCATCCAGGTATTAAAGGCGATCCTTAAGTTTGAAATGATGTGGGTTGGTTCCATTACTTATGAGCCACCAACGATGGGTGTGTGTGTATGCCACTGGCTGTCCTTCCTGAATGGTTAGTGCCCCACTTTTGTCAAACCCCTTGAATTACAGCAGAAAGCCCTGACTTCGCTCCCATCTGGGTGTGTTTCCTTTCAACTTCAATGTGGTGGTGTACAGAGGCCAACTGCCAAAACGGTTATCCTTGTTCCAATATTTCTGGCCCTGACTGTAGGTGCTTTTGCACAGGCTCAGTATCACTGCTCTGTTTAACAAAAGGAAGTGCTATGAAAGCTTCATGTGCAGCATATTCTCCTTCTTAGCCTGAGGGCTCCCAAACTGTCAGCTTAGTTTTCCTTATTCTTTCCCTTCTATGTGTGCAGCTTCCATAGCACAGCCCTGAGTATGTCTTACTGAATTTCCAGTGGGGTTTATGTGTGGATTTTTGAGGCACTTCATTGTATTAATGAAAATATAACACTTTTTTTATGGCTTCAATTCTAAAAAGGAGACAACCCTGCACAGTCTCTGAAGTTTTCCAGTTTTGCTGGGTGCTGTTTGTTTATGCAAAAGGTAAGAACTGATATTTAGTCTAAATTTTTACTACTTAGCCTTCATTATCTAAGAAGTGTAAAGACAACAGGGCACCATAGTAATTGCCCTGGGGGCTGTTGGATGATCGTAGAACCTCTTCCTTACTTGCTGTTAGGAAAGATTGCACTGCACAACTTTCTCATTTGGCTTTTGGTTTGGCTGGCTAGTCTCTTAGAAAATTTGTTAGGTTAATGAGGGGTGCTGTTTCACTTCTTATGATGGTTTTACTATGTTGTGATTTTAATTGTTGCTTTTCCCTAAGTCACCTTGAACTTTGAAAGATAGCATGAAATTGTTTTTAATCATCAATTGAATTTGCCTTCATAAGGCCTTACTCTTATAATCACATATAAAATTCACACTTTTACTTTACTTTCCTTGGAAATATTTATAGTAGAGCCCATATTCTCTGGCAACCATGGTTCTACAGACTCTCAAATTGCACAGCGTTCTGGTGTGTTGCTTGTTCCAAAGTCTAAATTTTCTGATACTTAATTGGATGTTCTGTTCATATTCTAGATTTGTAAAATTTGATAATGTGCATTGTACATTTAGGAGGAAACTAATTGTTCCATGCTATGCATGTCTACTCATAAGGAAACCTCATTTCATTTAGTGAAATATTCTCCCAATCACTATGTATAAGATTATATTCTTGCAGCCCAATCCTGTGTGTATTTACTCAGAAGTAAATCCCACTTCTTTCATTGGGACTATCCAAGTAAGTATGCATAGTTTTATTCATTTTTGTTCAGAAGTAAGCCCTATTGACCTGGTTCGCATGGTGCAACTTGCCATGGCGCCTGCGGGTACCACTTTGCATATCCAAGTTCCACTTGAGGGTTGTCATGTCATCCAAACCCAGCAAGTGTGAGTTATGCAAGTGTTAAACAATCCTCACATAACACATGGTCTGTGCTAGGGTTTGTTTAAATCCCGCATAACCCACGCCAGGTTTGCACAAAAAGACAACCTCTGAGTGGGGTTGAATATGCAAAATGGCAGCTGGATGTGCCCTGGATGCACCACAGCCTCACTGTGCATTAAATAACTTATGGTGGGCTGTCAAGTCATATGAACCAGCCCATTGAGTTCATTGAAGCTTACTCCCAGGTAAGTATGCATAAGATTGCAGTCAAACCTTTTTACAGTCTTGCCTTAACTGATGTTTGTGTTTCTGTGTATGAAATGAAATTTTTCCTTTTTACATCTTGGTGTAGAATTGTTAACACATTCTTCTCTTTAACATTATGGGGATTATGGCTTGTATTTGTCAGACTGGACATCACAGTTGTACCATACTGTGTAGATTTATCTGGAGGTATGAAGTGCCTCTATAATTTATAGAAGAAGCTTTGGTTAACACCAGTTACAAACTGTTATGCTGACCATTCTTACCTTCCAGATGGTTTAACAGAGAATATAACTACAAATACTTAAATTTTGTCTAAATTGAATGTTGAGTTTTTCTATTCGTTTGAATCAATCTAGTCCTGTTATATGCGCCACTTAGGTTTGTAGCGATAGCAAATGGGTATTTAGGCATGTTGTCAAAAAGTTTACATAATCTATTACAATGTATGAAAATAATGTGAACTTGTCAGAGCTTGTGAGATACCTTTCCTAGAAGATTTAATCAAAACGGCTGTTTCCTGTTCAAACTTGCAACATATTTTTAAAGAAATAATGTGTAGAGTTATGTTGTTACTAAGGTTTCTGTCAGTAGAGTACAGAATAATTTGCTCAAACAATCTGTATATAAAATGGGAGGTGGATGAGAGCAAATGGACTAGGATTATAGGATTTAGCCTCAAAGAGTGGCAAAATACAAAAAAGACGTTTCTGTGAAGTCAGCATTTTCCCCTTTTTTGCAGTGTTAAAATCTTCCCATTTGCTGAGCACTGTTAAGGAACTGCCCTCTCCTAGCTGATGCTTCTGCCAGTGAGAAGCACTGGAATGAATTGCTACTTGTTGACTAGAATGCCACAGACATGTCCCATGTAATATACAAGGCTTTAAAAGGAGAAAGGTGGTTTGTACTACTTGTAAACTCTGAAACTCAGAATCTGACATGCATTCATTTGGTCTTGACAATTAGGGGAAGTGGGATTTTGTCTGCTCTGTTTTTGAAGGTTTCTGCTACGCTTATCGTGGTAACCAAACCACAAGGACAAGTTTGGGCATGTCTGTGTGACAGGCTTCCTAGCTTAAAGAACAGCGTTTGCAACTTCCTTTCTCTGCACAGAAAGTCCTGCAGATTTACTGCTTACTACTTCTGGTGCAGATGAATTAGCTCGCTGCCAAATGTGAATGGTAAGACCAGTATTAAGATACTGTAAACCAGCACAATATTAGCAGTATGGTTGATGATTAATTTTTCTCCTGGCTTTCACATTTTAAATAATGCAGCATTATCTGTGGTTTATTTCAGTCTGGAACACTCCTTACTTAAGTCTGTCATTAAATGGTTGCAATAATCTTTCTTTTTCCTGTTTAACTTTTTTGAAGGAAAATTGGTTAATTTAGAAATGAGACAGTAGTCAGTCAGAACTTGGAAATATCACTCATTAATGTTTGTCTTATGGCTTTATTCAAGTTATTTTATATATATATATATATATATATATATATATATATATATATATATTAAAACCTAGAGTGTGTGTGAGAGAGAAATGCATACATATGCACATGGAACTGCTGTTTACCAGTCATTTACAAATCAGTGGTTGGAGTCCTGAGGTCAGCACATGCCAGATCCATACGTCTGTCCAGAAAGTATTTCCATAGCAGCTCCCAGGATTGCTCGTTCACACACACTAACGATTATGCTATTGGAAACTCAAGATTGTGCCCATTTTGTTAATTTTTCGAGCACTTCTGAATCCATGTTTCTGTAAAGTTACATTGAAGGGTATCTTAGTATAAATTGATGTTAGAAACATTAGATCAGACAGCTAAAACATAAGTGCAGTAAACGTAGGAAGAATTAATACATTTATATTAACCTTGGAACATACTCCCCAAAAAGGAATTAAAATGTATAAGGGTGCAAATTGACATATTCATCTGCATTTTGCTGCTTTATTATTTTATAATTGGATATTTTTTACACTGGCTATTGATATAATAGATGGTTCTATTTATGCAAATGTTGTATTTGTTTATAACAAATTTAGAAATTTAAATGCAGTTTCTGCCCAGATTTCTGAACATTACTTAAATGTAATCCAAATCCTGATTATAATCTCACAGGCAATTTCCCTATGATCAGTGACGACTTGGTCAATTCCTACCATCTCTTGTTATGTGTCCTTGATCTAGTCTATGGAAATTCTCTTCAGTGCCCAAATCGTAAGGAGCTTCTGAATCCCAGTTTTAAAGGTATGTTAAAAATATCCTTTTTGTGATGTTGCTCCAGGTATTGCACTAAGCAACTAATTTAAATTTGCCTGTTAAAGTTAATTTTGGCTTTAAGTGTAAAATGAAAGATTTGAATTTTCTTTATTGCCAAAAGTGATAAGCCATCACAATTTGATATATTCAAAATAAATTACAAATAGGACAATAAGCTAAAATGGAATACCATAAAATACAGTAGAAGTGGTGAACAGAAATACAAGAGTAAAACCAGTATAAAAATGCAAGATCAGTGCTTTGAAAGATTGGTTGTAACACATGGGAAAGAACTCAGAAAAGGATTACATTTTAAGAGCAGGGTGTTTTATCTGTACATGTTGTTTTATCTGTACATGTAATTCTCTAAATTTACCATAGGAAACCACATCAGCCATGAGAACAAATTGTTTGCCCATACCCAAGTTTCACTTAGCGAAAACAAAGGCATTGAACTTGACTAATAAAAATGAAGGGAGGGAACATGGCATATTACATAGTTTCCAAGACAAAAAAATCTCAACGTAAAACAAATTCTTCTATTGAAGAAATAGCTCTATTGATTCACACACAGCAGAAGCGCAGGTGTTGATAACTGTTTGCCAGATGATTTTGCATATTTACATTTTGGAGGGGAAGAACACATGCAGAATATTTTAACCTCTATCTCTCCTCACCCCCATCCCTCTGTGATTAACATCACAGGGCTTCCTGAAGATTTTCATAGTAAGGATTTTAAGCTATTGTCTGAGCCTCCCTGCATCATTGAAAAGCTCTGTTCCTTACATGATGGATTGGTATTGGAAGCCAAGGGCATAAAAGAGCATTTTTGGAAACCCTACGTGAGAAAACTTTTTGAGAAAAAGGTATGCAACTAATTTTTTTATGCTCCATAAACGACTTGGCAATGTTCGACTGCTTACTCTTACCATCAGTTCTGTTCTCTTGTAGATTCTAAAGGGAAAAGAAGACAATCTGACAGGGTTTCTAGATCCTGGAAACTTCGGAGAAAGCTTGTGAGTATTGTGAAGCAATAGCATCAGTCATTCCAGAATGTGCTGATTACAGAGGCTGCATTATTCTGCTCTCCGTCTATCACAGAGCCCCTCACCATTCACGCTGGGCTTCACTGCACCTGACAGCACCACAGCCTTAACATCAGTGCAGATACAAACCTCATACTATTCTCAAACCACCAAATCCTCCGAATGGATAAATGTGTATTGCTATTTCCATAATCTCTTCTATGCACAATATAGATTAAAAAATTGCAATAGTGAATCAGTATTTTTCTTTTGTCCTGAACACCTGGGGCAAGGGGGAGGTTACATGTAGTATTTATCATGGACAGCTGAATGGTAAACCATTTTTAATTACTACTTGAAATCCTGGATTATAAATTTTCAGCCTCTTGCCATGGATTATATCAATTTGAGCTATTTTAACAGAGCATCATTGTAATCCTCCTTGAGGGAAATGCCTAGTTGTTTTTACTCTGTGCTATTCATTGCCCTTTTGAACGTGCACCAGAAATGCCAAGATTTGATTATATAGGCTTGAAATAGAGCAAGAGAGGAATGTCTTAGGCCCTCCTAATAATTCTCCCACTGAAAGATTAAAACTCATTGACTTGAATCCTCTAACTTAACTTCTGTGAATGGAACAGGGCTTTCCCACCTCCCCCTTTCCTCTGCAGCCCCTTGTGACCCCCCCCAATTCTACTCTGGGGGTTGGGGAACCCTTGGGAATGGTGAGGTTTATGGGTAGGAGGGCTGCAAATGATGGGAAATTGGAAGAAATCCCAACGCCCTCTTACATGAACAGAAGAGCAACTTAGAATCCAAGCCATTATTTCAGCTGTTTCAGCTTATATTGCTAGGTACGGTACCTGCCAGTTACCTTTTATTATGCTTTGTTTTGGAATAGTAGCCTTTCGTTTTTCTGTTCATTTGTACATTATATCGCAATACTTAACACTAGTCGGCTTGATGCCAAGGTTTGGCACAAGCCACTTTTTTATTACTTTGAGGGAAGATGTGTTAACTTGCCAGTACTTCTTTGTAAAAGATCTCACAGATGAAACCAAAGCTTCAGCTATTTCTGTATTAAGACTTTGAAGAGGTTTTAATCCAATGTGACATTTTTCAGCAAAGGACCTAAGGAAGGTCTTTTCACTGCAATAGAGGCTACAGGCACTTTTGCTTACACACACTTCTCACTATTTTTGAAGTTATTTATGATTTTGGTGTTCAGCACTTGTATTTTTTCCCTGTGTACTGTAGCAAAGCCATCAACAAGGCATATGAGGAATACATATTGTCAGTTGGAAACCTAGATGAACGAATATTTCTTGGGGACGATGCAGATGAGGAAATAGGAACCCTGCGAAGATGTTTAAACACAACCTCAGGAATGGAAACAGCTGAAAGAGTGCAAGTGAAATATAATCTGCAGGAGCATTTTGAACGAGTGAGTACAGCACAGTCTGTTGTGTGCTCTATTGGATGAATTGTTTCCTTACAGCAGTCATATTTCCCACAAATTGTTCAGAAGATGCCAGAATTTCATTTCTGGCCCTATATTTGTGTTTCCCTAGTCGCACAGCAGTTGCAGCAGCAGCATGTCGGCTCACTTTGCCAGGGGCCCCTGAAACGCCCTGGACCATACTGGAGAAACCACACTTTGGCTTCTGCCCACAGCAGCATTAACCACTGAAAATTGGGTTAACGCTGCTCTGAAGAGAGGCTGCACCATTGGTTCCTCCCATGTGGTCCAGACTTCCAGTGTTATCTTGGTCGCATGGGAAATAGCTGAATTGCTGTGGCTGCTATGTACTCGAGTAATATGAGTATCCATCCTCTGGAGCCAAGCTGATCTAGATATAGTAGATTTCCTGCGAATGCATGTATACAGCTCCAAGTTCTGTAGAGGAATGGTGGGATAGAAATGTAACAAATAAACAAATAATTCCTGCCAACTAGTTTCCTGTCTATTAGCAACAGTGATAATGATTATACTTAAGTATGTTTACAGGTATGTTCTGTCTGAATACTTTAGTGGACAGTCTCCAGTGATGGATTATGTTTCTTCCTTAGGCAGAGGCAGGCTCAACTTGATGCATATTTGTATCCAGTCCAGAGCTCTGTTGTGATTGGCAAGGGGAGGGGGATTTTCTCAATCTAGAATTTAGTTTAAAAATAAGAAATGGAGTATTCACTATTCACTAGAGACTTAAGGTGTCTGTCTGATGCCACAGTGGCTCTAAGGATAATTTTTTCCTATTCCATGGTACATGCTCTATCAGCAACATGGAATTTATCTGTTAGTTTCATATAGGCGAATGTTGTCATCCTCAGCTGGATGAATAGAGGCTCCAACTGTAGACAAGGAGGTGTTGATGCTAAAACGTTTTAATGTAATAAATTGTAACTTCATTACTATAAACATTTTTTCATGTTTTTGATTAGGCAAAATCCTTTAGAATTTCTACACCTCTTACTGGCCGAAAATACATAAAGGAGAGCGACTGTTGTGTGAGTCCCATTTCCATAGCTACATACAGCTTGACACGACTTCATACAATGCTTACAGGCCTGAAAAATGCCCCTAGTGACCATCTGGAGCAAATTCTCAGGTCAGTCAAATCACTTGCATGTGTAGCTTTGAAAATGGTGTGTTGGTTATAGCCACCTTGGGCTCCTTGCAAATAAGGCCAAGATGTAAATAAAAATAAATATGCAACAGAAAATAATATGAGTTTGGTGCATGAGGCTTGCACTTTACATCCCAAGTGGTTCCATTGATTTCATGGGGGGGCGGGGTATGTGCACTAGAATAAAGAATTTTAGGATCCCAAGTAGCCATATCATGGCAGGGAGGGAAATATATTCTGTGTGCTTTGAAGGGCCACACGGCTCTTGGACCGAAGGGTAGCTCCTGATTATAACTCTCATTTAATGTAATGTAGCAAATCAGTTTATTTGGGAACAATACAACACAACAATATGAAGTAAACTTGCAAAACCAAACATGCAAGTTTCACTCTGTTCTCAATAAATTATATATAAAGTTTCTATGAAATAAGCTTGGATAAAAATAGCATTGCTACTTTGTGAACAAAAGGCTACTTTTTATATAAGGAACCATATCATCCCTTGCATAATTTGCAAATCTTCATTTGTTCTTTGTCAGGGCATGTTCTAGGGATCCTTCGATGTCAATTGCCAACAGAGTGAAAGAAATGTATGAAATTTATTGTAAGAGGACACAGTCTCGGGGAGAACCTGGTAGCTTCTCCAAGGGTAAGGCCATAGTATGTTCACACGTAAAACAACTTTCACTGTGTTTTGGTGTTTCCAGGAAGTCCTGTACAAAGTACAACAGGTTTTGAGATGCACTATGCCATTGGATATATGATCTGAATGAAAATAGTTTTCTCTGGAAAAATTCAGTGCAGTTTAGCTCATAATATGTGTTTGTACCATCTGTTTTTGGGGGACTTAGAATTAATTATCAATGTTTGGAATCAAAGGAAGCAAACTTCATGGGTTTTGTGCATGTGCACCTTTTTTCTTAATGGCTGTTTAATGGTAATTGATGAAACCTAACCTAAAGTCTAGCTCTTAAATTTCTTTTATTAATATGGGTGGCTGATAATTCTTTTGTTTTATAATTATTGCAGATATTGTTGGCAAACACTTTCGCCTTGCTGAGGTCCTTTACTATAAAGTATTAGAATCTGTCATTGAGCAAGAAAAGAGAAGACTAGGAGATGCTGATTTATCTGTAAGTGCGTTCAGCCTAGTGATTCGCATAAATACTCAACTTTTATTTTAAAGTAAATTAACTAATTGAGCAAAATAGTATATGCAAAAGTATGAGGAGAACACAGTTATAATGTGAAATGAATCAACAAGCCATAGGCTGGTATTTATCAAGCTGACACAACACATCCAACCTGCAGTTTAGTCATTGCTTACTCCAGGTTTTTAGGGGTTATCTAACATGGTAGTTTGTGCAGACATACTGTCTAACGCCTGTGAACATTCTGTCACAAATCACAGTTTTCCATGTTCTGTACATTTATTTAACCCCCACCACAAATTTGCTACATGTAATCTCCTTGAGGGTGAATAAGATGATCCATTTCTAAAGCCAGGTGTAATCCTTACACAAAACAGCACTATTCTTTTTCAAAAAGAAAAACAAGCAGGATTAAAAATACTTAACCATGTTGACAGGTATTGTCAGCCCAGTTGTCCCAGAATAACTGAACCGGTGTTGGCTCACTTCTAATACAAAAGCACCAAAAGAGCATGTGGCCGGACAAATGTGTACAAACAACTACGAGATACTAGTGCAAGTAAACACCCATTCTTGCAAGTATGATGGTTCCATTGCCTAGAAGGAGTCATATCAGTAGAAGGCATGATTCATGTGTATTCTTCTGTACATATTGAGCATGCTCCCTCCCTCAATTGAAGTTAGTTGGAAAGTCCATATGTGCACGAGTCTTCCTATCATAGCGATCATCCATAATCGTGAGCTTTAGGAATGAGAGATCCATGCCCATAATCGGGATGTTCTCCTTAGTCTACCCAGTCACGCCTTCCACCTGAATCTTCTTGTGTAAGTTAGCTAGTGGGCAGGTAGTATTGTATGCATGAGAGCTTTGAAATTACTTATCTCTCTGTTGTCTCATGCAAGCAAGAGACACTACTAAAGTTTTTCAAAATAAAGAGAGTTGGTTTGCATTTTTATGCTGAGCAGATCTGATTCTTTACTGTGCTGATAAATACTTTTTTTATCATAGGCAATCCTGGAGCATGACGTGTTTCACAGGTCTCTCATGGCCTGCTGCCTTGAGATAATTATTTACTCTTACAAGGCAGCTGACTACTTCCCTTTCATCACTGATATATTTGATGTCCCTGCCTTTCATTTTTATAAGGTAAATTCTTTAGACTAATTGACAACTTTAAATTGCTGTTGTATGTTTTCATGAATTATAAAATTCATGTTCAACATCTAAACTTGTAACATTTATTACAGGTGATAGAGATTCTGATTAGAGCAGAAGATGGCCTTTGCAGAGAGGTGGTAAAGCACCTCAATCATATCGAAGAGCAGATTTTAGAAAGTCTGGCATGGAAAGAGGAATCTCCATTGTGGGACAAAATCAAAGAAAATGAAAATAAAGTTCCAACCTGTGAGGAGGTAAAACATCAGCTTTGTTTTCACTTCCTTTTTAGTCTGAAGTAACTTATTCTGTATAAGCTGCCTCTTGCATTTTAATAGAAAACTTCTGGTAAACAAGGAATGAATGCTTCTAAAGGTAAGCTGAAATAAATTCTAATCCAGTCACTTTACTAATTGGTCAGCAACTCATGCCCCACAGGCTCAGTCCAGGCTGTGGAGGGTTGCCATGTCCTAAACCCTAATTTTTCCCTACCATCCTTCGTTGCTACCTGAGGATGATGTTCATTTCCCCCCTTTCTTCTGCTGAGGCAGGGGGTGTTTCTTTTTTCACTTAATATGCATCTTCAGATTTTCTTCAGACATTTGAAGCTTAAGTCTCCAGCCAGCAGGGTCTTTTCTTACTGGTCAGGCTCATATGGAAATCTGTAGAAATGTTACCTAGCAACAGTCCCATTTGTTTCTCTGCTTTCATAATCTTGAGAAGTAATAAAGGAGAGGACAGTTATTAGACAGCAGTTCCTCACACCTGCAGTTAGCCCTCATGCCCTGTTACTCATCAGAAATGAGTCTCATTTACTTTCAGTCAGCAGTTGATTGGGCAAAAACAAGGAGATCCTGCAGAATGAGAGCAAGGTAGTGAAGGATAGGTGCGTAACCCTGGGGGGAGTACTTACCAAGCAGGCCAGCCGTATAGGTAAAGGCTCACTTTCCTGGAGATCTAGTACAGTGTCCCTCACCACTTCCTTAATATGTAAGAAAATACTGTGCCAATAATAAGAAAATGTGAAGATGTCTATTAAGTAAAAAAGAAGAAGCAATATCCCCTTCCAGTGTGGCCAGTTGATGTAGACGAACTAAAACATGGCCACCAAATTGGCCACCAATTTGAATGGCTTAAAAGGGGGTTGGACAAATTCATGGAGGGTAATGCTGTTGATGGCTACTAGTCCTGATGGCTGTATTCTACCTCCAGAATTAGAGGTAGTGTGCCTATGTACACCAGTTGCTGGGGAACATGGGTGGGAAGTTGCTGTTGCATTCGCGTCCTGCTTCTGGGTTTCCCGTGGGGAGCTGGTTAGCGGCTGTGTGAACAGAAAGCTGGAGTAGATGGACCCTTGGTCTGATCCAGCAGGGCTCTTCTTATGTTCTAATTTCACGGAAATCTATTGTTGTAGTTTAGGATGAATAATACGGTTTCCGGCATCTGCATTGGGTATCTAGTCATTATTTAACTGTCACTAAGGCTTAATTCAAATATTATGTTTCCTAATTTCCACACCAGGCTGTAGGATTGTGTGCTCCTTCCTCTCCCTGACATATTGTAACTCACCTTTCCTTGATTTGCTATATAACCGTAACTTGCTATTATGTCCAAATTCAAACCAATTATGGCAGGGTTGCCCAAAATCTGGGTTTGAATCATGCTTTGTAGGCAAGCCTGGTTTACATTTAACCATAATTAATGCTACGTTAAAACTGTGCTTTGGGGTAATTTTAGTAAGTGCTAGCTCTGTTTTGGACATAACTGCAAACAATTGGAAAGTATGTGGAATCCACAAATGGGCAGTGGGGAGGAAGAGTATATGAACCCACAACATTCTCTTCTAACAACAGACAGCAGTGTCTAAATAACTAGATTTTGCAAACAATAAAACTGCATAAACCTTATGTTTTTAGGTAATGCCGTCTCAGTATTTTGAAAGGTCAAATGGGAACAGTGTGGCAGGTTCCCCTTTAACCCCAAGGAGGCTAAATGAGGTTCGTGCTGAAACTGGAGCACTGGGAAAGGGTAAGAGTTTGCAAATCTACAGGGGACGAAAGGTTGTCTGTTGAGCAGAAATGACAAGCTCTGGATATTGAATTCCAGCACACAGAAAAATGTTTCAAATGCAGTAATATCTTTCGAAAAACTCAGGCTTTCAGAGATGTAGATTATTAAAAGCTTCAGTTGCTTGGTAGGTTCTGATAAATATGGAGATAAGTTTGAAAGCGGTGACAAATCTAAAAAAAAGTACCTGTCTTTGTCCCATTCAGGATCCTTGTTCTACCATATGAATTGCACCCTTTATCTTCTTTATTCCTTTTATCATCCTACTCAATAATAATGGAAAGGTTCCTCCTGTGCAAGCACCAAGTCATTGCTGACTCCTAGAGGGACGCCGCTTTTGCTGGCGTTTTCATGGCAGACTATAGTGGGGTAGTTTGCCATTGCCTTCCCCAGTCGTGATTACCTTTCCCCCAGCAAGCTGGGTACCCATTTTACCGACCTCGGAAGGATGGAAGGCTGAGTCAACCTGAGCCGGCTACCTGGGACCCAGCTTCCGCTGGGATTGAACTCAAGTCGTGGGGAGAGTTTCGGTTGCAATACTGCCTGCCGCCTACCAGTCTGCACCACACAAGGCTCCTCAATAATAGTACAAGGACACAATCCAGCCCCCAGCAAGGTGTGTGCTGAGCTCACATTTCCAAGCAATCTAAGCGCTGGAACGAGCAGCCACACGTGTCTACCCTGATCAATCTCTGAGTTCAGTGTGTGTGAAGAGCCCTCTACCTCTGCCATGCCTAGCAAACCAGGGACATCCTACTACCACCAGGGAATCAGGCAGCCTGGGAGACTGTTGGGCAGCAGGGCAGATGCAATTCTAACAGGATCCCCATCCTGTCCTGAGTGTGTGTGTGTGCATACACACACACGCACACCACCCAGCAAAAGCTGGATGGAGCATTTGGTCAGGGTGATGGAATTCCAGTAGATCACCCCACCTCCTGATTCCCAGGTCAGGCCTCCAACTTGTGCAACTCCATCAAACATGTATAACTAATCAATAAGCTAGGGCTTGTAGACGGTTGGTATTAATATTTCAATCCTTTCAGAATTTCTTCTGCTATTTTTATGTCTAGATACCCATTTTATTTTTAACAAAAGTTGAGATTTAGAGGATGGGAGCTTACATCTTGGAGAGCCAAGTACATGGCCAAATTAACATCAGTAATTGATGTAATTCTTTGTCATTATCACAGGGTGCAAAATCAGTATTTGTCTATAGTAGAAGATGCAGATTGGCTGTGACATGTGTCCCGTCAGTAAAGATTTTGCACACCGCAAGTGCACTTTCCCCATGAAAAAATATGTTCCGTTAGTCTGAAAGGTTGATTCATGTCTATTTGACACACTTTATCACAGGGAGTCTTGTGTTAGCGTTTTCACATGGAAATTATTACTTCTTAAGGCAACCCTATGTAACAGTAGGTGGTATTATATTGGGGGTAGGCGGGGAGGACTGAGGTTTGATCTGATATAACCTGTCACTTTGTGAGGGCATATTCATAAACATTATCCTCCATGAAATTGACAAGGTAAAATAATCTGACAGTCTCACCCAATGCACAGTGCGATTTAACGTTTAGTTTGGTCTCTGAGTGGGATTAACCTTTTAACAAGAAGCCATTGCTTGTAATTCCTGGACCCCTTTTTCTTCTTCTGTAACATCTGCAGGCCTTTCATCTTCTCCGTCCACACTTTATGAGAGATACAGCTCCCCAACAAGTAACCCTACTAGGAGAAGGTTGTTTGTTGATAACGACACGCCAGCTGAAGCCACTCGTACCCCTGTGAGGGTCTCCCAGCAGCCAGTGATCAATGCGATGCCTGTACAGAATGTCTCCTCAGAAACGATACCTGTCACTCCAGTACCTGGGCAGACTTTAGTAACTGTAGCAACAGCAACTGTAACTGCCAATAATGGGCAGACAGTTACAATTCCAGTACAAGGTAAGGGAGGAGTTTGATGATGAATGCATGGTCTTTGTAAGTGATGGGAAATGCCCACTGTGGTGGCTGTCAGGCTTATAGGGATGTGGGCCAAAAGGAAAATGGCAAAGTAAAGGTGTGTAACAGAGCTGTTGAACATACAACACACTGCTGTTGGACCCAGCCGCAGTGGTTCATTCATAAAATAGACATACTTTTGGTATATATATTTTTGTCTTCACTGAAGAGTTGGCTGTAATGCCAAGGAGTGTGAATAAGTGAGTAAATAATTCTGTCATTAATATTTAGGTTTTCTGGTATGTAAGCTGCTTCCAGTCCCAGGGGACATTGACCTTATTTTTTCTTTTGAAATTACATACATTGATCATAAGCATCTATTGTTCCAAATGTGAGTGTTATAAGCAGCCTCCCACAAAACCCACCCACCAACAAGTCAGGAGTGAGAAAGGCTTTCGTCTTGGCTAGTAAGAATGTCTAGGGGCCAAATATCATAGGAGCTGCCTTATACTGAGGCAGACCATTGCTCCATCTGGCAGTGGCTCTCCCCGGTTTCAGGGAGGAGTTTTTCCATCCCTACCTGGAGATGTCGGGGATTGAGCCTGAGACCTTCTGCATGCAAAGCATGTGCTCTACCATTGAGCTACAGCCCTTCCCTGAGTGGGAGGAGGGTGCATTGCAGCCCCTAAATTAGGCTGCCAGACAGCGTGATGTGGCTGTTCGGCAGAGCGGGTTTGTGTTGTGAAAGAATGGCATCCTTCTATCCCCTCTGGCAAGATCTGTCCCTCACCTGAGTTCTGAATGAACCTCAAAGAATGTAAAGGTGGGGAGGTGTGTGTGCGTGCGCATGCCTGGTCAGAAACATTTGCCCAGCATTAGGAGCACAATTGGAGTATTTATTTCAGGCACTCTTAGCTATCATGTAATTATTTGTGCAGACGGAATTAGCTTACTAGATGGAAGGAGAGAAAGAAAAAGCGTCTGTCCCAATTTCCCCTTCTTGTAGGTTGGCATTAAAACAAAGAGAAGAGGCACTGTGGAAAAAGTCCTGAGATCAGCTCCCTGCTACTAAAGCTTGCTTTCTTTTAAAAGCTGCTCAGGGCGGAGGCTTGGAGAAGGTACAGAAGTTAGTAATTAATCATGGCTTCTATGCTAGACTCTTAGACTGTGCGTACTTTGGAGTAAGGCCCACAAAAAGTGCACGCAACGTCTGAAAGAACTTGCCTAGAATTCCACTTCGAATCTTTTAAAGCAGTAATATTTATTTATGAAGTGCCTAATATGACTAGAAATCCATTTAAAGTGTTATCCAAAGCATCCTTGCCTGGAAGGAAGGCCTACTGAAACTCTGGTGGATTTGGATTTCGCAGCTGGCTGCTAGACAAAATTGTTGTTCAGTCGTGTCCAGCTCTTCGTGACCCCATGGACCATAGCACGCCAGGCCTTCCTGTCCTGCGCTCTCTCCCAGAGCATGCTCAAGTCCATATTCATTGCATCAGTGATGCTATCTAGCCATCTCATCCTCTGCCGTCCCCTTTTCCTTTTGCCGCTAGACAAAATACTTTGCCCCAAAGTGTAAATCCTTAGTTGGAAACCATTTCTGGATCCCCCTATCCCTCAGCTATTCATTTGCAGCATTGTATTTACTCCTTTCCTCTTACGTGTACAGGCATTGCCAATGAAAATGGAGGAATAACATTCATTCCAGTCCAGGTCAGTGTAAGTGGGCAGGCTCAAACACTATCCAGTTCCATCCAGCCTCTCAGTGCACAGACCCTTGCTGGGACTCTGAGTACTCAACAGGTGGCTGGTACAGCTCTTCAGTTACAAGGCCAGTTCCAACAGATTGCCCCTCCTGGAGAACAACGACAAAACCAGCAAATGGGCAGCACTTGTGGTAGATCCCGGAAGGCTGGCTCACTCTCACTCTTCTTTAGAAAGGTATATTATTCAGTGTGGAAAGTCTCATGTGTCACTGCATTGTGGGCTTGACTGGAAATATTATTTTATTTTATTTTTATTTATTGCATTTATACCCCGCCTTTCTTCCTCTCGCAAGGAACCCAAGGCGGCTTACATTATCCTCCTCCTCTCCATCTTATCCTCACAACAACAACCCTGTGAGGTGGGTTGGGCTGAGAGTCTGTGACTGGCCCAAAGTCACCCAGTGAGCTTCCATGGCCGAGTGGGGACTAGAACCCGGATCTCCCAGCTCCTAGTCCAATACTCTTGCCACTACACCACACTGGCTCTCAAATACAAACAACCCTTCCCTCTTTGGGGAATAATCTGGTCAGAGAGCGTATCATTCAGAGAAAACTGAAAAGATACACTGAGACCATTTTTTTTTCTGGAATACCCTGCCTGCAGTAATGGGAGTGTAAAAGCCACATTGTTCTGGCTGATTTGATGGTAAAATTTGTGAACTAGAGCATGGGATGAACGAATATCCAAAGATCTGAACTTTAATGTGTGGTCTTCTGAAGTCGGCCTTCCCCAACCTAGCGCCCTCCAGTTCTGTTGGACTACAACACCCATGATCTACCATGCCAATGGCCATCTTGGCTGGGGATGATGGGCATTGTAGTAAAATACATCTGGAGGGTGCCAGGTTGGGGGAAGGCTGCTCTAAGTGCTGAGACATATAAGGATCCTTAGGCTGATCTTTGTGTAATCTCCAACCTTCCTTGATGCTGTTTTAGAAGGGCGGAGCTTTGTACCTCTTCACCAAGTAGGGATGTTGGAGAAATCCGTTTGAGGGGTGGAGCTTGGTGAGGTCAGTGGCTCGGCCCCCTGGAGTTTGGCTTGATCACCCGCAAGTTGGCCCAACTCACTGTGAAGTCAGGCTCATTCACAGGATTTGGGGGGGGGGGGGAGTGCAAATCACCATTCACGCAAAATGGCCTGTCATTTTGCGCAAAAACCCCTCAGCAACGTTCCTGGGTTTCGGGAACTATTTCACAGCTCGGCAAAAGGGCCGGATTTCGCTGTGATGGGCAACCCTAGTACCAAATGCTGTTCCACAACTTCATTATGTCTTTCTAAATCCACAAAGGGCATCCTAGCCTGTCACCCACTTAGATGTTCCCCCCAGCATGGTTTCTTCCCCTCTCATCTCTTTTTACCCCATATGCATTCCCTAATATTGCTGCATTGATTCTAAGAAAGGACTCCATTGTTCTTTCCATACTCTTTCAGCACCATATAGGCCTATGCAGCCACCTTCTTGAGAAATATTGGATAGCTGAATTGAGTTTTTGAAATGGGAGCAAAAAGGATACCCTCATAAAAAAGTAATGGATATTTTAGGGCTGTAGCACTAGATAAGTAATGGCTATTTGCGAATAGCTGCTGTATGATGGGATGGCTAAGTTAAAGGGAAGTGACATTTCTGTGCAAACCTCTTGAGGATCAGGTGGAATTTTGTGGATAAAATCAGGTATACACAAGTCTGCTAAGTAAGACCGCTCATATACTTTTGCTAACCAACGTAAGAGGGGTTTTATAATTAAAGAATTCACATCTTTGATATGAAAAGCAAAACTTTAAAAACACCTAGTCTTAGGCTAGTTCTGAGTGTCTTCTCCCTCCAACAGGTGTTTCACTTAGCAAGTGTCCGTCTACGGGATCTCTGTCTCAAACTGGATATTTCAGATGATCTGAGGAAGAAAATCTGGACATGTTTTGAGTTCTCACTGGTACAGTGCTCTGAGCTCATGATGGACCGGCATTTAGACCAGCTCTTAATGTGTGCTATTTATGTAATAGCAAAGGTAAAGCTTCACAAAAAGTTTATAGGTTGGGCTAAATCCCTCTAAAGGCAAGAGATCTAATAGTACAAGTACTAGGCAATACTTATAAACCCAAATGAATTCCCCTTTTGTATCCTAGGTTACAAAAGAAGACACATCATTTCAGAACATCATGCGCTGCTATCGGACCCAACCGCAAGCTAAGAGTCATGTAAGCATATTTTGTTTGAATATAACATTTAAACCACATTCTCAGTTCGGGGTGAGAAAGCATCCAAGAATGGGTTAACTCCACCTATCCCCCAGGAAAGGCAAGAATCACCTGCTAGAGAAACATTGAATTAGGCTGACTACTCTCTGGCTCCAACCCCACACCTTCCCTGCCTTCCATCCAGGATAGAGTGCTTGCTCCATTTTGCTCCCTCAAATCTTTGACATGATTCTAGAGCCTTACTCTAGAATTTGAGGGAATTTGCTCCCTCAAATCTTTGACATGATTCTAGAGCCTTTTTCCCCTTAGTGGTCTCTCTTTCTTCTAACTACATAGCACCCTCCCCCCAGTCCAATAGGGAGACCTGTCAGCAGTTCCAGCAGTACTGTACCCCCTGGGGGGTGGGGGAGGCAGGGGGAGAGTCCGCTTTCTTCATTTCTGCAGGGGGGTTTGTAACACTATTCTAACATCATCCTCGGTTTATCTGTCTTCAGCTTGGCCACAGGATGGAACTGGGAGGTAGACCCAGAAGGTAGTCAGCCTAATGCAGAGTTTTCCTAGGTGATCCCTGCCTTTCCTGGGGGTGGGGGTGGGGAGTGAGGAGTTAACCCATTCTTGGATGTCTTCATCACCAAACCAGAAGGAGCCTTCTCAGTAAGTGACCAATGTTCTGTTCAGTATGCTTTATTGAATGTTTTCCAAATTGGATATTTCATTTCAAATCAGATTTTGGTTATTGGAAAAATTTGAGATACTTATACAGTATGTAAAATTAATATGGCATACTTTAGACTCTTGCACTGCTGCTAGGTTTTATTGTGGTTGTATTGTTATATTGTGGTTTTAATGTTCTATATATTTTAAATTGTTTTATTGTGTGTTGTTTGGTTTTAATTTTTGTGAACCGCCCAGAGAGCTTCGGCTATTGGGCGGTATAGAAATGAAATGAAATGAAACAAAATGAAATAAATAAATAAATAAATAAATAGTTTTGTTTACTAAATAGAAATCAAAACATCAGACCCTGGTCAAATTAAGGCATTGGAAAACTTTTATTTTCCCCCCAGAAAATCCATATCACTGTATACAAAACATGCAGAAATGGAATATTGCTCACTTGGAATGCCCTATTCATTTACGTAGAGGAAGCCATTCATGCAACTCCATTGGAATGAATGGCGCAGCACATGCTTGCAACTGTTCCATGTAGCAAGGCATGTGTGGAACTTTCTGTACAAATAATTAAGAGTAACATTTTACATTCAGAGCTTTTGTTTATATGAGCGGGCTTCTATAATCTACCACAACTTTGGCTTTTTGAAGGTGTATCGAAGTGTCTTGATTAAAGGCAGAAGACGAAGGCATTCAGGCAGTAGTGACAGCAACAACCAGCGGCATTCCCCAACGGAGAGAAGTAAGTGGTTGCAACATTAAAAAAAAAAAAAAAACAATGGAAAAGGTAAAGCAAGCATACAGTATCTGCCAGGTTTGATTTTTACATTAATCTGGTGAACATACAACTTAAAAAAAATCCCCCCCCAATCCTTTATTCTCCCTCTTCTTTAAGCTTACTGATATAATTAAAAAAACAATTCTAGAAATGTATGGAAGAGAGAAAACTGTTAGGTAATTAAAGTAAATAGGGAAACACATTCTTTAGCTGTTTACTTGAACTTCCAAAAGGTTTCTGACAAAGTCCCTCACTAAAGACTCCTGAGCAAACTTAGCAGTCATGGGATAAGATTAGAGGTCCTCTTCTGGTTAGGTTGGTTAAAAAACAGAAAGCAGAACAGGAAGAAATGGTCATTTCTTGCAATGGAGCAATTTAAAGTCTGGGGTCCCCCAAGAATCTGTTTTGAGACCAGTGCTTTTTAATTTGTCAATAAATGATCTATAGTGAGGTGGCCCAGTTCATTTAATTGCGCAAAATTAAGTAGAGTGATTAAAATAATGGGGTTGTGAAGAGCTCCAAGAGAGTCTCTAAACTAGAGGAATGGGTATTAAAATGGCAAATGCAGTTCAGTGTAAGGAAATGTAAATCCTAATTTCTTTATATGCTGTGTGAGCTGGTGGTGACTGACCAGGAAAGGGATCTTGGGATTGTGGTGTATAGCTTGGTGAAACTGTCAACCCAGTGTGTGGCTGATGTGAAAAATGCAAATTCCATGTTGGGGCATTGTTAGGAAAATAATAAAGAATTAACTGCCAATATCATAATGGCATTGTATAGATCTATAGTGGAATCATATCTGGAATACTGTATACAGTTCTGGTCACTGGACCTCAAAAAGCATATTGTAGAGCTGGAAAAGTTTCAGAAAAGGGCAACCAAAATGATGAATGGGCTGGAGCAATTTCCCTGTGGGGGAAGGTTACAACGTTTGGGCTTTTTAGCTTAGGAAAACAGATGAGTAACGGAGAGTCATGATAGAGGTGTATAAAGTTACACATGGTGTGGAGAAAGTGGACGTAGTAATTCTGGATCGCGTTCTCAACTGAGGTAATCCAGTAATGCTACTACTTCACACAGCGCGTAGTTCAACTGTGCAATTCAATACCACAAGATACAGTGACGGCCACCAACTTGGATGACGTTTAAAAGGGGATTAAACAAATTAATGGAGGAGAAGACTATCAGTGGCTACTAGTCCTGATGGCTGTACGCTACCTCCAGTACTGGAGGCAGTATGCCCCTGTATACCAATTGCTGGGGAACACAAACAGGAGGGTGCTATTGCACTCATGTCCTTGTCGTGCTGGTCTAGATAGGCCTGTAGTCTGATCCAGCATGTGTCTTATGACGACATGACTAAGGCCGTAATCCTCTGTACACTTAACTTGGCAGTAAGCCCCATTGAACACAGTAGGTTGTAGTTCTGTAAACATAAGTAGGATTGTACTGCATGTGTAGATGTGAGCCACAGAAATCCAAATAGACATAATGGTCCATGCTTGTCTAAATGGTATAAGCAACTTGTTGAACAGAGAGATGTACTTAGACCGTTTGACCATCATACTGTGTAGCTTTTAGCTTCACAACCATGAGGACTAGAAACATATTGGAATTCTTTTTTTAAAAAAAAACACTATGAAAGAGTAACTGGGTTGCAGCTTAGCTACATATGCTGTGAGGACTTACTAGGAAGAAGGTCAACTACCCCAGTCTGTGCGGGGATACTTTTGGGAATCTTCCAGTGGCAAAGAAAAATGTAGAATAAAAGATGTTGTGATTTATTTATTTGCTCAGTAGGTTCTTAAAAAATCGTAGCCAGTGAGCATTGTTAAAACCGTGAATTATGCCTTCATAGCAAGCAGAGACTCGAGTCCAGTGATGAGATCTAGTAGCACCTTGCCAGTACCGCAGCCCAATAGCGCCCCCCCTACTCCAACACGCCTGACTGGAGCCAACAGTGATATTGAGGAAGAAGAGCGTGGGGACCTGATTCAGTTTTATAATAATGTCTACACTGACCGAATTAAAGACTTTGCCCTGAAATACTCCTCAGCCAGTGGAGTAAGTAACCTTATTCTCCATAATGACTAAGTTGCAGTCTTACTGTCTGATGCTGAAAAGCATTTGTGTCATCCTGTCTACTTGGAGGTCCTTGAAGCACAACCCAGTGTTGCTTAAAAAACAGTACATTTAGCTGTGAAGAATAAATGCTCTCGGTGTTTTGTTCATTTGTTTTTATCGGTGGACCCTTCAGAGTAGATTTGGGGGCATGTGCGATGGGAGGGGAGGATGGGGAAGCCCTGTTTTGCTGGCAAAACAACTAAGTTGCATGCAACGCTGGATGCCAAGAGCCTGCCTGAATAGAAAGATCTTTTCCCATCAATGGAATAACAGAGCTGGCCTGGCAGGGAATTCCTGTTTACGCTGGTAGGGGTGGGGTGCGACCAGTGTATTAATCCCATAGTCAGGTCCCTTATTAAAATGGTCTACATCTATCTCTAGTAGTTGTGTTGCTAGCAGGATATTTATGTACTCTGTGTGTAGAATAGCCTGTTATGTTAGGTTTAGGAATGGATAAACAACAGAACACAAACAGCAAAGAGTTTTGTGGCACCTTAAAGACTAACTGGGAGTGTTCAGATGATCAGTGGGGGAAACAACGCAGCGTTGGTTGTTTCCCCCGCCAATGCCAGTCGCAGGATCAGAATTACTCCAATTACCTGCGCTGCATCATCCAAACACGGTGCAGCTGTAGTGACTTTTCACCCAGCCTACAATCCCTACTGCAAGCCATGGGTTGTACAGTGTGTGCAAAGTCACCGTGGCCATGCTGCACACTGGGTTTGGATGACATGGCAACCTATGATGCAATGCAGGTAATGAGGGTTCATTTTGGCACAAATATGCATGGATTGTAGTCCACTTCAGCAGATGAATAAAGTGTTACCCTGAGTTACAGATACATTTGCATATATTTGGGGTGGGGATTGTAAACAGTGAGGTCAGAGGAAAATGAAATGCAGAAAATGCAGAGAGTGACAATCACGTTATTGGCAGTGGCCATTTGCAAAACAGTTGTAACTGGCATTGATACCCAATGCCAGGATATTTGTGTTAAACTAATTAAACATGTACTGTGATTTCAACAACAACAGTAAAACCTTTATCCCAGTTCAAACTGCAGGAGATAGAGATGAATGTCTTGATGACTCAGCAGTCTTTTGTTGTAATCTTCCTTTGAAGTTTCTTTGCTGTATAATGGCCACTTTAAAGTCAGTAACAGAGTGTCCTTGGTGGCTAAAGCGTTCTCCCATTAGTTTTTGATACTGACATTTCCGAAGTCATAGTTGTCCATTTATTCTTTTGCACAGAGACTGGCCTGTTTATCATATGTAGAACACAGAAAGGCATTGCTAGGAGATTCTGGCATAGAGAACATTGGAAGATGAGCTGGTGAATGCCAGATGTTGTGGGTCCTGTGATAGTGTTGCCAGGATAGATATGCAGGCAGAATTGTCACCTTGTTTTTTTGCTGGGTTTGTCCCATGTTTGTATCCTTGTTATGTGGTCTGTTATTGCTGGGGAGTAGCTGTTTAGTAGGGAAAACCACTAAACCGTTCAGGTATGACCTAAATCATATCCCTGATGAATATACAGTGGAGGTGAGGAATAGATTTCAGGGATTAGACCTGATAGACAGAGTGCCTGAGGAACTATGGACGGAGGTCCGTAACATTGTTCAGGAGGCAGCAACTCAATCCATCCCAAAGAAAAAGAAATGCAAGAAAGCAAAGTGGCTGTCTGATGAGGCTTTACAAGTAGCTCATGAAAGAACGGAAGCGAAAAGCAAGGGAGAAAGGGGAAGATATACCCAACTGAATGCAGAGTTCCAGAGAATAGCAAGGAGAGACAAGAAGGCCTTCTTAAATGAACAATGCAAAGAAATCGAGGAAAACAACAGAATGGGAAAGACTAGAGATCTCTTCAAGAAAATTAGAGATCTCAAGGGAACGTTTTGTGCAAAGACGGGCATGATAAAGGACAAAGAAGGCAGGGACCTAACAGAAGCAGATGAGATTAAGAAGAGGTGGCAAGAATACACAGAAGAACTATACAGGAAAGATCTGAATGTCCCTGATAGCCATGATAGTGCGGTCACTGAACTTGAGCCGGACATCCTAGAGAGTGAAGTCAAGTGGGCCTTAGGAAGCATTAGTAACAACAAAGCTAGCGGAGATGACAGTATTCCAGCCAAGCTATTTAAAATCCTAAAAGATGATGCTGTTAAAGTGCTGCATTCAATATGCCAACAAATCTGGAACACTCAACAGTGGCCACAAGACTGGAAAAGGTCAGTTTACATTCCAATTCCAAAGAAGGGCAATGCCAAAGAGTGTTCAAACTACCGCACAATTGCGCTCATTTCACATGCCAGCAAGGCGATGCTCAAAATCCTACAAGCTAGGCTTCAGCAGTATGCGAACCGAGAACTACCGGAAGTACAAGCTGGGTTTAGAAGAGGCAGAGGAACTAGAGATCAAATCGCCAACATTCGCTGCATCATGGAGAAAGCAAGAGAATTCCAGAAAAACGTCTATTTCTGCTTCATTGACTACGCTAAAGCCTTTGATTGTGTGGATCACAACAACCTGTGGCAAATTCTTAAAGTGATGGGAGTACCAGACCACCTTACCTGTCTCCTGAGAAACCTGTACGAGGGTCAAGAAGCAACAGTAAGAACCAGACATGGAACAACCGATTGGTTCAAAACTGGGAAAGGAGTACGACAAGGCTGCATATTGTCACCCTGCTTATTTAACTTATATGCAGAGTACATCATGAGAAATGCCGGGTTGGATGAATCAGAGGTCAGAATTAAGATTGCTGGGAGAATTATCAACAACCTCCGATATGCAGACGATACCACCCTAATGGCAGAAAGCGAAGAGGATCTAAAGAGCCTCTTGTTGAGGGTGAAAGAGGAGAGTGCAAAAGCTGGTTTGAAACTCAACATTAAAAAAACAAAGATCATGGCATCTGGCCCTATCACTTCCTGGCATATAGAAGGGGAAGAAATGGAAGCAGTGACAGATTTTACTTTCTTGGGCTCCAAGATCACCGCAGACGGTGACTGTAGCCATGAAATTAAAAGACGCTTGCTCCTTGGGAGGAAAGCTATGGCCAACCTAGACAGCATAGTAAGAAGCAGAGACATCACCTTGCCGACAAAGGTCCGTCTAATCAAAGCTATGGTTTTCCCAGTAGTAATGTATGGCTGTGAGAGCTGGACTATAAGGAAGGCTGAGCGCCGAAGAATTGATGCTTTCGAACTGTGGTGCTGGAGAAGACTCTTACGAGTGCCCTGGACTGCAAGGAGGTCAAATCAGTCCATCCTAAAGGAAATCAACCCTGAGTGCTCATTGGAAGGACAGATAATGAAGCTGAAGCTCCAATATTTTGGCCATCTAATGCGAAGAGAAAACTCCCTGGAAAAGACCCTGATGCTGGGAAAGACTGAAGGAAAAAGGAGAAGGGGACGGCAGAGGATGAGATGGCTAGATAGCATCACGGATGCAATGAATATGAACTTGAGCACGCTCCGGGAGAGAGCGCAGGACAGGAAGGCCTGGCGTGCTATGGTCCATGGGGTCACGAAGAGTCGGACACGACTGAACGACTGAACAACAACAAGCTGTTTAGTTGGAGGCGGGGGCTGTCTATAAGCAAACACAGGTCTGCAACCCAAGGTCTGTGAGAGGGAAGTGTCATTGCCAAGATGGGCTGATCATACATTTGAGTGGTTTTAGATGGAAGCTGTAGGTGACAAAGTGATGTCTGTCATGTTCTTTTCTAGGCCTGCCCTGCACTAAATTATTCATGGGTAGAAGTCTGGCCTTGTAGATCTTCTTTTCCCCGCTTTTCCCCCCTTTATTGGGTGGGTATTGTAGTTTGGGCATTTCTCAATGCATAAGTTGTGGGTCTATCAGAGCTTGAACACTACAGTTATATTGCAGGATTTGGATATAAGACAATAGATTTTGTGGTGTGTTCTGGGTAGAAGCTGGAAGCATGAAGTGGACTCTGGTCCATGAAAGCTTATGTCATAATACATCTGTTAGTCTTTAAGGTGTTTATTTGTTGCAACAAACTTACATGGCTATCCCTCTGGGAATCGTTAAAATCAGAACCCAGCACTCACTTTGTATTTGAAGTGGTAAATTCTTGTGTCCTAGGTCTTTGAAATATGGTTTTGTCACAGCAAGAATCCTGAATTCATTCCGAAATAGTTATATTATGCAGTCCCAAAAATAGTACGTCAGCCTTATTGATGCAAAAGCAAAGTATATCCAGTCAGAATGCAAAATGCTATCCTACTGATGTCCAGATCTGTTTGCATCATCACAATATAAATGCATGACACTGTAATTTCTCTGCTTGGTTGATAACCACATATTAATGTTATTGCTTTTTCATGATAGGCTGAAGCTCCTCCCCTTTCTCCATATCCTTTTGTAAGAAGTGGCTCTCCACGCAGAATACAGTTGTCTCAGAACCACTCAGTTTACATCTCCCCTCACAAAAATGAGTCTGCACTTTCTCCACGTGAGAAAATATTCTACTACTTCAGCAGCAGCCCATCAAAGGTAAAAGCTGATCATTGATCTCTAAAATTTGCCATTAGCCATCAGATATGGTGAAAGTTAAAGTCAATGAAACAATAGTTACATTATTTCACAAGACATATATCCTTTTCTTTGTAAATATTCTTGCCTTGAGACTGCTTGTGGGTTCTTCCTTTTGTACGTGTGACATGTGAAACGATTACAGAAAACGAAATACTAATTGTTTGCATTTGTTTTGATTATTTCCCAGTAAGATTCAGTCAGGACTTGATGCCAGAATTTAGGTGGTAGTTAGAAACTGCTGCAGCGAAATGTAGATAAGCTCAAGATCTGGAAAAAAGGTTAATACAATCCCATTTTTGTTTGGGATCTGTAACGATCTTAAAAATATATGTTCTGTTTAGCGACGCAGTACTTGGTTATGGGACATATTTTAGAGCTTCTGAGCTTAGCCCTCTACACATCAAAAGGTTAGAGGATTTTAAGAAAAATGCCTTTAGTTGTCCTTGCCTACCGAATGTGACTGTGATTACTTCTTTGTTCATGGCTCTTACAAACAACCAGAGACTTATTCTACCTTTACTCTCTTAGGCTGCAGTTCTAGGCATGCTTACCTGGGTGAAGGCCCCATAAAATAGAATGGAATTGCCACATAATCATAGGACCAAGTTATAAACGGAGTGTCTTCCCTTTCTGGAGAAAAATGTGGGCTTGTTATGATTCCTGTTGTAAAACAGATTTGGTTTCAAAACCGATGCCCCCTTCCAGACTGTCTCCATATAAGCAGAAAACCTCTCTTCCAACCAGATTAATTGCTGTGAACCAAGAGAGCTTCAGCTATTGGGCAGTATAGAAATGAAAGAAGGAAAGCCTTCCAGCAGACAGACCCAACAACTGAAGAGATACCCATGCCTAAGGCTTTAAATCAAAATCAACACAGCATTGAACAGTTGTACAGATAAGCCTGCAAGGTTCCTGCTCATGGTGGCATGCAAAACATATCTGATGCAACTTCCAGCAGGGGTGGCCTGCATGCGTCCCCCTCTGCTCCCTGCCACACACCCCAATATTTAATTTAAACAAACATAATGGGATTATGGAGTGCTAAAAGAGACAGGTTCAGTGGTGTGCTGCCCATTCTTTTTTTTTTAAAAAAACTGTTTTAACAATGTGGCCTGCAGGGGAGTCTGGGGGGGCAAAAATGGCCCCCAGACCTCCTGCAGTTGTGCACCCTCGATGTACAGTAACCGCTGTCAGATTAGTCACCTTTAGAGCTCCTACAACAGCTCTCGGGCCGTGGGCTGAAAACCACCAGGTTGAGGATATATACTATGATACAGTACAGCTGTACTGTGGAAGCTTCATAAGTAGATTTGTCTCTAGGGCCAGGTTCTCAGAGGAACAAATGCTCTATTTAACTTGAATAACTAGTAAACTGTAGCGCTCACCGTTTTACTTGTTGATGGTATGTTTCAGAGGCTTCAAGAGATCAACAGTATGATAAGAACTGGGGAGACATCAACAAAGAAGAGGGGCATTGTCCTGGAGGAGGGGGCAGAATCACCGGCCAAGCGTATGTGCCCAGAAAATCACACTGCCCTACTGAGGAGATTACAAGATGTGGCAAATGACAGAGGCTCCCATTGACCTCAAATCGACTAACTTGGGGTTGTTTGTTTTCTGTGTGTTTTGTCCTCCGGAATTTGGCCAGCAGTGATAGGCCTGGCAATCTCCACCTCTTTGAGGCACTTTCCATGGAGAAATGAAGGATTTTTGAGCCCCATCCAAGGGTGTGCTGCTTCTGATACCAGCTGAACTGCAACTCTTGAAGAAGCCTTAGTCGACCTTGTAGCAGAGGACTGCAGCACTATAATCCTACTTGGCTGGGAAGAGTGGAGACTATTTCTTTTATTGTCTTAATGCTAGAATGGAAAATGCCACACCAGTCTTGCTTAGGTGTATTCCAAGGGAGCGTTGACAGCTGCAGTTTTCGGACTACAGCATTTTTAACTTATTTGGCAGAAGTGACTGATAAATACTTAGTCCAGTAGGAACTGGTGATGAGTAGTATTCTTACATTAGTTCAGAGAGCTTTTTTTTAGCTATTTGGTAATCTATCAGTGTAATGCTTCGAATTTCTAGCATTGAAAAAAGATACATTTGGAAGTAAGTCAAACAGTGATGATGGAATTGATGCTATGACCTTGGCTACCTGCTCCAGGGAACAGACATTGTACCCATTTTAAAGTGGGAGTGCTAAAGGCTGCAGCGCAAAGTAGTTAACACTACACTGCAGCTAGAAGAGAACAGTATTTTAGCAAACCTTCAGGAAAAATTAAATCCGCTCTTTTCTAGTTTTCTTTCATGTGCCCTTCAAGATATTAAGTGTCCCCATGTTATGTATATACAACACTTTCAGGTTGTTGTTTTTAGCTGTGCAATGTTTTAAGAGAACTTTATCAAGAAGGTAGCACTTCAGCTGCTCTAAAGCATTGTTTTGAAATGCAGATTAGAGAGTTGGCTACTTTGCAATGGCACTTTTAAAAATATATTTTAAATAGCCAAACCATAAGATACGTGTTTAATTGCTTGAATTCTATTTATTTTGGAAGTGCACAGTGGTAATATTCAACTTGTAGACATTAGTTTTTAGGGTATGTCTTCCTTGTTCTCCAGCCTATATAAATAGTTGCAGGCTGTGTGTCTCCAACAGCCCTTCTCATATTAAAATTACAGTAGGCTTAGCGTTACTGGACAACATTGCAGGTAGCCAGTGCATTGTAATGCTTAACCTATGTTATGGAGAGACTGCCATGAATTACTGCTTTCAGGAAGAAAACACTGTACATGGGTGATATATGCTTCTCCGCATACACAGAGTTTGACTAAGGCATAATAGCTCCATTTTAAGTTATCCTACTTATATGGAAGTATTAGGCAAGTGAAAATAAAAGGCAATGAAAAGTAGTACACAGCAGGCAATCTAATGGCCAGTTTTAGGAGTAGTAGACTGGTTTTCAAATACTGCAACTGTTGAAGAGAGCCCTATTATGCATTATTGATGGCTGTGAACACAGAGTTGACAGCAAATCTGTGCTTCTCTCTAACCGTATGCTTCCAAGAGAACCTAAACCTTTATATCCTTCAGTAGGTTTGCAGAGGGTTTTTTTTAAAGTTCTGCTTTCTGAATTTCCCACCAACCTACACCTTATATGGATTTCTTGCTTGGGGGATGTAGTACACATTTGCAATGTAAGAACTCTTGAGAAATGGCAAAAATCAGCTTTGCTTTTGTAGATCACTTTCCAACACTACAGTATAAAACACATTTAAAAATGCTTAAATTGGCTACTTGTTTTTGAAGAAAAAGCAGCCACATGGCATTTATACTCCTTTCCTGCTGAAAGTACCTCCCCTTTCACCTGCAAACAGCTTCTGGAGAAGAGGGAGAAGAACCATTTGTAGTGTGAAATCAGGGTCCCATGGCTGCTTTTACTTCAAATTAAAATGGCCACTTCAAACATACTTCAAGAAGCATGCATATAGCATTATTAATTTGAGTTTTATCCCACCTTTCCAGCAAGAAGTAACACTCGAGGTGGTTATTAATAACACCAAGATTAAAATGAACTTAATTAAAACAAAATTAAGCATAATTAAAAGCACAACAGTAAGATTACGAGTAGGTTAGCTTTTAGTGATGCATTTCAACTGAGACAAATCCATTGTAGGCTGGTGTAGTTTAGGTGATTCTTCTAGTACTTCTAGTTTCTGTAAGTCAACCGTACAGGCTCATTGAGCTTGATCCCCTGCTACTCTGAGTCAGTTGACATCCTGTACTGACCTGTGTGTGTTTGGGGGGGGGGGGGGAGATCCACAATGAATGTTGAATTTGTGTACTATTGTCAATTGTGTTGAGCATAGCAGTTTTAAGGCTGAATATGTACAATGACCTGTGCTTTGGAAGACAGCACAAAGTAGTCACCACTTGTCAGTAATCTCAGTAGATCTCACTATATTTGGAAAAAGCAATCAGTTTGGGAAAAGTTTAAGAAAAAAATGAAGCTGCCTTATAAGCAGCCATGCTGTGGTGCTATATGAACAAGCCCTGGCATTTTTAGTTAAAATGAACTTGGGCAGCCTCAGGCATCTGTGCTCCTTCCTCCCATTGCACAGAGAAGTTTCTCTGCCCTGGTTTGAGACAAACTGGTAAATAGTGGTTTGCCTCAAACAAGGGCAGCTGCTTTACTGTTCATTCATATAGCACCAACCAGTGGTTTGCTATTTTTTAGAAGGAGCTTAAGGCAGAGTACATCATTTGATCCTAATTTTTATCTTAACAACCCTGTGTCTTATGTTAAGCTGAAATATTTTTATAGGCCCAAATTAAGTTTCACAGCTGAGTTGGGATTTGTGCCTGGATTGCCAGAGGTTTAATCTAAGCCCGTAGAGCACACGGGCTTCCTTACTCAGTTTAAGCCAGTAGCATCTACTGTGACTAGCAGCAGTTGTTCAACATCTGCTAATCCTGCAGCCCAAGATCCCTTTAACCAAAGATGCCAACCTTCAAATGTAAGCCTCTGTGGTGTACAAAAAGTGTGCTCTACAACTGAGTTTAGTATCTTGTTTAAAGTTATGCTCTCTATTACACACCCCGCTGCTATACAAAAGTCTCCTTTCTTGCAGAGGGTAAATACAGTGGGGATCTACAAGTTTGTTTCATCATCACACAACCACTAGGGATATTTTGGAATACAAAAACCACGGAAGTTGGAGATGGATTCCCCTCAAGAGTAAATGCTCATCTGACAGACAAGTCTCCATTCACTAAAAAGCTATATAGGAAAGATGGATCAGCCCTGCCCAGTAACAGCTGCTTGTACCAGAGAAGAATGCTGGGCTGGACAGTAATTAAAGAGGTAGAGAATGTTCAAAGCATCTTTACACACCTATTCCTCTTAAAGTAGAATACCTTCTGCCTTTTTTTCAAATCAGACTGATCATAACACACCCTGGGATAAAAGGAGAAAAAAGATTTCTCTAACACCAAAATAGACACCTTTTTCTGTAACTAAATTGAGGCAATGTGTCATGAGGGATTGCATCAGCCTGCAGGACCAGGCAGGTATACACTCTTAAAAATAGTAAATCTTCAGGCTTGGCTGTGTTACAGGCTGCCACACCCAGATAACCTGCATAATAATTGCTTTCAGGAGACAGAGGAATCTGTGTCCCACCTGGTAAGGTCTTGTCTTAAATTGGGGATGGACAACATCCAACATGCTGAACCTTAGCAGCACTTTGGATAGCTCCTTTAGAGTTCTGACTGAAATGTGGAATGGACTCGCAACCCCATTGAAATCGGAGCCACCAGCCTCCATTGCTTGTAGCCCCAGGGTGAACTGCAAGAGCTACCTGCAAGTGAGCAGTGCAGACTTCCACAAGAGCAATCTGTTCATATGCCAGCAGCCCACTGGGCGGGAACAAAGAAGCAAGCCAGTGCTGGTGAAGGCATCTGCATCCCCCTTAGACAGCTATGTATAACCAGTAATTCATGCAAATAAATAC
Organism: Heloderma suspectum; assembly: GCF_057233095.1. Classification (NCBI taxonomy): domain Eukaryota; kingdom Metazoa; phylum Chordata; class Lepidosauria; order Squamata; family Helodermatidae; genus Heloderma; species Heloderma suspectum. Next base: position 12,837,438 of record NC_139465.1, on the reverse strand, counting down.
TGCCAAAGGAAACATATTTTACCATGATTGGTCTTTTATTTTTTTTAAGATGTCACTAGTAACACATTAGCCATCTCATCGTCTAGTGTGATCATTGCAGCATACCAGGGTCCTCTTAAAGATTCTATTAAACCAAGAACTGTACACCATTAAGAGCTTTACTTTTGTTCTTGTGGTAAGACAGCCCTGCTTTCCTGACTAATGTGCCATTAAGGCTGCCTCTAATATTACTTTGACACATCTTAACATCACTGGTTTAAGATGCGTGCAAACATCATGAAGAAGGGTTACATATGTATTCTCTTGACAATCGTGATTTGCCAGTTGTGCGTCTTTGTAATAAAAATGTCAGTTTAATTTTTCTCCTGTATGACACTTGCAGGCAATTGGGCTGTAGGTGTAAAGATTGTGGAGCAAGTTATATTAGGAGCAGCCTGTAGTGACAACCTCTACTGGGGGAGGGAAATATTAGATACACATCATCATACATGCCAATCTCAGCCTTTCTGCCCCTAAAAGGGCTAGAAGGAATCAGAACCAACTATTTACAAATTCCATATCCTAAATGTATTTACAGTAGAAACCAATGCATTTAAAAGTTTTAAATATAGTATTTTACTCTGCTATATTAGTTTACATAAACACAGATTACCTCTGGAACAAGTTTTTCCTGCCTGCTCTTTACATTTAAAAAAAGCTTTAAAAGTCACCCAATAAAGAACCTCAGGCTATATTAGAACCCTGAGGCATTACCCACCCACAGTGGACTTCGCTAGCAAAAGTCCAACCTTGTTAAGAACTACTTCCAACCTGCAGGCTGCAGTTAAAACGCACGTGTAAAATATCAAGAAGAGTCCGAGCAATCCCAGTGAGCAGGTTTACTTGAGTCAGTGCTAGCGTTTACTCTTAACTAATCCAAAGTCAAGAAGGAAAACCACCGCTTTGCTGTTTGGCTGTTATATTCCCTCTTGCAGAAAGTGTTGAGTGCTTCATCATTCACAGGAGCTAAGTGGGCAGAGTCTTTTCCTCTTTGCTGAAAGGCTGAACTGAACCAGGCTTCACCCACGACAGGCCTTGCATGCTTTTGCAGTGTTGATCCTCTGCCTTCTAGGAAGAAAAAATCTGAATCAAGAGTGCTTGCTGGGATGGTACTCTCAACTCAAACTCCTGTTCGGCAAGCGACCTTTCCCACTTCTGTCTCGCACAGGAACACACACCTGAAAGGAGACCCTTCCACTACTCAGTTTCATCATCTAACATCTTACTGGTTCCAGAAAAAGTAACAGAATGGTGTATCTTTAAAACAGTGTATCTTTAGGGCATATCTGCATATGAGTTTCCTGCATCTCTAGGAAATTGAGCACTAAAAATAGAAAAGCAGGATGAAAATCTGAAAAGGGTAGGTATGATGCAGCAAGGAGCCTTCTACAGCAACATCACACCTTATGAGACTATGCTGGCTGGGTCTCTTGTTCTTGGGGAACCATGTGGTCACCACTTAGGGATGTGTATGTGCAAAAGAACAACCATTTCCTATACCTAAATAAAAACAAAAACACTGCACGGACAGGCATAAAAACTGCCAAGAGCGACACTTGATCACTTGTTTAGAGACCCACTTCTACATTTAGTCAGCGGTTTACTGCAACAAACCCTAGGCAACTGGTTTACTGATTCATGCCAATCTGCAAATTAACCTTTGCCTGTCAGCAGTATCTTGCTGCTGGATAGGAAGTGCCACTTCTCGGAGTAAGGCACTGCCCCAATCCAGAATAGCACAGGGTTTAGCTTGCTTCAATAGTAGGTAGAGCAGACCACAAGAATACAAAACTCCCATTCTCATGACATACCCCAGATTGAGTGTGTAAGCATGGGGATGTGTACACGGTTACGTTTGCATGGAGTCTTCTGGAATACAACAACTGCTTTTCTAAGATTCCTGATCATGCAAAATGCATTTTACATGTACCAACTTTATGCCAGCATCCAAATGGGTGTGCACAGAATTCCTCCCCCAAGCATGTCAAAGGTCAGCCTATATAGGTCATGAGAATAATGCCCAATTTGACTGCATTATGTGGGCAGGGAGTCCCTTTCCACAAAACAGGCAGGCTAGCCTCTAGAAAGGGGAAGCTGAGCTCTTCCTTGGTGACCAAGCCAGGTCTCTTGGAGTGATTACCTGTGGGCACTTATTTACTTCCAAGGGTATGCGGAGAAAGGTGCTGGAGCTAATCCCTACATGGCTTCAAATTAAAAGCAACAGACTGCATGGTGAACTGCCTATCGGCATCTGCAACCTTGCCCAACCTGGTACCCTCCAGATGTTTAGGATAACACAGTGGAGACTGATGACTCTGATGTCAGTGGGGTGGTGAATCCACCCCAAGTTTCAGTTGGAACCAGTCAGAACTTTGCCACCTTGGATAGCTCCTTTAGAGTTCTGACTGGTTCCAACTGAAACCCAGAGCGGATTCATCACCTTACTGACATTTGAGCCACCAGCCTCCACTGCGACTACAATTCCCAGGATTCCTGGCCACTGACCATGCTGACTGGGGCTGATGGGAATGGAACTCCAAAACTTCTGGGACTGTTACTGCATCACCAGCTGGGATTGGGCCCCTCGTCCCCTCAGAGGCCATGAACCAGCTGCCCAGCCAGCAGGAGAGAGAGAGTAGTAGCTATCAGTGCCACTTCTTTCTATGATTCAGTTTTCCTGCTTTAGTGATACATTATTACTGACCAATGACAAGCTGCTTTTGGGAGCCCTGTCAGCTAGAGTGGGATAAAAATGCTTAATATAAACAATGTTGAAGGGTTACAATTGTTTTAGCCAAAGGAATGCTAACAGGCTTTTGATAACAAACGAACAAAAAAACACAAGCAGCACAAACAGACACACTGCTAGAAAGACAGCAGTCTGGGTTCTTACCTGGTACATGGTCTGGTCATAATATGTTCATCCACCAGTCTGAATAGGTAAGTGAGTAGGGTCCAGCCTTTGAGGGTGGAAGCAGCTCTGCTGAAGGCTTTGGGGAATAAGAACATCCCACCAGCCCCAGAGAGAATTCCAGAGCTCTAAAGACATACATATAACCCTAGCAATGATAAACGAAAATATTAATACCCGACTGGTGGATGAGCCTATTTGAGAAGACATGGGGGTAGGGGTGGAAAAAGAAGAACTAGTGCTACCTATTACGTCAGTATTATTCCCAATACACCACTGAATTCTACCAAGCAGAAGGATGACTCACATGCATACAGAAAATTAACTTTGAAAATCTATGTAGCAACCCTGGACCAAGAGAAGTTGAGCATGTCAGTTCAGGTTCCTGAGCCAAGAGTAACACAATACTGTAAGAAGCAGATGCTGAAAGACACATATTCACTAGCACCTTCCTCAATAGCATGAATACTGCAGCTTCTGAAGCAGCTAGCCATTTAGGCATTAGCCTGTAAGAAGACTAGCCAAGCTAATGCTAGTTAAAGGAGGATAAAAAACCTTGGTTCGTCTGCACTTTTTGAAATTCAGACAGTTTAGGTGCCTGTCCAACATTTTACATCTAATGTCAAAATGCTGACATATAGATAGATGTAAAAGGACCCGGCTTTGCACAGGTTGGAATAGGCCTTTGATACAGCGAAGCCTTCAAGCAAATTTACACAGCTGTTGGAGCCAGACACACTGGACCATTCACCCAGTGAAGGCATGCCTGCTGGCTTCCCCAGACACAGCTCCTGCCATGGTGCATCCCCATAGCCCCCTCAGGGGGGATCTGTCCATTCCCCTGGCAGGAGGGGGCAGGCATGTAATTCTGCATCTCAGCCTACTAATCTCCCCGGCTTTGAACTCCATGGACTGGCTAGGGAAGACTGCCCATTTGTGAACTGCCCAGAGAGCTTCAGCTATTGGGCAGTATAGAAATGAAATGAAATGAAAAAATAAACAAACAAAGAAACATAGTGGCTGGAGCTGTTACTGCAGGCTTCAACCACATGGACACATTTAAAGCAGTTGAAACTAATGTATGTCTTTGCACACACCCAGGGTCCCCTTAGTATGCATGCCAAATTTCAAGTGTTTAGGTTTCATGGTCTTAGAGCTAACGGACACACACCCACTTTCGTTATTTATATATGAGAAAGACGCGTGTGTGCATGCCCGCGCGCACACACACACCAGGAGCGAGTTACTCCTCCCTCTTGTTTCAAAGGCAGTGCTATGCAAATTACCTTGTGCCTGGTACTCTTCAGTGAGAGCAGCTTCCCGCCGTTTCAGCCTTGCATGCTTCAGAGCAACAGAGCTCCCCGCCCCCATTTTTACAACCCCAACTATTCAGAGTCCTACTGTAACAAGGAAGATGGATCCCTCTTACCTTCTGAGTCAACATCTTCTCTCTAGCTTCATCATGTATAGCTGGATTCCAAGGAGAAAAGCTATAAGATGCAAGAAGAATATAAGCCTGGGATGTTGCAGAAGCTTGATTTAAGAGGCACACAACAGTCCACAAGAGATAGAATGGTGCATAGGACTGGGCCCTAAGAGTATCTACAGGACACAGCAAATACATGTTATTAAGAAGAATTAATTAAAAGACTTTGAGCAATACGACTGTGGTGAAATGGTTCTTCACGCCACAGATAATCTGTCAACTGAGTTGGTTGCAAAATTCTTAAGGTGTATTCACTTATGCTGAAAGGTTAGCCCAACGCAACCTCTGAAGATTGGGTTGCTGCTGTAAAGTCAGCCTGTAGAAAGAGAGAAAGTGTGGGAGCACAGAGTTGTGAGTGAGCACAGCACACGTGACTGTAGATAGCGTGAGCACCTTTGGCAGGTCTGGGGGCCCATTTCCCACCACCACCAGGAGTTGTACCACCTGCTACCATGCTGCCAGTTTTACCATCAACATTTGGTGGCATGGCAGTAGCCAAACTGCAGTTTTCCCTGAGAACGAGGCATGTGTGGGGAGCATATACCTTGTTTTCAAGCAAAATCGTGCTCAGGGAGGCTTTGGAGCATGAAATTTCACTTGAAAACAAGACGTGCACTCTCTCTCCAAACACCTTGTTTTAAAGCAGTGATATCAAACCTCTTTGAGCCTGAGGGCAGAATTCAATTTCAGAGAGGTTCTTCGAGACCAAAGACAAAAAGGAGCAGGGCCAAAAATACCAGCATATTTTACTGTAAAGCTCACTAAGCTTTAGGAGAGGTATTTTATCCTTTCAGCATGAGGAAAAAACTGCACAAGAACTGGGAAACCATCAAATAATTGGTGGTGGGAAAGAGGGTGGGGTCAGCGGAGAGGACATGGCCAGCTAGGGACCTCAGGCAGGCCAGATGATGTGCCTGGACGTGAGGTTCTGCAGGCCTCTTTTAAAAGAAAATAGCCCCTTTTCTGGTGCCACTGGCAATAGGAGTGGTGGGGCAGTGGAGGCCATAAAATAGGCCAGAGGAGAATGTGGCCTTCGTGTTGCTCACCTGCTGTTGAACGTATTTACTACCATACGGAATGGAACTGAACGAGGGCACTTTAGCCTACAATTCCCATGCTTTCTGGTGCATGTAAAGATTTAAAACCCTCAACTTGAGAGGAGTTTCAATCCTAGGATCATAAGATATCTATATATACTGCTAAGAGAAGCATCCTGTGCCATGTTGCAGTATGTGGCATGGTAGAATTGTATTGCAGCTACCTACCTAATTGCATAGGGATCCTCTACTTTGGGTGGATCAAATAAGTGACTGCTGCATAATTTGACACTGTCAACCACCTTACTCTTGAATAGCTGAATATCCTTTTCATATCTATGAAGGAGAGAGAGAGAGAGAGAGACCAAGACAAATATACCTTAGGACTCCATCTGGAACAATGAGAACATTCTAGGAGTGCATGAAAAGCACAGATTTCTGAGCTTGCTTTACTCACAGAAAATACTTCAAGTCTTTTGATAGAAAAAGAAAGAGTTGGATTATCCACAAGGCCAAGTAAAAAATAGCATAAGGGCCCAGGTAATATGCCTTCAGACTGATATGCTATTCCATAACAAAAAAGAGAAGACAAAGGCCATATTCCCCCAACTTCTCAGTTGTCCCCAATTAAGAGAGCTGTGAACACTTGGAAAGAGCAAGGCTCTTTATCAAAATGCAATATATTTGTTACAGTGCATGACAAAATACATCTCAGGTGAAGAGAAAGAGGCTGGATCACATATACCAGACCATGCTAAACTCTGAGGTTTTCCTACCAGGTTTGATCCCCCCTATGTATGTCTCCCTCTTTCATGGATCACTACCTTGTTGTAGCGAAGGGGCTGGCGTAACGCAGTGAAGCCATAAGCTATGCCGTGCAGGGCCACCCAAGACGGACAGGTCATGGCGGAGAGTTCTGACAAAATGTGGTCCACTGGAGAAGGAAATGGCAACCCACTCCAGTATTCTTGCCAAGAAAACCCCATGGAACGTATCACAAGGCTAAAAGAGATGACACCGGAAGATGAGCCCCTCAGGTCGGAAGGTGTCCAATATACTACTGGGGAAGAGCAGAGGGAATTTCCAAGTAGCGCCAGAAAGAGTGAAGCAGCTGGGCCAAAGCCGAAAGGACTCTCAGCTGTGGATGTGTCTGGTGGTGAAAAGAAAGTCTGATGCTGTAAAGAACAATATTGTTCAGGAACCTGGAATGTAAGGTCAATGAATCAAGGTAAGCTGGAGGTGGTCAAACATGAGATGGCAAGATTGAACATTGACATCTTGGGAATTAGCAAACTAAAATGGACAGGGATGGGCGAATTTAATTCAGGTGACCATTATATCTACTACTGTGGGCAAGAATCCCTTAGAAGAAATGGAGCAGCACTCATAGTCAACAAAAGGGTGGGAAAAGCAGTACTGCGGTACAATCTCAAAAACGACAGAATGATCTCAGTACGAATCCAAGGCAAACCATTCAGCATCACAGTAATTCAAGTCTATGCCCCAACCACTGATGCTGAAGAAGCTGAGGTTGATCGATTCTATGAAGACCTACAACACCTTCTAGAACTAACACCAAAAAAAGATGTCCTCTTCATCTTAGGGGATTGGAATGCTAAAGTAGGAAGTCAAGAAATCACCGGGATAATAGGCAAGCATGGCCTTGGTGTACAAAACGAAGCAGGACAAAAGCTAATAGAGTTTTGCCAAGAGAACATGCTGATCACAGCAAACACGCTTTTCCAACAGCACAAGAGGCGACTCTACACATGGACGTCACCAGATGGTCAATATCGAAATCAGACTGATTATGTCCTTTGCAGCCAAAGATGGAGAAGCTCTATACAGTCAGTAAAAAGAAAGACCTGGAGCTGACTATGGCTCAGATCATGAGTTGCTTCTTGCAAAATTTCGGCTTAAATTGAAGAATGTAGGGAAAACCAGTAAACCATTCAGGTATGACCTAAATCATATCCCTGATGAATATACAGTGGAGGTGAGGAATAGATTTCAGGGATTAGACCTGATAGACAGAGTGCCTGAGGAACTATGGACGGAGGTCCGTAACATTGTTCAGGAGGCAGCAACTCAATCCATCCCAAAGAAAAAGAAATGCAAGAAAGCAAGTGGCTGTCTGAGGAGGCTTTACAAGTAGCTGAGGAAAGAAGGGAAGTGAACAGCAAGGGAGAAAGGGGAAGATATACCCAACTGAATGCAGAGTTCCAGAGAATAGCAAGGAGAGACAAGAAGGCCTTCTTAAATGAACAATGCAAAGAAATCGAGGAAAACAATAGAATGGGAAAGACTAGAGATCTTTTCAAGAAAATCGGAGATCTCAAGGGAACATTTTGCGCAAAGACAGGCATGATAAAGGACAATGAAGGCAGGGACCTAACGGAAGCAGATGAGATTAAGAAGAGGTGGCAAGAGTACACAGAATAACTATACAGGAAAGATCTGAATGTCCCTGATAGCCATGATAGTGCGGTCACTGAACTTGAGCCGGACATCCTAGAGAGTGAAGTCAAATGGGCCTTAGGAAGCATCACTAACAACAAAGCTAGTGGAGATGACAGTATTCCAGCTGAGCTATTTAAAATCCTAAAAGGTGATGCTGTGAAAGTGCTGCACTCAATATGCCAACACATTTGGAACACTCAACAATGGCCACAAGACTGGAAAAGGTCAGTTTACATTCCAATTCCAAAGAAGGGCAATGCCAAAGAGTGTTCAAACTACCGTACAATTGCGCTCATTTCACATGCCAGCAAGGTGATGCTCAAAATCCTACAAGCTAGGCTTCAGCAGTATGCGAACCGAGAACTACCGGAAGTACAAGCAGGGTTTCGAAGAGGCAGAGGAACTAGAGATCAAATCGCCAACATTCGCTGGATCATGGAGAAAGCAAGAGAATTCCAGAAAAGCGTCTATTTCTGCTTCATTGACTACGCTAAAGCCTTTGATTGTGTGGATCACAACAAACTGTGGCAAATTCTGAAAGAGATGGGAGTACCAGACCACCTTACCTGTCTCCTGAGAAACCTGTACAAGGATCAAGAAGCAACAGTGAGAACCAGGCATGGAACAACCGATCGGTTCCAAATTGGGAAAGGAGTATGACAAGGCTGTATATTGTCGCCCTGCCTATTTAACTTATATGCAGAGTATCATGAGAAACGCCGGGTTGGATGAATCACAGGTCGGAATTAAGATTGCCAGGAGAATTATTAACAACCTCAGATACACAGACAATACCACCCTAATGGCAAAAAGCGAAGAGGATCTCAAGAGCCTCTTGGTGAGGGTGAAAGTGGAGAGTGCAAAAGCTGGTTTGAAACTCAACATTAAAAAACGAAGATCATGGCATCTGGCCCCATCACGTCCTGGCATATAGAAGGGGAAGAAATGGAAGCAGTGACAGATTTTACTTTCTTGGGCTCCAAGATCAACGCAGTGACTGTAGCCATGAAATTAAAAGACGCTTGCTCCTTGGGAAGAAAGCTATGGCAAACCTAGACAGCATAGTAAGAAGCAGAGACATCACCTTGCCGACAAAGGTTCGTATAATCAAAGCTATGGTTTTCCCAGTAGCAACGTATGGCTGTGAGAGCTGGACTATAAGGAAGGCTGAGCGCCGAAGAATTGATGCTTTCGAACTGTGGTGCTGGAGAAGACTCTTACGAGTGCCCTGGACTGCAAGGAGGTCAAATCAGTCCATCCTAAAGGAAATCAACCCTGAGTGCTTATTGGAAGGACAGATCCTGAAGCTGAAGCTCCAATATTTGGCCACCTAATGCAAAGAGAAAACTCTCTGGAAAAAACCCTGATGCTGGGAAAGATTGAAGGCAAAAGGAGAAGGGGACGGCAGAGGATGAGATGGCTAGATAGCATCACCGATGCAATGAATATGAACTTGAGCACGCTCCGGGAGAGAGCGGAGGACAGGAAGGCCTGGTGTGCTATGGTCCATGGGGTCACGAAGAGTCAGACACGACTTAACAACTGAACAACAACAACAATGTATGTCTCCGCATAGCAAAGGCCAATTCCAGGAACTCATTGCTCAAATGCTATTCTGGAACCAATGCACGTAGAGAAATCCATGAAATTTAGCATTATATAGGTGCACATGAGTCAAACTGGAGAAGCTGCGGTCCACAGTTATCATTCAGTTTAAGGAATTCAGCTTTTACAATGCCCCCATAGAAACTTACAACACAGCAGCCTCAGGATTCAGAGGATTGGTTGTGTCAATCTTGTAGAAGACTCTGCGAGCGTACATCAATATTTGCCATATGTGATTATGGTTTCGCCTTTAGGAGAAGCACAAGAAAACCACACTAGTGCCTTGAATGAAGCATCTACACATAATGTCTCTGATCAGTACTGACATTCTAGCACATCACACTGACCTCCACTTGGCAAATGCTCGTTTCACATCCAGTTCACCTGAGTCGGGATCTACGAGCGGGTGGAAGATAGGCAGATCAAAAACCAAGCGCTGAGGGGGAAGAGAAAGGAGACTAAAAACCAAGTGGATCACCAACCTTACAGATCAGTCCACAAGGGATATTAGCCCATATGCCCACCCACCCCCCCGCCCAGAAGAAGCAACCTGCTTCCAAATTATAAGTGCTACCTCTCCTTGGTTAGAGGAGCGATTCTTATGTGGCACAGTCAAATGGCTATTTACAAGTTTAGAATAATGTCCCACAACGTTGGTCTGCTAAACTATACACCAACCTTCCCCAACCCGCTGTCCTCCAGATGTGCTGGACTGTTACTCCCATCATTGATTGGAATGATAGGAGCTGCAGTCCAACACATCTGGAGGGCACTAGGTTAAGAAGGCTGCTGTCCATTCATGGGTGTCACCTTTTTGTGTCTTTAAAGAATCCAGGTCTTCAAAGGGCACACTTCTCAGCGGACACATTGCATTACATTCGATGGCATGAGAGACCAGGCCTAATTCATTCAATTAATGAATGTGAGGCATTTATATCCCATTTTGCCAGCAAAGATTGGCTCTCAAGGCAGCTTACATTTCAATTCACACAGATACAGTATAACTGGGAACAGGGAGAGGCAATTCCCTGGCGGTTGCCAAAAGAGTTTAGATATAGATTACAGACTCTTCTGTCCAGAGAAGGGGAGAAGAACCTTCAGATGGACTAAGTGGATAACAGGTGGTAAAGATACCAACCCACAAACGCATCCCTTTTGTGGGTCTCCAGACATCGGAGTCACTTATGCATCCTGATACCTGGGACATACACATCCAAAGCAGTAACCCATGGATCTCGGCTGCAGTCACTTCTGCAGACCTGACCAGAGGCGAGATCCATGTAATTCAGCATCACATATTAAGTTTCTTCATGTCGATCCATGAGCAGCTCCCATGTATGCCCCAATAGCACCTGTGAATTTAGAAATAGTATATGTTCCTTTCTGCACTGCACAAACCCTGATATGTTGAGTTCTCTGTTTGTAATAGTCAAACTGAAACCTTAATATAAACACAGTTGAAGGAAGGAGGATATGAAACAAACTCAACTTGGCTTCAGGGGTCCTTCTCCATGAATTGCTGGCCAATGCTGTCTTACATTAAAGGTATTTAAATACCATTAATTCAGTTTCCTTCAAAGGTTTCAAAGCAGTCTCCTGCACTTAGAGGCTTACTGCCTGCAAAAGTCTGCCAAAAGCTTCTCTGCCCATTGCCATAAAATGTCCAAGCCCGGCTGGATCTCTTGCCTTTTGAGATCCGCCAGAGGCAACAGAAGTGGTAAACAAGAATGTTCTGCTACTTGTTCCAGGGAGACAGAGTTCAGGAACAGAACTCAGGGGAAATAAAATCATAGCTGTGCACAGCAAACATAGCCAGATCATTCCATTCTCACATACACTGAGAACAAAGCTAAGGCAAACAGCAGATGTTTATAAGTGAATCCGAAACAATCTCACTTGCTAAGAGCAGCTAGGACTCCTACCACCGTAGAAGCAAGAAATCATCCTCTACTGACAATAACTGGGAGCTTTAGAGTTAGTGTCATATAATGACTAAGAGAATGAGCTCTGATACAAAAGACCATTGGTTCAAATCTCATCTCAGCCACAGATTCACTGGGTGGCCTTAGGCCAGCCACTGCTTCTCAGCCTTCGCTCCCTCACCTGGAATATGCAAATAATTGCATATTTACGGCTATAAGAAAATAATGTGAAGCAATCCTGAATGTTTTAAAGTGTTCTATAAGTACAATTGTCAATTTGAGCAAAGTCCTTTCCAGGGACAGATGTATTACACACCCCATGACCATTCCATCTGCTCTGCTAAAACACCAGCTTCATTGGCCTTTCTTCTCCCTGAAATTCCATTCCAGCTGGTCATTAGAAGTGCTGTGAAAATGTAAGAACTGGTGCCTGAGTTGGCTTTTTTCCTTTCCCCCCTCACCCCTTTTTCCTTTTGTGTTGTGTCATTTAGATTGCAAGACTTCAGGCAGGAACTGTCTTGTTTTATTGACTGTATGTAAACTGCTTTGGGAACTTTTTTGGCTGAAGAGCAGGATAAAAACACTGTAAAATAAATAAATACATGAATATCTAATAACTACCCAAATAAGACAATGACACAAGTGTTGGAAGTTTCACTTCATTACTACTTACTGGGCAGTCGCCATCTGGGTAGTTGTCAGGGATGTAAACCGTAAATTTAAACACGCCGTCCTGGTACAGCCCATGCCTTATGAATATTACTCCAAACCACACTAAGAATAAAAAGGATGATGATGATGAGCAGGTGCAAAATAGTGGGGGGGGGGTGCTTTAACATATGGAAGAAAAATCAGAATTTTCAAACTCACTTAATGCCGATTGGTAAGAAGGTTGCACATAGACTCCTGGCAGCTTCTGCTTCACAACCAAGGTACTGTAAGGCAATGAAACTCACCTAGTTAGCAATAAAGTGACATAAAAAGCACTTCCATCAAGGCTCTCAAGATAATACAGCTACCTTTGCAGTGTTCCTTTTACTTTAACAGCTAGGAAAATCTTATCCTCACCACCGAAAGGCTCAGATACTGCTATTCCTATCCCCATGAGCAAGACTTTGGCTTGGAAGCCTCTCCCTTCCCCGTAGCTGTACACCTGTACCTATGTGTGTACACACACACGCGCGGGGGGGGGGGGGGAGAGAAAGAGGAAAAGAGAGCACATGCACATTCTTTAATGTATCCAGAAGTACTCTTTAATTTATGCCGTGAACCCTGGAATGCAGAATTGAAGTTTTCCCTGTTGCCCCGAAGCAGCCAGCAGCATGAACAAGGCTTGCAAGGGTTTTCCTGACATCAAAGAAGCTGAACCAATGACAGCTACATGGCAGCCACCTCACATGCAAGAGTAACAAAGATGCACTTTAAATATAAACAGCAGGTTGCAGGCCAGCAATGAACATAGCTAATAAAACCCGATTGGCTTTTGGGATTTGCTTGGTAAGAGTAAAAAGCCAGGTAGGCAAGAGAAGCAGACGCCAAGGCAGGAGGCAACAAAGGGACAGCATGAGAATGAACCATAGGCAAGTAGAAGACAAAGGGGGCCAGGGGCAAGACAGGGCTATGGCCTCTGAAGGCACACACAGCAGCCTTGAAGCTAAGCAGGTCTATGTCTGGTCAGTGCCTGAATGGCACACGACGTGGGAATCTTATATGCACCACCTTGCGTTCCATGATGGAAGAGTGAAATATAAATGAAATAAAAACAGTGCACTCCATAAGGCAAAGGGGATCTCTCTTCCAGCAATTAAATTTGTACAGAAAGCTTCCTAGTAGCCCAGGCTTTTGATCCAAAGACTAAAGAACAGCTTTGCTTTCTAGTCCCACTGGCAGCAGTGTGAAAGAAGCCAGAGGAAACACAATAACGGATGCATCGGGGAAATAAGAAGTTCACCCATTTGTGCTCAAAGACAAAGTTAAAATCTATGTTTGGAGAATGGCTTAAGTTCTTCTGGCCATTTTTCACTTTTTAGAACATATTACGTAACATGACCAGATTGCAGTCCTAGGAGAGGACACCCAAGGCTTCATCTCTGATACAGGACAACTATGAGAACAAGAGGGAGCTGTGTTCCTAACACAGCAGCATTAACAAATAGAATTTTACCCAGCCATTCTATGACAGTACAACACTGAGCATAGGCAGCATTTTGCCAAAGCAGCGTGCCTCAAATAAGCATTCATAAATAAGCTTTTGATTAGCTGAAGCATACATGCCTGTTTAACTGAGCAAAGCCAGTCAACAAGACAGTAGCAAGTCCCATCACCAGCTGTGCCCTGGCAACAAAGCCTGTATCATATAAAACAATATGAGCTCTGCAAGTGTTGGCTTATAACACTCATTTCCTGCTCCAAGTTAAATTTCTACAGCCACACAAGAAATGGATTAGTATTTACTAAACTGGCTTGTTTCCCTTTTAAAGTCACTTCCCTGGTAATTCTGCAGCCATACCGAGGAGAGATCTACATGGAAATACTGAACTTATGGAAGGGCCTACCTCACATCCAGCTTTAGGCCAGCCAGGAAGAAGACAACCTTAACCTAACTTGCCATTTTGCTGTGTCCCAGCTTACAACACAGGCCTTTACAATAACAAAATCTATGTGGATATTATTTCAGGACAATAGGCATTCACACACACTGGCAGAGAAAATCACCCACATCTATCTTTAGCCAGCAGCATATTCAGATACTGCTATCCATTTAGTCCATTTCAACACATAGTTCATCTCCTTTTCAGTCATTTTACTAATGAAGTATCAGTTATGATATGCAGCTGGACAGGGGATGAGAGAAAGGGATCATGCCTATGTAGGTGCTTTGTATACAGTAATACATCACTTCCCACCAAGGGGTCCCTGCAGGAGCACCTACCATCAGGGATAGGTTTTGCCCTCCTTCAACTATGCCCTAGATTGCAGCCTTTGTCCCATAAAACAGAATGGGAGCCACTGAGACCTCAGCCAGATCGTAACTGCATAGCTCCCAGCTCTTCATTTATATAGTCCCACCCCAGGTACAATTCCTTGGTTATGCTGCACTGTGACAAATACGGAACATGACTCTTTACATGATAAAGAAAATAGGTTAATTTTTTCCATAAATCCTGAAGCATGGAAAGAAAACCCTCAGAAGAGATACTAATATTGATGGTCAATCCGTCCCATGCAATGATGTTTCAGAGAGCATTTGAGAAGTATACTCTTCACTCCTCCAAAGAATTTTATGAAATCCTTCAAGCTGCTTAAAGAACTACGCTTCCAACTCCTGCATAGAAAATTAAACCTTAGGAAACTGCCCCAGTTCACTACTACTGAAGTGAATGCAGCATGCAAAACCTGCTAGGCGACTAGGCTGACACTCAGAAAACAGACAACTCTGTTGAAAAGGAAGCAGCAAAGTAGCAATTCTATATAGTACAAAGCACTGCACTTCTAGATTGAAAACACACATACAATTCTGCCAGGAGGGAGTACTCTAAGTAGAAAGGCCCATAGGAGGCATGTGTTCCATTTGTAGACTGGGCTGAAAGGGCAGGAGAAGCAGATTTGGTCATTGGCATGGCATTTTTGGGAAGAGAAGGTAGCTGCTTTTTTGAAGCGGTGCGTGGAGGACTGTTCTTCAGCTCACCAACCACAGCCTTTTCTTCTGTTTCAGGTCTCTGCTAGAAAATACAAAACATGAAAGAGAAAGTTTCATTCCAGTTGTATTCAATGAGTAACAGTACAATTCATTCATTCTCACTCTCATGGCATGAAGCGTTAACCTCAAATTGGCAGATTTATATACACATGCTGGGGGCTGGAGAAGGGAATGTAAACCACGTTGACAGAGGGAACTGAAATGCAATAAAAACAGACAGTGATAATTACCTTAACAGTTGCCATTTACAAAATGTTGTTGGGCGATACGGCAACTGTTAAGGTATTATCACAGTCTCTACTTCATGCATTTGAATTCCTTCTGACCACATGGCTTACATCTCTCTCTCCACCCCCACATGTATATATAAAACTGCCAATTTGAGGTTAATACTTCCTGCATGAAATAAAGTGGGCAGTATCCACAGAACCTCACACCAGAATACATTTGTTAGTCTTTAAGGTGTCAGAAGCTCTTGTTTTTGCTGCAACAGACTAACACAGCTACCCCTCTGGAATTAATATACCCAGTTGCTTTACTGAATTTGGCCGTAGTACAGAACTGGCTACTGTGAACCATGGGACTGGCTGAGGTTTCACAGAAAGTTAAGCAGGACACCTAAATCTACTTTTAAGATGAAGGGCAACATATTTGCCTTGACCAATGCTCCCTTTAAGCTGCTGCCCAGTTCTAAATGGCTGGGAAGACCGATGTAAGCAAAATAACTTTGGAAGAGAATTCAGTCAGGAAAATCATTCTGAGAAGTGCTGTTATTATACCAGTACTGAAACATCAACCTGAACTTCCTTGTATTCAGATTATGCTTTTGATTCCATAATCCCAATTTGTAACCCACATCAAGGATATTGCTAAGAATATGTTAAAGCACAAGGAGTGGGGATGGGGGAGTCTTGGCACAGCATTTATTTATTTATTTAATGTCTATACCACCCAATAGCCGAAGCTCTCTGGGCGGTTCACAAAAATTAATATATTTCATTCATCATTGTCTGCCTTCCTAATCAGTCATACTCCACCTTGCGTGTAGAACTTGTAGACATGCTCCAGAAAGGGTTCATAACGTGTATTCCAAGTAGAGGATGGTAAATATGCTATGCCTCCCAAATGTCCAGCTTTCTGGGTTACTTTCTGTCCTAGAAACACAGAAGTGAAGTTACCAACTCAGTGTCTTTTCAGTCATATGGCCATTCCACCTTAACATGAAGAAACCCACCACACATATACACACATATTTTATACAAACTGAATCACTTGTAGATAGTCTCTGTACACCCTCACAGTTCTCTTTGAAGGTATTGGCCTGCTTTCATAGTCACTTAACAGGCCTTTTAAGTTGTGCTGTTTTACTAGAGCCAAACAAGATGACTAGCTTGCCAGCCTGTCTTTTTAAGGCTTGCTCAAAACAGGTAGAACTTAAGTAACATCATCCTTATTTTCACATCAGGAACCAAATTAAACTATCCAACTACAACCAGGAACTTTTAGTGGCTGTCTTAAGTCAAACAGCAAAGCTCTTTCAACACAGGCTCTGCATTTTTCCATTCCCCTCTGACAGAGCAATGGACTGCCTAGCTTCCCCCTCCCCTCCCCAACATACATATATATATATATATATATATATATATATATACACACACACACACACACACACACACACACAGTTTAACCACTCAACTCTTTACAATTTTGCTCAGAGTAACCCACAGATAGTTAGACAAATTTATTTAGTGTGAATTTATTGCACTCAACTGGTTTCTCAGGGCAGAATTACATGTTATCCTGGCAGAAGCACATTCCCAAACCCTTTAGAGGGAACAAAAAAGCAGGGGCCAAGGACTTGCATAGCAAATCAGTGGGCACTGGCACGAGAGTTGCCTTCCTCCACCAGGCTTATTTCTGGTTTCAGAGCATGGTGAGAGAAAAAATTATTTGCAATGGCCTGGAGGAGAAACACTGGTAGTAGAGGATCAGCAGATGTAGCAGGGTTAAAATACTCCCTTTGGGGCTGCTGATTCTCTTCTGCAAACACCCTGCATAAGCATTATGGAATGGACTTAGGAATCCCATATTTCAATTGCAATATGTAGTTCCACCTTCAGCGAAAGTGCTTACAGCTAAACAAGCTATAGAAGCCAGGTAGCAAAATGTTTCCATAACTGTGGGAATAATGTGTGCACTGTTACATGAATCTTCTCACCTTAATTTGATAGTCTTACTAAATAGCAACTCAGGCTTCAGAGGAATAGCATAAACACAAGAGTGTCACCTTATTATAAATCTATTTCCTGCCTCCATCTTATAGGCCCAGAACATTCATTGCATCCAGCAGCAGAATGTATATGCAGTGAAGATGTTATTACCCTTCTAACATCCCACATAGGTAGTATTAAGATGGGATTTCAAAAGTTGACTATAGTGTCTCCGGCCATTGCCACATGAAACTTTTACAGTAGTCTTCATCACCTTTAATTCACAAGTATACTTAGAAGATAAACCCATTCAATCAGCCTTTGAATGTAAAACTTCCTGTGTCACTCTTCAGAGATCAGACGAAGCCTCAAATACATGAGCCTACTGTAATGGAATATAACTTATGTTGTTTGTGCATCCTGCTCATTGCAGTTATCACTGTTATAGTCACCACACTGAACTGGAATTTGGTGCTGACCAGACATTCACATCATGCTTCAAAGATGGGTACCAAACACTAGTGGCAATTTTAGCCATGCCCTCCTTAAAAGCAATGCTATTTCTTTAGAATCAGTTGTCCCACTTAATACCCAAGTAAGTTTGCACTACATACAAAGCTTTCTTGAAGTTTCCCTTCAGGGAAGCTTTGTAATGTGCCCCCACCATAACAAAGGTTAACAAATCTCCCATGAAGACCCCAACATAAATTTGACTTGAACAACTCACATGTGTGGTGTCTAGCTTCCTCTATCCCAGGGGTACCAGCAATAAGACTAGCCTTCCTCAACCTGGTGCCCTTCAGATATGTTGGACTTCAACTCTCATCAACACCAACCAACATGGCCAAGGGTCAGGAATGCTGGAAATTGTAATCCAAAACATCAGGAGGGTAGCAGGTTGGAGAAAGCCAAGTAAGAGCAAAGCACAAATAACTCCTAGTCTATATAAAGACACCACACCAAAGTGTATTGAACATCTGAACCTATACACAGTGCTTTTCCAGAGTAACGACATATCAAGGATAGAGACATTCGAACAGAGTACTCAAATATATTTACTTCTAACCCATTCACAGGTACCAAAAGTAGCAAACAGTACAAGTGTCTTTGCACTTCTGTAAAAAAGAAGGAACACAGCTTAGATAAACGACTTTGGATTCAGTGTAGGCAATCTTTGCTAGAGCTTCATTATGAAAGGGGAATTCTATAACACAGATATAAAATAATCCACTGCTTTTTTTCTTGCCTGGAACCATGAAGTACTTCTAAGAGAATCTTAACAAACTCCTGACATATACGCTGCCCTCAACTTACTGTCTCTTCTTCCACACGCAACAAGCAGAACTCAACAATATGGTCCACCATGGAGAATTCAAACTGAACACACACGGGGAAGTTGATGGGCTCATAACTCCATCACCATTAACCACCACTGTCACTCAGAGTGCTCTCTTACTTAGATAGCAATCCTTAACTCATTCTTGAACGTTCTTAAGGTTCAGGACTGGAGCAAGGTACAATCAGAAGTTTTATCAAACATTTCTCCCAGTTAGTTTTACCATATATTTCAGAAAACAATCCCTTAGCCTGTTTAAATTATTTCTATATAGCGTCACTTAATTACTATGCCTCCAAGAGCAAGAAATTGTGTGTGTGTGTGTATCACTTGAGTAGGTGAACATAAACAGTACCCAATATGAATGGCACCAGCATTTCCGTCTTCAGGTCTGTTCACCATTTTGTTACTATTGTCGAGCTGTGCCTGTGCAGTTGCATTTCAGGTGGCTAAACTGTGGATGGGTGGTTGCATGTGTGAACTGAACCTAAAGGAACACCACCTGAGTGCTTCCCCTGAACCCAACTTGATTTTCAAATCCTAAACTGAAGTGTGTGAAACAGTTAATGAGAAAATGTACATGGCTGCTCAAACACTTGTATATCTAAATTGTTCTTCGCTTGCTTGGGCCACTCACCACCTGCAGTAAGTGCTCATCCATTTGTTGGGCCAGCACCAAGAATCGGCATGGTCAGGTGCCTGCTGAGAGCCCAGATCCCACCGGGGGGCCCTGAACTTATTCCTCCTCTTCACCACTGCAACCTGCTTGTTCATGTGCCTCTCACTTTGGCCCAGACAATGGCTGTGGTGAGAAGGAAGAGCAACAGATGCCACTACCTGCTTACTCAGTGGCTCTCTACCTGCCAAGAAAGCAGTAGAAAAGGTGAGAAGGAAAATGAGGAGCAAGAGCAGCTGGTGACAACTGTGATGAGAAGGTAGACTCACTGAGGGAGGGGCCCCATTGAGGATGTCTTGCCTAAGTGCCCTCAAAACCTGGAGGGAGCACTGTATTGGGCAAACACAGAGTGTTGGAAAGAGAGACTAATGAACACATGCAGGCACTCAGATTGGGAACATAATGCAGTCAGCACTCCTGTTATCCACTGTCCGTTCATTTCAGAGGTGTTTGTGCAGGCTCCTGCAAGCCTGATTGCTCAGAAACCAATGTTTGCCCCCTTTGTCCCATATTCGTTATCTGGTTCCTTGTAACCTTTAACAAGGTTTATCATCTGCTGACCCCCTATTTGACTTCCTTCTCCCTCTCTCTCTCTCTCTCTCTCCAGAGTTTATATATAATTTTGCAAGGATCATGTACACCATGCCATGCTCAAGAGACATGAGCTCACCTAACGAGCATGTAACATAAAAATAGGCCAGTTGAGAAATAGCAACAGGTTAGACTCGTCTACCAGCTCCACTGTAAGAAAATGTTGGCACACCTTTATCTGAACATCTCTTAATGACTTCCTGTAGCAACACTCCTCACATATCAGACTCCAGAAACCTTTATTCTTCCATCATCAAATTATTTAGTTAAGAACTGTAAGGGCATACACTAAGTCAAGTGAACTCCTTATTGTTGCAGAAAATATAAGCAGAACTGGGTCCAATGAAGTTGTGTTGTCTTGATAAGCCTTCACAAGCAGGTAAACCCCAATGCGAGTTAAGAGAAAGAAAAGGTGAAGAGTTCAGAAATAGGCAAAGGCCAAAAAGAAAGAAAACCTGACCAGAATTGTTAAGAGCACTAGAACTGCAAGCCCAAAACTATGCTTATGAAGCAAGTACATTTTGCATGTAGTGGAGATGAAGTCTCCCCGTATCTTCCATTGTTGGACAAGTTTCTCTCTCTAGCCTGCCATTTCCTGCTCGCAGTAGCAGCCTCGAAAACCACATACACGTTTAAAGGAAGTTTTCATGCTACGAATCTCTTGATATGAGTGTAAGAATAGCCTTGTGATATAATCAACACAAACCCTCACAATGGAGTTCTATGGTACCAATGCGCATGACATCACTAAATCCCTGGTGACTTAACATTGGACTAGCCCTGTTAGATCAGACTAAAGGTGTATCTACTCCAGTACCCTGTTTCCCAAAGTGGTCAACCAGATGTGGCAATCACCCTCTCCCACTGCTGTTCCCCAGCAACTGTTATTCAGGGACTTGGAGAACCTGCATCATCAATAAACTTGAGACAGCGCCCTCTCCTTTATCAACCCACCCAGTCACTGAGTTCATCAGATGAGATACTCCTGGTGGCTCCAAATGGCCCAACAGCCTGGTTAGAATCCATCTGGAGTAGACCCTTCATGTGGTAGCCCCTGCTCTGTGGATGTCCCTGCTCTGGATGTCGGGCAGGCACCAACATTGTTGTTTTTTTCCAATGCCTGCTCAAGACATTTTTATTTCAACAGACATCCCCTGACTGACCAGCCAGTTTTTAATCCATACTCTGTTTTTAAAATAACTATTAATATTGTGTTGATTCTTTTTCTCTTCTATTGTTCTCCGCTCCAGAATCTGTTTAGATGTGGAGTGGTATGTAAATATTGTAAATAAAATAAATATACCATCACACTACTACAAAAGGTGTTTACAGAGAATTAGCACAATACCCCAGACATAGAAACACAAAAGACAAGAGTGGGTGGTGGCAAGAAGGCAGCACAGCATGTGAGGTCCTTCAGCCAAAGGTCACATAACTGAAATGAGCCTTTTGATGTGAACCTTATGCACCGCCATCCTATCTACATTTCCTTACCTGTCTCTCTAAATGCCTAACCAGCCATAACAGCCTAATGCTCAATACAACCCTCTTGCTACTTACCCCCTTACCCAGAAATGAACCCTCTTTTTGCTTCACTCTGGGGCAGGCTTGCCCTCCTGAAATGACAACATCACCCCTACACACCCAACAATGATGCCTATTGTTTACTCATTTCCCCTTTACATCTAGCAGCCCCTACACCTATGTTTTGCTTCTGCCAGAAGAAGCAGCCACCCACACCAAAGGGAGATAGTTTACCCAAAGCCTAATGATGGGTCCCATGCATCCTTCACCCCAGTCATCTCCCAGTACGCACTATACCCTTTGGAACAGAACTCCTCTTGTACCTATTCCCCCACACCTTCCTCTCCCCCATACTTGACATCTTCTCCTTTGAATCCCAGAGAAACCCATAGTTTGGCCAAATGTTCCTCACCAACATCTGCACCAATTTCTCGAGACAGACACTATTCAGATACATTTCACTTCCAAGAACCAGTCTCTTCTGACTTCCCAGTTCCCTTCCCTTACTCTGCATTTGCCACCTGTTTGTTTGGTACTGACCCAACTCCTGTACCCATATGGTCTTCCCAGAAGGGGGATACAGAGGTAGAGCGCTTCACCAGCTGAACTTCTGAAAAACTGCCGGTCTAAAGGCTCAGGAGCAGGACTAGTATAGACTTACCACTTTTAAATGCTGGACTGGCACCTGTGTGTCAACATCTTAACAAGTCAACGCTTCCCCTGCTAGATTTACTTCCATCATTTGTATATGTATAGCAGGCTTCAGTGTAAGCTTCACGTACTACTTGCCAAAAGAGCCAGCTTCTTGACAAGCCAAAGTACAGCCACGTCTGCCTTCTCAAAGTGGTAAACCCGAGCAAGCCCTGCCCCTTTACACCAGTCGTGAGACAAGCAGAAGTTCGGCAGGTAAAGCTTTTTTTCTCTCACCAGCAAATAAAGAGAAAGAGGGCAGCTTCATCTGCTGAATTTCTGCTTGTCAAGCTGTTGACTGAAAGCCTCGGCAGCACAGCCAGTATGCGGCTAGCCCTTTTTTTAAAAAAAAGGCGGCTTTGCTCCTGTGAGCCGGCATTTTGACAAGCAGAAGTCCAGCAAGCGCAGCCTTCCCCCTGCCCTCTTTTACCTCCTGCCCCCCTTTCAGGAAAAGAAGAAGAAGAAGAAGCAGCAGCAGCAGCCTGACCTGCTGAATATCTGCTCGCCAAGCTGCAGGCGCCCCTGTGCCTCCAAACTAAGAAGTTCAGCCGGTGAAGCTCGCTCCTTCGACTAGGAAAGGGGAAAGCTTGACCCGCTGAATTTCTGCCTGCCCAGCTGCCGCTGGCTCAGAAGCGCCGGGGGAGCTGATGGGGCAACCCCAGCCCTCTCCCCACCCACGGCAACCGCCCCAGGACCCTGAGCCCCGGAACCTCTCGGGCGTCCTCGCCGCTCCCCTCACAGCGAAAGCAGCGCCCGCTCCATCCCCTCCCCGACCCGGCTCCTCCCCCCGCCCCCCGGGCAGACCTTCGGCCTCGAAGGCGGAGAGCCTCCCGCACCCGCCACCGCCCTCCAGCGCAGGCCGGGCTGTCAGCTCCAACAACCGCCTTCGAGTCCCTGAGGGAGGGGGGAGGGGGGAGGGGGGAGGGAAACTGGCCCTCCTCAGCCACCGTCGCGAGGGCCGAGCCGACGCTACGCATGCGCACTCTGCCCGTCTCCGCCACCCTTCCGCCGCCCTCGCCAGCGGCGCGCGCCCTGACTCCAGGTGGCCCGCGCGCGCGCGCCTCACCCGCAGCTCACCCCGATCCGCTGCGCCGCCGCCGCTCTCCCCTGATTACCCCCATCTGGCCAGCTCGCGTCTCCCCAACCGCGGATATCCGGCGGAGGCTGGATGCTACCATTGGTCCGCGCGCCGGCCAATCACAGGCCCAGCCCCTCCTCCAGCCGTCGGGCGCGCGCGTGACGTCCGTAGCAATCTCCCGACGCCCCCTTGTGAGGGAATGAGGGCCGCGGCGGCGGGCCTCCAGCCTGTTACTAAGAGGCGGGGCCTGACGACGGAGATCGGGATTGGACGGCGGACCTGCCCACTCCGAGGAGAGGGTGAGCCCGGGGGACTGGCAGGAGAAGAGGCGAAGGACGCCATGAGATTGGCCGGCGGCGCGGCCAATCGTTGGACGGGTTTGAGTGGACGGGCGCGAGGGCCGCCAATGGAGGTTTCGCGGCTGGGAGGGGGGAGTGGCTGATTGGTGTAGGAGGAGAGGCGGGGCGCGGCGCGGGTCCGTGAGGCGAGGCCGTGAAGGGCAGGAGAGGGGCTGAGGCCCGCGCTAGTCGCCTCCTCCGCCAGACTTCCCGTTCACACGGGCAGGGGAGCCTGGCGGGCGGAAGGCCGCGATTCTCCCGCGGACGCTCGCTTGAGCACCGGCTCGCGGGAGTGGGGATTACTTCCTAATTACTCAATTAGTATCAATACTTCGATGATAATGAAGATATTGGTTATTAATAATTAATAGATTCGGTAATTAATAGATTCGGTAATTAATAGATTCGTGCAATATATTAATAAGCAACAATATTCTGCTTGTTTTAGTTTTTAACTTACTGCAAGCTACTCGGAGATCGACGATGAAAGGTGGAATAAAAATGTTGGGAATAAATATGAATTGTATGTTCATTCCTGGCAAGGGAATCATTCTTGCACCGGCCTCCTGAAATGGAGGTTTGTCCACTATTTCGTTTGTGCATACCCCACTCTTAACGTTAAATTTGCTGGTGCTGCTTTAATGCGAAATAATAGCTGTGACAGTAGTAACTGCACCCCCCAAGGCAAAACTAGGGAACTTTCCTGCTGGTTCCTCCTCCGCTTCCCCGCCCCGCTCTCTTCTGAATTCAGCCCACAGGCGTCACAAGCCAATTTCTCCCCCAGTGCCAGCTCCAGGTTATTGAGGACCCTTGGACAAGACCCCCTCAATGGGCTCCCTCCCTCAATGGTTCTGCCTTCTCACCGCCATAGCCACCGGCGGCCGTTACTCATCCTCTTCCTCGTCGTTACTACCTCTTGCTTCCTTGACAGGCAAGAAAGCCAGTGAGCAACTAGACGGTGGCATCCGCCGCTCCTCACCACCACTGCTGTCTGGGCCAGAGCAAGAAGCTGGTGAGCAAGCAGGTTGCAACGGGGAAGAGGAGGAGCAAGTCCAAGGAGCTCTTGTCAGTGGGTCCCTGCTGGGGTGGGCCTCGACAGATGCCCCGCCATGCCTACACTTCACACTCGATCATCCCAGAGTGCAGGACACGGAATAATGGGCTCCAGTCACAGGAAGCCAGATTCCGGCTGAATATCAGGAAAAACGTCCTGACTGTCAGAGCAATACGACAATGGAACCAATTCCCTAGGGAGGTGGTGGGCTCTCCCACACTGGAGGCGTTCAAGACGAGGCTGGACAGCCAGCTGTCAGGGATGCTCTGACTTGGATTCCTGCATTGAGCAGCGGGTCGGACTCGATGGTCTTGTAGGCCCCTTCCAACCCTACTACTCTATGATTCTAGCCCTGTTCTCCGCACTACCCTCCTCCCTGGCTTCCTCTTTGGTTAAAATTGTTTTTCATTTACAGGTTTAATCTATGCTGTGTCTTCATTTCACCATTCTTGAAATACAGCTCCTAATAGTACCTTGCTGGGGCTAAAGAGATGGTTAGTTGTTCTGCAATATTACTGGAGTTCATATGTCCAGGTTCCCACAAACATAGACATAATTAAATGTGAACCAACACCTTCCTTACACCTTCTCATCTAAAAAAATAAATGTATATATACATGCCAGGGGGGTTTAAGTAAATACAAGAGGTTTTCATGGTGCTTGACCAACTCGGTTTCATCTCAAAGTGACTTGTAACGGCACATACTCAGTGAATCGGAGCGCCCTTGTAATGGAATTTGCATCGATTCTTATCAGGATAAAAGAAACAGATTAAAGATAAAACCAAAGGGAATTGACAGCATCCTGGCAGCCACCAAAAATGTGCAACAGACCCAATACATTACTTCAAAGGCACCACGTCCATAAGGAAGAATTTCAGGGAGTGCCATCCAAATAAGAAAGCGGGGATGTTGTTTCACCAGCAAATATATCACACCATTGTAATTAAAAAAAAGAAAATATTTCAAGGTTTCTATTAATTTGTCTCCTACATATGGATAAGCAGCTAACTAACAAAGAAAATCTGTAAGGAATAAAAAGTACTGTTGTGACATATTATAGGGAAAGAGGGGCATTTGGGTATAAATGTGTCTATAATGCTAGTGTACAACATACATTGGCTAGAAGGTAGCTTCTGTTCCACATTAATGGCTTAAAACAAGTGTATGATTTCACACATTACATGGACCAAAGTTGGTTTGCCATGGAGTGTACACTCCACAGAGAGCTGTAGCCAATCCTGGTTTCCTGATGAGCATAACTCTGATATGTGTGTTTGCAAATGCGTGCTTTGATACATTCATGCTATAAAGCAGGAGTGCAGAACCTCAGACCTGTGGGCCAAATCTGGCCCTCCTGGAGTCACAATCTGGCCCACTGAGGTTCCGCAGATGGCCATGCCCCCTTTTCCTCGCCCTGCCCCTTTCCATTGAGGCCCAGCAATAATCAGTTAGCACAATGCTATAGCTGAGAATTTTTTTACCCGCATCTTTAATTGGCATTGCTCAGCTATTGAGATTCAAAACTCCTCGCCGATCAACCGCAAATCACGCAGAGATCTACCAGTAGCTTCCAGTTTACTTTTTGCCCACCTCTGCCTTTTTTTACTGCACTTCCACAAGGAGGGATTTATGAGCATTAGATGCAACAAGCACAAGACATTTCTTCTTTTTAAAGAAATATTTCTGATCCTCTATTGTTATAGGTGTTCATCCAAATTACTTTACTTACTGCTATTTTAGTGTATTAGTATTTTATATCTTGCTGCCTATGTACTGATGTATGATGTTTTGATTAGTTTATGAACCCTGATATGAAAAAGCAGTATACATTAGAGCTGCAACATTTAATCAGTTAAGGTAACAGATTTTTTTTAAAACACCTTTTAGGGTGCAGTCCAATGCGCATTTAGACAGAAGGACTTATTTCTGTCTAAATGTGCACTGGATTGCAACCTGAGGGTGAAATCCTATTGGTTACACCCTCAATATTCGTAAGCTTCCGAAGGCTTACAAGCATCCAGTACAGACCGGGAGGAGTGGTGGGGGTAATCGTTGCCTCCCTGTCCTCCCGCTCTGCATTTTTGCTAGATGGGCTTTTCTGACCATCTACCTGGGGTGTTCCAAAGGGGGAGGAAAGGAGGCTGGAGATGCCTGGGGATAGCCACCATAATAATAATAACAACAACAACAACAACACATATCCCTGACCTTAGAGCTGTATGATTAAAACACAACAACTTGGAGCTATGTTTATAAAACTATAAACTCAGGGTGTTTCTGCAGCATAAAGAGTTCTATAATCAAATGACTGTCCTTATAAATAATTTTGTTTCCTTAAAAAAAAACACACCCATAAACAATGGCAAAATGTGACCATGAG
This sequence comes from Heloderma suspectum, assembly GCF_057233095.1. NCBI lineage: Eukaryota > Metazoa > Chordata > Lepidosauria > Squamata > Helodermatidae > Heloderma > Heloderma suspectum. The sequence goes on along the minus strand of NC_139465.1, from coordinate 12,810,399 downwards.
CATCTCTACACCAGCCTAAAATCCCTCATTTAAAATGGGGCTTTCTGCTTCCATTTTAAATGCAGGATCACAAGGGACTCCCCTTACACGTGCTTCCTTTCCCCCTTCCTTTTCCCGGTTATCGGAGTCTTCCATGTGTTTCATTATACCACCGCTAAATGGCGCTGTGTTGCTGGTTTTCCCCTTTTCATGAGGGAATTCAAGCAGAACTCAAGCGCTGTAATTTGGAGATAATGAGCTATCAAACTTTTTACAAATGGAATAAAGGTCATTTAGTGTGGGAGATGCCTGGGAGGTTGACGACGTCTTCTAAAGGACTCGCAGACTTCTGAGAGTAACCAATCTCAATAGCTGGATAAAAAGCTCTCTGTGAAGAAGCCCTTAAAGAGTACCAGCAAGGGTGACATAATCCAAACATTGACTGTGATGCAAAAACTCCATACCAGTTGGCTCTTTCCTGAAGGCATCCTTTTCTCCACTTGGGTTTCTGTTCCACAGTGTAAGGTAAGGCATGGAGGATGCTACCAGGTCAAGACAGGCAGGTTCAGGGTTGCTTCATATGTGGCATTTTTTCCTACAGAGATGTAAATCTGTGCCAGAAAAGAAACGTTTGTTTGCTGCCACATACAAAGCGCAGCATCTAAGTTTATTTCCCCAACAAAACATAGATCAGGGCAGATGCTTTGGGCACAAACTGTCAGATCCATGTACTGGTGGTGAAATAAGCTTACACTGGACTTCATATGTGAGTTTACATACACTTTTTCTATACGTGGAGACTGCCCCCGCACAGAGAAAATGTTATGGTACGAGCTCTATCTATGCATACATACAAACAAAACAAGTGGGACCTGTAACACTGTTTTGCAATGTATAGTACTTCTGTTCAATGTTCCACTCACCTAGCCAGCTATGCCTTGTACCAGAATATTCCATTCCATCCCCCAGTTTTCCAGTCCCCCCCCCCAACCCCACAACAGACATTGAGCATGTTCAGTCCTCATTTGACTGCTTTGGGCAGGGGGTAGTTTTAAAGATTTGTTGCATTTCTGGAAACATTAGGGTTTCCCTGAGCATACTTATACCCCCCTGCTGCACATAGGTAGTGCCGTTTTAGCTACATGAGGATCGGCACTCATCCCCCGAACACCGCTAATAGTGGGAATGATATTTACATCCTTGGTTCCCTAGTCACAATCCTTGGCTTGCATTAACCTCTTCACTTCATCTATAAACTTGCCTTCAACCCTCTTTACCAAATTTACACACACACACACAAGATTTGTGAATATTTATTTTAAAGTTAATGTTGCAGAATATGTTTCTATTGTTATACAGTCACAATACCTGTTAAGAAGGAAGGAAGGACAGAAGGGAGGAAGGATGGACATCCCAGTTCATCCAGGGTCCAAGAAATGCAACCCTTTTCTACAGCGTAACACTCCAGTTGCAAGTACAAATTGGTGATGGAGTCTGTATCTGGCTTCCCAGCCTGCCTGAAGTGACCCCGGTTTATGTGTCCAGATCTGCAAAGAAACATCAAACGTAGCATTCCCAAAATTGTTGATTTCACTACAGGAAATAAAAGGCGCCACTAGGTGGTGCTGTGGAGCTGTCCTGTTGGCACAAAATAAAACAGCACATTTCAGTGGCAGAACTTTCTGACTGAATTATGACACGTGAACAGTCTTGGTTCAAACATTAGATCATAACAAAAGATCAGTCCAGAAGTCCATCTAGAGCAGGCTACTGTTCTTCACAGCGGCCAGCCGGATGCATCTGAGAAGCCCTGGGGCAGTGAATAAAAATGAAAGCCCCCATTTGCTGTTTCACCCCAGCAACTATGCTCTGAGGTATACTGCTTTTGACCCTGGAGGTTCCACTTAGCTATGAAGGCTAACGGTCATTGATAGACCTATCCTCCATGAATATGTCTAATCCCCTCTTATAGGGAGCTATTCTTTCATAAGAGTAGAAACAATAGCACTTGTCTATTGTTTCTCCCTGACCCTGCCCCTCTATCAGCTAGCAAGAGGAGGTACCTCTTAACCTAGAGAATTCTGTTTAGCAGTCATGGCAAACAAACCAGAAGCAGTCTCCATGGCTTGAACATCAGCCACTCTCTCCCCCACCTCTTTGTGTATGTGTTATCATCCTTTTTGATGAAGAGTTCTGGAGAACGAAAGCTTGCCCAGTATTCTGTGACTTTTGAATTTGCCTAATAATTAAATTACAGTTATAAGGATTTGGGATTTTTTCTTTTGTGTCTAGGACTGCAGCCTAAAAAAATATGGGCGGAGGTGGTGGATCACTGCTTAGAGCAGCAGTGCAAAACCTCAGGCCCAGGGGCCGAACCTGGCCCTGCAGCATTCTCCAGAAGGCCACGCTCCCTCTCCCCCAACCACTGATCGTTTGGTGGATTCCCAGCTTTTGTGCAGTTTTTTCCCCATTCTAAAAGGTTGAAATGCCTCTCCTAGGGATACCAGCAATAAAAGCTTTAAGCTATAATATGCTTGTGTTTGGGGTTTTTGGCTCGGCCCCTTTTGCCCTCAGCCCTGTCTACTACTGGAATGTGGCCCCCAAGAGCTTCTCAGCCCTCGGGCTAAAAGAGGTTCTGCAACCGCAGCTTAGAGTCAAACAGAGGATCCTAATTGGCTTAACTTGTAGAATCAACACACATTGCGGCACCTGCATTACGGTATGATGATTAGCTACAAGCTAGGCAAATCAGAGAACACAGCCCTTGTAAACAGCCTTTGATCAACTGCTTCTATAATATAATTACCAACTTTCATGTATAGCTGTGATTGTACTGTGTGATGGGTCGTAGCCAGTCTGGAAACCAATTTGAAACTGTGTTCCAAGTGAAAATTAATTTGCTTGCGTGTAAATGAAATGCCGACATAATTTTAGAGATGATCAGACATAATACAACTTTAAAAATCTTCTTTCAAAAAGTTAGTGTTAATGTGCGTACGCAGCCTGATTTCTACACAAAAGTCACCTGCCTGCTTTCATCTATTTATTACCTCCCCAGTGTAGTGACATACAGAATAGGCTTGTAAGAGCTTGATAAATGGGGGGAGGGGAGTGCATTAAAAAAAATTAAAAGAATTCAGTTGATCAAAGCTCCAAATATCAAGGAGTAAGCTCAATGGACTTTGGAGAAATATGTGGGACGTTGGTGGGGGAACTAAAATCAAGTTTATTGGAAGTACCAATAGAGTAGACATTAAAAGAAAATGTCTAGCTTAATTAATACATTTTCAAATCAACATATCTTCAAGCTCTTCATTGCCCAACCCCAGGGCATGTTTATTTGAACCATGCTGAAGGAAGTTTATTCAAGGTAAGTGTGCAGAGGACTGCAGCTAAATAACCAGAATCTTTGCATATTCATTCAGGAGTAAATCCCACTGTGGGGGTTTCCAGACAGACAGTTCCCTGTCTGTCCATTCCCCGCCATTAAAAGGCATTGTGCAGCTATTCCATCTTTTAATCCTTAATGGATATTTTGTAGACAGACAGACAGAGACAGACAGACAGACAGACAGACAGACGAAGCCTTGGGGAAGCATGGGAGGGCTACACATTGTCATCTGGACCTCCAATAAACATTCTGTGAATGAGGCAGGGCAATTGCACAATAGAAGCCTCATCTGGAAGCACCCCATGTTTCAGAGGACATAATCCCAGGGAGTGGGCATGGGATGTGCATAGCCTTAATCGTATTACAGCATTGGTGCGACAATTTGACTGAACCCTTCAAACATGACTCCTCAGATTATAGCAGTCTTCCCCAGCCTGCTGCACTCCAGATGTTTTGGGCTACAACTCCCAGCATTCCTAACCATGAGCCTGGCTGGCTGGGGGCCTGGGCTAATGGGAGCTGAGGTCCAAAACTTCTAGAGGGTGCAAGGTTGTGGAAAGGCTGGCTTATGACAAGCCACCATGTCAAAAGACTATCCACCAAGTCTCTTTGCCCATAAATCAAGAAAGTGGAAGGGCAGTACCACAGTGGAACAATTGGAATTGGGCTCAGCAAACGAAGCTCTTTTCCAAAAGACTAGGGAAACAGGTTCCCCTCACCCCCTATTGCTGAGACTAGTTCTGATTTTAGACCACATTGTGCCCCTGATGATGTTGGGACCAAAAAAAGGGCCAAGTGACTCCTGCACCCCCGGGAACTCTCCAGTGATCCCCTTAACCCTGCATTGTTACCTCTTCCCTTCTCCCAAACTTACTTGGTGGTAACAGGATAGCAGCAACAGGAAAAATCTCACTGGAGGACTTCCTCATGGCAGCTGCCAAGCAACATCCTAGGTGCCAGGGAGCTTGGTAAATGTAGTTCTAAAGGAAACTAAGCCCATTCTGTGGATGTCAGATTTATATGCCCCATAACTCCTTGTGCCTCAGATGTAGTTGAGCAGGCTGCATGTAGTTTCCAGGGTGCACAAAGTCCATACTAAGTAGTTGGGGGCCCTGGGAAAATTATATTGCCCAGTTCCCTGGCACCTGGGACACTGCTGCAGCACCATTTAATGCACTACGATGTAGGCTCACTGGCTTAGATCCAAACCAGATAGGAACGTCTGAGCGGAATTGTGCTTACTTTGCAATTCAGCTGATCACCACGAACTGGACAAATACATATTCCAAACCAAGTAAGTCCTCTTTGGATGGATTCTGAATGTGAGAATAATGGGCTGTATCCAATGAGACCCAGTGTGGTATAGTAGTTAGAGGGATGGATTGGGACTCAGGAGATCCAGGTTCTAATCCCCACTTGGCAATGAAGCTCACTGGGTGACTTTGGATCAGTCAGTGGCTGTCAGCATAACCTACTTCACAGGATTGCTGTGAAGATAACATGGAGAGGAGGAAAATCATGTAAGCTGCTTTGGGTTCCTTGAAAGAAAAAGGGTGGTATATAAATGGAATAATAAATAAATATTAGTCTAATGTAAGTTCCATTCATTTCAATGGGTCTACTCTAAATAAGGCTAACATAGGATACAACCCCATGCTTGCTCAGCTCAGTCAACCCATCGTTCCATGACAAGGGGCTGAAAAAGACATATTATAACTAGGCTTCAGACATATTATAACTAGGCTTCAGCGTTTTGCCCATAAGTTGGTGAGAATACTTAATTAAAAGCTTCCCCCAATAATATGGGCAGCAGCTTTTAAAATCAATGTTTTAAATTATTTTTAGTTGAAGTCCTTACAAAAACCAAAGATGACTTGGAAGACATATTCACACTTCCCTCCTCGCATCGTTAGGCTTCCTCCAAGAGCTATGCTACGTCATGTGTGCGCATCATCTAAAAACCAGAGTATATTTTCCTCCACAACTATTGTTTATCATATGTGGATAGCTGCTCAATTAATCTATTTTAACTCATAGAATTAACAGACAAAGTTATCTTTAATCAGTTGACAGCCCTGCTGAGAACAAGAAGGGAGCACAACCATTCTGCAAAAGGCTATTCCTGCTGCCTTGTAAAAACCGAGGGTATGGTCTGAACTTTTTATAGAGCCTTTAATATTCATTTCCCTCTTGGCAGACACCCTACTGCTAATCAGAACGGGCAAAAAAGGTTATTTTGCCTAAGGCGGTCACTGTTATGCAGAAGCGCTGCATAAAGATTTGATGAACAAGCAGAAGAGTTCCCTTCAAGGAAACAAAATTGGTACAACACAATGTGGGCAGCAAGCAGTACTACTCAGCTTTTGCACAGATCTCGTTCATTTCAAGTGGCTTGCGCATAGATGTGAAAAAATACCTTTTGGGGAGATTATGTCCAACATTCTTACGAGGGCATCAACCCAATTAAAGAAATATTAATCACGTAATCATCTGCATCTTAGTCTATCAATTAAATTTGCATGGATTTGCATATGGGTAAAAAGAATATTAATCTAAAGGCAAAGAAGTATATTTTCTTTGTTTTGTAGATGGTGCACTCATGAGTCATGGGAGCATCAGTTTAGAAGAGGCATCACCCCCTGTATATCAGTGAAGGCAGCATTTATAAGAATGTGTATTAATGACAGTATGCTGCCCAATAAATCAAGTACATCTTTTTAGTCAATTAAAAGATGCTTTAAAAAATTGCTTAAAATTGCTGCCCTATTTTTACCTCTTTTGGAGGTTCACCTCTGTTGAACATTTGGGTAGAATCCAACTAAAGTTCTATTTAAAGTAGATCCATTCAAATGAATGGGACTTAAGTTAGTCATGACTAACTGAAGTCCCATTCATTTCAGTGGGTCTCTAAGTAAGACTTCAGTTGGATTCTACCCTCTGATTTGAACTGAGTTCAACTAGTTTTCACAAACATACAGAAAGATATTCTGATCCCCTCCCTCACATATCCCTAGCACCAGCCCTGGGGACGCTTCAGGATGGGGCCATTTTTCTTGCCAGGGCTTTTGATGGGTCAGTTCAAACGCACCCTCATGGGTTAGTCAGCTGGGTGGTGGCATGGCAATCAGATATGTGTCTGCATGTTTCTGCAGCTGCAGAGAAGAAACCTCTTTATTTATGTATATAATTTACATACCGCCCTTCATTATCAAATCTCAGGGCAGCATACAAGATGCATTAAAACAACAATAAAATATAAACAACTGCAAAGAAAATCATCAAGCTGGGTATTAAAAATCAGCAAATGCCTGGGTATACAGATACATTTTCAACATGCACCTAAACACTGTCAAGGATGACGTCTGCCACACTGCTGTGGCAGGGGCGGGGGGAATTCCAAAGGTGGGATGTCACAACAGAAAAGCCCTACCCCTGCTTGCCATCTGATGTACCTGTGCAGGCAACAGGACAACCAGGTGTCTGATCTGTAGATCTCAGTGAATGGGCAGTTTGGTATGGGAGAAAGTGCTCATTCGGGTAGCCTGTCCCTGGTGGAAAGTCTGGTGTGACTTACGGCAGAGTTGCTTTATACAGCGAGACACAGTGTGGCAACACAGCATTTATTATAGGAGGCAATAATCACAGACTAGAGCCAGTTTTAAAGAAATTCAAAATCCACTTACTTTATTAGTGCTTTTATACACTTGTCAGAGAAGGCTTTCAAACACTGTTTAACTACAACCACCCCCTAAAGCTGGGTGCGTGAGTGTGGGTAAGCCAAGGCACGAGATACGGTTACTGGCCTCCTGACCACATAGCACTTCTTGTTACAGAAGCAGAGGAAAGGGAGGGAGAAGGAAAAAAGAAACTGATCCAACAACAAGGGGGATGAACAAGACATTCTCTATCACCCCCTAGTGTCTGGAAGTGTGCAGAGTTGTTCCTATTATCCAATGGTCCCAAGTTGCTTAAGGCCTTGTATGTCAATAGCCTTCTAATATATTGGCAGTTCTCTGAGCAAAGGAATTAACATGCTCACAGTAGACTGTTCCACTCAGCAACCGAAGTGCCTGATTCTGCACTAGCTGCAGTTTCCGGACCAGCATGAAGGGAAGCCCCACACAGAGTGCACTGCAGTAATCCAGTCTTGTGGTTACCAGTGCATGGAACACTGTGGCTTGACTTAATCAAGGAAGAAACAAGTATATTAAATGGGTCCAGAGCCTCAACACCGTTCCTGGCAGGTTTGCAGCCTGTGCCTTCTGCAACGAGAACAGACTCTTGAGCTAAGGTATATGAGTAATGCCATTGAAGTCTATGCTGCACAGTGCATGTGCCAGAGAGTCAGCTCATCTGAAGCTCCCCTGGATCATTATCATTCATGTACAAAACTGGGTACATGCATGGCATCTCACCACAGGGCCCCAGTGGTGCAGCTAGGGTGGGACTTCAGGGCTGAAGTCAAGGGCCCCACAGCTAAGAAGACTGCCGAATGACCACCCAGAATGTGACAGAAGATGGGGCAGTGGGGTGGTACTGTTCACTGCAGCACCCTCTCTGTTTCTCATATATATATATATATATATATATATATATAGAGAGAGAGAGAGAGAGAGAGAGGGTCATTGGCTAAGGAAATGTGTTTAGAATCAGGACAGTGGAAGAAAACTTCCATTTTATTCCAGGAATCACAGTGGTGCTATGATTTAAGTGGATTTAAAATGCAAAACTACACATGCTCAGAGCATTTCTTCTTCTTGCTTCCTGGCCATCCAGCATGTGCTGATGGCTACCAATTTGGATGGCTTTAAAAGGGGTTGGACAAAATCCTGGAAGAAAAGGCTATCAGTAGCTACTAGTCATGATGGCTATGTGCTACCTCCAGTATAAGAGGCAAATAAGCCTCTGTACACCAGTTGCTGGGGAACGTGGGTGGGAGGGTGCTGTTGCACTCATGCCATGCTTGAGGTTTCCTGGTTGACAGCTGGTCAGCCACAGTGTGAACAGAATGCTGGACTAGATGGGCCCTTGGTCTGACCCAGCAGGGCTCTTCTTATGTTCTTTTTAATCAGGGTAATGGTAAACAGGTTTTTTGTTGCTGTTCTAACAGCACGAATAGAGAAGCAGTGGCAAAGCATGGAACGCTGGTGCAGAGGGGAGAAGAGACATGTTAATTGGGTGTTCACAACTGAAGTAACACACACGACCCTTCACATGCCCAGCAAGGCCTACTGACAATGTAGCACCCCCAGAACCTTTAGAATGCGCTGGATTCTGGTAAGTTCAAACTGGCCTCTGGAATTGTAAATCTGGCATTTTGCAGATAACTAATCTTTTTGGGAGTGAAAAAAGAAATCAGGTGATTCTTTCCATGTCTAGTAGAAGCATTAGGGCAGCCTTGTTTACTGTTATTTTATTTTATTTTATTTTATTTTGCTCCCCCCACCCCTGCTCCATTCCCTTTCTGATATCTGTATCAGTAAATTTGAGCTTTAGCTCTTGCTTGTTTCATTACAGCAAACCAGTTTGCGCTAACTATGATAGGGATGTCAGAGAATTCCACCACGGATCTTGGTGAGGCCGAATGCCAGTGGATTTGGCCCCCCGAACTCCGTGGCGGAATGGCCTGCCACCCCCCCGCCACCCCGCGGATCCCCCCCCGGGACGAGACTTACCTGGGGCGGATGTTCTGGGCGGCGGTGGCGGCGACTGTGGCAGCTGGTCTTCCGACCAGTTGCCGCCGCCGCCATTTGCAGCCTTGACAGGTTTTTTTTTTTTACAAGACGTGATAGGCTATGTAAAGATTTATGTAGCCTATCATGGCTGGGTAAAAAAAACAAAAAACCTGCGTACGCAAATGGCGGCGGCTACGGCCACCGCCATTTGCGTCCCTTATTTTTGGCCATCTTAGTCTACGTAAATATTTACGTAGACTATGACGGTGAAAATAAAGGGGAACGCAAATAGCGTAGCGGGCGCTATTTGCGTCCCTTTTTGATTTGCCGTTTTAGCCTACATAAATATTTATGTAGGCTAAAAAGGTGAATCAAAAAGGGACGCAAATAGCGCCCGCTACGCTATTTGCGTTCCCCTTTATTTTCGCCGTCATAGTCTACGTAAATATTTACGTAGACTAAGACGGCCAAAAATAAGGAACGCAAATGGCGGCGGCTGTAGCCGCCACCATTTGCGTACGCGGGTTTTTTGTGTGTGTTTTTTACCCAGAGCCCTCCATGGCCAGAAATCCAGCTGCGGACAGCTCTGGCCTGGGCCTGGCTGGCTGCTCTGCAGAGCTGCTGTGGAGCACAGCTGGCTGTGGAGGATTCCGGGGGGAGGTACGGATCGCCTCCCCCCCCGTTGAGGATTCCGGGGGGAGGGACGGAACGCCTCCCCCCCCCACCATCAACATAATCCGCGGAAAGGTAAGTGACTTTCGTACATCCCTAAACTATGGTTTAGATTCCGAACCATAATTTGTGATCCACATGTAGAGACACAAAGCTCTTTTTTCTGGTCTTCTCTGAGAATCCCTGGATGTTATCCTAAACAATGAACTTTGAGGGCAGAGCAACATCCCAACCTATGGTTTGTCAGCTCACATGTAACAGCAGAACCATAGTTTGTCCAAATTGCGGTTTGTAAACTACCTTCCAACTGTGGAATTAGATTCTGGTTGGGCAAGCCACTTGTAAACCATAGTTTGTCATATGATGTTGATTCAGACATCACAACAAACCAAGGCTTAGCATTGCCAACAATGACTTGGCATTATATCTGAACTATCTGTCTGGCTTCCATCCTCCCAAGAAGATGGCCTTTTTTAAACTTTGTGCCTTTAAGCGTTGTTCATGCATAAATGGTCCTTTTTGCATATGTTGTTTTTTTCCATGGGCCACAGTGTCCAGCTAGCCTACAGATAAGCCAAGCACGAAGGCTTCATGTGCAGAACAACAACAGATGCAAGAAGCTTTGATTTCCCAGAAAACTAACATTCTGGCTCAGCTCCTTTTCAGCTGGTTAACTTTTTGAACGGATTCTTTTCATAATTCTGGATCTCCAAAACTAGGTTTTAAATGGCAGTTAAAAATTGTATGCGGTGCTTCCCAATGCAATTGAGCCTGACAGCCTTGCCATCGAAACTAAAAATAAATGACTTCACATCCAAATAATAAGTAATAACAATGTTAGCCTGCATAGGAATTGCAGGAGCAGATTCAAATACAATATTAATTTTAGGGATATGAGTGACTAGGGAGACAGAGGCAAAGAAACAACCCCTTCATATAGCCAGATTCTCATCTTATCCCCCAGGCAACGGGCTGCCTTTCACCTCGGTGGTGCAGCAATTATGTGGCATAATGACTGCACTGCAAATAAGCAGGGAGATTTTATTAAACCAAATGAGCAAATCATCTGCGTCTTATTGCGGTTTGATTGACAGTGACAAGTGTCGAGCAGACACGGATGTGAATATGATAAAGAAGCTCGCCCGAAAGCTCTTGATAATGTTACTCTTGATAAAGTTGCTTCGGCAAACCTTGCTGAGTAAATAAAAGGGAAAGAAATATGATGCATATTAATTCACGTCATTTGCTATCCGATGCTGGATGGGAGGGAAGAATATGGTTGAGGGAGCAGAGGGTGGGGTGGGGGGATCTTGCGGAAGGTTCGGCACATTGGCATTTCATCTGAATTCCAAAATTGCATTCATGAGTCACACAGACTTTACAATAATATATTAATATTAAAAGTAAAGGTCATCCCACATAACAGTTAAGCTGCCTGAGCCCCAACCTTTCCATCAGTAACAGGCTTATAGGGGAAGGTGAGAAGAAAACAAGTGGGAATGAACTGCATAAGGGATGAGGCAGCGAGGAGAGTTACATGGAAGGAACATGCGATGATGGGGGTAGGTAACCTTTTAGGGCCAGTGGGCACATTTGGCAATTTGGGAGAAATGGTTGTGGGTGCCACCACAAAATGGCTGCAGTGGGAGGCATGTCTAGACCTGCCCAAACAACTGCGTACAAGGCAAAGGTGTGGTCTGAGCCACAACACACTCAACAACTCCAGGTTAGAGAAGGAGAGTAATTCCCAGGCCCCCTTCTCCTCTCAGCAAGGGGAGCCCACACTCCACACTCCAGGAGGCAAGCTGGGTCTGTTGGAGACAGACTGTCTGTTGGAGACAGACCCAGACTATCTGTTGGAGACAGACCCAGACTTAAACATGTTCTAGGTCCTAAACTTTCCCTTCCATGCTCTGGTGCTTCCCTTCCCTCTGCCCAGGTTTTTGAAATGGCTCCTTTTAAAGGAGATGTTTGTGTGCAACTGGGCAGCCTCCTCTTTCCCTGATGATAGGCCCTTCCGTGCATTAATTTATCGGGAAAGAGAGGACAATGCAGGAGCCTAGAGGATTCCCAAACTGTAGACCAAATAGAAGTCTGGCAAGAAAGGAAAGTTGTCTGAGAAAATTTGTAAACCAAAGCAGTTTTAGAGAAACCTTATGCCCTTTGTAACACAGAGAGCTTGAGTATGGCATTGCTCTCTCAACCCCAGAAATATATTTAAACTGAACATTTTGGTTTCTGGCCTCATCAGTAGCTGTGCTGTTAACTGGGTAGGAGCGGAAGTTTGGAAAGTTCCTTAGGAGCAAAAACAGGCATGAGTGGTATAATGTCTATGAATTGTCCTCCAAGTTAAGGCCATTGGGACTAAGAGTTCTCAGTCTATAGATCCAGAAATTTTCCCTTTTGTCATTGTCTTTAGTTTGTTCTATTGGAAGCAACTGTAAATCCAAGAGACTATGTGCAGGAGAGTTGAAATGTCTTGCAGCAGGCTGCTCCAGGTTTTTTTGGTAAGAGTCGCAGATTTGAGGTTATGGAATCTTGTTCTTAGGGCCGTTGTAGTTTTTCCTACATATTGCATACGACATCCATTTTTTGTTTTGTGTTGTTTTCAAGCTAATGTTGACCCTTTTGGTGCTCAGTAGTAGCTTCAGAACACTAAATGGGTAAAAAAAAAAGACTTCAAAATGACTGTTCCAGATGCTTTTTTAAAACCCTTCTATTTGTTTTTACTGTTTGGGGGCCAGTTTCACATTGCCCACGCCTGCCTTAGAGATAAAATTGCTGGGACCAACCAACCTTCCCAAGTTCTTAGCAATCTGCTCCACCACTACTGCCACAAACAAACAAACCCAGAACACCTCCTGGTTGAGAAACTGGGTGAATGGCATATTCCCACTGTACTTCCTTATGGCAGGTCCAACCTGGCACTGAATTCCTGCAAAGTACACATGCGATTTCATAGGTGGTATATGGCTTTTTTTTTTTTTTTGCTTTTTTTTTTAACTGGAGAGATCTGGGGACAGATTCGTGCTTGACCATGGGGCATTTCTGGGTGGTCTTGAGAAAAAATATTTTCTCTCAGCCTAATTAACCCCCGAGTTTCAAGGACATAAATACGTTAAATAATATGTTAAATAATAATAATATATAATAATATATAATTAATAACATGTTAAATAATATGTTAAATAATATAATATAATATAATATATATAATTAATATAATAATATGTTACATAATATGTTAAATAATTGTATTTTTGGTCTTAAAGTGGACATTTCAGAGAGTATATTTGCTAGGGACAAGGCTTCCCATGGTGGTGGGTGTCTCAGAAGTATCACAGGCAGTATGCCTATGTACACCAGTTGCTGGGGAACATGGGTGGGAGGGTGCTGTTGCACTCATGTCCTGCTCGTGGGTTTCCCATGGGCAGTTGGTTGGCCACAGTGTGAACAGAATGCTGGACTAGATGGACCCTTGGTCTGATCCAGCAGGGCTCTTCTTATGTTCAAAAAATACTGTAAAGCTGTATATTTCCCTTAAGGGTCTTAGAGCAGGGGTGGGGAACAACCCTCCAGATGTTGTTGGATTACAACTCACATCAACCCTATCCAGCACAGCCAATACTGAGGGATGATGGAAGTTGCATTCCAGCAACATCTGGAGAGCCACACATTCATTCCTCATCTCTGCCTTTATGGGATGTATCACTGATGTTAGCTGAATCACTAGTGTTTTCTTGGATATCTCTTATTTTATTCCCTTTTTGCCAGGGCTTTATTTAATTTTTTATTTATTCCCAAGTCCTTTGAGAAACTTAGGAGAGAAGGTATTTCTCATTGCAAGAAAGCTGATCGTACATTGCTATAGTACTCACATATCAATATAGTTATCCCCATCCTTTGGGAAGAAAACATAAAGAAGGGTTTCTGGAACCACTCAGATATTTCGTGCAATGATTTGTCCATACGTTCATTAGGCACTATTGCTTCAACAGCTTTGCCCTCTCTGGTGCAGCCTTTGGTTGCTGTTTCTCTTAAGGACCTCCAAAAGGTTGTGTCTCACACATGAAAGAATCAAATCCCATTCTGAGAATGGAAATGTACAGTAAGTAAAAAACACACACATTTATTTTTACTCTTATTCTGGGATGAGCACACCAGCCACCTATACAAAACTGACAAAAATCTATGAACAGACCTTACTCTTTCCTGTGAGGATGTGAAATTAGACCCTTTACTGGGGTAATATAGGTCTGGCTGTGGGCACTACTTTAAAAAGTAGCACTTGAAGATTTACACCAAAAGCAGAATTAATTAAAACAACCACCACCAGATACAGCAGCAATCAGATTGTAGGCTTCAGGGAACTGTAGTGTGAACCAATCTGTGCAAAACTAATGGCAAGTCATAGTTTGAAATTCAAGCAGTGGTAAACCGAGATCTCAGAATGTTTGCAGGGATGAATGGAGTACTAGCAGGGGTCAAGCTCTTATCTTGCTTGAACCCCCATTTTCCTTCTGTTTCTGCTTACATGGGGGAGGAGAGAAAAGGGCCCAGGTTCAGAGGCAGTATGCTATTGAATGTCAACTGCTGGGGAATTCTTTTTGCTGCTATCCCTTGCATCTGTTCTGTTCAGCCTCTGTCATGGCAAGGGCTTAGCATTGTCAGGTGCTGTTGACGTCTGGATTACAGGGTTCTGCTATGGATCAGGTATTTACCAAGGTTTGGGGCAAGTTAGGTTTCTCAAGGAGGCAGGAACAGGACAGCACCATGGAGAGTTCCAAGAGATGCTGGGGCTGGAAGCCAGAGAAGTTAGTCAGTATGGTGCTCCCAAAAGCAGTAGATCATGACGGAGTCTTAAATAAGTGTTCAGCTTCTTTTAGGCTGGCTGAATAAGGCCTTTTCTCTTAAAGGAGCCTGGTGTGTTTTAGCAGCCACAGGCTGCAACAGTGCTGGGTCTTCATGTCTGGAGTGTCTTCAGAGTGCTAGTGTCTTTATAGCTGGAGTCCTCAGAGTCTGAGGATGGCAATGCAACCTCCTCTGGATGCATGGGGGCAGGTTCCTGGGGTCTTCCTGGGAAACTGGGTCCTGGAGAGGTAGAAGCCCCATGACACCTTCTTATAACAGAGTCCTCTCCCTGAACTGTTAACTCAGGAGCCTTTTCTTCCAAGGGTGAAAGGTATGGATCTTGGACCATGACAATATATGGGATCCCAGGAAGCATCTGGTTGAACCCTGTGGGACTACAAAAGAGAAAGGACAAGATCCCCCATTACAACTCAACAAAAACCCACAAGGTGCAAGAGACCTTACAGAACTGCACTAAATCACTGTATTATTTAAAGGAAGTACATTTATAGTGGTTTATAAGATTTGTGTATAAACAAAGAAGGCACAATTGATTGTGCACACCAAATTGCAGAGGAAGGTAATATTTCCAATGCGCATATATATCTATATGAATGAGGCATATCAATCTGCTATCAAGCAACTCTAATACATGCACATCATATCAAACATATCAGTCCAGTCTTCCTCAGGAGCTATGTAGACCACTCTTTTTAATTATGTATATAACGTACTATGAAAACTGTCACAAGGGGGGAAAAACACTTCCTCTATATTATACATTTTCAGTGGTGTACTGGTCAATCGAATCAATCAAATATATTAAAAATCGTGAATGAAATCATTCATCTGGAGAAAACGTCACTATTGCATTGAATGCAGAAATTCTGATTTTCTTCAACTCACTCTTCCCCCAATGCGCTTGTGCTTCGAAAACCAGTCACCACAAAAGAGATAATGCTGCCACAGCTGTTGTTGATCACTGTGGGAAGCAGGATGCTGGATGGAATGGACAAGCCGTCTGATCTAGCAAGTGACTTCATACAGGACCAGAGTTGGCACCTGGTATGCATGGGCACCTGCCGTGGGGCCCAATATCTTGGCAGGACCCAAAGCTGACACCTGTCCTGTCCTCCCCCCCCTTTTAAAGATCCATAGCTTCAAGCAGCACTGGACAGCTAGTTCTGGGTGCCATTTGAATTTTTTGCAGTGCCCCTGATGTAGTGACGCTCTGGGGCATTGTGAAAAATTTAAGTGATGCCTGTCAGCCATACCTGCTTAGAGCCCTGCTTACAGGTCAGCCCACCAAGAGCACTCCAGAAGGCACTTTGCTAGCCTACCTCCACTCAGATTTGGAGCTGGCCCTGTCTTTGCATGTTCCTATGAAGCAACAATAGTTCTCATCCAACTATTTCTGCCTACCCAGGAACAGAACAAACTATACTGTTTCTTTCATCTTCTCCCGTAGGGCTGACACACAACTGTCCCTCCATATTTAGAGTCTTCTGCTCAACTGCAGCCAGATCATTTGGAATGCTCTGATCTCTTGACTGTGTATAACAAGACACAGTGAGAAGAGAGGAAGAAAAAGACAGCATTCTAATCCAACCACAGTTAATGGTACTTAAGTCCTATTGAAATCAGCCAGACAAGTCCTATTGAAATCAACCCCATTTATCTCAATGGGACTAAGCACTGCTCACTGTGGTTTGATCTGGACCAGTATCTTGCCTTTTATGGCCTCTGAAGTTACACATTCTGTTGATCATTCTCTCCTCTTATAATTTTGTGATTGTTTACCTCTTCAGTAATAACGTTAAGCCAAGTTGTCATTAAAAAAAAGAAGCTTTAGGCTGTAAAGTCAAGGGATGTCCCCCACCCCACCCCACCCCTTGCAGAATGGCTGATTCTAGCCCTTTAGAAAAATCAGCTTACTTATGAGATATTAGAAGCATTATTGCCTCCTTTAATATTCGTGACCGTCTCCAGGAAATGTATCACAACTTGGCATTTATTAGTGCTAGGCACGAGTAAGGGGCATGTTATTTGATTTGAATAACAGCTTGGAGCTACCGTTTGAGTCGAGAAATATATTAGTCAGAAACAATCTCATTTAATAACACTGAAACTAATAAAAGGGGGGGAGAAAGTATCCAACTTCTTCAAAATTGAATTTATGAATATTGCTTAGCAGGATTAATGATTTAAAAAACCAAACCTGTTTGTCATGTTATTACCGTATTTTTCCATTTAAATGCAAAACCAGGGAGTCAATGAGCCCATTGGGTTACATAGTGCACAGAAGGAAGCCATTACGCACACACACAAGCTTGGAAACCAGTGATGAACTTTAATTACGAGGTCAGGTAATCAAACTATAATCAAATGACCTTGCATAAAATCTGTGTTTGAAATTAATCGGATGCAATTCTACAATTCCGTACTACTGTTTTTCTAAAATGTACGGGGAGACATTTCATTTTCATTTAAAAGTCACCTTAAGGACTTTTGCCTTCAATCTTCTACGTAGCTTAATTTGATTTTGAAAATTTTGCATTTGTAATAATGTCTGCCTATCATCTAGATCAGGGGTGGGCAACTGGTCGTGCTCATAAAGTTGTCGGATGGCAACTCCCTCAGCCCTACCCAATGGTGTGGGATGATGAAGAATTATAGGAGTAAAAAAAAAAGAAAAAAAGAAGGCAACATTTTAGGTTGATTTTTTTAAATGAGGAAATATTGTTTAATAAGAAGGCATTGTGAATGCCAGAACATGGTATTCATCATGGAAATATACTTGCAGCAGAGCTGAATAATTCTGCAATCTTAAACATGCCTACAACTCGTATGTCCTACACAGGACAAAATGGGATGATATTGTAATGTTATTCTTCCGTAAACCATCCTAGAATCATGGTCAAAGGGCAGTCAATGTATTATATACATACATACATACATACATACATACACTACTACTAATAAAAACTCCCTGGAAGTAGAACCTTTTCTCCTGATGTGCTAGCTTTTTATTTGCAGGGAGATGTTTATGTAGGGGAGCATTCAGAAACAGCATCTCTTAACGCACAGCTTGAATTTGGTATGGTCCATTCCATCACGTTCTGCTGCATCTGTAATCCATGCCTTGTTTCTCACAGTACACATACCGAGGAGCAGAATGTAAAATATAGCAAAACTATACTGAGTATTTGGGCTATGTGCACCCCAGATATACTAATGCTGTTGGGTCAGGGTTGGATGCACGATCTGCCTTCCTTGAAAGGAAGGGCTACGCTTATGAAAGATTGCTCTGCCTGACTTTCGGGAATCTGCCACAAACATACACACACCACAGCTCACCCCATTCAGCGGATTCTCCTGACTCTCTGTGTAGCATTTTCAGGGGGCTGGAGGGGCTGCTGTGGGAAGGAGGGCGTGCAGAAGTCGATTTCCATCAGCACAGTTAGTCCAGTGTAAATCTGGATCCAATCCGCATTTTTAATGCTAAGGAGTCCAAATTTCCCCACATTTTAATTTTTTTTTTTTTTAGAGATTGTTTGTTTTCCAAATAGTAAGTTTTCCAAATATTGAGCATATGTTCAGGTTCACCCCATTGCCCCTCTCCCCTTAAAAAAAGTCATAAGCTTAGGAAATGAATAGAAAACTGTCTCTCCAAAGGAAGGGAGTGGCCCCCGATCAAATCATCCCAAAAGAGGAAATGCATCCTCCAAAAAGAGGAAAAATTGAGGACACAGATTTGCATATGCTAATTTTATATGTATAGACACACCTTTAGAAATGATTGTTATAATGGAAAGAGAAATGCAATACATCTCACCCTAGTGGGGACGGCTATGGGCAGGTGAGCTTTTGTGCCTGCTCAGTCTGCTGTCCAGATGCTGTTTATTTCATGGGCAACTTCAAGGCCCACCTCTTCCTTCCGATGGTTCTTTATGTTTGTACTCGCCTTTCACATGCCTGACTATTATCCTCAAGCAGCCCTTTAAACAGAAGACTGTCTTCTATGATGTAGGACACAGGGCCACCACAGAAGAAAGTAAGATTCTGAGAAGTTAACAGCATAATCTTATACATGTCTACTCAAAAGTAAGTCCCATTTAATTTGACGGGGCTTACTCCTGGGAAACTGAGTACAGAATTGCAGCTCAAATATAGGAAGGCAGTATTGCAGTCCACATTTACAAGAAAGAGGCCTTGTATTTAATCAGCTGGGGTGGGGTGTGTGTGTGTGTGTGTGTGTGTGTGCGCGTGCATGTACAATTTATTTTATCTAGGCTGTAGATGGAGCCATAACACAATCTTTAGGCAGAAGCATCGTACTTTGTGGCAGAAATACTTTAACAAGGCATCCTGCATGGGGGGGGGGGAGGCTTAACTGGACCTAAATTTAGGCATGAGTGCCTCATTAAAAACAAAAATCTTTGCTTTAAATATATATATATATATATATATATATATATATATAAAGGCAAAGGTGCCCCCAACCAGTTGTGTCCGACTCTAGGGTGCGGTGCTCACCCCCGTTTCTAAGCTGAAGAGCCAGCGCTGTCCGAAGACGCTTCCGTGGTCATGTGGCCGGCATGACTGAACACCGAGGTGCATGGAACGCTGTTACCATTCCCGCCGAGGCGGTACCTATTTATCTACTTGCAATTTCTTGCTTTCGAACTGCTAGGTTGGCAGAAATATATATATATATATATATATATATATATATATATATATATACCCATTTACAGTTCTAATCCTCTTCAAGTCTGCTCAGACACAACCCCTACTGAGCATGCTGGGGGCTAATCCCAGGTAAATGGTTACAGAAATGCAGTGTTAGCTAGGTTAAATATCTTCAAACAAAGCCCAGAAGCAGCGGAGGAAAGGCCCTTTCATTCTGTCCAGCAATCTGGCTCTCCCTGTAACGATTTCTCCAGCCATGGCTCCATATTTGGGGCGAATGGGGCAGTTACCCTCTTCCCCACCCCCTTGTGGCAGAGAAACCCCAGTGCAAGCAGACACATTTGGCAGGGCATGCAGCTGCCGATTGCCCCGTATGATCTTCTGCTCCTCTGACCATCCCTGCCCCAGCAGCCCTGATGGGCACCAGCCACCACTGACTGACCAAAGGCATGTCCCAGGGTAACTGTCTAGCAGATGTTGGGAGGGGGAGGGGCACAAGCTAAGTCAGGGGAATCCCCGAGTTTTCTCAATCTGTGGTTGGAGAAAAGAATGGGATTCCCCAGCACAACCCTCGCCCTCTCCATTGGGAGTGGTGCACAGGGAAATCCCCTTGCTGTTTCCAGTCACAGATCACAGATTCCTATCCTTGCCTGTTCCGGAAGGTCCCAGTAGCCCCCAGGCTGGGGGTGGGGTGGGGGGCTATGAAGGCTGCCCAAGTTTCCACAGGCTGGATGGGGAACCCACCTTAAAGACTAACACATTTATTCTGGCATAAGTTTTCAAGGACTATAGAGCCCACTTCATCAGATGCTTGGAATATAATGGAGAGTTTCATTATGGAGAATTTTGTAAGACTCTATGTATCTGAAGAAGTGGGCTCTGTAGTCCACAAACGCTTATGCTAGAATAAATTTGTTAGTCTTTGGGCTTTTCTACAGAAGGCTTTTAACCCTCACCTTTACGGAGGCTTCTGCTTCCAGATTTTTTTCTGGGATTAAGATTGGCTCCTTTACAAGTTTTTTTTTTTCCCCCCAGGGAGGGGCGGGCGTTCTCTTCCTGTCTATATGTTCCATTATACAACCACTAAGAGGCGCTGTGGTATACCAGATTGCACAATTATACTAGGTTTCTATAACACCATTCAGAAAAAATACTAGACTTTCCTCCTTAGGACACACACACGCCCGGGGATAATGGCTGCAAAGCACGGGAAAGGCCCTGCAGGATGACGACATCATGTAAAGGACCCGCAAACTACTGTGTATGAAGAATCATGAGGACACAATAAAAGCCTCACGTAGAAAGGCTCTTTAAGGTGCCCCAAGACTCTTTGTTGTTTTTGTTGCAATAGATGAACACAGGTACCCTCTGGAAAATAATAATAATAATAATAATAATAATAATAATACCCAGAATACTTATAATATTAAAGTTGCAATCCTACACTCACTAACCTTGGAGTAAATGCTATTGAACTCAATGTGATTTACTTCTGAGTAGACATGAATAGGATTCTGCATCACTCTTTTGCCAGAGAGAATGCAGTGTGTTTTCAGTGTCATGCACGATTAGCTCTCTCCTATTTATTGTGACTCCCCCATGGATAATGTGTTAAAATCTCCACTGAGAATCTGCTTGGAAAATGTTTGTGGACTATGGATATGAAGCAGGAGTTTTGGCAGCCGACTGAGGGCTACAGAACATAACTTCGTGCTTTTCTCTTAATGCTGGCCAGAGCTCTGCAAATAGCCCAGGCCAGGCTCTGCATTGCACTGAGCTAATGCAAGCCTTGATGTGGCTTTGGTGGGAGAGATGCATGCCTCAGCTATACCACACACACTGCCATGATGTAGTTAACTCAGTCTTGACCCCAGGGTCCCCAAATGTTCTGGTCATGGGATACCAAGAAGAGGGAATGAAAGATGGCTTGCTTAGCAGGGGTAGAAAGTAACAGCCTGTGGTGGCATTCCCTCTGTGTGGCTTCTGCCGTTCCCCATACAGCTCTCTCCTGCTTTGGATGTTGCAGCCAAGCAATAAAGGGTAAGAGCACTCTATCCCATCCTCTCACAGCTGAGTGTACCGATAACTCGTTGTTGGTTTTTAGTTTCTATTCAGTCCTTAAAACGTGTCTGTGTGCTCCTCATTTCCATGAGAGGCAAGACATTCCAAGGACGTATCTGGGGCTGGTTTCCTTGCAACAAGAGAACACTGGAGACTTAAGGTGTCTTTGTATCATATAGAAAACAGAGACAGCGATGCTGTTTTGTTAGGGGGTGAGGAAATCCAAGAGACCCAAGTAACAATAGCTTCATGAAGACCAGCCAAAATTCCACAAAAGTGTGCAAGCTTTCAAGTTCTCCAGGATTTTTCATCAGGCTAGGTGGTACAAAAAGCAGGGGATGGGGGAAGTCCAAAAACAGCAAAGTCTAAAAACACATGGTCTGCTGATATGGTCTGCAGATTAGATAGACTGAGTCTGAACTTGAAATCTCCATAGATACCAACAGTTATTCATATCTGTCTCAAGCACTAAGAGACACACATGACCCTGGTGTGGCGGAGAACAGAAGTAAAGGGGAATGTGATAGTTCTCATATGAACAAAATGGAGTTTAATTTTAGCTGATGCACTAGTTCACATCAATAGAAGCCAAGCGGGGTAGTATTACCTTAGCTAGTGGTTGGAGGGCATGTATCCACCACCAAAGCTAAGAGCCATTGTTAAACATAATCTTCCTCTGGCTTTAGGATCTCTCTCCTGGATGGCTAAAGGAGAGTAGAGGGGAAAGTTGAAAGTATAGAGGAGGAAGATAAGTTGAGTTTGCATCCTTCATTCCCTCCAGATTCCTGTCTTTTTTCTTTACTTCTGAAAAGAAAAGTCTGAAGACTTCAAAAATATGTAAGGGCACAATCTTATGCACATTTAGACAGAAAAAAGCCCTACAACTCCCAGCATTCCCTAGCCAGCTATGTTGGGACTTGTAGGACTTTTTTCTGTCTAAACATGCATAGGATCGCACCCTAAATCTCCATGTGCTTTTAGGGATTCCACACTGATTCCCTTTTCATCCTTTTTTGGTGCTTTCCAATTGGCACATTATTAACGCATAATGAGCAACTAGTACTTAACTTTTGGCAGGAACCCTTTTGGGGTAAGAATGTATATAGACAGATAAGCCTATTATTGCCAGAAAGTCTGTCATGTTCTTAGAGCTGCTGATTAATTATGAACATGCTTACTAAGCCAGATTCCCAGTTTCCCTCCCTTTAAAAATATCCCATTTTCTTAATACCTGGATTTCAAATAATAGGCTGCAACGAGTCCAAATCCATAAATGGATTGTTACAGAGCTTGTAGTATTAGTTTTTATTAGACATTACGGGAAAGCCAGAAATAAATTTGACCTGATAAATTCACAACATTGTTCTTCACTGAAAGATGATAAAGAAAAAAAATAGTTGTCAAGTAATGATTGCAGAGAGCATATCATGTATAGAGACTCAAGAGCTGGAAGGCACTGAAAGGAATCTATGTGCTTCAATGGGATAATACATCTACAAGTCTCAATCAACCTACACAATCCAGTTTATAACGTGTCACTCACAGAAAGCAGGTGAGCAACAGGTTATTATATGGATTATATTGTTGTAAGCCATCTTGGGAAGGCTCATGCCCTGAAAGGCCACCTTGAAATATAATAATAATAATAATAATAATAATAATAATAATTTCATTATTATTAAATAATATGAGGTAGGTTAGGCTGGAGAGATAGTGGCTGGCCCAACACCATGCAGTGAATCTCATGGCTGAGTGGAAATTTAAGAACATAACAAGAGCCCTGCTGAATCAGACCAAGGGTCCATCTAGTCCTTCATTCTGTTCATACAGTGACCAACCAGCTGCCCACGGGAACCCACAAGCAGGACAGTAGTGCAACAGCACTCTCCCACCCATGGTCCAGGCAAGTGGTGTACATAGGCATACTCCCTCTGCACTGGAGGTGGCATCAGGACTAGCAGCCACTGATAGCCTTCTCCTCCAGGAATTTGACCAACCCCCTTTTAAAGCTATCCAAATTGGTGGCCATCACTATGTCTCGTGCTAGCGAGTTCCATAGTTTAACTAGGCACTGTGTGAAGAAGTCCTTCCTTTTATCTGTCCTGAATCTCCTACTCCTTCCCAGTTCAAGTCCAGTGTTAAACTGGGCATTAAACATACTATCAATACCCACTCCACCACACTGGCTCTTGATGGAGATGGTATTGATAAAGGACACATTAGTTGTGTGTGTGTGGTGTCCGTGTGACTGGCATGGTTCTTCCGGTCAGGACCAGCCTATAGCCATGGGTAGGAGGTGGCCTTACCCAACAGACCTGGAGTTCTGTTTACATTAGTACCACACAGAGACACCATGGGTGTACCTGATGGCAGTGCAGAGCAAGAGCAGCCATGCTCCAAAGAGTGCCAGGCAGTGGGGTAAGCCACCACCATGTAATTCTCCACAATGCCCTGGAGTGATGCTCACTGGGGCACCAGGGAAACAACAATGATGTGTGTCCTAGGGCAAGCATCAACAGTGGGCCCTGCGACCTAGCAATTGCCTGAGGGTGCCATGTAGCCAGGGCAGGCCTGACCTGAAGGGTATGTTCTCCAACTCAGGCTGTCTGTCAGATGAAATAGCAACTGGAGAAACTGGACCCCGAAGTATAGCAGAGAAGGCACTCCTCTGCTGAGTGGTCAAAGCCAGGCTCTGAGTATTTATACCAGGCCCAGCCATTCCAGAGGCCTCATACTGCCTGCCAACCACAGGGAATAATGTTGCAGACCACTGTTCCCTTCTGAGGAGGGCTGCAAGACCTGATGCATAAGCATCCCTAGGGTACTCTAGGCCTCAGACTGAGACAAAAGCTGGGCCAAATATCCTACCCCCCAGGTTTTGTGGGTCCATTTCTTCCCTGAGAAAGGGTGGGCGATGGTTATTTATTTTATTATTACATTTATATCCCACCCCTTTTCCTCTTGCAAGGAACCCAAGGCAGCTTACATGGTCTTTTCCATTTTATTCTCACAACAACTCTGTGAGGTAGGTTAGGCTGAGAGTCAGTAACTGACCCAAAGTCACCCAGTCAGCCTCATGGCTGCGTGGGGACTAGAACCCCGATCTCCCAAGTCCCACTCCAACACTCTGACCACTACACCACAATGGCACTCATTTGTGGACTTTCAGGGGGAAACCACCTTTTATTCCCAAAATGTAGTGTTGTTCTTGTAGGATTGTGCCTTAGGAATGTGGCCAGGCTGTTGAGAGCAGCAAACTTCTTCCTTTTTTTTTTTTAAGAAAGAAAGGGTGCCACCTTGTATTTAAAGGTAAGACCACCACCCCTGAACATGCTTAGAATTCACCCCACCCCACCCTCCCTGATTCATCCAATCCTTGGTGAACGTTTTTCCCCACTTCCTGGAACTGTTTCAAATACTTTGGTCCCGCACGACCTGAGACCATGATCTCACCCCGCACCATCCCAAACTCAACACATTTCCATTGTGTTCCTGCCCAGTTGGCTTATGCATGCCCATTTTACCAGCAAAGTGGGATGGAACGATGGCTTCAGAGAGCTACCACCCAGACAGTTTTGGCTAATGGGAGGTACAGAAATGTTATAAATAAATATTCAGTCATAACTAAGCCCCATTGAAGTGGAACTGAAGTGCGCTCTCTAAAGTGTAGGTGACAGGGGTTTCAAAGGGATTGAGTTGCAACTCACTTCTCTAGGATTGTTCCCAGAGCTGACACTGCTGTCCTACCCTTCCTCTTTTCTGGTGTTCCAACAAAAAGCAAGGTGGCAACCATTGTTATTGCCTGCAATGCCCTGGAGTGACCCTGACTATTTCTGTGTTCAGGTGTCACATCAAACAAACCTGGAATTACCTCCGGGGTTGTTAATTAAGGGTGCAATCCTATGCATGTTTAGGTGGAAAAAGGTCCTACAACTCCCAGAGTTCCTCAGCCATCCATGCTGGCTGGGAATTGCTGGGAGTTGTAGGGCTTCTTTCTGTGTATACATGCACAGGATTGCACCCTAAAGCTTGTTCAAAATAGAAGTGGCAAACACTGGAGTCAGCACTTTCATTCCCTTGCTTGTGGCCCCAGCAACCCAACAATAAATGAGAGGAAGGGAAGTTTTACCCACCAGCACTGCAGGAGGGATCCACCAACATGAGGGAACAGTAGAGGACCTCATGCCAAGGGTGCCCTCCAATCTTGAGCCAGCTCTGTTCCCAAATGCAGTGGTTCCCTCTTGGTACACCAAACCGATTAATGCACCCACAGAAAGTGTATAGAGTTTGTTTGTACACTGATGCAGTGGAAGACTGGAGAAGCAACTGGTTTCAGAGGACAGGGAAAACAAAGCAGGATTTGTGTGTGGGAATGGCTCTTAGGCAATATTTTGGTGCAAAAGGATGTTGACAACTTTTGCATTTCCATTTCACATTTCTATCCAGACTTCTTTCGCTGAATAGCTGATAGGAATCGAGGCCAGAAATTGCATGGATTAAATCTCAAACCTCTTGCTATTTGGGCTTTAGGGTATGTTGTACATTTTCCCTGCCCAGCTTTTTGAATTTTTCTGTGCAAAATCAGATGTTAACTCTGTGAGCGAGGCTATGTGCAAAATTTTTTTTGTTCATCAGAATAATGACTGCAAAACAAGCAGTAAGCGAAAGAAAGTTACATGCTACATTAAATGTGTAGCTGATCATAACCTTTTTATTTTACTTTAATATAAGCATGTAAAGGCCAAATATAGATTAGGTCCAATGTGTGTGGGTACATGGGGTTAAATCTTCAAACCCAGCTGCTCCCCCCCCCTTAAATTTCCCCCTTGTAGGGGGCGAAAGAAAGAAAGGAAGAAAGGAAAAACCTCAATTGGCTCTGAATTTGTTGCAGTGTAAGCAAAACCCCTGAAGGGAAACAAGGAGCGCAGGGAGAGCGCCCCTTGTTTGGAAGCAGAATCATGCCCCCAAGAGGCTTCCAGGAGGGTGATTCTGCTTCCAAACAAGGCGGCTACCCCCACATGCCTTGCGTTCTTCCACAATCATTGCTTTTTTGCCACTGCGCTGGTGACAAATTTGGCGGTGGGATCTGCCCCCCCCCAAATGGCCAGCAGGGGGCAACATGTGGTCTGCGTCTTGCCCACCCCAGGCCTGGAGGGAGAGGTCAAGAAAATGGGTAATGGTGTCAGTGGCAAGAAGGAGGTGGTTCCACTCATGGAAGGGAAGCCCACTGAGTGCACCTTGCCCATGGGCCCTCCAGAACCTGGTGCCAACACTGGGAGGGAGGAAAGGAGATTAATCCTGGTTGTTCCACCAATCAAAAAGGGAGACTTTACAGCTGGATGTTTCCTTGTGCCTATAACATTTTGCTGAAACACAAGGATGTTTCCTTGTGTCTATAATGTTAGTAAATGTGCTGAAGTTTATAAATCCAGGGCTGGCCCTGCCATGGAGCAGGGTGAAGTGTTCTGTTCAGGCGGCACCAATGAAAGCGGAACAGATGAAGGCAGGAACTGTTGTCTGACTAGTGGAGTAAGACTTTTTGAAGTGTTTGCCCTAGCAGTGGCAGGGAGGATGGAAAATGTCTTGGGTGGCACTGTGTATGACCCAGAACAGTCAGAACTCCAAGGGAAATTAAAGCCCCTTTCTTTAGCCTGAGTTCAATTATTATATTTCCCCTCCCCCTCCCCAAACCTTCACCAGATGGAAAAGGGGGCCTGCAATGAATATCTTATTAGTCTGAAGACAGCAGAGGGCAGCTTTCACCCACAATTCATATTTATACCTTCTGAGATCAAATATAACGATGAAGTATGGAACAGGTTGCCTCACAACCTGGACACTCGTTCTAGAAAAATGAGGAGCAATGCCTCAGTATGAACCAAACAGCAGCTGTTTATTAGATTCGGAGATACCTGCACCGCACATGCCAAGATGCTGTATGCAATGGAGCCCCCTGGTAGGGATTGTTCAGGATTGTAGTGGCATCTGTTTGTTTGTATATTTTATTTATTTATGGCAAAACAGACTAATTCAAGACATGTTTTTTGGGGAGGGTGGGAATGACTTCCTGAAAGCACCAAACCTTCTGGATCTTGTTAAAGGCTGATTATATATAGACACTCACAGAAAGAAAGGAGAAGTCTATTAAGGCAAGCGTCCAAATCCCATGGAGGGAGAAGTGTTGGGAAATTTCTGCAGTGCTTCTGTTCTCCCATGCTCTGGTGGGAGCCGTCTCGGGAATAAGTGACTAACCTCCTGGATCATCAAGGCTCGAACATCTGCCTTGTGAGACAGAGATGCAAATAAGCAAGATCTGTTCCTATTGGATAATGGGAAGGATACCAGTTAGATCTACCAAGAACTTTGACTGGAGTTTTGGAAAAAGAGCTGGGGTTGGATCCAGGATCTGCCTTCCGTGAGAGAAAGGGCTCCACTTGTGGAAGGCCCCTCAAACCACATTCAGATTCCCTCAAACCACATTCAGATTCCC
The DNA here is from genome assembly GCF_057233095.1 of Heloderma suspectum. Lineage (NCBI taxonomy): Eukaryota > Metazoa > Chordata > Lepidosauria > Squamata > Helodermatidae > Heloderma > Heloderma suspectum. Next base: position 12,782,588 of record NC_139465.1, on the reverse strand, counting down.
TCAAACCACATTCAGTGTAGCATTCAGCAGGGTCTCCTGACTCTCTGGACCAGTTTGCATGACACGACAGCTCATCATGGGTTTAACCCTCAAGCAACCCCCGCTGGCTGGGTCTGCATGACACGACAAGCCACTGCAACTCCTGGCCAGGGCTTGCATATTCATAATGGCGGACGACCTGAGCTGTGGCGCCCCGAAGATTAACTAACCCACGGTGGACTGTCATGTCATCTGAACCAGGTCTGTGTGTGTAGCATTTTCAGGGGGTCGAGCAGCTGCCACGGGTAGGGGAGAGGGCCTGGAAGTCTGCTTCCGTCACTGCACTTGATCCAGTGTAAATCTGGATCTAACCCATGGTGTTGGAAGACCAGCTACACTGGTCCTAGGGATGAGTAGGTTTCCCCTTTTACATTTCTCGCCCCCCCACCCCGGTTCATTCTGCCCTGCATTCCACACCTCCTGAATTCCGGCTTAACTCGGAAGCAGTGGGATCCTGCAGCTCTCCAGATGTTGTTGGACTCAATCTCCTATCAGCCCTAGGCAGCATGGATGGTGGCTGGAGATGATGGGAGCTGTAGTCCAACAAGAACTGGAGGTTCACAGGCTCCCCATTCCTGAGCCATTAATTCAGGAACTGGAATGTGTACTCATGGCTGTTCCTCTCAGTTCATTTGCATCTTTACCATCTTTACATTACTAATGTACAGTGATAAAACCATGCCAAACAAACACACCAGTGTTTTTCCATTCTGGGTCATTTTTGCATATGTTCACCCATAAATCCTCTCTGTCATGTTTCTGCATTAATCTGCAAATGTTAAAAACATGCAGGAAAATTCACATTCAAATAATATATTTTAAAATGCATTTTCCTCCCAAAATATACATTTCTAAATGATTTTCTCTCAAAATTTATATTTCCCCATGTATTTTCCCCTCATAATATGATTTCTAAATGTAATTTCCTCCTTAAAAGATTTCTAAATCAACGTCCTCTCAAAATATACATTTCCAAATGTATCTTTTCTCTCAAAATATGGCCTTGAAGGGCTCAATCCTATGCATGTTTAGACTGAAAAAAAGTCCTACAACTCCAAGCTGGCTGGGGAATGTTGGCAGTCAGGACTTTTTTTCTGTCCAAACATGCATAGGATTGCACTCTAAATGTATTCTCTCTCAAAATATTTATTTATAAATTAAATTGAGATCCTGTCTTTCTGCCACAAATGGCACTCAAGAAGATGGGTAACAATGGTAATGTTCAAATAAAACAGAAATACAATTTAAACAAAAGCAGATTAAAAACATACAGGCAGAGAAATCCTACGATCCTTGGGAGGGTGTCCCAGTCACCATAGGAGGGTGTAGAGGGGCAGCAAAATACACTCACAGACAGTGCCTCTTGAGGCAGTGTATAAGTTGTTCCTTTACAGGTGCTGCCCAAGGTTAGAGAATCAGGGTGTTTGCTTATTGTGATTGTTCTTGTTGTTTTTATTTATTTATTTGTTACATTTACATCCCCCTTTCCTACAAGGAGCATACATGATCCGCCTCCTCTCCATTTTATCCTCATAACAGCTCTGTGAGGAAGGTTGAGGTGAGACTCAGGGACTGGGCCAAAGTCACCCGGTGACCTTCATGGCTGAGGGGGGACTAGAACCTAGTCCCAGCCCAACACTCTAATCCTACACCACACTGTCTCTCTTTATTATTACCACCATGTTATGTCCCCTTCTTCATCATCTATGTATCATTCAGAAGATGTGTTTGCATTTGATTCTAATCATGATCATATATTCCAAGAGGTAGAATGAGGAGCCCCTAATTACTCAGGGGCTATTTTATTTTATTTTATTTTATTTTAGCTAACACCATTTTCAACCTAAGGTGGATCACAACCAGCATTTTATTTTATTTTTCAACATGCTTTAATGAGAAGGGGTTAGAGAGGATAAAGCAGAAAGCTGGGAGGCATGTGGAGAAATAAGGAGAAATTGGGGGTGTGCGGGAGGCAGACATATATGGTTTTAAAAAAGAAGACCCCCCCCCCTCCATGTAGCAGATCTGAGTTGAATGTGGGTCCCTCCCAGTCTGAAAAGGGTAAAAATTACTGCTTCAGTCTGTGATTGTCAAACCGTGCAACCCTATGGATGTCTACTCCAAAGTAAGCCCCATTGAATTCAATCAGCTGTACTCCCACGTAAGTGTACATAGGATTGCACCTTAAGTCAATCAGAAACAACTCAGAAGCGCTTTTCACAAGACGGAGCATATGTGAATACAAATTCCTGATTATCTATCATCACACCACGTACAACAGGTCCATGTGTATAAATCACAGACAAGACAAAAAACTGTATCTGAATGGAGCACATATTTACACCTTAAGAAAAGGATTAGCATATATTTACAGTGGCTGGTTAGGATTAAATACATGCAATCTCGGTTACAAAATATCAAGGGCAGGATGGTTTTACTTAATCTCTGCTCAGTGTAAGCTAATAAATCCGTCAGATAATGCTTCTGTTTAATTAGACAAACACTTGTGGGTATTTTGATAGAACAAATACCATCTAATTTAGGGGCATAATCATGGCCAAACTCCTCAGAAATGGCTCCCAAATGATGCTGTTTCTGATGTGCTCATATAAACAATGGATCCGTAGAGCAAAGCAAAAGGATTTCTCGCTACTGCATGCAATTGTGTTTGCTTATTGTCTTTGCCCACTCTTTTACAGTGCAATCCCATCCATGACTACTCAGAAATAAGGCCTCCTGAATCAGTGGGACTTGATTCCAGTTAACTGGGTACAGCATTTCCGTCTTATAAGGTATAACATCTTGCACTGCACTCCTATACACATGTACCTGAGAGAAAGCCTCACTGAAATTAACAAGACTTACTTCCGAGTAGACATGTATAAGCGCGCACTCTTAAGCTGCAGTCCTGTGCATCCTTACTTGGAAATAAGATCAGTGTGATTTACCTCTGAGCAAATGTCGCATTGTGATTTACCTCAGGCTGAGCAAATGTCGCATTGTTAGTGCATTTCTGTGAGACATTCAGCAGTATTCTTCCTAGACCTTAGTAGAAAAACTGGTTATTCACTTGCTCGTAATCAGTCAAATATTGCATTTCTCTTAAACACAGTAGCCAATGGCCTGCAGGAATGGATGTTTTATTCTGTAGAGAAATGATTATTCAGCCTAATATTGATTGGCCATGGGCATTCAGAATCCAGAGGCTTCCCATTGTTGGTTTCAGAACGATATTTCCTTCAGTAGTGAAGTCTCCCTTCAGGGGGCGGGTGTCCTCTTTTCTTTTTGCTCTCTTGAAACATAAGGAAATAATTCTACATTCTATCCCGGTGCCAGTTTGACTGAATATATTAGGAGGAGGAAACCCTGTATTTTACCAAATCCGCAAAAATCCTGGGCAGATTGTTATTCAAACATGTGTAAGTGATGTTTTGTATTTGAAACCACTGATGTTGGACTGCTAACAATATTGTCATGTTGTTATAAGAAGATGTGAGTATATGTCAAAAAGGTTCTTAGTTCTTTACTCACACGTATGAGAACTGTGTGGATCATAGATACTATGGATACATAGATATTTTCAGACGTTCCTACCTGGCTTAATATGCATACAACTCTTGCTCAGGCACAGTTATTTGCATTTCCCTTCACACAAGCCGTAATTTAATGAGGAAGCCTCTAATTAACCATAATTCCCCATTTTGTCAGAACCACAAAACTATGGTTACCTGCTTTGGAACAAGCCAGGATATTACACAAACTTCATTCTGTGGTTTAATATCCTGGCTTGTTCCAAAGCAGGTAACCATAATTGCCTGGTTTGGATGGAATGGAAAACTATAATTAATTATGGATTGATTGCTCACACTTTGAAGGGAGGAGTGAAGGGCCTGAATGTGTGGGCAAAAGTCCCGTGTATATCTTGGCTTGATAAGCTGAGATATGATTGTCTGAATCAGGCCTACAGGTTTACCACAGTCATGGCTAAGCTGAATTTAGTTTAGCTCTTATCTAACCCACACTGTCTGCACTGTTTACATCTGGAAATCAAGGTTGTTGTGCTACCTTGGCAAAGAGGCATTTTTCACTGAAAGGTTACACAATGTAAACAAATGTGTGGGAGGTGAGTTTACATCAGCATTTTTCCTGATGAAGGCAGTTTTGTTGTTGTTGTTGTTGTTGTTGTTGTTGTTCAGTCGTGTCCGACTCTTTGTGACCCCATGGACCATAGCACGCCAGGCCTTCCTGTCCTGCGCTCACTCCTGGAGCGTGCTCAAGTCCATATTCATTGCATCAGTGATGCTATCTAGCCATCTCATCCTCTGCCCTCCCCTTCTCCTTTTGCCTTCAGTCTTTCCCAGCATCAGAGTCTTTTCCAGAGAGTTTTCTCTTCGCATTAGGTGGCCAAAATATTTGAGCTTCAGCTTCAGTATCTGTCCTTCCAATGAGCACTCAGGGTTGATTTCCTTTAGGATTGACTGATTTGACCTCCTTGCAGTCCAGGGGACTCCTAGGAGTCTTCTCCAGCACCACAGTTCGAAAGCATCAATTCTTCGGCGCTCAGCCTTCCTTATAGTCCAGCTCTTACAGCCATACATTACTACTGGGAAAGAAGGCAGTTTTACACATCTCTAATCCTTCTGTGTTTGAAGTTGTGTATAAATATCTCACCTTCCTCCCTGTTGAAACATCACGTGTTCTGTTCTTAACTGTAGGGTGACTATGGGCCGGTTCGCATGTCGTGACAAGCCATGCTGAAAACAAGCCACGGTGGGTTGCTCAATCGCTCACGAAGCCACACTGCTGCTGACAGATGATCAGGTGCTCGCCAGCTTGCTGTGGTTTGTTTTCCCCTTCATCCTCCTGCTGGCTCCCAACATGCATCCCAGGGGCCTTTGCAGCAGAACTCATCTTTCCCCCACCCACTTTCTTGCTTTGTGAAAGCACCTGTGTCAGCAGTGCTGGTGATGGGCAGTCTTGAAGCTGCCCATCACCAGCAATGAGACAGCAGACTGAGCAAGGCACACACAGGTCATCTGGTCCTAGTCTTCCACACTATTGTAAGATGTACTGTACTTCTGTTTAAATCATAATAATTATTTTGACATTTGCATCTATACATAGCATAACATATGTTAGTGCTGTACTGAAAATTTCTCCCACATTTTTTTCGACCATTCTCAATTTGATAGAAAAGAAATGGCTTTCAAAAAGAAATTCAAAGGAGAATAAATTTCGGAGAAATTCTCATGGGCTTCATGTCATTACTTTACTCAGGAGGTGGACATAGAGCTTGATTTACCTATGAGGTGGCCACGAAGTGTACAGGGATTCATTGTACAATAATCTCTGTGGCAGCCTGTAGCTTCCTGAACTTCAATGAAAGCCAGCATGAGGAAGACATCACGAGGCAATTCCTCCCATGGGTCTTTTTCAGTTCAGGAAGTGCGGGTGGCCTGGGAGAGGCTGCAGGACAATCATAGAATCATAGAATAGTAGGGTATAGTATAGTACACAATGAATAGTACACAATGGGAAGATGTGTAATAGAGAGAGAAAACACACACAGCACCCTCAGCCGCCTCAGTGATTAGTGAAGCTCAAAAAGACCACCAAAAGAAATTCAAAATTCTGCCTCAGAAAAGTGGAAGTCTCAACTTGGTTGATGCTGCTGCCCCTGGCAGGAGGAGTGCAATAACCCCAAAACCCGTAGGAAAGAACCTGTGCTACAACCCCTGCCAATAGGAAGCCCTGTCTGTGAGAAACTGTTGGAGAATTTCTCCTCCACTAGGAGAAATTTGATGAAATTGTCCCCTCGATTTCTCTGCCCAGAAATAGGCTGGAGAATTTTGAGAGGCCATTGCACACAGCTCTAGCACATATGCAAGCTGTCTGCAAACCAATGTCCTCTGTTGTCCTTTTTTTTTGGTGATGCATGTCCTCTTTTTTGGCAATTCACAAGTCGACATCCTAGGTGGTTTTAAATGCAGATTAGACAACGCCATGGAGGATAAGGCTATCAATGGCCATTAGTCATGATGGCTATATGCTATTTCCAGGATCGAAGACAGCATGCCTCTGAATATGGATCGCTGGGGAACATGAATTGGAGGGTGCTATTGCCCTCATGTCCTGCTTGTGGGATTCCCATAGGTATTTGGCTGGCAAATGTGGGAAATATGTTGTTAGACTGAAGAGGACTTTGATCTCACCCAGCAGGACTCTTTTTAAAAATCTGTCATTATACCTTCCTCTCAGGTCCCAGGTGGAGGCCATTTTGCGTGCAGTCCTATGCATATTTAGACAGAAAAAAATTCCTACACCTCCCAGCATGCTGGGAGGGGTAGGATTTTTTTTTTTCTGTCTGAACATGCATAGAATTGTGCCCTAAGTCTCTTATGCTAAGATTTTAAATTGGCTGGCTTTGGATTTTGAATTTTTAAAATGTACGTGTTTGTGTGCTGTCTTACTGAATTTGTATTGGTTTTAATATTCTTGCATTTATTGATGTACACCAATTTGAGTATTATTATTATTATTATTATTATTATTATTTTGTAGAGGGTGGTGGGGGGGGTTGTTTACAAACATGAACAAACCAATCTGTTTATAGTAAAGTTCACTTAACATTACTTGTGCAAGTTGCTTTATATAAAAGTTGAGTCCATAGTTCATGCTGTTGAGCTCATCTCCCACATCGAACCGATGGTGTTTTTTTATCTGTGTATTTGTGCTTTCCTTGTGCAATTGTGCAAAGCTTTAGTCTCATGCAAGATATATATGGAGAACCATTGCATATCAACACTTAGCACCTGACAGCAGACTAAGCAAGTGTACAGGTTGCCTGGTCACGGTCTTCCTCACTGTAGTAAGATGTGCTGCATTTCTATTTAAATTATAGCCATTATTTCTACATTTGCACCTTTGCATGTAAATTAGTATATGTCAATTTTATCCAAACCCATGTCTTCTTTTGTCCTCTTTTTTGGGCAGCGTGTAAGTGGCCATCCGAGCTGTTTCAAATCTACACAGCAACGTTTAGGTGTAATGAAGCTTTGATCGTAACTCTATTCGGCTGATTTCTCCCAGGCGCCTTTCATAAACTGATATAAAGGAAGCAGCAGCAAACCATCATAAATTGGAAGTTGCAGTACTGCTAAACCTCCAAAGAAAAAAAAATAATAATCTGAATAAACCACATTTGGTAACCATAATAGCTGTTGGGTTCCCCCACTCCCCACCTCTCTCAGTTTACATGACAGTGGCTGGGAACTATTATCTACCACAAAGAGTAAGGTTTGGGAATTAACACTAGAATGTTTCTCACATCCATTCAGCAACTGGGCTTCTGTCCATAGTTCTCTTTGCTGGATATAGGGAAGCATGCAAGGGAGGGGGTGTAGTTCTCTTTGCATGCAAAAGTTCCCAAGTTCAGTCCTCTGTGTCTCTTGGTAGGGCTGGGAGATATTCCTGCCTGAAACTCTGGAAAGCCACTACCAGGCAATGTTGACAATACTGAGCTCTGAACCAATGCTCTGAATTGCTTTAAGGCAGCTTCCTATGGTATCAGTGCTCACACAATAGGTTGCTTCACATGTGGATCTCTTGATTGGGCACATACCTTTGGTATTCAGTCGAGACAGGGCCTTTTTGGTGTTGGCACCAAGCACCTGGAACGCCTCCCCAGGGGCGTGTGCTTGCCGGCAACTATGTTGTCATTTAGGCACCAAGTGAAAGCTATTTTATTCTTTATTCTGAGGGGGGTGGCAGATGCCATCAGCATCCCTCCTAATAAAGTGTGGACACCACGTTCCTGTGAGCCCTGGCTCCACTACACCCCTGCCTCCAGGAAGACCTGAAGCAGGGGATGACAGCATCGTTCCACCCCTGTTGCTGCTCCCCAGAAACTGCTGTTCGAGAATACTCCCTCTTACCATGGAGGTTCTATCTGGCCATCATGACCAATAGCCACTGATATTTGTGGCTTAGGCTTAGCAGCTGGGACAATGTCACATGTATACAATGAACAATGGGTTGGATCCATGTTTACAATGGATCAACTGCACTGATGGAAGGGGATTTATTTATTACATTTCTATACAGCCCCATAGCCAAAGCTCTCTGAGCAGTTCACAACAATTAAAACCATAAAATACAGGATGATAAAATACAATGTAAAAGTTTAGAAGAACTACAGCATAAAATATAAAGACAATAACCAAATCAAACCTAGGAGCACTGCAAGATTTAAAATACAAGACTTCCCTGCCCTCTCCTTCCCACGGCAACTCTTCCAGCCCCCTGAAAGTGCTACACAGAGGGTCAGGAGACAGTCTACTGAATGGGGTGAGCTATGATGTGTGTGGGAGGGGGGAACCTCAAAAATCAGGTAAGGGACCTTCCGCGAGCAGAGCTCTTCCTGTTGCAGAAGACAGATCCTGGATCCAACCCGAGGCTTCTCTGCCTCAACCTGTTCTTCCCCACCATCTCTCACTGATTGCTCGTATCACTTCTTGTTTTCTTGCTGCAGTTTCTGTACTCTCTTGCATATGCCCTTTGCCTTCCACCATAACCAGGAAACTGCTACTTCCTAGAAGCTTCAGCGAGAAAGAAACTTTTACTGCTTGCACTCAATGCTCTTTTTATTGCGGGCTGGGCTTATGCATATTGAGGGAAACATGACAACCTTGTGGCTGCATTTGAGAAAGATTGATAAAGGCATATGCGTTGAAAGTAATCTAAGGTGTTTTCTCCAAAACCACTAGGGGTGGAAATGTCGATGTACATGCAGATCGGTTTTTCCTTGGAAATGGTTTAGATGCACAGCGAACTCTGAGACTGGACTTTGTGTGGCTTGGACAGAGCATATGGTGGGGGAAATCCTGTTAAACATCCTGTCTGTTTTAGTCATAACTATGGAGTGAATTAAAATAGCGGGGGCGGGGGGACCCTTGAAAAAATATTTTAGTCTAGAAATGTATGCCACAATAAATTTTGTTTCCTTTAAGGTGCCGCAAGACTCTTGGCTGTTTTTGGCTGTAAAAGGCGAACAAGGTTATCTCTCTGGAAATGGTTAAGGCATTGGATTTAGCTATATAGAGTAGAAATCACACTCCATATACATCTGATGACATGCTCTCTAGTCCATGAAAGCAGGGGTCATAACCAAACTGCTTAGTCCTCAAGGTGGCCCAAGACTCTTTGTTGTTTCAACTTTAACAGTGATATATGTCCAGTAACCCGACATGGCTGAACACAGTTAATATAGAAAGATGCCTTATATTGGGAACCTGGTCTGTAAAGGTTGAAGACCACTGGTGTAGACAATTCTAAGCTAGACAGACCAATGGCCTGCCTTATACTGAGGCAAACCATTAATCCATCTGGCTTAGCATTGTCTAAACTGCTAGTTTTGCAGCCTTTTCAGCCCTGGGCCCCACTTTTAGCTCAAACATACATTTGGTGACAGACTTTTCTTTTTTAATATATTGATATGGTGGTAGTGCTGCTGCGGTGACCCCACCCTTAGGTCAGTCTACAGCCCAGTAGTGGGTCTCCTAATCCACATGTTGAAGACTGCTCTGATTGGCAGGGGCTATCCAGGGTTTCACACATGGGTCTTTCTCAACCCTACTCGAAAGTCCAGGGATCTTTTGCAAGTAAAGGAGGCACTCTGTCACCAAGCGATGGCCCTCCTCCCAAACCCAAAGTCAACTAGAATGTTTTGCTATGTTTGCTCTTGATGAAGTTATGACAACTTCTACACTTCTGCCCTCAGATGGTGAAGATTAAACACTGAGGAGGCCTGACTGGCCATTCCATGTCCAACAGAATGTCACCACGCAACATGTCGAAAGCAGGCCTTCCCAGCAGTGGTATGCAGCCTCTGGAATACCCTCCCCCATAGTTCTGGAGGCAGAAAATGTGATGTGTTTTAAATGCCTCCTGAAAACCTTCTTGTTTATGCAAGCTTTTCCTGGCTTATAACTGATCATCATGATACAGCTCTATTTCACTGTCTCTTTCTATCTTATCCTTGTTGAATTGTTTTACAGTGTTGTATTATATATGTATTTTAACTGTGGTTTTTTAAATATTTTGTATGTAAATTGCTTAGAGATTTTATTATATGAAGTGGTATACAAATACTACTACTACTACTACTAAATTGAAAATATTTAAGCGAGTTCAGCAATACTGACTGCCTAATTTTACCATATAGTACAGCAGGGATGGACAAATTTGGGCAGTTCAAGGACCAATTTCAGCCCTTGGACTCTCCGGGGGCATGGGGACGTGTGTACTCCTGCTGCCAAATTCAGTGGCAGACCACTGCAGAGACTCGAAAGGGCCACACTTTGCTTGAAAACAAGCTAAATTTGGCACGTCTGAATGTGCAGTGGTTTGCTGTCGAATTTCGGTGGCAAACCACTGAGGTTTTTTTTTTCCTGCTACACAACCAAATTTCAACCATGCAGGGGTGGCAGCATTGCACTTAAGGCCATGGGGGGGGTACATGTGGCCCATCCCTGTAGTACAGCTTAAAACAGGGGTGGGCAACTTACGGCCCTCCAGATGTTTTGGCCTATGACTTCCATCAGCCCTAGCCAGCATACCGTGGAGGTTGTAGGCCAAAACATCTGGAGGACCACAAGTTGCCCACGCCTGACCTAAAAAGATCTACAAAGACCACAGAAAACAATATTCTTGTTACTCACTGTGTGGCTAGTGATTATATAGTTTAGTTACTAGGTGTCACTGGACTTGGTTGCATGTAGGTGAAGACAAGAATTGGCCAGGTTTCTGGCCTATTTCTTGTTTGAGAGACAATAACATTCTTCTCTATCTTCCTAACTGGTGAGTCCCCCAGGCCTTCCACAACACAGTTACACTACAGAGTTCAACAAATAGTTGGGGGAAAAGGCTCCATGTTCACTTCTTTATAAGGAAGAGATTTTGTTTTGGGTTGCAAAATATTAGGTGAATAACACAAACCTCCTGCTTAAATACCGCAACTCCATTTCTGAAAAGCCACTTGGTTAATCTTGGTGTCGAATCAAGCTGTTTTAAATTACTGTAATGTATAATAACAACTCTTAATGACAATACAGTTGTGTGGAGCCAAAGAACACTAGGAAATATGGGCCAAAAATGATGAGCTAAGAACCAGAGCAAGTGAGAACACAACTTGTGCCTGTTTACTAGGAATGGAAGGAGCTTTGGAATGTCACCGTCTGCGGTCACTAGAAATGTTCCATAGGAATAAATTGTTGTGAGAACTTGCCGAGTTCTCTCCTTGGAGATAGCTGTCCCTTAAGATTAGGAACAAGGGAGTGGGAATTTAATGGCAGAATTCAGGGATTTCTGTGGTCAAAATATATTCGGCTGGCCTCCTGATGTACATCAACAAATTAATATTGTATGGCTGCCATTTCAAAGCCTGCTCAAGGCAGAGAGATGTATCTGAACCATTAGAGCACAGATGGTTCAAACTATATGCAGATATTCATACTTGTGCTTTTTCTTTTGCATTTTGTCTGAGTTGTTTTTTTTTTTTGGCTGTTGAACTGTAATGAATTGTCTCATAATCTATTCCATCTTCTTGCCATTAGCAGGCTCTGAATGTTCACAAATAGGAGCAAAGAACTCATTTTCCAGAGCTTTAATCACACAAAGAGGGAATGCCTAATTCTCTAAATGAAATGGTCTGTGATCACTGAAGCAGAGATTTAATATATCATGGCAAATTAGGTAGATTTTAATAAATTACTTATCTTTCTGAATACTTTACATATGCTTACGAAAGAAATATAGCCTGTTTTGCAAATAATGGAAAGCCCCTCTACATATAAAAACCAGTTTAAAAGAAACTAAAAAAAGATAAGAAGTATATATTCAAAAATAAAACATTACCTACCACATATGAATCTCATCTAGATACTTATCTTGCAGTGGTGATCCACAGCTTCATTAAAAACAAAACAAACAAAACAATTAAATTCTGCATCACCATTGGTAGAGAGCTTGAAAAATTGAGTTTCCAGGCTGTTTTCAGTCACTGGTTATCAGGATATAACTATTTCTTGTTCAGGTTTTATGTAAGTTTTAAATGTGATTTAACTCTCTCTCTCTGTGTGTGTGTGTGTGTGTGTGTGTGTAGGGGAACCAGTGGCCCAGCATGAAATGTAAGATAATCTGATCGATTCTTTTATAGTTTAATCTTGCACTTTGATAGCTATTAGTACAAATATGTAAATCTCCTTTTTCTTGTAGATGGAAAAAACAAAACAAAAAAATAAAGGGATTTATGCAATACCCTCCCTTCAAAACTTGATAATCACAAACAACTAATTATAATGTTAGCAGAAGGGCAAAAGTTGTGTGTTTCTTTTTATAAAAGCTTGCAGTAATTTAATAAGTCTTGGGACCAGTCTCGTTCTTTATATTTAATTGATAGAAACGGCATGCATCAAAGAAAACGCATACTGGAATTTAATGTGCATAAAATGGATATTAGCATTTTAAAGAGGCAGATTAACACATTAATCCAAGTAATTTTCATATATTGCTTCTAATAAAAGCTTCACAGTATAAAATTCTTAATGAGGCTAATCGCAGGCATTCCATTTAGTGGGGTGATTAGGGATAACATAAAAGTATTTTTTAATCAGTTTTCTAAGGCTTAAGTTTTTTTTATTAAAAATTAAAAATTTGACTTGCATTTTTATTACTGTTTTATGTAAGGCAAAAAAATGTTGAAAATGCAAATAAAGCACATCATTCAATCATGTAGGTATTAATTATTTACAAGCTGGTGTCCATTGTGGGTGGGGGTTATAGTCTTAGGGAGGGAGGGAATATAAAAAAAAATCCAGACGGAAAAATATATAAACTTTACAACTGCAAATTGTGCATCCTTTACATATAAATTATACATTAAATATACTGTAGTATCTCTGTATCTTCCAAGAGCTATCCAGCATTGGTTTCGCTGGGAGAAGGCACGTCTGTAGGCACAGGTTCTTATTTTCTGGCCTCCTGGCTGTTTCCAAGTTCCTCATAGATTGAGCACAGAGCATGGAGGGCTTCCACTGTTACTTTCAGCTTTCCAATTACTGCTCCATCATCCTGCGAACTGATAACTAGGAAAGGAAAAAAAAAAGGAGGGGAGAATAACATTATTAGCAAGATCACAGACCCTCTCCTTCCACACCTTTGAGTAACTTCCACTTCAGCAACTGATATGAAAAGAAGACCTTCTCATACACGCACACATGCACGCACGCACGCACGCGCACACAGACACACACAAAACGGGTGGGTGTGGAACTAGCAATAGAACTCTAGGTCCTTTCTGGGTGTCAGGTGTGCTGATGCTGCACATCCAAGAACTGCAGTCAGCTATCCCCTTGAGATCCAGCACTGATCCTCTGAGAGATGCCTTGAAGGCTACTGTGTCAAAACGTAGTGGCACTGCTGTTCCTTTCTGGGTAGCGGCGGGGTGGGGTGGGGGGAGCGGGAATGGCAGCTGGTAGCAAGCTGTCTTCAGGAGAGACGGAGGGGGGAGGAGTATGCACTGGGTGGGGGGGGGGGTTAGTCAGACTACACTTTTTTTTCTTTCTTTTTTTTAAAGGAATGTACCCCACATCCTTCATCCAGCTCCCACTTGCCCCAGTTTAATGTTTTTCTGATTCACCAAGGATCAGTGTCCAGCATCATGGGAGTTGGACTGGCCTAGTTCAGATGTTATGACTGTGGTCTAACAAACCACCGTTTATTAGACCGAGAACGAGCGTTTTGCCTACGCGCTCCACCCTCGTTCCTTTCCTCCTCCCCTCCCCACTTTTATTAAACCACAGTTTTCTATTACATCTGAATTGGGAAACTAGTTTAATTTTGGTTTAAAAACTAAGATATGAAGCCATGATTCTATTAGGCACGTGTCTAATGAAAAACTGGGAGCCAGTGCAATGTCGTCACTAAGGTGTTTGACTCTGGGAGACCCACTCAGCCATGAATCTCACTGGGTGACCCTGGGGCAGTCACCTGTCTCTCAGCCCTAACCTAACTGAAAGGCTTGTTGTGAGGATAAAGACGAAAGGAAAGATAAACAACAGCAATCTACTTCTGACCTAAGATTACCAGTTTGAGAACAAATGCTTCTTATCTTGCTCAGAAGCACATGAATTTTACCAGGGAGATGAGGAGGTCTGACTATTTTATGAGTTGTAGAAAACACCTTCCCTAATACCTTCAACCATTAGTGCACTTTTAAACTGCATTTCAAGTAGAAGGCTTGGGATAATACCATGAGAACTACCACAATTCAGAATCCATTTTCACAAAGGCATTCATCCATCTGACACAACTGCCTGTACAAAAAATTAACAGCTCCGGGGTTGGGGACCCCAAAGTCAGAAATAATTTGGAAACTGAGAGGTGTGACAAGGTGGAACTAGAAACCACCCTGAACTCACTATCGATGTCTTGTTCTGTGATGTCTTGTCTTTTCCGAAATATCTTGCTTAGCCTGACATACGCAAAGCCAATATCTTCACACTCGAGATCTTGTTCGTCCTCTGGAGGGTCGCTTACCACTGTGAATTGTATGCTGAGAAACGGGTGGGGAGGAAAGAAACAAAACAAATGGACCTATTAATTTTTGGTACCTTGAAACTTCTCCTTTTAGGAATCTCTGGGCCAAACTAAACATTCAATATTCACACTTTTAAAAAAGCAAGCTTAAACTGGGCATTAAAAAAAGGGGGGGGGAGCTGTAGGGACCTGATTTAGAGCAGCGGCCCATGCCAGTTTCCTGCTAAAAGTCACCACACCCCTGTGGTTTCCCCTAAAGGGTTGGGAATATAACCTGGATCAAGGCCCCATAGGTGTTTTTTCTTCAGAAGCAGACAGTATAAATACATTTTTAAAAAGAGTGACTAAGGGTGTAATCCTATGCACCTTTAGACTGAAAAAAGTTCTACAACTCCCGCAGCCAGCCTTGGAAGTCTCCATTTTTTTCTCTGTGAACCTTAGAACAGCCACAGTTCTGTCTTTGTGGTACTTCCTATCTCTTCAAAACACAGAACTCCAGCTGTCCTGGGAGGCCACACATGCTTCTGAAGAGACTCATTCCAAACACCCAGTGAGTTGATCTTTCACTGCTTTTGTCATCCCAGGAATTTCTGTTGAGTTTTTATCCTCTTTCAACATTTGGGGCCCAGTCAGGTGTGCAGGTGTGGTCGGTTGTGCCAGATAAGCTCAACAGGGAAAGGGAATTATATCCGCAAGTTGCCATTGAACAGGATTATGTCACCCCTCCAGTGTGAGGGGTGCTACCAAGCTGCACTGAGGTGACCCCCACGTCACTGGCATGACATAAGAAGGGGGATACAGTCTTGTTTTTAGATAATAAAATATGGCTTTAGACCAGCAGTTGTCTCCTCGTTCTGAATTGAGAGCTTCAGCTATTGGGCGGTATAGAAATGTAATAAAAAAATATAAAAAAATAATTCTATTAAGGTAGGGCTGCCTCTCCTACATTGAGATAAGAGCTATGACATGTTGGTAACTGTTGAGATATCCCCATCTCACTCAGGAGACAGACCTTCGTTAGAATTTCTCACAAACTGAGAACCCACTTTTTGAAATGCAGAAATGAGTTAACTCTGGCCAGGATGCAAAGAACCATGTCGATCCCATCCTACATGCCCAAGGTGGCTTTGGGACATGTTTCTAAAGCAGCAGGAGCCCCTGCCACCATGATAAACCACTCAGGGACATTTCAAAACCAGCGTGTGGTATCATGTGTGTGTGTTCCAAGATATAAAGGGGGGAAAATCCCATTTGGCCAGCTCAAGGCCTTGGGCAAGCTTCAAGTAGTTATTTGATTCCTGCCCTATGGCTCCAGTCCTTAGCACTGTATAACATATTTGGCGGCCTGCAGCCAGTGGTGAGGATGCAAGGGAATGCACAACCAGCTCTGCGTACTGAAATAGGGTTTGGACTTGAGTTTCTAGAATAGCAATTCCCCACGCTGTGTGGCAAACCTTTCCTTTAAAAAACAAAACACAGAGAGGTGTGTGTCAAAGCCCATTTGCGATATGGCATGTGGCTTAGCCTTTCTAGCAAGGAATGCCAGAAATTGAACAAGGGTGTTTTTAAAGCCTTTGAGCATGCCAAAGTAGCTAATATACATGCGCATACATACTCACACATACACACCCTATGTATCTTTTATCTACTATACCCTTCTCTCTTTCTCTCACAGACACAACAAAAACTTGTGGGTTGGATTCAGGATCTGCCTTCTGCGAGAGGAAGGGCTCTGCATGCAGAAGGTTCCTCTGCCCGATTTTTGGGGATCCCCACACACACCACAGCTCACCCCATTCAGCAGAGGGTCTGCTAACTCTCTGTGTAGCATTTTCAGGTGGCTGGAGGGGCTGCTGTGGGAAGGAGGGGGCTGGGAATCCACTTCCGTCAGTGCAATTGATCCAGCATAAATCTGGATCCAAACCATTGTCTTAACAACAGGAGAAAAAACTTGTAGAAGAGGTCTAAGTCATGCATGTAAAATATATGACAGTGTCATTTAGTTGTACACATTCATTATGGCAGATTATGTGTGAAGTAGTTTAGGCACAATCCGAAGAGGCAATAAAGCTATTTACCGAAGTACAAGGAGTTGGAACAACCCATTCTTTGGAATGCACAGCTCACTTGTGTGTGTGTGGGGGAGTAAATTTAAAAGTACATTATCCTTTAACGAGCAGACAAATAACCCACTTCCCGCTACTCTACCCTGCCATGTTAGCCTGCATTTGTTTACTTGAAAACATGGAATGGCACAAAAAACATGGAAACACATGTAATTTATTACTTTCCTTGGCACCTTAGCTAACTCCACAACCAAGAAGGTCTAGCCAGACCACAGAATGTTGGCTTTGCAGATTGTCAAGTATGTTGTGCATGTCAGAAAATGAAATCTATAAAAACATCAGTGTCAACGAGAATTAATTCCACTGTTGATAGTGCAGATGCTGCTTTAGAAAAATAATTCCGCTTCTAAGCTGCTCCGAAAGATCAAAATGCTCATGTTAAGAGGACGCACCTTTCTACATAGGAAGGGGCCGAAATCAACCCCCTGCTTTTTTAAAAAAGAAAATGCCAGAAGGTTAAAGCTGGGATATACTATTAATCACACCATATTTCACACAGGCATGGAGGTTTGCCAAGAGTGTGTGTTTGCCCTGTATCAGTTCCTCTGACAATATCCACATCTCATTTCTTTTTTGTTCCTTTCAGTCTTCAAAGTGTTCTGTTCAAAGAAACTCTTCCTGGCCTCGCATATATGGCTTAAGACCTCCAGATTTTAAGTCTGTAAAGCTAATTAAAGTGTTATTATATTTTATTTATTACATTCCTATACCGCTCAATAGCCAAAGCTCCCTGGGTGGTGCACAACAATTATGGCAGCATTCCTGTTCATACTTCCCTGGAAGGGAGGTATGAACACTGAACTCAGTAGGACTTGCATCAGAGTAGACGTGTATAAGATTATGCTATCACTTGTTAACCTGTTGGGGGGGGGGGCACCTTGGAATCAATTCGTTTGAAAGTTTACATTTATTTTGGGTGGCTGCTTTCGTTCTGGTTTGTGCTGCCATCGATTTAATAAGAAAAGGTTGCATTGATCTATTATTTATATAGTATATTCCAAGCGCTCAAAACATGGCACACATATTAGTTCAGTAGTCCTTACAAACTACAACCTACCAAGATAGGCTAGTATTATTACAACCTACCTTCATCCCCACTGCTGACAAAGTGGGAAGGAGGGCTTTGGGACAAACAACACGACTGAGCGCAAGTGTGCTGTAGTGGTCAGAGTGTTGGACTGGGACTCGGGAGATCCAGGTTCTAGTCCACACTTGGCCATGAAGGTCACGGGGTGGCTTTGGGCCAGGCACTGACTCTCTGCCTAACCAACCTCGAACAGTTATTGTCAGGATAAAATGGAGAAGAGGAGGATCATGTACACCGCCTTGGGCTCCTTGGAGGAAAAGCGGGATAGAAATGTAACAAATAAATAATAATAAAGTGAAGGCTCAAGTTTGTAAGCCATACAGCTTTAGTGTTTGTCTTCTCTTCCACAGCCTAAGTACCTATAATTTTATTATCACTGATTTATCCTACCACAACAGCTAGACCATGTGCAGCCAATTTAGACTGATATTTTTATTCTTGGTCTTTTGGTTTCCTAAACTTTAAAGTTTAGTTCCTGCTTCAACTGAAAGAAGAAGAAGAAAAATTCTGGTATTATTATATAAGGCATTGTGATAGGAAACATGTGCCGAGGGAGCAATGCAGCCAGCTTTAAAATGTGCTGTGTCTGTGTGCTCGAGGGCTGCATTTCCTGCATTTCCTGTCCTGATGGCCCACCTTTAAGGTTGGGCCAGAGCAAGGAGGCCTTATTGATGAGTCTGTCAAGGCCTGATTTGTGTGTTATGGTGGTGGCATGATAACAGCTGAAAAATGCTTCCATGTGGGGGAAGCCATTTGCAGATGCTGCAACAGATGGGACTGGCTTCTCATGTGGATCTCTCTGACCAGGTCTCCATAGCAATGCCCCATGGGAGGGGATGAGCTGGTATCCAGTCTTGACGTGGAATCAGACAAATCTATATGGAAAGTAGATTACGGGTTGGATCCAGGATCTACCTTCTGCAAGATGAAGGGCTCCTCTGGTAGAAGGTCTCTTCCCACAATTTTTGGGGACCCCCCCCCACAGCTCACCCCATTCAGCAGGGTCTCCAGACTCTCTGAGTAGCATTTTCAGGGGGCTGGAGGGGTTGCTGTGGGAAGTCCACTTCCATCAGCACAGTTGATCTAGCATAAATCTGGATCCAACCCTAAATCCGTCATGGCATTCTGGCAGTTAGGCTGCCACTGGTATGAAGCATCTTTACTTCTCCGGTGCTCCACGTAAATCACACAAAAGTAGGATCTCCAACCCCATGGGTCAACAAACCAGACTGCTAGTAGGAGGTAGAGACTTCAAAATGGAGAACTACGTGCAGCTAAACCATCCAACCTTAACCTGGTGCCCTCTACATGTGTTGGACTGCAACTCCCATCATTTCCAGACAGCATGAGTTAAACACTGTTCACTGCTGGGATGCTAGAGAAAAGAGCATCTTGTCTGCAGTGAGAGCATGGCACAGGTTTATGTGATTTTACTCAGCTCTTAGGTGACCTCACTGGAGGTACTGCAAGGAGTTCTGGCCATCATAATGTAACAGCATATAAATATGCCTTGTAGTGAGTTAGACCACTGAACCATCCAGCCCTGTAGCATCTCCTATTAACTGGAAGTGGCTCTCTAGGGTCTTTCCCAGCCCTGAGATTTTCTGCATGCAAAGCATGTGTGCTTCCACTGAGCTGCAGTTCAAGGATTTAGTCTAACTAAGGGAGTGATAATGAGTCTCTAGAAGATAAGGAAGCTTGAAGGAACGAGATGCATTTAGAGAAATGGAACATGTAAACCCTTTTCATTCACATAAGAAGATGTCAGCACTAAGAGAGGAAACCTACTTTCAGCAGTGTTGGTACAAACAGCGGATTTAAACTATAGCTAGTATATTAGATTTAAAATTATCATTTCTTTATTTTTGAAATTATACCCTGCCCTTCCAAACTTAACTCAGGGTATGTGTGTATAATTGTGAGCATATGTAGGAAATGCCTCCTCCATATGCCCACAATTATGTGCACTGGAATCCCATGAAAATACACAAGACTCAAACACAACTAGCTGGCTGTGTTTAGATGCAACAATAAGTCATGGTTCCGGAGAATCCTAGCTTATAGTTTACCAGCAGCATGCTTACGGTGGGAACGCCAACTTGTCTCTCCTCAAACAAACCAACAACAAACTATGGCATATGACTCTGGCTTGTTTGGGGGGAGACGAGACATCATTCTCGGTTCAGACGTCACAATAAACAAACCATGGATGGAGGCTTTGAGGTTTGTTTAGCTGCTCCCCCTTGCAGAAGGAACCAAGCGAGATTAATCGGGCAGCATGCACCAGCACAGTGGCATGTGAACTGGCCCACAGTGATGTGTTATGAGCAATTCAGCAATGGAATTTGCTACCTGAGGAAGACATGGACTGTCTCTGGAAGTTTTCAAGGCAAAGATGGAGAGGAATTAATCCAGGATGTTAGAAAAAAGGTATCTGGCTTTCATGCAGGGGCTTGACCTGATGGACCCTTACTACCCTGACCCAGGCAAAGTTAAGCACTTTTAGGTCCCACTGATTTCAGTGGGAAAGAAACTAAGCATGAGTTTATATCTTCTGCCTTTGGAATCAGAGGGACTTATAAGTGTTTGGCTGGATTGTGCACTCTGATTCTATAGCAGCAGCAAGCTGATCGGTGAGGGATTTGAGTTCAAGCAAAAGAATTCACTTGAATTTATCCTATGAAACAATGACCTGTGCCACAGAATATATCATGACTGGGAAATCTGTAACTTCTTGCTAGCCCCAGCATGTTATCCGTCTTACTAATGTATGCGGTAAATCTGGAAGTCCTTTGCTTGTTTGCTGAAATGAGAATAGATAAGAAAAAAACTTTCTGAACTTCGAAGTGCTTTAGATGTGATACATGCCTGCTCTTAAGGGATCACTTTATGGGACTTCCTGTCAGATTCCATTAGAAAATTGTGCACTGGCCAACGTATGAAGCTCAATTTTAAAGTAAAATGGAGGAAACAAAGATTACTGCCTTATTACCAAGTACTACCCTCGGGTCTGCACTGCTTGTCTGTAAATACATGGATAACGAAAATGGTGCAAAAGGCTGATCAGTAACTCTTACACTTCAAACTGAATCAGCACATATTCCAACCAAGGTCAAAATGGCATGGATCTGAAAATCAAGAATTATTCTATGTCAGCCTTCCCCAGGGGGGCATCCTCCATAAGAACATAAAAAGAGCCATGCTGGCTCAGACCAACGGTCCATCTAGTCCAGCATTCTGTTCACACAGTGATCAACGAGCTGCTCATGGGAAACCCACAAGCAGGGCACAAGGGCAACAGCACCCTCCCGCCCATGTTCCCCAGTAGGTGGTGTACATAGGCATACTGCCTCTGGTACTGGAGGTAGCACATAGCCATCAGGACTAGCAGCCACTGATAGCCTTCTCCTCCAGGAATTTGTCTAACCCCCTTTTAAAGCCTTCCAAATTGGTGGCCATCACTACAAGTTGAGGTAGCGAATTCCATAGTTTAGCTACGTGCTGTGTGAAGAAGGCCTTCCTTTCATCTGTCCTGAATCTCCCACCAACCAGCTTCATGGGATGACCCTGGGTTCTACTATTATCAGAGAGGGAGAAAAATGTCTCCCTGTCCACTTGCTCCACACCATGCATAATTCTGTACACCTTGATCATGTCTCCCCTCACTCGTCTTTTCTCTACGCTAAACGGTCCCGGATGCTGAAACCTTCCCTCATAGGGGAGATGCTCCAGTCCCTTGATTATTTTAGTTGCCCTTTTCTGCCCTTTTTCCAACTCTACAATATCCTTTTTCAGGCGTGGTGACCAGAACTGCAGATAGTATTCGAAGTGTGGTCACACCACACACTTATGGTGGGACTATGATATTGGTAGTTTTATTTCAGATTCCTTTCCTAAGTATACCTAACATGGAATTTGCCTTTTTCACAGCAGCCACACACTGTGTTGACATTTTCATCGAGCTTTCCACCGCAACCCCAAGATCTCTTTCTTGATCAGTCACTGTTAGCTCAGATCCCATCAGCATGTATATGAAGGTGGGATTTTTTGCCCCAGTGTGCATCACTACACTTGCTTACACTGAACCACATTGGCCTTTTTGATGCCCATTCTTTCATTCTGGAGCTCCCTTTCTGTTTTAACTACCTTAAATAACTTGGTGTCATCAGCAAACTTGGCCACTTCACTGCTCACCTCTAATTCCAGATCATAAGATGAAGAACACTGGTCCCAATACAGATCCCAGTGGAACCCTGCTGTTGTGTTGTATTACAATTCCCAGCCATGCTGGCTGGGGTTGCTAGGAGCTGTAGTCCAACACATCTGGAGGTTGCCAGTTGGAAGGCTCCTCTACATGGATAATGGTTGACCTCCAAAAAGAAAAACACACACACCCCAGAACAGATAGCACGCTGTTGGAATATTACAATTAAATCTGGTGGGAGCAGTTTCCATATAAACTCCCTTAAGTATGTAGATGGTTCGCGTGTATCGCATGGAAATACAAACAGATAACATTGATGCCTACTGCTGGAACAATGTACCTCAGTAAAATAACAGGCAAGCTTTCCAAATTATTTATGCATTCATTTATTCATTCTTCTTTCCCTTCAGATGCAATTATAAATCAATTTGCATGGTAAGGACAGTAGGGCAAAGTGTTTGGATACGTTTTGCTCCTGAACTTACCTTCCAGGGCTGGGCTCGGATCCTTGAAGCACGGCTTTGAGGAAATCTCGCACTGCTTTATTGTTTGCCTGATCCACGTGTATCACTACAAAGCCAAACAGAAACGGCAGTGTGTGCCATCAGTTGCAAGCAAATAAACGGAACACTTTTGCTGGCTATGTGTTTTCAAAGTAACTTCCTTTTTTTCAAAGTTAGCAAAAGTACATATTGATCTCCCCAAGCCCATATTTACAAAGAAATGCCACTGTGTGAAGATTTCCTGTAAATCTATAATAATAATAATAATAATAATAGGGGTCCATCTAGTAAAGCACATACACAAACACTATGTAATTTTAGTGGAAGAAATTCCCATAGCGTTATGCTTGCATGACTATATGGAAGCATATAGACTTGCAGCATACAGGCCTTGTATATAGGAAGCATATAGGCCTTGTAGGCCCCTTCCAACCCTACTATTCTATGATTCTATGATATCTGTATTCCACCAGTAGAGTTTATGCCTCCAGCAAGGTACAGCCAGTGAGGGAATGTCCACAGCTAACCACTCCTTTTTATAATTCAGATGAGCATTCATAAAGTGACATGATGTAATTTACTTTTTCCTTTCTATCTGGACAACGGTGAGGGGCCACCACTTGCCGCTAGAGCACATGCTTCTATTCACAAAGTCTCAGGTTCTATCCATCTATCCGTCCATCCATCCATCCATTGAAAATATTAATAAACCATCCTTCACCTTATGGAAATAGGGAGGTTTTAAAAAGTGTAATTAAAATAATCCCGATAAAACCACAACAAGCTACAAGGGGAACAAAGGCATAAGGTACATAAAACAGGCAGCTATGCCAGCTGGCTTCAGTACCTGTCATCTCCTCTTACAGGACCTCTGGTAAGGGGCCTGTGAAAGACCCCTTAGCCTGAGGTCCTGGAGAACTACTTTAAATCTGAGTGACAATGCTGGATTAGATCAGGGTTTGGCAATGTGTGGCCCTGCCACCACACAGTTGTAAAAGAAACCAACCAACCAACCAACCAACCAACCTCCAAAATGGCATCTGCAGCAGCCATTTTGAAGTCTTTTTGATCCTTTCAGTGCTCTATAGCTACGATAGAACACCAAAGGGGTCAAAGTTAGCTTGAAAACAAACTAATTTTGACCCTTTTGGCATTCTGTAGCAGCTCTGGATGCCATTTTTATATTTTTAATTTTTGGGCACCAAGTGTGGTGGGGGGGAAGAGTGTGCCCTGTGGGTGAGTCCGTGGGATGAAAATGAGCCCCGGACCTCCTGAAGTTGCCCACCCCTGGCTCGATGGACCAGTAGACTGACTCAGTATAAGGCAGAGTCATATGCATCAGGGAATTCTGTCCCCTTGCTCATTAAAACCCCAATGAGCATACGTGAAAGGGTAACCTTGGTACATTAAAGGATCTTGTGTACCTGGGTTTTGTTTTGTTTTAGAAAGATAATTTGGGGAGAGGGGAAAGGGAAGGGAACAGGCTGGAGGGTGAACAAATTGTCTCTTTCAGTGCTTCCTAAAGGACATCAACCACGGAAACTGGAATTGAAGTCAGAACTGTCATGTGATCCAATTGTCATATCGCTGGCAGGTTTACGTGCATGCTGTCAGAAGAGATACAGGCAGCATCTAAGAATGCCACACAGCTGTCATTTCCTGTTAATGGCTCTGGCAGTCATGATTGTAAAAGCCAGTGGCTTTTATTGCTTTGCAACGGAGGGGATTTACGGTGGTTTCTTTCACCCGGTGAAAGCTAGTGATAGCGATAATGTATGGCAGAGCACTTGTCCTTTCTGACAGGCCCAGTAATTTAATCCTCCTCTCCTGCCACAACAGGCAATAAGAAAGACTTCTAGACCAGCAGAGTGGGAAAAGCCACAGACCGACATCTATCTATGTTCAAACAAAAAACAAACATTCCCATCCCCCCAAATCAGGTTACAGCATTGACACCATTTTAGAGCATCTTCAAGAAACTCAGGTGTATCCCTGAAGTCGCAAATAAAAGTATTACGACAGAGTTTTGAGTTGGACTGAAAAAGTACTCAGTCACAAAGACCACAGGAAAACAAATGATAAATGCACAGTGGCTGCAGGGCACCTGCCATGCCAGCTATTTATAAGCGAGTGACAAGTAAGAAACTCTCCAGTGTGGCCTTCCAGATGTTTTGGCCTACAATTTCCATCATCCCTAGCCAACATACCCAATGATGAGGGTTGATGGGAGTTGTAGGCCAAAGCATCTGGAGAGCCACAAGTTGCCCACCCCCATTGTACAGGATTACAATTAAATAATGCCTGCTCTGAATACTGAAAGGGCTATACTAACATTTTAATGTATTTATTTACCCAAGCTTTTCATGGTGTTTAAGCGTTTGATTTCATCGCTGTTTTTAATCTGTTGAAGGTTGTCTGTTGGTATTGCAAACATCGGTAATTGTATGTCATATAGTTGGCTTGTTTGGTGTGCGTCTGTGTGTTTTAAATGTTGTAAATTGCCTCAAGAACTATGGCTTGTTGGCTGGATATAACACTTTTAAAGAAATAAATATTTCTGCCTGCTCCCAAGATCTCTACCTCCACTCATCCACATTCCCTTAATGCTGGCACCCACTAACAAGGAATATGGGTAGTCCAGATGAACCACATTGCATTGCTTAATACACGTCAGATGAAGAAAATCCTCCCTTTCCCCACATATTGCGAACTAAATCTTATGCACGGTACTTCTAATCTTTTCTGTGAAGTTTCATAGGCTTCTGCTTGTTTGAAAAGGAAAATATGAGAAGTGTCATTTTCACTTCCCTTTAAAAAAAAAGAAGCCAAAACACCTCAGCAGCCTTAAAACTTTCTGAACTGCCAATGTCCAGTATGAAAAAGTGTCTAGGTTAAAAAAAAAAAAGAAGCAAAAAACACAAATACGCCCTGGAAAAAGGTGAAAGGGTTTTTTGTAAATTCCATGGGAAAGAGGAGTTTTGGGTGGTGGGAGTGGGGAGGGGAAGGGGACGTGGATGCATTATACCAGAGAATGATCACTCAAAGCCCTGAAGGGGTTTAATATTTAAGGAAGAAGTGCAACAGTTTAAATCTGGTCATGAGAAATGGAGCTTGGGCGGATGTGTGGAAATTAATAGGAAGGTTTATACCAGTCAGTCAGTTTATTCTTTCTACCCTACTTTTCTATACCTCCCTGCCCCCAAGAGAGAGATAAAATGTATCTCGATAAAAACACATCAATAAATAATCCAAAATGTAAGATCAGGCATTAAAGCAAGGCGTTAAAACAGACAGCAGTAAACTTTAAAAGCTGACTGGAATTTTTTAAAAAAAGGTCTTCGGTAGTCATCTAAAGACAATTTACCAGGGAGAACTTCACTGGCAGGGAGTTTCATAGTCACAACATTGCCTCTGAAAGTACCAACAAGTGAGAGTCCTGTGGGATAAACCTCAGGTCTCTACCTCTCCCTGCCCCCCCCCCCCCCGCCTTCTCCTTAAAGAGATGTGCAAATCTACTAAGGGCCCAGAAGACCAAATGTTACCTTTGGCTCAAGAGGCACTCTTATTAGCTGCTTATCTAGCACTTTTCATATGCAAAACGCTTTACACTCAGCTCTGTATCTGATCCCCAAATGGCCCTGTTAGATAGGGCTACTGGCACTTACAAACAGTAGAACTAAGAATAAGAGATGGTTACTTGTCATGGCAGTAGTAGTACCCAGCAAAGTCAAGGCAGTTGCTTGGGATCCATGGATGTTGAAGGACTTACTGAGCCATGTTTAAAGCGTGGTGTGACCCCTAAAAATCCACCCCACTCCTCTTCCGGTATGCTGGAGACTACCAGAGGAGTTGGATCAAGGATCATGAAAGTGAGTAAGTGGCACACTCCTTGCCCCCCCGCCCTCGAATAAACCTCAGGACTTTCCCTGCTACTTTCCTAAAGCTACAAAGTGAGCCCACTTCTACCAGGTTTCCAAGTCCAATTACTCACCACCAACCTGTCTTTCAGAAATTACTCTATATACTTGGACAGTGAACCACTATTAGATACCATGAGCCTTGAGGAAAAATGGAAACATATTGTGAAAGAATGCTTTATTTTACTGGCGTTCTTATTTCTGGAGCCTTCAGCATTTTGCTATCTACAACCATGAGGGCTAGAAACAGAAATGAGGGCTGTTTTCTTCTTTTTTTTTTCAAAACAGAAAGCTAGAATTTTCTTAAGTTGGTGACAAAATCTGTTCCCTGTTCTGAATCAAGTCCTGAACATGGAAAAAAATAGTTTTAGAGGATTTTCTGCAGTGTGTACCTTATAAAATCCCTTTCGTCTATCATACTATTCTAAATCCAAAACATATCCAGCCATTAATTTTTTCCCCTCTCTCTCTTTTTTCCACTTCAATGGCCTTAGGTAACTACAATTTGTCCAAATAATCAACTACTCACTCCTTGGAGCCAAAGGCTTCTGATCTCTATATAAATCTCATAAAAAACTTTGGAAGATTTCATTAATCTTTCCCCTTTCTATTGTCAATTCTCAAGCAGGTTTATATACAGCCAAGATAACATTCTTTAGGCCTGTGATCATTAATCTTATTTCCAGGCCCTTTTCTTGCCTTCTCAGCATTCTCGTGGCAATATTCTTTCAGCCCTATGAAATATAAATGCTATTTCCTTGTTATCAGTGTCTATCAACTGAACTTAATCTTTGTTATTTCAATTATGGTGGCCTTGTCCAGGAAGGAAAAAAATCATTTTGTCAAGGTGAAATTAAGAGACGACCCCTACAGTGTAACTATCTATTCCAAGTTCAAGAAAGTAGAAGGCCAGTTTGCTTGCATCTACAATATTTCCCCCTTAGTGTTAGAATTATTGCTAGGTTCAATTTGAAAACATGGGCTTTACACACCTGCCTGCTTACTAGTGCATTCCCATCCCCACAGCTGAGAGATCAAACTTAAAGCCCTATTCGCAGTGCTGTCTCCAGATTTTGGAGAGCCCATGGGCAAGGCAACCTCAATGTCCCGGCTCCCTCAGTAAGTCTACCTTTTCATTGCCATAATCACTAGCTGCTGTCGCTCCCCATCCTCTTTCTCATCATGGCTACCATCTGTTTGCTTGCTTGACAGGCAGAGTCAATGAGCAAGCAGACAGTGGCATCTGCTATTCCTCCTTCTCACCCACCCCTATTGTCTGGGCCAGAGCGAGAGGCAGGTGAACAATCAGATTGCAATGGTGAAGGAGAGGAGCAAATCCGGGGAGCTCTTGTCAGTGGGCCCCTAGTGGGGTATGGGCCCTTGGCAGGTGCCCAAACATGCCTACCCTTGACACAGCCCTGCCTATGCAGATGTCCTGAACTGCCACAGATATGCTGAATAGGGTTAATACAAATAAATGCACAGAAGTGGTTGGGGCTGTGTGTGTTTGGCCCTACATTGATTAGCTTTGTGCACACAGGGCCTACATCCAACAAGCTGTACAAGCAACTGCCAGGTTGAGCCAAATCCCCACCAGTAGACAGAGGGAAAGGCAAAGAAAGTGGTGGCTGCTGCTCTTTTCTGCTCCCAGGTGTTCACACACCTGGTCTCTCCATCCAGGCCAGAGGGAACGGGGAGGTGAGTGGGTGAGTGCATGGACAGTGAGAAAGAGGAGCAGCAGGGCCAGGGAATCAACAGTGGGGCTAGGGAACGGGGCTCAGCAGGTGTCTGATGATGCTGATCCCTGGTGCTTGCCCAGGAACCTATGCTTGCACAGCTTGTACCCAAGTAGGAACTGCCCACATAGAGCCCGATACATGGAGATCAGGTGCAGGGCCTGCTTCCACAATCCGAACTTCTCTCCAGGTGCTGATTTTACTCCTCTTTTAAGTTTTGAATAGAGCTATAGTCCTTTTACCCAATGGCCAGTCCATTCACCCCAGGATCTTATTCTGCAGCAGATATGGGATATTACCTACTAAATAAACATACTGGTTTTCTACCAGTCTAAACCTATTCCCCCAAGAAGCCTGTGAATTGTATTTGGATGAGGGTGCTCAGAGATATCTGAGACTCCTAGTCCTTTTGCACAAAACCAGTTCCAGGGTTCCCTGTGAAGCAAAATAGCTGAGAAACTAGTTTTAGATCTGTAGTGCAGATACACTTATGGTGCTGTGAGCGATCTATCCTTTTTATCAGAGCTACAACTGGTAGCACATATACTAAATACCCACTATCTATCATTTCTGTAAGCATCTAAGTTTCCTGCAAAGCCCCAATATCAAACTTCCCTAAAAGTGAAGAAAAGCAGAATCACAAGTCTTATTTGCCCAGCCAGCAATGTTCCATGTGACAAAATACATATGTGTAATTAAGAAAATCCTGGTCCCCATGCTTACTTTTCCTACCTGTCATATTCCAAGATACCGTTTTTAACAAATTGTTGTGACATGTCTGCTCTATTCAGACCAATACAACCATTTGATGGATTCAGTTCAGAGCAGGGATCATCCACGAGATCATCATTGGAGAACACTGGGCTCCTAGATCATGTGGTACAAGGAAAGAACAAGCTCTCCATTCCTAAGCTGTCTGCAAATCCTTCCTTGGTTTAGCAAAGCTGAATTCCTTGGTGGCGGTGGCAGGGGCAGTGGCAGGGGGATGGGTTACCCTCAGGCAGCAAAATGTCTTGGGGTGGTCCTGTGGTAGCAGCATCTCAACTTTGGCTTGGAGCTACAGAGAATATAACCTTCTGGATACAGGGCCAGTTTGGATGCAGTTCCTAAAGCTGGATCAGAAGGTCTTCATGGGAGGTGGGACTCGGGGGCTCAATCATATGTGACTATTATTAAGAGTTCAATTCTGCGGCCCCTTCCTGTATGAATATACTGTATTTATCTTTACCTTGTCTCCCCAGAACTGTCCAATCAGAAACTGAACATGAGTCAGCCACCTAGGTTGCTCATACGAGATAAGCTGTGGCATGGGTAGGTTTGCATCACTTTTATTTAACGCGGTGAATAAATGCTGGAGTTATCCGTCACCCCAGAAGTTGTGTCTTCACCATCTTTTGATTTTTTTTTTTAAATATAGAACTATAGCAAAGATTATTCTTGGATGGAACACTGACCATCCTATTTTTCTAAAAAAAGTTCTTTCTATTGGTAGAGCAGTCTATATTAAAAAAAGAATTAAAAGATAATCTGGATCCATTATAGTATAATAATAAGAATTAATTTATTAATTGTCAAACTATGTTGCTTCTACCTATAGATTAAAAAAAATCACAAGCTTGGGGGATTGAGAATGCTAAATCATTACAATAAGTGTTGCTTATTATGCCAGAATTCCAAAAGGTCTCTTTGTCTCAGCTAAAATATAAAGCAGGTTTTTTTTTAAGAAAACCAGTCACAGTGCTAAGATATAAATATAATAAGAGAACTCAATAAAAAAGGTATTATTTACCAAGAAATAATGATTTCTCAAATTACAACAGGATTTATCATGATTTTTTCATACAAAATCCAAGGGACTACTAGTTTCCCTCT
The DNA here is from genome assembly GCF_057233095.1 of Heloderma suspectum. Taxonomy (NCBI): domain Eukaryota; kingdom Metazoa; phylum Chordata; class Lepidosauria; order Squamata; family Helodermatidae; genus Heloderma; species Heloderma suspectum. The sequence continues at coordinate 12,752,509 of NC_139465.1, read as the reverse complement.
AAGCTCAAAGTACACTTCCTTCCCCAATCATGTAAATCTCAATTTTATTAAAGAAAATATTCAATTAACCCCAAATATTCTACATACCCAAATCTAATTAGGCATGAATAAGAAATGGAGTAAAGCTATAGTAAACACACACATTCTGACTTCATTACTATTAGATTATTGGCTTTTTCACTGACATTATCAAACAGCAAATTCATTAGGACATTTTCCTGAAATGATGTTCCCTTACAAGCAAAGCTGGCACTGAGGAGAAATTAGATGGCCAGTTATTTATTCTAGGAAAAACAAAGCAACTATGCTGGAAAGACAGTTCTGAATTATAACTTTGTGGCAATTATGCATACACCCCCCCCCCATATCTATATCTGTATCTCCCAATGGAGAGAAAATAATGTATTCCTAGTTGGAAGACTGATTATGCAACAGATCTAAATCCCAGGCTGCCACATAGCTAGGGTTCACGATAAAAACAAGATGGCGCACAACGTGAGAAGACACAGATGGGCTCTGCCAATTCAAGATGTCTAAATAATTACAGTTTTTGGATAAGCCAGAATCAATTGTTCATGTTCTGCACAGTCCCTATGAAAGTAATTAAGTAAACAAATACTGGAACGATTCCTAATCATCAAACTGCAATACAACTGGATCTTTAGAAAAAACACCACCACCAATATAGAGAATTGACACTATCAAGATAAAGGCACATTTGACCATAAATGTCCATTCTCAGGGGATCCGGGGTGGGCAGTGTATGTGTGGTTCATTATGGTCTCATTCTTAACTTTGGCTTCCTTTGAACAAATTTATTAATAGTTATGAAACACAACAATTATTTTGTCCTTTTAAAAATGGTTTTATATCCCAGCCCTATGAGTTGCAGTAAATGAATGTTTCGGTGCAGAAAAACACTTCACCTGCGCAAGTGAAATTGCGCTGACCTTGTGGATGGACCTAGGATAAATATAATGATAATGCAGCTAATCAGGTCCACATTGCTAAGATGGCTCCACACAGCATCGCCAGATATGCTACTGCAAACATCAACGGCACATCACAGACCTGTTTCCAAAACAGGGATCAGCGGGTCTCTTTAGGCATGGCACCCTAAAGGCAACTTGGTTACTGTCAGCATAACCCTTCATTCCTAATGTTTGGCAATACGTTTACATCATGGGATCACAACTGCACTAAGGCAGTTGGCCTTGCCTCGTTTGATCTTTACAGAATGTCACCCTCGCTAGATCAGTGCTACCTGTTCTGCATTTATCACTACCCCAGTGCATTATTTATAAGACTGGTTTCTAGTCTATGGCAGCCTTCCCCAACCTGATGCGCTCCAGATGGTTTGGACTACAATTCTCAGCATCCCTGACTACTGGGCATGCTGGCTGGGGCTGATGGGAGTTGAAGTCCAATTCATCTGGAAGCCACCAGGCTAGGAAAGCCTGGCCTAAGGTCAATGCCGGCCCAAGATATTTTGCCGCCTGAAGTGGAGCACAAATCCCCTATCCTGCTAGGGCCAACACTGAAAACATCTTGGTGAACCATTCAGACATCAGTTCTTAGCTTCATCCATCCTTCTCCCTGCTGCCCCCTCCCCATTGCACTGCATGAAGCAGGTTGCTTCACCCTGCTGCAAAGCAGGACCGGCCCTGCCTATGCTCAGGGTACAAAGCTCCACCTGGGTGTCCTGTGCACGCATGTGGCTTTTTGGGTCTCCCTTCTGGCAGCAGGCCCCCTGCACATCCTCCCCCACAAGGCCTTGAGTAGCACTGCATGCATGCACAACTAGGATTCTCTGGATTCTGGCCTGTGCAGACTTAGTGCCCATGGAGACCTTGGTGCCTGCTAGGTTCCCTGAACCTCCTGATTTTTATTTCTGAAGATTTAAAACAATACATTATTTTTTTAAAAAATAGCAACAGGGAGGCCTGCACAGTGAAAGGCTGCCTTCCAGCGCCATCTTTGTTCAGGTTCAAAAGAGTGTGTTTTGGAGCTCAGGAAAGACAGATATACAAGCCAGAGCATTCAAAAACAGGTGGAACTACCACACCTGAAACAAAATATCTGGAACAGGGCAACAGTGTGCAGAAGTTACCTCATTTTAAAATGTGGTTTGCCATGGAGTGATAAAATGATTTTTTAAACAAAGGATTAGCATGCTACAAAAAAAACCTGTTCAACATCAGTTCAAATAAGATTTTTGAAGTGCTAAACTGAATAATAAAATGAGGGGCTGTTTCTTTTTGGAAGAAAAGTTATAATAAAGCTGAAAAGGCACATTCCTTTTTTCAAGTTTGAACTACTAAGTAATAAATTTAGAGACCTAGGATTAAGTCACTGAGCTTTTTTATAATGCCTGGAAACAGGAATGCTGCTATAATAAACCAAGTTGGCCGATAACAATTTCACTCCCACTTGCAGTCATCAGACACTCAAACATACAGAATGGATAGAGTGCAGTCAAATAAATAGCAACGTTACTGACACCAACAGCTGGATGAGTTCCTACCTGGCAATTAAAAAATAAATAGATTGGTGCCTGGAGCAGTATTTTGTGTTCCAAGGACGCACACAAGTTTAACTATAAACTACCTTATTGGGAATGTCTGAATGTTGGCTTTTGTGCAGTCCTATGGGTTCTTTAATCCACAGATGTTTTCTGTATTTTACTGCATGACAACGCGCCATCAAAATTTATTACTGCCTGGCATAACGAACAGCACTCATCTGCTTATATGCAACACTCTAGCATTACATATAAAAATTATTTGGACGTACAATTTGCCAAGCACTGGAACAACTGATGCTTCTCTGTTTGCTTGCCTTGTTATCCTTATTCTACAAATCCTGGGTAGGAAGATTTAAATTACAAATAGCTCAAGTTGGGTACCGTTCTTGTGAATATGATGGAGGCCCATCTACTCCCTGATGGCCCAAGTTCTGCTTATTCTTATCTAATGGGTCTGAGAATAATAATAAAATGAACTGAACTGAACTACTTATTCTTAACAGAATTCTTATGCTGCAATTAAGTGTTGGAGGATATGCATCAGCCTTTTCTCAAACTGTGAAACCTTAAGTCTAAAAAAAAAAGTTAGTAATTTTGGGGTCTCTTTTGCCTTTTGTCTGGTTCTGTTGTTTTCTGCTGCCTCGTTTTCAAATGTATCCCTGCAACAAAATGGAATGAAAACTGGGATTCCTATGACTGTAATGTGCTGTCGTGTTCTGGTCTAAAGCAGGAGCCCAAGTGGCTCGGTGCAGAGAGGCCAGCCAGATGTTGCAGCACCTAGGAGAGCTCCTAGTGAGCAAATTGCTCTGCCGAGACTCAAGCCCTTTCTGCTTCAGTCCAGAAGCCCCATTTCAGACTCCACCCTTTCCTATGAAGTGGAAAGCCTGAAAGGGACAGTTCTATGGCCTGGGGCACAGCAGTCCTCCATCTCTCCAAGAGCTCATGCCTGGCGTGCTGCTGGCATTGGTGCGCTGGCTCTGTGGAACATGCAGCTCCTGGAGGTGGGCCCAGTGCAGGAGAAAGGCGTGGAGGTTGCAGCTGTTGGTCCAGGCTTGATGGTCTTGTGGGGCTCAGGTCCAGTGCCTCCTCTGTTGGCACCACTGGTTCCCTGACTTCTGAGTCCATGTCCAGGTGACTGCTAGACTTGGGGGTCATGACCAGGGCTCCGGAAGGCTAGATGTTACTACTTTGCCTACCCTGACCTAATCAACCAAGTCTAAAATGTTCCAGGGGTCTGGAATTGGGGTGCTTTGGTCTGTTTGCACATAAGAGCGCAACAACACCTTGAATGTGGTTTGGTAGTTCATAGGCAGCCAGTACAGTTGTTTTAACAAAGGTGCAATATACGGGGGGGGGGGGAGGGAGAGCGAGCTAAGCATCCTAGCTGCTGCATTCTGCACTAGCTGCAGCTTCCAAACCAGGTGCACAGGTAGCTCTACACAGAGTGCAATACAGCAGCCTAATCATGAGTTTAGCAGTGTATGAATCATAGTAGCTCAGCTACCCCTGTTTACAAAATGCCTATTAGATATCTTCAACAGGAATTGCTTAAAAGAATAATAAGATGCACAGACAGACATGTATCTGGGGGACTTGGAATCATAACAAAATACAAATTGAATGAATCCATACCATGGCTACAATTGTAGGAGATCCACTGCCCGCTTCTGGGTTTTGGAAGTGATACCGGAGTTTCACCTAGGAAACTGGAGAGCTTGCACTCTACAAATAGCCTTTTTATTGTGTTATCCATTGCAATCTGGGAGTCTGAGAGACTGAGTGATACTATTTCAATCCGGATTTTTTCAGCAGACTGTTTAAAAACACAAAAAACAAGCATATACTTCTTGTAACTCCAAAGTGTCACAACAAACATGCAGATCATACAAGATGTTTTGGATGATAAAACATGACTGGCAGTTTATGACAGAGTTACAATGAGGTCCTAAGACCCCAGGGTTTGTAGTCAACACTGTCATTACAACAGGTGAAGGCTTTATATTTTATGCTGAAAATTCTCTTTCCCAGCCATGCTGCCTGGGAACCTTTTAACTAGAGATGCTGAGCATTGACCTTGGGACCTTATATGTGCAAGGTATGTGCTCAGCCATTGACCCAGTGTGTGGCTGCTGTGAAAAAGGCATATTCCATGTTAGGCATAATTAGGAACGACATCATAAATAAAACTCTGATATTATACTCCCCTTATACAAATCTATTGTGAGACCACACTTGGAATACTGTGTACAATTCTGGTCACTGCACCGAAGTAAGAATATTGTAGAGTTGGAAAAAGTGCAGAAAAGGGCAAATAAATTGATCAAGAAGCTGGAGGAATTTTCTTATGTGGAAAGCTTACAGTGGGCTGATTTGCACAATCCAACAAGCTTGTTTAAATTGGCGGTGCATGCCATTAGCCTAATAACTGCCCAGCTTGTCATGTCATCCGAACCCAGGCGGCATGGCTTGTTAGAGGGGGAAACAACCCTCAGATAAACCAAATAAATAACTCAAATAAGCCATAGTGACTTGTTTAGATTGTGTAAACCATGTCAATGTCTGGGACTGTTTGGCTTAGAAAAAAGGGTGAGTAGGGGAGACATGATAGAGATGTACAAAATTACGTATGGTGTGGAGAAAGTGGTTAGGGAGACATTTTTCTCCCCCTACTGTAATACTGTGTAAGAATGTAAGAAGAGCCATGCTAGATCAGACCAAGGGTCCATCTAGTCCAGCATTCTGTTCGTACAGTGGCCAATCAGCTGCCCATGGAAAACCCACAAGCAGGACATGAGTGCAACAGCACCTTCCTGCCCGTGTTCCCCAGCAACTGGTGTGCATAGGCATACTGGAGGTAGCATATACCTATCAGGACTCGTAGTCATTGATAGCCTTCTCCTCCATGAATTTGTCCAATCCCCTTTTAAAGCCTTCCAAATTAGTGGCCATCACTACATCTTTTGGAAGTGAATTCCATGGTTTAACTATGTGCTCTGTGAAGAAATCCTTCCTTTTATCTGTCCTGAATCTTCTACCAGTCAGCTTCATGGGATGACGCCTTTGGGTTCTAGTATTACGAAAGGGGGAGAAAAATGTTTCCCTATTCACTTTCTCCACACTATGCATAATTTTGTATTCTTCTAAATGTCTTCCCTTACTTGCCTTTTTTCTAAACTAAACAATTCCAGATGCTGTAGCCTTTCCTCATAGACTAGAACCTACTAGAACCTCGGGTCATCCCATGAAGCTGATGGACGGGAAATTCGGGACAGATACACACAGCAAATGGTTAAACGATGGAATTTGCTACCGCAGGATATAGTGATGGCCACCAACGTGAATGGTTTTCAAAGAGGTTGGACAAATTCATGGAGGTTAGGGCTATTGATGGCCGCTAATTACAATGGCTACGTACACCAGTTGCTGGGGAACATGAGTGGGAGGCTGCTATTACACTCATGTCCTACTTGTGGGTTTCCCAAAAGCAGCTGAACCAGATGGACCCTGTGTGAACAAGATGCTGGACTAGAGGGACCCTTGGTTGGATCCAGCAGGGCTCTTCCTATGTCTCTATGAGCTACGGTTCCACAGCACTTGCACAAGCATGAAGATGATTGTATCACATCTGAAGACAGTTTGCTGGGCCATATGTACTAAATATCCATGCTTTTGCTTAAGGTCGCCCCCTCTGCCATGCTTTGCCAGTTAGCTGCCATTCAATTTGCCACTCATCACTACCTAATCCACTAAACAAAACCACATCCCAGTTTACTGTTGAAGAAATTATTTCATTTTGATTCCTTCAATTACCTCCTCCAAACCGTGGTCTAGTACAACTGGTATTTTCACACATGTTGGTTGTCATCATAAACACACTACTCTGCAGATATCCCTTAATGATTTTAAATGGGATACAGCGCATACAAATAATTTTTAATCAGCTAGCTCAGACATGACATGCATGAGTCTGCTCCCCCCACCCTCCATCTGGCACAGCTGTAATGGGCTGGAAGCCTCCATTTTAGTTTTCAATGCACCCACAGAGTCACTTTGTCCAAATCAGAAACTGTAATTAGTTTTAACGAATACTTAACCCCAAAAGCCAGTATTTAGCAAATACTTAACCATGGTTTGATCTTGGCTTGTTTAGACATCCTATAGTTTAAACTACACACAGTTTGTCTTAGTTTAGATAAAAAGTGATTAGCTTCAAATGGAACCGGATGCATCCAATCTTCTTGCGGCTTTGCCAGAGAAGGAGAGGGAGGTGGCCACACACAAGCTCAAGGCTTGTTCATGTAGCAATAAACTATGGTTAAGTGTTATGCCTGAATGCAGTGGATGTGTCCAAAATGAACCACAAGGTCAGTTTCCTTTACAGTTTCCATCGGGCACGAATACATCCGTGCACATCCATATGCTTGAAAGGCCTGTAATTCTAAGCATATAATCCACATGTTTGAGAATTTCAGCCAATTGTGGTTCCTTGGTGTGTCCAACACATATCCCAAGCATTTGGGAACATACATCTCTCTTTCATACCAATAGGTTTTCCTGTTCCAGTCCTCAATGGTGAATGAACTCTGGTTGCCTTTGAGATCGCTGGGTTTTCCTGGATGTAGTAAAACAATTCATTTTGCAGTGGGTATGTTAACAGAAGAGCTTCACCATGTGAAGATTGCAGGGAAAAGTCACATCATGGCGACTTTTCCCTGTGTCAAAAATGTGCATGCAAACTGAACTGTATCCAACTGTGTTTATGGTTTGAAATGCACTGTGCCCTTATTTGAAAGGGGATGCATGTCAAATATTAACAGGATAGCACACAAACATTCTCCTGAATAAGTCACTGGTTTCAAAGAACGCATAACCACTGTGATTTCAAAATTAGACTACAAAGAAGAACATTCAAAAGAAGAGATTCTGCTCTTCAAAGACCAAACCAAGCACCTTGCAGATCTCAACTGTCAAGTTCTTCTTAACTTTTCTCTTTATGCTTCATCCTCTGCATTAAAGTCTATTTCACCAGCGTGGAATCTGAAGGCTTTTTGGTTGTAAATTCAAATCACTAACCTTGCAGTAATACAGAATTAAAATAACAAAAAAGGGAGTTCAGCTTTTGAGAAGTTGGCATTCAAACCGCAAATCAATACAATATTCAAGTTCAACATGGCAATGGATGTGTTTTTTGAAAGTATCTTCTATAATTAATCAATTGAAAAGCCCCCAATATCCCACAGTAAATAAATATATATCCTTCATAAAGAACAATGCTCACTGCTGTCAACCTCCTTCAATATTTTATGAAATAACTTTACCCCCACCCCTTTCAAAAGGCATTTTCTTTTATTATGTATCCTAAGACACCTTAACTAAAAACCCAAATCTGAATATTTCAATAAGGTTGTTTTATTATTCAGTAGATTCATGGAAATTTTACTAGGATGACAGAGAAAATTCCACACCATTCTGTCTCTGCTAATACAGGTACACGGCTTCAGCTGGCAATATTACTAGGATTAGCATAGTATGATGAAATATTTAAAGGAATTCTTTTTCTAAAAACCTAATAAATCAAATGACTGCCAAATGTCATTAAAGTGATGGTCTTTGACTTGAATATGCTTTTCATATTCAAATTTGAAAAGAAAGAGATGAAAGCCTGGAAAGGTTACTCAGTTTCAACTAATAACCTCAAGCACTCTACATTCACATGCATAAAAAATGAAATTGCCTCTATTGTCTAATTTTACTTTAGAAACAAACTGCTTCCACTGTACAGATATATTAGAAGTATTTTTAAGTGATATTCAGAGTAATTTCCCTTCCAAATATTTAACTGGGCTGTCAAAACCCGCTCGTGCCTATATGGCAGTTTGCAAATGAAGTCCAAATGTAGGATGTATATGTAACAGAGCCTCTTAACACTTGATGGAGGAAAAAAAAAGGTACTTATTTTATGTTAAGCAAAGAAAGAGCTTGTAGTGGAGAAGCAGGCAAGGCAGATGGATAAACAGATTCCATAGGGTTGGATGGCATGTCCCAACAAAGTATCTGTCAGGTAAATTTTGACCATGATCTCAAGGGCCCCTTTTCAGCAGGGTAGGCATGGTCAGGCAGCAACCAGGGGGCCACACCCCAGTAGGTGGACAGTGACAAGAGTATCCTGGAGTTGCTCCACCTCTTCACCACTGCAACCTGCTTGTTCACCCACCTGTCTCTCTCTGGCCCAGACAACGATGGTGGTGGTGAGGTGGAGGAGCTGCAGATGTCACTGCCCGTCCAGCAAGCGAGCAAGTTGTAGCCATGATAAGAAAGAAGATGAGGAGCGACAGCAACTAGTGATAATGGTGATGAGAAGATAGACTTACTGAGGAAGGGGGGCATTGAGGGTTTCTTGCCCAAAGACCCTTAAAAACCTGGAGCCAGCACCTCCAGGAATTTGTCCAATCCCTTTTTAAAGCCATCCAAAGTGGTGGTCAACACTACATCTTGTGGTAGCTAATTCCATAGTTTAACTGTGCGCTGTGTGAAGAAGTCCTTCCTTTTATCTGTCCTGAATCTCCCACCACTCAGCTGCATGGGATGACCCCTTTGGGTTCTAGTATTACGAGAGAGGGAGAAAAATGTCTTTCTATCCACTTTCTCCACACCATGCATCATTTTGTACACCTCTATCATGTCTTCCCTTACTCACCACATTAAATTAGGTGTAATAAGCTTTTAAAAAAAGACCTGGATAATTAAAAAGGTTCTCAACTGGTGCTGGAATAATATATTTGACACCAGGCAAGCTTCCACAGGGGAGAGCATAGTATAGATGCAGAACCATGTTTTCCACTCACCAAACCGCAAATGGAGGGGGCAGACAGAGAAGGGCCATAGTTGGTACATGTCTACTGAGAAACAAGCCCCACTGAGTTCAGAAAGACTTGTTCCCAGTTAAGTGTGTATAGCAGCCTTCCCCAAAATGGTGCCCTCCAGATGTTTGGGACGTCAACGCCCATCAGGCCCAGTTAGCATGCTCAATGGCCAGGAATGCTGGGAATTGTAGTCCAAAACATCTGGAAGGCACGAGGTTGGAGAAGGGTTGTGTACAGAATTACAACCTAAAGGACTCGGCTTGTTCCTGCTCCCAGCTGCAGTCACCTTGCTTCACCTTGACCTAACCTGCTCAGCCTCTTCCTCCTTGAACCTTACAACTTCCCCATCCCTGCTCATAGGGCAGGAGCCCCACTTGACATGTAGCAGCTAAGAAAAGGCATTTGTCAAATTATCACCAAAGAGCTTTTGAATGATAAAGGATTAAATGATAACTCCATAGTTCCTTTCTTTTTAGTGTGGCTGTGCCTGAGCCAAGTGTCCTACCCAAGCATCCTCTGTAGAGAAGGGACATATCTTGGGGGGCACCTGTCCCCAGGACAAACCAGGGAATGATCAAGGAAATGGGGATCTATTAATGTCTCACATCAAGAGTTACAAGAATTACAATTACACCACTGTAGAATGGGAGGTGGGAAAGAAAATTCTTTACGGGAACGCACTGTTCAATGCCAGTCCAGGAGAGCATTTTAAAAAGGATGATTTTAGTAGTCGATTTTCAACAAATGTTTTACATTAGTTTACCCCCCCCCCCCCCCAGCTTGTGTCGTGATCTGTTTTGCTCACCTTTAGGCTAGGTGGATCAGGCAGGTTTTAGAAGTCTAAACAACCCCCCTTAAAAGAACAACGAAAAAAGGCAAATGCTGGTTCCCCACAAGCAAGACCTCCACTTTTTATTTGTTTTACCTTGCTTTTTCTTTTTCTTTTGCAACATATGGTTCTCTACAGTAGAAACACAGCCACCTGGAAAGTCTAGCTTGTGCTCTTTCAAGAACGCCTGATGTCAAAATTAATTAAGAACCCTAAGATCTTAATTTAAGGAAAGTGATTGTGACAGTTTTCACTAAACTGCTATTAGTGCAAGAAAAGCACAAAAAGACTATCTATAATGAAGGAGAAAAGATGTAAACACACCTAGAGGAAAATGAGACCACCATTGAATAAATTGGTTTTGCTAAGATTTGCCTTGTGGGCACATTTGAAGATAACTTGAGAGCTGACAGCAGTAAAATTTTATTGTGATAATTGAAAGTTATATTATTACTCAAAAACGATCAAGTGCAGAGGTGGGGGGATGAGAACAAGCAACTGTTAATTTTATTTCCAGTTTAGGCTTTGCACAAGCAAATGCAAATTTCCAGTTCTGATGTCTACTTCGAGGGTCTGTAACAAGGCTTTTAATCAATGTATTATACATCCAATTGATAATGTTAACTTCTGATTATTCAAATGTATGAAATATTCATAAAGAACCGTCCAAAGTTTTATATTTCCCTGATTTTTTCCCTCCCCCTTCAATTAATTATCATGCCTAGAAGCTTTTTTAGCAAAAGCACCAGTCATCATCTTGACTCAACCTGACAAGCTAGCAAGGCCCAATTACGTTGGCACTCTGTGGCACTTTGATGTAGTGGAAACGAAAAGAGATAGGGGCAAATTGTATAGCACATTATGTTAATGACATGATTTAATCCAGCCACTAAACTTTATGTAGCCTGTTAAAAAAGATGCTAACACTAATTACGCCACTTTGGAAAGGAAAAAGAAGGGGACAGGCATTTCCTACCGACAAAGCGAAGCTCATAAATGTTGTAAATGCAATGAAACAAAATGAAGTAATCTATGATTAATTATACATAACAGAGAAGAAGAAAAAGGAGGAAAAAAAGTGAGTTGTATAGCTAAATCCTGGGGGGAAAAAGTGATAAGATCCCTTTTATTATCAACATATCTAAGAAATAACCATGGACTGTCTGATTTGCAACCTGTAAAAAAGGAACAGCATAATCTTAAGTGGCTGAAACAATGTAGTGTGCGGTTTGAGATTCATGGGGATAATTAGCAAAGCAATCTTTAAATAAAATCAGAAGTTGTGTTTACAGTGTCTGGATAGCTGTGGGGATATTTATCTCACTGATGAAAAAGAAGTTGGATCTTGAACAAGAGATTCTGCTTCAGTTTTTTTCTAAAACTAGGCATTTCTGGAGTAATTAATGTAAAGATTCTGATCCTAGCTGTGATAGCATAAGCCTCACTGAAATACGCAGGTTGGGCCTGCAAATCAAGCAGTGGATATTGCAAACACTTTGGCAAGTGGCCACAACCACAGCAACTTCAATGAAAGGGCCATAGCTCAGCGACACAGCACATTTACGCTCAGATATTTCTGCTTTAAAAACACACACCAAAGGTCTCGGGAAGCTGTTTATAATTTTTAAATATTGATGATATTTTAAAATGTTTTTATAACGGCTATATGCCACCTTGGGAAAACTTCTATGTTTTGTTTTCAAGGGTGGCATAGAAATCGTTGAAATAAATAAATAAAATATCCTTTAAATAGACTAGGTAGTGGGATAACAATTGCATCTGGAATATTACAGTTCCAGCGTATACAAAGAACGACTGGGATGGGGATATTAGGCCCATTTTAAGAGACCTCTTCAGCTCAATGAGGTTTGCTTCCAAATTGAGTCTGAAGTTAAGCATGCTTAAGTCCTATTGATTTCAAAAGAGAGAGCTGAAGCATGTTTCTAATATTGACTTATTGAGATCAGTGAGACTTAGAAGTGGTTAACTTTGGCTGGATTATCCCCATTAATTTGAAGCAACCCTCATGAGTTCAAGGGGACTTACTTTCATGTAATAGTCCTAGTCCATCAGTTGCTTAAATGCGAGTAAGCTCCAGTGCATGCAAGGCCTTCTCCACCCACATCAATGTGAACTGAACAAAGTTGTTTGCCTTAACTTATGCCCAAGGAGATATGGTCAAATAATTATCACCAGCTAGTTTAATAGATGCCATGAGCATAGGATTCCTGCTACATCTTTGTATGCTGCTTTGCCTCTGACACTGAAGTAAGCGGGGCTCATGAAGCTCTTTTGGATGCTGGACTGTGCCCCCTGGCACAGTTGCTACATTTCATTGTGAGCAGATCACAGGAGAAAAAGAGAAATAAAAAGATCCTCATGCTAACCCTTTTAAAGCTGCAGGATATTTTAAGCCTTCTTAAATCATTCTGGTTATAACAGAGTACAACAACACTAGAGATTTGTAGACCCATCTGCATTTTTGCAGGGCTCATTGGCGATGAGTAATTTTCCTATTTGGCTCACATTGTTACAGCTTAAAAGAATTTGATGGCACTGAATATGCCGTTAATCATAATATAGTTCCACCTATTAAAATAATTTCTCTTTCTCTGGTTTGGATAGGTGGCAGCATTTCAAAATCCTTGGGAGGAATGATGAATAGATAAGAAGCCAATCAAGCACAAAACATTGCTTAATGTAGCTGGCTACATTCTAAGATGTTGCACATGCGTTACTTTTTAAGCCAGTGCTTGAACGCTATAATCAGTTTGGTATTGATTAATGTATGGTCACTAAAAAAAAATAATCAAGCCCAGATTTTAAAAGAAGACATAATAGCATGAAATGAGTTAACTGACACAATACCTTCAACCAAACAAGAACACACACACTACTGAAATTCTGTTCTCAAGCAGGATTTACAAATTACTATTTGAAGCTGCACATCCTTCTTGTTACTTTTGAGCATTGGTGCGGAAGGTGTGGTCCTCCAGATGTTGCTGGACTTCACCTCCTATCATCCCTGACCATTGGCCATGCTGGCTGAGGCTGATGGGAATTGTAACACTTGGAGGACCACAGGTTTCCTACCCCTGTTATAGAGCAACATCACTGGGGGTTGCCAGGTGGGGGACAACCACTTAAAAATAAAAAAAGGATTTGTGAAAATCCCACCCCACTCCCACCCTATAAAATAACTAACCTGATTAAGGCTCGTGGACACTGAGGTTGGAACAATACAGTCATCACTATCTATTACAGATTCAACAGCATCAGTTGTCTGTCTATCATCTTGTTCTGTTGCAAAAGACATTTGGAATTTATTTTGTTTTATTTACACAAAATATAAATACACAGTGCTAAGTCCAGCTGAGATTGTTAAGGGAAGCTGTTAACAGTGTAGTGCAAAAGTGAATGAAAACAGTTGAACATGGCAATGCACAATTGCTCTTTCTCTTCCTTGCAGACAAAACGCGACCCTGGCCAATCAATGATCATTAAATGGTCTGCAGAGTCATCCGATTTCTCTTCAGGGCTCGTTTCGCTTTGATTTGGCACTTGGACGGCTGCAGTATTACCAGTTCTCTCACACTAAGAGATTATTTTAAAAAAACCAGAAGCTTTAGTATGGATCCCTAAACTGCACTGAACTGTGTATATTGACTTTGCTTCGAGTGGATTCAGACAGCTCTGGTCCAGGGACAGCCTGGGCTGCTTCACAAACTGGATGCTACAGCCTGCGCTGGTGTTGCTAAGCCTGGGCCCACGGGGCTCTGGCCTCGACTCTATTTCCCAATGCTCCAGATATATTCCACAGAGCCCTGAGTGTCCACTGGTGCCATTGGAAGGTTCTTTTCTCTCCTTAATTGCCATGTGAGGAGGGGGGGATTTTTTTTAGGGGGGATTGCAGCTAAGAAGGGAAGGGTTAACTCTCCCCTTCCCACATGCTGCAATACCGCACCCCCCAATAAATAAATAAATAAATCCCTGCACAACAATTAAGCTTTAGGGGAAAAGTTTTCTGTTGGTTTGGGATGATCTGAGGAAGGATGCATATATATTAACTCAAGAACGTCCTTTATGTGAGATTATTTGGATGAAAAATTAAGTGGCTGCCTTTGACTCCTGTGAAGTTTAAATAAATCCTAGCACTTATTTCTAAATTTGCATATATAGATATAAATTCACATATGCAGATTTTCAACCCCAATGCAGTGGTCCTCCAGGGAAAGAGAGCGTGCACAGGGATGACCATGCACACCCTTTTCCCCTGCAGCACGGGGTTCTTGCCAGACCGCCATGAAACTGTTTGGTGGACTGGCAGGAGCCGGATGCTCCAGGGAAACACCTTCGGCAGCAGCAGCAGTGGCGGGGGACATTTGGGGGGCTGCAGAAACAGCTACGGAGGGCAACATGCATATTGCCATTCCCCGATTTAAATAGAACTTGAATGGGATTTGTGCCTGCAGTAGAATTTACCTTTGTTTATTCATTTGTTCAAAGTATTTTCAAGCTGCCTTTTTTGGGCTGAAGTGCTAAACAAAGTGATGTACAAAGAGGAATGATACCAGATACAATTAGGCCCGTAAGACAGGTGTACAGTTACTAACAGGAAAACTGCTGTGAATCACACATGGCATTCACATGCTTAAGGAAAGGCTGCTGTGAAGGGATACGCTTTCAAAGCCTTCTTCAAAGCCTGTGCCAAAGGGGCGAAGCGTAAATCACCTGTAAGGGAGTTCCATTATGGTGTGCCCACTACCAAGAAGGTCCTGTCTCTTGTGCTTGCCAACCTAACCACTTTTATTGGGAGGCACACATAGCAGGGCTTCCGAAGCCATACGGGTGAAGGCAATCCTTAAGGTAAACATTTAGGCAAGGGTGCAGAACCCCTTTCAAGCCTAGGCACCAAATTCAATTTTGGAGAAGCTCTCAGGGCTGCATTCCAGTGGTAGGCAGGCCAAAGGCAAAAGGGATGGGCCCAAATACCAAAAATACCAGCATATTTTACCTTAAAGCTCTTTCAGCCGGTAACTAAGCCTTAGGAGAGAGATTTCAACCTTTTGAAATGGGGGAAAAACTGCACAGAAGCTGGGAAAGCACAAAGCAATTGGTGGTTGGTGGAAGGGGGTGGGCCAGGGAAAGGGGTGTGGCCTTCTGGGGAAGCCTGGAGGGCCAGATCAGGAACCCCCAGAAGGCCGGATTTAGCCCCCGGGCCTGACGTTCTGCACCCCTGATTTAAGGCTTGGAAGGTTAACACAAACACTTTTGAATTGGGTCTGGAAATATACTGGTTGCCAACGCAACTGGTACAAAAATGTTTTTTATACATTCAGACTTTCTGGCCCCCATTAGCATCTGGGCAGCCAAATTGTGCACCAACTGAACTGTCTTCAAAAGCAGCCCCACATCAAGGGCATGAGAATGTCTCTCAGCTCACTGCCTGGACAGTGTACATATAATAAAAGAAGAGTGGCTGCGTGATCTGGGATCTTTACATTCTTCACATTGAGCTGCCTCCAACAGCTTTCATCCAGAGATGTGCGATAAGCCACATACTAGCCGCTCGTTGTCTGACACGCCATCTCTTTCTCCCTTTGACATTATGAGTGGCTGCTCTCGGCAGACAAAAGGAGCACGTGCTTTAAAATATTCTTCAGAACAGTGAACTTCTGAAGGAGGAATCTCTCTTGTGAAGAAGAAATATAAAGACATTTTAAAACAGAAGCCAGTTGCCTTTTATATTTCATGGAACTAGGTTGGAGATGGGATTCCTCCCACCCCTCTTTTGACAATTATTACAAAGCTGCAAGTTATTCTTTTAGCGTAACACACGAACTATCCCAACTTGGCTATAGCTGTGAGGGAGATCAAAACAAAGGCCTTTGCTGAAGCTCCTTCTGCTGTCAACAACATATGTTTAATAAGGAGTAAAGCAGACAGACAATGTGTAAGTAGATAATTACCTTCTGGTTCCAATTCCTCAGTAATTTCAGTTTCGTCTCCTGAAGTGGCTGAGCTATGGCCAGCAAACTGACCTTCAGAGAGCTGAGAGAGATCCACGTGTTCCTGTTGAATCTTGGCCACAGATTTGCTTGTTCTGCTGTCTGCTTGTGTTTCTGGTATGGCCTTGAGTAAAATGGGGATAATACACATGTTCATAGATAGCATATTTATAGCCATGGGGGGTGGGGTACAGTTAACGCTTAATTTTACACCAGGGGTGGGCAACTTGCGGCTCATGGGCCACAGCTGGTCCTCCCGGCTTTAAGTGCCCCCCCCCCCCCAATTTGCTGCTGTCACCAAAATTCAGTGGCATAGTCCCTGGGGGCTTGAAATTGGCTTCTGGAGCTCCCGAAGTTGCCCAGTCCTGTTTTACACAAACAACAGGGGTTTGTTTTGTTGTAAGAACACCTTAAAACCCGTTACTTTAAGGCACAATTTCCAATCTGCTCCATTCAACAGAAAAGATGTTCACGTATACTCTAAAAGTGGGTTTAAAATCTAAGGGGCAGGGGAGAGTTCCACTTGATGGCTGCGTTGTGGATATGTTAAAAATGCATCGAGTCTTAGCGGCAGGTTAAATGCATGAATGTTTCCAATCCTACACTCTCATGTTGGGAATGCGTAGTGCTGTGAATGCAACTTCCAACTTGGACAGTTGCCCACAACAGAAGCGTGACGGAGGCTGAATCCGTGAATTCTAATCTGTCTTGGCATTGTACTCTTGGTTCTTTAATATATAACATGACATGTCTTGTAAACCTGTATAAAACCATTCACTAAAGGATTCAGTGTGCAATGCCTAGCTCTTCCTTTTCCTCTAGAATTTTTGCGATGCATTTCTGAACGACATGAGATGAACAATCCATTGCTAGGGGGCAGGCGGAGAAGAAGAAAATTATTTTCTCTTCTTTAATTAAGATCCACCTGTCAAATATCTTAACCTTCTTTGTGCACGGTCAGTCTGTTAGCAAAGTGGACAGGAGGGTGTTACTCTCATCTCGCTCCACACTGGAGGATCTGCTGTGACTTGTTAAAACAGAGTGGAGCATAATATATCACAGAGGCAATTATCTTGAGGTGATTATCTTGAGAATGTTTAGTGAAGATATTGGATGATTGCTACTAAACACCACAGACAAGGTGTGTACTATGTGGAAAAATTCATCTAACATACATCCCTTGTGCCCAGAAGCATAATGGAACGGTATCTAACAATCCCATCAGCTATTCACAAGGTATAGCTCTAAGGCCAAATGAAAATCAATGTTTCAAATCCCAAATTAATGAATTGAGTGACTGCGCAATCAATTAATGCTTTGAACTCCAAATTAAAACAATAGAGAGAAATACAAACCTAAACTGGTTCAGGACTTGGTGAAATATCAAATTGCCTCATACCTGAGGAATGCTTGAAACAATAGGCTTTTCATCTTTAGTTTTCTGCTCAGTGTCTTTATGTTCTTTTTCAGGAATGGGACTCTAAATTTATTAGGATTAAACACAGAAAATACAGAAAGAATTGTCACTTTGTAAGAGGTAAAACACTCAGCATGGGTTGCAGTGGGCTTTGTTTTCTACATGCATTTCTTTTCAATATATTTATACCCCAGTTTTTATCATTACATTCTAAAATGCTAACCATTTGGTTAAAAAAAGCACACATATCTTAAACATCACCCTGAGATCTACTAGTCAATCCTGATAAAACTGGGACTGACCACAGAGAGAGAGAGAGAGCGAGAGCGAGAGAGAGAGAGAGAGAGCCTCCTAGTGGTGGCAGCCTGAATTGTGGAATTCCCTCCCCAGAGAGGCCTGTCTGGCTCCCATACTATTAACCTTTAAGCACCAGGCAAAGGCATTCCTATTCCTCCAGGCTTTTCAATGCATTTTAATATTGTTTTTAGCACACTGCTATTTATTACTTTTTTGTATATTACCTTGTTTCTGTAAACTTCTTTAGCAAAAAGAAGCTTTGCTAGAGGGAAATATATACAAGTTTCAAAATCAAACGAATAAATAAATATCCTTTGGTTTAAAGCTCTTCTCTGTCCTGGAGCCATGGAAAGAAGGGCAAGTAATGTCACAGCACATCCATCTGAGATGAGTGGCCACTAATCTTACACTGTAGCATGTATCTTTCCGCTGAATGTGACAAAAGAGAATTCCCCATTATTAAGATCTTTGGCAAAAGGAATTGGGAGAACAGTTTGGTTCTGTGGGGGCTGTCTGCTTCATTACTTTGATCCCTATTCACCAACCTTTGCTTCTTAGGGGAAAACCTTAAGGATGGTGAGACATCACATAGTCCCTAGGTAGAAAGGAGTACAGCTATTTGAAGAGCTGAGGTTCAAATGTTAGTTTACATTGTTAAAGAAATTAGCTCAGTACACATGTGCACGCAATGAAAAAGGCCATACTTACAGGATTTGGTAGCGTGGCCACATCTACAAAAGACACTTTCTTGTCCGCTGCAGGTAGGCGCTGTCTTGGCTTAGGCTGCGGCCTCTAAGGAACCAAGAGACATAGTGATATTAAACATAGTTCATAATAACCTGGTTTGTAAATCAATTTTACTGTCTTCAAATGATCAGTTTATATCAGCCTTCCCCAATATGGTGCCCTCCAGATCCTTTGGACTTCAATCCCCATCAGCCCCAGTCAGCATGGCCAATGGTCAGGAGTGCTGGGTATTGTAGTCCAAGACATCTGGAGAGCATCAAGTTGGGCAAGACTAGTTTATACAGAACAGGGGCCTCCAATGTGGTGCTCATGGGAACCAATGCCCCTGCAGATATGTCTCCTGGCACCCATTAGGCTCCTGCCCCTCCTGAATTCAATTTTATTTCTTAAGAATGTTTAAAACTTTAAAAAAAATCTTTAATCTCAGAAGCTGGCATGCTGCAAAGTGAAGGGCTGCTCTCCGACACCATCTTTATCAGGGTTCAAAAGAGTGCTTTTGTATTTTGGACCTGAGACCCCACCTCTGCCTTTTACTTAGGTTCTTGGGCAAATTACTTTCCTTTTAGCTCCACCAGTTTGTCTTCTAGGAAATGAGTGTTTTGTGACTGGCCATGTCCACCATTTTATAAATAGGCAAGCCCCCCCATGTCAACCATTTTGTGAGAACACCCACAACACTCAAAATTCTAAATGTTCCCACTGACCCAACAAAGCTGGGGGCATAGAAGGTGAGCACCATCTCCCCCTGAAATACTTCTCTGTCTCAGTATAGTAAACATGCCTGGAATCATATACAAAGGAGAGCCAGGGCCTGCAGGAGAGGCCACCACCACCACCACCGGGGAAGAGGTGTGCCTGTTGCTGCTGGGCCTGCTGCTGCTGCTGCTGCCACCGCCGCTGACACTACTACCACCACCACCACCAGGCCTTCCCTGTAGACTTCTGCCTGGCAGACTGCCAGTCCCTGCAGGACCAGGCCCCCAGGTACCCAGCCAGCTGTGCTGCTCCACCTGCCCCTCCCTGGAGGGGCCACATAAGCTGGCTGGCTGAGGTGGCCTGGGAGAGCCAGGGCCTGCAGGAGAGGCCGCCACCACCACCACCACCACCGGGGAAGAGGCGTGCCTGCTGCTGCCGGGCCTGCTGCTGCCACCACCACCACCACCAGGCCTTCCCTGTGGACTCCGGCCTGGCATTATTTTTAAGGGGATTTTTAATTGTTTTGTTTGTTTGTTTTATTTTGTTGGGGGGGATTTTGTTGTGTTTTTAGGGGTGGGTAACCTGCCTGATAGGTGGGGGCGAGGGGGCATGTGTCCACCTGATGGAGGCAGTGGGGGGAGTGTTGGGGGCCAGAACATACTGAGGCTGGGCGGCAGGCGCTGGCGGAGCGCTAGGGGCAGGCCATGCCAGGTAAGGGGAACAAGGGAGAGATGTGTAGTATCTGTCCCCTGCTCCGGGCCTGTCCAGAGCCAAAGGATGGCTGGGGGAGGCGTGACCCCATCTTCTGGCCTTCGTTTGCTGCTCTGCAATGCCAGGTCTGTTACCCAGAAAACCTCCCTCATCCATGACATGATTCTGGATGAGGGTGCAGACCTGGCATGTATTACGGAGACCTGGCTGGCCGAGGCTGCTGCTCCAACCCTTGCAGCCATGTGTCCAGCTGGATTTTCGTATGCACAGCAGCCGAGGGCTGGGGATCGGGGAGGGGGAGTGGCTGTTATTTACCGAGAGTCCTTGGTCTTCACCAGGCCCCCTCTCCGGGAGACCAAGGCTGCTGAGTGCATGTACTGGAGGTTGGGCCCGAAGGGCAGTCTGGGGATTCTGCTCGTGTACCGTCCACCCCACTGCACGACTGACTCCCTGGCCGAGGTGCTGGAGGTGGTCTCTGATGTGCGTGTACAGTCCCCTAACTTATTGGTGTTGGGGGACTTCAACGTACATTCGGAGACCATCCTCACAGGAGCACCTCGGGACTTCATGGAGACCATGGCCTCCTGGGAGCTGCACCATATTCTAACTGGGCCCAACCATGTAGCCGGACATGCACTAGCCCTTGTGTTTGTTTCTGGAGAAGTGGGGAGTGATCTGGAAGTCAGGGGTATATCCACCACCCCCTTGTCATGGTCAGATCACTATCTGGTGACGTTGGACTTCTCGGTTCCACAACCCCTCCGCAGGGGTGGAGGACCCATTAAAATGGTCCGCCCCAGGCGTCTTATGGATCCAAATGGATTCCTGAACGCGCTTGGGGATTCTCTGGGGCACACCAACGGCCACTCGGTCAAGACCCTGGTGAGTGGCTGGAATGCTGCAATCACTGGGGCATTAGACCAGGTGGCTCCGAAACGCCCTCTCCCCCTGAACAGGGCTCGGACTGCACCATGGTTCAATCCGCGGTTACGAGCTCTGAAACAGGAGGTGAGACGGCTAGAGCGCCGGTGGCGGAAGTCTCGCTCCAAAGACGATCAGACACGGGCTAGAGCTGTATCTTCAGCCTATCACGTGGCGGTGAAGGCAGCAAAACAGGAATATTATGCTGCCTCCATTGCGTCTGCAGAGTGCTGTCCCAGGAGGCTGTTCCAAGTGGTCCGGAGCCTGGTCGGTCCTGTGGCTCCCGAACCACTGGAGCATTCTAAGGCCTCCTGTGAGGCCTTGGCAAGGCACTTTGCAGATAAAATTGATCAGGTTAGGTGTTACTCTGCGCGCTGTGGATACAGTTAGCGAGCAAGAGGCGGCCTGTGGCAAACCGGTTTTGTGGGATCGGTTCCAGCTTCTTCCTCCTGATGAAGTGGACAAGGTGCTTTCATCTGTAAGGCCGACCACCTGCTTACTTGATCCTTGCCCATCTTGGCTCATTATGGGCTGCAGAGAGAGACTGGGTGAGGGGATCAGGGCGGTGGTGAACGCCTCCCTTGAGGAGGGAGTGATGCCATCAGCCCTCAAGGAGGCAGTGATAAGACCGCTCTTAAAGAAGCCCTCCTTGGATCCTCAAGTTCTGAACAACTTTCGCCCAGTCTCAAATCTGCCATTTTTGGGCAAGGTGATTGAGCGGGTGGTGGCGGTGCAGTTGAAGGCACACTTGGAAGAAACTGATTATCTAGACCCATTTCAGTCGGGCTTCAGGCTTGGGCATGGGATAGAAACGGCCTTGGTCGCCTTGGTAGATGATATGAGGAGGGCTCTGGATAGGGGTGAATGCTCCTTCCTTGTTCTCCTCGACCTCTCAGCGTCTTTTGATACCATTGACCATGGTATCCTCCTGGACCGCCTGGAGGGATTGGGCATTGGAAACACCGTATTGCAGTGGTTCAGGTCCTTCCTCTCCGGCAGGTACCAGAGGGTAGCACTGGGAGAGGAGGTTTCAGACCTGTGGCCACTCACTTGTGGGGTGCCACAGGGTTCCATCCTCTCCCCGATGCTATTTAACATCTATGTGAAGCTGCTGGGGGCTATCATCAGGAGGTTTGGGGTGCAGTGTCATCAATATGCGGATGACACGCAGCTCTACCTCTCATTCAAATCTTCACCAAGGTTGGCCGCAGAATCCCTGTCCAAATGTCTGGAGACGGTGAGTGGCTGGATGGGGAGGAATAGGCTAAAGCTGAACCCTGACAAGACCGAGGTACTTTTGGTGGGAGACAAGAGGAGGCTAAGGGATGTTGACCTGGTGTTGAATGGGGTACGGCTACCCTTGAAAGACCAGGTCCACAGCCTGGGGGTCATTTTGGACTCCCAGTTGTCCATGGAGGCTCAGGTGTCAGCTGTGAGCTGGACAGCGCTGTATCAACTCCATCTGATACGGCGGCTGCGCCCCTTCCTTCCCGACCATCTGCTCCCATCGGTAGTACATGCCCTGGTCTCCTCTCGTTTAGACTACGGTAATGCGCTCTACGTGGGGTTACCCTTGAAGACGGCTCGGAAGCTGCAGCTGGTACAGAACGCAGCGGCTCGCCTGATTAAAGGCAGCCGCCGGCGAGATCACATCACTCCAGTGCTGAAGGAGTTGCACTGGTTACCATTTGTTTTCCGGGCCAAATTCAAGGTGTTGGTTTTGACCTTTAAAACCCTATATGGTTCCGGCCCAGCCTATCTTAAGGAGCGCCTCCAGCAGCACCAGACAGGCCGCTTAACAAGATCTGCCTCGGATGGCCTTCTCTCTGTCCCATCAGCCAGGACAGCTAGACTGGTGGGAACGAGGGAGAGGGCCTTTTCTGTAGTGGCCCCCACTCTGTGGAACTCCCTCCCTAGGGAACTCCGTCATGCCCCCTCTTTAATGAGCTTCCGTCGTGCATTAAAAATGTGGCTGTTCAGGCAGGCATTTGGGGTGGGTTAGGGTATTTTAGAAAATGTTTTTATTGTAGAATTTTATTGTTTTATTGTATGTTGTACATCGCCCAGAGTGGCTGGGTGACCAGCCAGATGGGCGATTAATAAATTAAATAATAAATAAATAAATAAATTTATATTGCACTCTATACCACAGCGCATTCCATTTAACCTCAAAACATACAACACAATAATATAAACAAAGTCAAGAATTACTCATTAAATAAACTACTAATTAAAATTGTAACTACTTACAAGCAATCAATTAAAACAACAATTCAATCTGAAACCCAATTACAAACCGATTATTCCTCACGCCATACACCAATGCTTTCGGGTCCAATCTATTGAACTAGGAAGCAATGGGAGCTGCATTTCTCAGGAATCTCAGTGCTCCAGTGAACATGTTCAAGAGTATCTACTGTCATTGGGATTCCTGGGAAATAAAGTTCTCAATGCTTCCCACTTAATACTTTGGGCCAGTAACTACATATTGGGCCTGAAGGAGCATCCATGCCTTTGGCGTGATTCCTGAACTGCCGAGAGGCCTCACTGCTCCCCAACAGGTTAAGGTTTGGGAAAAGGGGCAGTGGGGAGTTCCTGTAGAGATTGGTAGTCCTCCAGACCTTTTCATATTCCCAGTGCCACTATTAAGCATATGATGGGGCGTTCTCCTGGAACAAGGCTGAGCTTAAATGAACTAATTCAAGCTCAATCAGAACTGAGCCTGAATTAACTTGATTGAGATGAGAGCATTATGAATACAGTTGCAGGGTGGGGTGGGGGAGCTTGCCCATCAAGAGTCAAGATACGTTTCAGTTATCACCTGCTGGCCTTACAGATGATTTCATTTTGCACATTTGTTTGTTGTTTTCGTAAGAGACAAGGGGCTCTAATAACTGAAGACTGGGGGAAAAACAGACGTCCATTTAATTCTGTTTGGAGAAATGTAGACTCTAGTATACAATAAAGGCTTAGATGATATACCATTGGTGACGAGGAGAAAGAAGGAGCCAGGACTGGACCTTCCCCTTGCCCCTTCACTGGTTTCTCATTCTGGATGTAATCCGCTACATCTGCTGCTACAATTGAGCCAGCTGGCTGAAGGTAGGCAAACTTCCATTTTAGTTCAACGACAACTGTACCAGTGGAACAACCTTCATAATCTGTAAGTTCAAAGGTACCTGAAAATCAAGCACAAATGTTATTTATTTGATTTGTACCCCACCTTTCTACCAGGAAAAATGTCACTCATCAGTGCAAGATAAATGCATGAGTTTATCTTCATAATATTCTCTGTGTTGACTAAACAGGTTCCACAATTACTTTCTGAAAAAGTCAAGACCTTCCCCATCTAATGCTTATAGCCGGATGAGCGTGTGGGTGTTGAGCCTCTTTCAGCCCGAGGACCAGATTCCATTTTGGAGAAGCTCTCAGGGGCCGCATTCCAGTGGTGGGTGGAACCACAGGCAAAAGGAGTGGGAACAAAAATACTAGCAGATCTTGGCTTAAAGCTCTTACAGCCAGGAACTATGCCTCAGGAGAGGCATTTCAACTGTTTAGAACAGGGAAAAAACTGACGAAAAGCTGGGAAACCACTCAATGCTTAGTGGTTGGAGGGAAAAGGGTATGAACATCTGAGGAACCCTGGAGGGCTGGATTGGGATCCCAGGTGGGCCAATTTGGCCCCTGGGCCTGAGCTTCTGCACCCCAGGTTTATAGCATATATGAAGTAGGAACCTACATTATATATTGGGTAAATTAATTCTACCTGCCTTTCTGCTGCTGCGCCCCCCCCCGCCCCAAAAAAGGGACCTTCAAGGAAGGATTTTGAAAGAAGGTCAGAGATCTAAGAAAATAAATTGGGTGGTGGTGGTGGTGCAGGTGCACGCTGGGCGGCATCAACATATTCAGATTCGTGAGGGTGCCTCTGTCGTTTTGGTAGATGTCTTTGACATTTCTCTTGTACCAAGGGAACATCCTAGCGCATTTCGATATCCTGAAGTCTCAATCACAGTTTGGAATGGAATGCACTTGTTTTATATCACAGACACTGGACAAAACGAATATGCCTCAAGCATAATTTTATGGCATGACCCTAAGAGTCTACTTGAGTTCTTGGTTCTAAGGGAAGCAAAAGCCGAGTGTAGTCAAACACGTACCCTGGATTTTAGGAAAGCTGATTTTAATAAACTCAGAACAATGATCAGTAAGGTCCCATGGCAAGCGACGCTAACGAGAAAAGGAGTCCAAGATGGGTGGGAGCTTTTAAAAAAGGAAATTCTCAAGGCACAATCACAAACAATTCCAACAAGAAGAAAAGGTGGAAGACAACAGAAGCAGCCAATGTGGCTTCACAAAAAGCTTAGGGATGACCTGAAAACAAAAAAGGACACATATAGGAAGTGGAAAGAAGGCCAAGTAACAAAGGAAGAGTACAGGCAGGTAGCACAGAATTGTAGGGATGGTGTCAGGAAGGCTAAAGCTGAGAACGAGCTGAGGTTAGCAAGGGATGTTAAAAACAACAAAAAGGCTTTCTTCAGCTATGTGCATAGTAAAAGGCAGAGGAAAGAAATGGCTGTTCAGCTATTAAATAAGGATGGCAAAACGATAACAGATGACAAAGAAAAGGCAGAGGTGCTCAATTCCTACTTTGGCTCAGTCTTCTCCCAAAAGAGGGTCTATGATCCCCCTGGCAAAAGCGAAGTGCAGGCTGAAGGGGCAGGATTGCAGCTTGAGATTGATAGGCATATGGTCAAGGAACACCTAATGACTTTGAATGAGTTCAAATCTCCAGGGCCAGATGAACTGCATCCTAGAGTCATAAAGGAACTGGCAGAAGAACTCTCAGAACCGCTGTCTATTCTCTTTGAGAAATCATGGAGGACAGGGGAAGTGCCAGATGACTGGAGGAGGGCTAATGTTGTCCCTATCTTCAAAAAGGGTAAAAAGGAGGAACCTGGGAACTACAGACCAGTCAGTCTGACATCAATCCCTGGGAAAATTCTGGAGCAGATGATAAAGCAATCCATCTGGAAGCACCTTGAAAACAATGCCGTGATTACTCGAAGCCAACATGGATTTGTCAAAAACAAGTCCTGCCAGACAAATCTGATCTCATTTTTTGATCAAGTAACCTCCCTTGTAGACCGTGGGAATGCTGTAGACATCATATACCTCGACTTCAGCAAAGCTTTTGACAAAGTGCCCCATGATATCCTGATGAGCAAACTAGCTCAAAGTGGGCTAGATGAAACAACGATCCGGTGGATCCACAGTTGGCTACAGAATCGGACTGAAAGAGTGCTTATCAATGGGACCTTCTCAAACTGGGGAGAGGTAACGAGTGGGGTACCGCAGGGTTCAGTCCTGGGCCCAGTGCTCTTCAACATTGTTATTAATGACTTGGAGGAGGAGGTGCAGGGAATGCGGATCAAATCTGCAGATGACACAAAATTGGGCGGGATAGCTAATACTTTGGAAGACAGAAACAAAATTCAAAGTGATCTGGATAGACTGGAGTGCTGGGCAGAAAACAACAGAATGACATTTAATAGGGATAAATGCCAAGTTCTGCACCTAGGAAAAAGAAACCAAATGCACAGTTACAAGATGGGGGATACGTGGCTCAACAACACTACAAGCGAGAAAGATCTTGGCATTGTTGTCGATCACAAGCTGAATATGAGCCAACAATGTGATGTGGCTGCAAAAAAGGCCAATGCTATTTTGGGCTGCATTAATAGAAGCATAGCTTCCAAATCCCGGGAAGTACTAGTTCCTCTCTACTCTGCACTGGTTAGGCCTCATCTGGAGTACTGTGTCCAGTTCTGGGCACCACATTTTAAGAAGGATGCAGACAAACTGGAGAGGGTTCAGAGGAGGGCAACAAAGATGATCAGAGGACTGGAAACAAAGCCCTATGAACAGAGACTGAAAGAACTGGGCATGTTTAGCCTTGAGAAGAGAAGACTGAGGGGAGATATGATAGCACTCTTCAAGTACTTGAAAGGTTGTCACAGAGAAGAAGGCCAGGATCTCTTCTTGATCATCCCAGAGTGCAGGACACGGAATAATGGGCTGAAGTTACAGGAAGCCAGATTCCAGCTGAACATCAGGAAAAACTTTCTGACTGTTAGAGCAATACGACAATGGAACAAATTACCTAAGGAGGTGGTGGGCGGGCTCTCCCACACTGGAGGCATTCAAGACGAGGCTGGACAGGGATGCTCTGACTTGGATTCCTGCATTGAGCAGGGGGTTGGACTCGATGGCCTTGTAGGCCCCTTCCAACCCTACTATTCTATGATTCTATGATTACCTACTCCCATAGCAGCTTTGAGCTACACTGGCACATTAGCTAGCATGGAGGAGGGTAACCAGATTTTGTGCGTGTGTGTATTTACAAAAAATCCTATACTTGTGTACTTGGAAGTAAGCTGCATTGTTTCTTCAATTGACACCTACTTCCAGGTAAGCATGTTTAAGATGGCAGCCCTAGAGCAGGAATGGACAGACTTCAGGCTTGTGGGAGCTACTTTAGTTGTTGTTTTTTTACTAGAACTCCAAGATCCACCAACTGGAAACTGTGCAATTAAAGCATTAGAGCATTCTGAGCCCAGGAATCTGTTTTGAGTTTCAGGACTGAAGAGAGCTCACAGTCCTTCCAGACAAAAATCCATCCGGGTTACTCAAAAGCGTTCCTAATTGCAGCAGTATAATTTAGGGCAAGGAGTGGAGTCATTTTGTTGCTGCCAATCACCTCGAGTTTAGTAGATCTCCAGATCTATTTCCTGCCTGCCCCTGCCCTAGGGCACAAACTAACTGAAGTTCCCTCTTGCATTAAGATGGGAAGGGCCGTGGCTCCACGGCAGAACAGCTGCTTTGCATGCCGAAGGTCCCAAGTTCAAACCTCGGCATCTCCAGGTGGGGCTAGGAAAGAATCCTGCTTGAAACCCTGGAGAACCGCTATTGTTATCAGCGTTGACGATACTGGGCTAGTTGGACCGATGGTCTGACTCAGCATAAGGCAGCTTCCTATGCTCCTATGTAATGTGTATGGAAATAGATGGGACCTGTGCTATTCTCTTGAGCAGCTGCCATTCATTTCAGTGTAGGCTGAAGAAAGATAAAGGCAGCGTGTAGAAGCTACGTTTGAATTCAAAAGCGACACAAGATCTACAACATGGATGCAATACTGTTATCAAAAGCTGGCAAAGCAGCAACGAACAAACCGAGCTCAGTATTTCAAATAAACCAAGGTTAAGGAACATGTGGTCCTCCAGATGATGTTGGGTTGCACTCTCCCACACTGGAGGCATTCAAGATGAGGCTGGACAGCCATCTGTCGGGGATCCTCTGACTTGGATTCTTGCATTGAGCAGGGAGTTGGACTCGAGGTAGGCCCCTTCCAACCCTACTATTCTATGATTCTATGATCCCATCAGCCCTAGCCAGCATAGCCAATGGTGAGGAATGATGGGAGGTACAGTCTGACAACATCTGGAGAGGAGCACACGTTCCCCACCCCTGAGCTAAATGCACCATTTGGAACTCCAACTGAAAACAGGGTTTGAGAAATTCCTGGAGGAGAAGAAGGCTATCAGTGGCTACCAGTCCTGATGGCTATATGCTACTTCCAATATCAGAAGCAGTATGCCTATGTACACCAGTTGCTGGGGAACATGGGCAGGAGGGTGCAGTTGCACTCATGTCTTGCTTGTGGCCAGCTGGTTGGCCACTGTGTTAACAAAATGCTGGACTAGATGGACTCTTGGTCTGATCTAGCACAACGCATCTTATGTTCTTATATAACGGTATACCTTCATAAAAAGGGCAAGTTCTTACCTGAGATGTATCTGTCATGTGCTAATGAAATTAAGGGCACATGTGCTTTTCCCATATAAACCCCGTCTTCTGTTTCGTTATCATCAAACACATACAGGCTCAAGGATTCAGATTTCAGGTACCGGTCAAGGTCCACATTCATTGGCACCGGGAAGCACATGTGATCCTCAAACTGTGGATGGTTGCTGTTAGGAATGATGGCAGTATCGTGGTCCGCGAAATCAAAGAACTTGTAGACAACATAAGGATTTGGCTGGAGGTCGCTCTTTCGGCATGGAAGATTGTTGCAACATTTTATGGTAATGTGGAGCTCATTTAAGTTTCCATCTGCAGAAGTGCTGACTTGGGCAGGACTGAGCACTGGCTGTTTTAACAGGAGTGGGAAAAATGCTAATTAATGTCTGTTTGGTAAGCTCACGTTTTTTAACTGCCAAGAAAGACGCATCCCAGAAAGCTGAAATGCACCCAAGTATCAAACTGACATAACTCCTCCTAAGTATCATGCAAGTGCCACTCTGACATTCTGTACCAGGACTGGGGAGATGCAGGGTCAAATGCCTACTCAGCCATGAACCTCATTGGGTGATCCTGGACCGGTCACTCTGTCTTAAAGTAACTTGCTTCACAGGGTTGTTGTGAAGATAAGAGGGAGAGCTACGTAACAGCCCTGAGCTCTTTGGAAGAAGGACAGGATAGAAATGTAATAAAACAGATAACTAATGAACTCTAGTTGATGTATTCCAAGATTTAGAGAGTGTGAGACACTGTTTCTTATCTGGCATCTTCATTTCCTAATAGACAAGGCAATGTGTGACTATGTCCTGGCCTCTTGTTTGCATGTTTCCCAACCAGTCAACTTTTTAAGCTGGGGAGGAAAGGCAGAGTTTTCCTGGCTAAGCTGCTGGGAGTAATGTCATGCAAGCAAGCTTAGCCAGGGGGAACCTAGCCCTGCAAATGCAAGAAGGTGGCCATCCCCGTCTTAAACTCTGAAGATCCACAAACAGAATTTTGTCTTTGTTTCCTGCTGGTTCAGAAGTCCTCTTCCTTTTCTTCTTCTTGTTATTTGTCCTCTAGAGATCACAGGTGGGGAACTGTTTTTGCCCTGGGGTCTGGATTGCCTGCCAGGACACCTCTGGGGGCCAGATGACATCAGCAAGTAGCCTCTCCCTCCCAAAGCTCTACCCCTTCCCCAAAGCCAAGCCCCCTGCTATCATTAGTTTCCCAGGTCAGCACTCCAGAAAGCCAGCCAGCGCTGAGCTAGGAAACTGTAATGGGTGTCTCCTAGTTCTGCTCTTATCTCCTATCAGAGATTACTGATCAGAGATGAGAACCTTCCCCCAGCTCAACACTATAGAAAGGGCTGCCTTTCTGTATCGCCGAGCTGGGGGAAAGCCTGGCTCTTATCTCCAAACAGTGATTAGAGATAAGAGCTGGGAGTTCCAGCACGTGTTACAGAAAGGCAGCACTTTCTGTAGCATTGAGCTGGGGAAACAGATGGGGCTTAGGAAAAAAGCTGGTGGGCTGGATGGGGAGCTCCTGTAGAGCAGAGATTCTGCATCCCTTCTCCAGAGGAACTGGTGTTCCACCATGAACACCATTATATTCTGTGTCTCTTCTAGACTCCTTCCCCATAGGCTCATTCCCATAACTAAAGGTTGCTAAATAGGATGTAGCTATGTTATTATATCTTGCTATAATCAACAGAGTCATGGATTTTGGACCCTGGTAACAAACGTTTGACTGTAGGAGCACCTGGGCTGGCTTCCCTGTGTAAGCCACCATAGTGCATAGGACATGTGTGAACAAATCTATAAGCTCAAGTATAAACAAAGGATTTAAGGGAAAACCAGGCGTTCCATAGGAACGAGTCCTCATGAAACAAAACCAGCATGCAACAAAGTGCTATGCAATCTGTGCTACATGAAATTAAACAGAATGAAGGCAATGACAATAAAGTTAACTAAATAAAATGAGAACCCTTATGCTTGCCTGATCTTTCAGATTTGTTGTTATGTATCCGAGGGCTTTTGCCCGTTCTTTATATAGTCTGATAGCTTGGTCCATGGGAACTCTTAACCTGACCCAGTATTCCACGGTGCCATAGTTTTGGATTTCTCTTCCAACTCCTAAAAGTCAGATGCTTTTATCATACATGTATCATACAAAATTGGAGAGTCAAATGTTTCAGCCTTCAAGCAGGTAAATATGATCTATAATCACAGCAAAGCCAAAACCCAGATTCTGGGTCTCTCACTTCTGGATCTAGTTTTGTCAACAAATGAGAACCACCACCACCCTTCATCTTGTGCATCGAACAATCCAGAGATCTTCAGAAAAACTTACACAGTATTAGGTAATAAAACACCCCATTAAAGCACTGAAAATCTGATCCTCTGCAGTAAAATCTGGCAGTCATCCTCTTCTTTGAAAAAGTCAGATGAACTGTTAAGTAACCTTTGCTGAAGGGGATCTGACCGTGTACTATTTTATTGAACAAGATGTTTAATAAAAATGGAAGAGGTGGGTGGGTCACCACAGCTCTGAACATACTGTCTCAAAAAGATAATGAGTCTGGCACAACAATAATAGAAACTGATCTTTTACATTTGGATGGTACAGTTAACGGACACTTTTAATGTGCTTTATGATCTTGATTTCATATGGAGCAGCCTTCCCCCAAATAGCACCCCCCGGATATTTTGGACCACAACTCCCAGCACTGTAGTCCAATACATCTGGAGGGCATCAGTTTGGGGAAGGCTGCTTTAGAGCCTGGTCTTGTTATACTCTGCTGTTCCATATGAAAAGACAACACTTGGATCACTCCTTGTCCCCTTGCTCCAGCTCTACAAGCCAGCCTTGCCTCCTGCTTAGCCATTGTTTAGGACTGGTAGTATTATGTCTGTATAGCAGGGATGGGTAACTTTGGGAGGTCCAGGGGCCATTGGGAGGTCCAACTTTGGGAAGTCCAGGTTGCACCTCTCCCCTACAGTGCCCATCATCATCACCACCACCACCACCACCATCCTCACTACCATCATCATCATCAAAATGGCATCTGGAGCAGCTACGGAGCACTAACAGGGTAAAAATTAGCATGTTTTCAAGCTAATTTTGACCTCTTTGGTGCTCTGCTCTGTAGTTGCTATGGAGCACTAAAAAGGTCAAAAAGGCTTCAAAATGGCTACCCTGGATGCCATTTTGTTTTTATTTTTTTAATGGTTTTTACATTTTTAAAGACCAACAAGGGTGTCACATTCCCTACCCCTGCTGTATAGGCTCTCAGTATAGTAACAGAAACATTGTTTTATGCCTGAAAGAGAGGTTAGTGGATGCTAATTAAGGGTCTTCTGTGTTGTGCACCCAGACTAGGGAACTCCCTAAGTGGGAGACTGGGCTGGCCCCCTCCTTGATGTTCAGATACGAAGTGAAAGCTGTTTTGTTCTGGCGTGCCTATAGGAATGACCACCTTGTAATTTTTTTTACTCCCCTTGCCTTTTATTTTAAACAAACAAACAGATGAATAGTCTGGCATGTAAACTGCTTAGAGATTTTGTTATATTAAGTTTGATACACGTATTATTAATGCATCAAATTAAATTATTACTTGTAAAGAACTACAGTCGAGACTACAAGCTCAAATCTGTAAGGTTCTTTTTAAATAAGTACACTAGTAGCAGTAGGAGTTGGTTCAGGATTGTACACTGAAGCCTAATTCTTATTTACTGGTAATGGGATTGTTTTTAATTAGGTCATATTTTTAATGCTTCTGTAAGTGCAGCTTTCTTTAGAAAGAAAATATCTATCATAAGCCATCAATAGCCAATAACTAGGTAAACCATAATGGGAATTTGATATTTCCCTGGGATTTATTGAAACTAAACTTGGCCTGCATATGGAATGTTCTGACATAAATATTGATGTATCCATAATTCACAAGCAGAAACATCCTTTTGATGGTGGTGGTGGGGGATATCACAATAGTGTTTTATTGTGTGCTGATCTCAAATCTGCCAATGGCAACTGTCAAATCTGCCTTGAAAACTGCAAGGAATTTATTCAGCTATCTAATTCAGGCTGCTGATAACATATAAGCTTTTTCTATAGTTAGATCAAAATGTGTGGTGCCTCTTCTCATGTACACAAGGTAATAAGTATGCATTTGTCATTGCGTGATGAGTGAAATGACACCAATTTATGGGCTGTTTTCACTTAAATCTATGTAACATACATATAAGTAAGTGACTATGGTAACTGAGTCCTCCCTTTCTAGTGTGAAGGAACACTCGTTCACCAAAAAGACTAGATGGATTTAGACAGTCATCTTTCCTACCATGCACGGCTTGCTAAAGGGGCAATATTTCTTGTTAAGGATTCATACTTATAATAGCGAACAAACACACACCTGCAGCTCAATATTGCAAAATACATAACTGAGACTCACCAACCAAAATGGCTGAACTATAGATCCTGCCATTCTTCTCCAATATTTCATGGAATCTCAGCCGGCAGGTACCTGCTGTCTCAAAGTCCATCCCATAGGCATGATGGACCTCAAGCATGGCACCATTTTTCTGGATGTACTGTAAAAAGAAGTCGTCAACCCGTACGAGATACTGAGAAGTAAAATTGTAGGCTGGGCTAAGGCCCCGGATGACTGGAGTTGTCTGTAGTTCAAAATCATAGAATGCGTAGGTACAGAACGTTGCAGGCTCCTGATCGCCGAAAGACTTTGCAGCTTCTGCAGAAAACATCACTCGGCTGATGTGAATTTCAAACAAGTTCTCTCCTCGTTCTAAATGGGCGGTTTCATCAAACTTATCAACCGGATCATCTGGCATGATTTCTGGTCTGAATTTATACTGTTTGGTACCATAAGCAATATCCTTCAGCTGGGCTGTAAAGCAAATAATAGGAAGTTGTTGTGGTGGCTGCTTAATCTCCTCCTTGCTGCCTCCCATGAATCTGATGATTCTAGATGTAATATTCATAGTTAATACAGAGTATATCATAGGCCATATAAGAACTAGAATCACTGGTAATATACAAAGCAGTTAATGTGTCCCCCACTCCAAAAACCTGAAGGAACAAATGAGGATTAAAATCATCATCATCATCATCAAAGATGTTTTTCCATCTTTCTATTCTATCGGCCAGGTCCCAATCTAACTGCAAATATTTTCTGCCATTAAAGTCAGAGTTCTGACAATGTACCTTCCAATTTTCGGATACGTGCTGCTCTAACATCAAGAAGGTGGACATATTGTTCCAGTTTTAACTCATAATCTTGCTGCAGAGCTTCCATCTTCTGTGTCACAGATTCAACTTCCACCTGATGATGTAAAGAAGAAGGTAAAATGAATACCCTTATTTGCGTAGAATCTGTGTGCTAGGTACTTGCATAATGGAATGGGAGGAGACTGAGACGCTGTTCAGATGATATTTTCTCTTGCAATTATTTGGGAGTGGGGTGGGGAAAGAGACTGGCAAGGTTGTGTACCACCTCTCCCATTATACTAACAGCAGGGAGAAGTGAATTAGGAAACTGCATTCAAAATTTCATGGACTCCTCAAGAATTGAGTCCTCTTAGGGTGCAACCCTATTGGGTTGCTGCATGCTAGATGGAAGCCTCCATTCTTGTAGGAGTCTGAGATTCCTATGCCCTACCAGGCTACTGCCAGCAGAGCGGGATGAGTGACAGAGGCAATTTTCGCCTTTCTGTCCTCCTTTAATTTTTTTCCACTGGATGGGCCTTGGAACCTGTCTAGTGGATTTGTGCTGGGGCTGGAGAGGCCACAGGATAGTGTGTATCCTGGCCTCTCCTCTCCCCTCCCCACCCACTGGAATGCTCCCTTTCCCCTCTCCCCAAAGTCACATTTCCATGGCAGCTGCGAGGGGGTGGAGGGAGGCATTGGAATGTATAGCCCCCCTCCTGAGGTCATAGCAGTGTCTCTGGCCTTGGGATGGGGACTCCAAAAAATCCTATGGTCCCTGGGATGCTCTCCCATGACCATAGGATTGCGCCCTAAATCAATTGATGCAAAATGTGGCAGCTAAAAGACCCTGATGCTGGGAAAGATTGAAGGCAAAAGGAGAAGGGGACGGCAGAGGATGAGATGGCTAGATAGCATCACCAATGCAATGAATATGAACTTGAGCACGCTCCGGGAGAGAGCGGAGGACAGCAAGGCCTGGCATACTATGGTCCATGGGGTCATGAAGAGTCGGACACGACTTAACTGAGCAACAACAATGCTGCTAACGGTATCGGGACCATATTGCGCCTGTCCTGAAAGACCTGTGCTGGCTGCCAATTCCTTTCCAGGAGCTATTCAGGCTTTTAGTTTAAAACCCTAAACAGTTTAAGACCTGGCTATCTAAAAGACTGTCTTTCTCGCTATGGATCTGCCCAGGTGTTAAGATCTGCAGGAGACACCCTTTTGGGGGTGCCATTATAGAGGCCCATTTGTCAGGCACACATGAAACTGCTTTCTCCTGTCTTGCCCCCAAGCTATGGGATGCGCTCCCTCAAGATCATGATTGACCCCCACTCTCTTGGCCTGTAGAAAGGGTACAAAGACACATCTCTTCAATTTAGCATTTGAAAACGTGTAGTTTTTAATGTCTGGTGCTTTTTCAAAAAGCTGTTTTTAATGTTCTTGCTTTTATTGTGTTAAAGTGTTATTGTTTTAAATTGTTGCACACTGCCTTGATGGCTTTTTAGCAGATCAGGTGGTATATAAATGTTAATAATAAACAAACAAATAAAGCTCATTTAATAAGCCGTCTTCATTACCCAGGGTCAGGGAAAGTTTGAACTCAGAATTTCCTGGTTTCGTTGTGCACTCCTCTCCATGATGATGTGGAATGAGGGAGAGCCATCTGAGGAAATGTAAGAGGCCTGATCTCATTCTGGGTGCTG
Source organism: Heloderma suspectum (assembly GCF_057233095.1). Classification (NCBI taxonomy): domain Eukaryota; kingdom Metazoa; phylum Chordata; class Lepidosauria; order Squamata; family Helodermatidae; genus Heloderma; species Heloderma suspectum. The sequence goes on along the minus strand of NC_139465.1, from coordinate 12,716,731 downwards.
TCCTCAGCAAAAATATAATCTGAACAGGTGGGGAGATGTTCTCCTAGGTGGAGAAATGTTTATCTCAGACCATCTTGTGCAGTGCAGCCTCAATGTTGTACCATTTATTCTCTCCTCTTTCCTTTCCTTTTTATCATCAATTTAATTAATTTGGGGTCTTGAGGCGTGTTCTTGAGGTGTGTTCATGCCCAACCTCCCTGCAAATCACCTGGCAACCTTGCACAGGTTATGTGGCTCTCTGTAGACTGGTTTGACAAATATTTCTTGGCAACGTGTGCTGGAGTGAGGTGAACGGGGGGTTACAGTATAGAACTTACTTCAACAGCAAAGACTGACAGATTTTAACTAATTAAGATTTGGTTAGTTACCACACAAAATCTTGGATTCATTAATCTTAATCATCAGATTCTACAAAAAATAAAAAAAATAAAAAGAGAAGAGAGAGAGAAAGGCAAAATGATAGAGATATTAGCAGTCAAGTGCACAGTGAGAGAATTAAATACCTGGTAGTCTTTGTTAATTTTATGCTGTACAATTAGCATATTGCGTGTCTTTTCAAGTTCCTGAACAGTTTCTACGTGGGTTGCTTGGAGCTCACGCATGGAACGTTCCAAGTCCTTATGGATGTCGTCTTCTACTTTCTCCAAAAACGTGAGGTCTCCACTTGCTTCCTGTCTACGAACCTGAGCCGTAAAAATTGACAGCTTCATAATTAGATTTCCCCCCCCACCAAAAGTTTAATTTTAATTGAAACAGATGAACCTCTCTCTTTCTGCCATTAAAATAAATGTACGCTTGGAGACCAATCTTGTAAATGTCTCAGTGCTCCATGGGAGGGAGTGAAAACAACTCAGAACACTTCATAACCTGGTTAGCAGCCAGATCTTATGTATTTTTATTTAATTATCAGTAATACTTATATACCACTTAATATAATAACATCTCTAAGTGGTTCACACATAAATATTAAAAATCACATTTAAATACAGTATTAAAAACAATTGCATCTTTATTAAGAAACAAGTTTCAAATGCATTCAATGGGACATGTTTCAGCTAAATTGGATGTACTGTTTGTGGCTAAGAGGTTGAGCCTGCAATCCTATGCATGCCTACTCAGAAGAAAGTCCCACTGTAATGGAACTTACTCACAGGTAAGTGGTTATAGTATTGCAGTCTGAACTACTAAGCAGGAAGTTCAAATATTACCTCTGCCATAAACACATTGGGTAACTTACAGTGCAATTTTAGGAATGTTTACTTGGAATTAGATGCACTATGTTCAATGGGGTTACTCCCTAGAAGTGTGCTTAGGATTCCAACCTTAGAGAACTCACTCTTCTCTCAGCCTCATCTGCAACATGGGTATGATAACACTGATCTAACTTAGAGGGTTGATGTAAGGGTTACAAGGTAATGTATACAAGATAATATATGCAAACCGCTATATAAATGCTAAATATTACTTATTCACATCTTCTCCTTCCTTTTCTTCTTCACATATTATGTGGAACATGTGAAATAACCCTTAAGTCCCAGTGACCATTCAGAACAGCATTAATAGGTGGTTCTTAACCAATTACTCCGCCACTAAAGATGTTAAAATTAGATTAGCAAAGCTAGGAAAAGGTTGTGCTATTACCCATCACCATTGCTGTGAATGGTCACTGAACGTCTGCTGCATCCTTTTAGAATCCTGTATACAACAAATTGTTATTAACTGAACTGTTCGCATTCATGGCCTTTTGGCCCCAATGTTGAAAATCATGGCTGATTTTTCTTTTTCTCTGTGCACATGTGTGTATATATGTGTCTATAAAATATTGTGTGTATACAAACACACACGCTATATACATACATGCACACAGAGAGAGAGAGAGAGAGAGAGAGAGACCAACTGAGGATAACATTTCATGCATCTGACAAAGGGAGCTCTAGTCCATGACAGATTATGCCATACTAAATCAGTTAGCCTCTAAAGTTCCACAAACTGATTTGCTGGTTTTGAGGTGAAGAGTCAATTATACTTCCTTAAATAAATACATCAGTTGTATGCCGAAGCAACATGAATCCACGCTGATGAACGTGCAGGCATACCAAGTGATCACTGCACGAACTGCTCAAGAGCAAATCTACTTGAAGGAACTGTGACATCACCATCAAAGTCAAGCTCTCTTACCTCTGTTTCACCTTCCCCCAACCAACACTGGAGGAATAGGGAGTGGGATGACTTGGACCTCACGCATGGAAAGGACCACTGGGAATGTTGACCAAACATGACATTGGCACAGGGTGCGGTGAGAAGGGCCCCTCAAATGAACATTCAGTCTTAAAAAGGGGCTTCCTCTAACAAACATTTTAATATACATTTGGTTATGTTAAAGGAAGGCATAGCATTATCTGTAATTATTCAAGAAAATTCGAAACGCTACAGGGAGAAAACGACAACTAAACAACATTTAAGGCCAGAAACCAAATCTTTTCCATTCATTCCTTTTTCTTTCACATCATTGCAATTCTGCTGTAAGCAGTGGAATTACAAACTAGGTGAAACGGGAAAAATGCATTTCCTTCTATAGTGCTTTTATAAATAAGCAACTAGCAAGCATTCAGGTACAAGGAGAACAAAAAATGCTTATGTTTCCAGAGTGTAACATTTTAGTTTGGCATCTACTTTTATATCCTGCAAAATTATTTCATACCCTTCAGATTGTGTAAACAAAAATTTGTTTTGATCAGACCTGTAGTGGGACAATGTGATAATGGAAAAGGCAACTGTTATCGCTCAATCAAAAGAGGGGTAGGAGAGAGGCTTTAAAGCAAATCCATGTAGGTTGCAGGTTAATTCACTTTTGATTTCACAGTGAAATATGCACATAACCTTAAAAAGTTCTACCGTACCATTTTTTCTCTCTCCCCATCTCCTGCTTTTCCGAAACCGAACAGCGACGTATCTGATACATGCAAGCAAGTAGCATTAGCACAAGAAAAGGCCTTCCCAGAAAGCTGGGTGCGCTGTGAGAATAATGTTGTGTGCGGACTGGAGGGTTTGTAAAAGCAGTATGGCACAGTTTCTGTGAGTTACCTTTATAAGCATCAGAGCTTCACTGAGTTCAGCCACATCAACATCACTCTCCTGAAACACAGACAATCAACAGGAAGGCATCGTTCAACGGGAATGAATAATGGAGTGAGACAGTGAGAACACACAGTGCATTCACACTAAAACATGACATTTTGCCGGATATCATGAATAAGTAAACGCTGTCATATCCCTGTGTTCTTTTGCTGTGGCTTTTAAGAATCTGTATAAGATATAGAAAGCTTCCCTTCCCCTCCACTCCCACATTTTGGGTCATTTTCTAAAGAAGAAGAAAAAGTTTACCTTGGTGAAAAACTTCATGCGGTCCTTCAATTCATCCAGCTGTTGCTTCTGCTCCAGATAGCACAACTGTAGCTCTTTGTTCTCCTGGGTCAGCTTTTCATTTTGGTCTCCAAAAGGGAAAAAAGTACGTATTCTATTTAAACACAGTGGGGCCATAAATACCACCACTGTGGTCTTCATATCTACCTTTCTTGCAGCAAATTTACAGGAAATATATTTATCAAATGTATTTTAAAACCAAAACAAACTTTCAGTTCTTTCCCATGTACTGACTGGGATCCAGAGAGCCTGGGGTAGATGGGTGGTTCGGAGCTCTACTCTGCACGGAGCTTCCATCTGGGGCTTTTGAGCTCCCATCCAAACATCAACATTGTAGCTCCCTTCAAGGCCCTCAAAGCCAGAGGATTCCTCAGAATGGCTTCCAACTGAAGCAATGGGACTTGAAATCCAAGATGCCCATCTATGAGTGTGTTTAGGCATGGCCAGGCAACTTTAGATAGCACTTTTAAAGTGCCAGACTGGGGATAGGAACCATTTGCTCATAAGCCAGTTTCCCCCCTAGTCCATGCAATAAAGCAGGGATGCTGAACCTCAGGCACAGGGGCTGATCTGGCCCTCCAGGATTCCCCAGAAGGCCATGCCCCATTGCCCTGGCCTCAGCCCCTTTCCCCCAAGCACTGATGGTTCGGTCATTTCCCAGCTTTTATGCAGCTTTCCCCCCATTCTAAAAGGTTGAAATGTCTTTCTTAAGGTTTGGTTACTAGCAGAAAGAGATTTAAGCTAAAATAGGCTGGTATTTTCAGCCCCATCCCTTTCGCTCCACCCACCCCTGGAACGCAGCCCTAGAGAACTTCTCTGAAATGGAATTCAGTCCTCGAGCTGAAAGAGGTCCAACATTCCAGCAGTAAAGTATATTTGATTTCCCTACAGCCCCCCATAATTCAGGCTCCAGAAGGGGAAGGGGACTAAAGAAAGACTGAAATGGATTTGCTGTGAACTGCAATGCTCATGCATCTATTTTGTCCTCACAGCCACCTGTGACTCTGGAAACATGGGCTTGAATTCAATGGAGCTTTCTCCATGGTAAGTGGGCAAGGCCGGCCCAAGACAGAGCAGCAAATGGCACCCACCAAACTACCGAAATCATGGCGCATGGTGCCCAAAGCCAGCCAAGTCATTTTGGTACATGAGGCACAAAATCCCATAGGCACCTCTCCTCATTTTTGGCAGTAGAAATACAATAATCACAAAGTAAATAACTAACGATTTGCTGACCTTTTGTGATACCCCAAATCTACTACTTCCTGCGGTGACTGCATCACTCTGGTTAATGGTTGGGCTGACCTTGAACATGGGTATAGGATTGCATGCTAAGTTTGGGAGGTTGGGGGACAGTGGGTGATCACACACACACAGATGCTTTACTGATCTGCTACATGGTGTATCTTTCTGATAAGAGAGGTTTGTCCACTGGAAATCTACCCCATTTTCTTGCGGTTACATACCTATACTCTGGATTATCCACCGAGTAGTTTGTGTGTGTGTGTGTGTGTGTGTGTGTATGTGTGTGTGTGTGTGGGTGGGGGGTTGTAAGATCCATTGTTTTTTCCCCTCATATTAACTGTACTTCTTAACATGAATCGTTAATAAAAATCAATAAAATATGCTTTTAAAAACAGTGTGGCGCAGCGTGGTAGGCGGCAGTATTGCAACTGAAACTCTCCCCACGACCCGAGTTTGATCCCAGCGGAAGCTGGGTCCCAGGTAGCCGGCTCAGGTCAACTCAGCCTCCCATCCTTGCGAGGTCGGTAAAATGAGTACCCAGGTTGCTGGGGGAAAGGTAGTCACGACTGGGGAAGGCAATGGCAAACCACCCCGCTACAGCCTGCCATGAAAACACCAGCGCAAGCGGTATCCCTCTAGGAGTCAGCAATGACTCGGTGCTTGCACAGGAGGAACCTTTCCTTTTTAAAAACAGTAGTGCCTCTCTATTTATTATGAGTGTATACATTCCTTTTCTAGAATAGAGACATTTACAGGTTTATAGGAACATTGTCAAGTCATTGTGCAAGCATTAGCTTAGGCCATTTGCATTAGAGCTGGCAAGAGGTAACTGACTAAGTGCGTCTTACGAAGGAAATAAATGGATGCCCACTTAGGCTGCAATCCTATACACACATACCTATGACTAAGTTTAAACACTTAGTTTTGAGTAGAGCTGCATAAGGTTGTGCTGTTAATCTTTTAGGGTGCAATCCTATTGGGATGCCCATCAGCCTCCAAACTCGGAGGCTGACGGGCATCCTGTGCACAGTGGGAGGAGCGCAGAAGTAATCCTCGCCTCTCTCCTCCCCCACCCACCCACGCAAACCTTTGAGTTCACTCCTTTGTCAGGACTGAAAAACAAAGGAACTCTCCACAAAACAAATGGGGTGGGGTGAAGAATTTCTTTTTTTTGCTAGGCATTAGAACCTGTATCTTGTAGTAACAATTTTAAGATAAAAAGATATGTTTTACTATCCCTGTTCCACTGTACCAAACACAGCTACTTGTGCTTTTTGTCTAACTTAAACAAGATTCTGCACTGTGTACGGAGAATCTTTTCCTGCTCATACAAAATAATGGGGGCTTAAGAAAACAAAGATTGAGATAATCTACTGGTAAAACAAACAGCTGTCAAAACCTGTTTGCGCAATATCATCATCTGTAATCAATATGCACAGGGTGCTGACCTACGCATTCATGTTAAAAAGAAGAGGAATTGGAATAAAGAGGCCCTTAAGCCTGCAATTAATTTAAACATTAAGCTGCATTTAAATGTTCTAACCAAAAGGTTCACAAAACCTGAAACTAATCTGCACATTGAACGGGGAGCAGAGGAAAGCAAGCATGGAACCAGAGCGTTTCTGCGTTATCTAAATGAACACAAGGAGTTTTGAAATGGTAGTTCACTAATGGTAAATTGAAGGAAGGGGGGTTGGAAGAGACAGGAGAAACAATCACAATTTGTAAATCAGCTTCTGTGGAAAGAAGCTGGTGAACTCCAGGATCCACTTTTTTTATCAACTCCCTTCCTATCACCTTGTCCATGGTGGACACAGAAATACAACCATGCCAGGGTGAAGGCTAGCCCCTTCCCCCTGACATCCAAGGAAAGGAGGGTGTTTTTTTTTAATTTAGTACAGAGAAACATTAAATCTTGTGAGACCCCACTTGCAGTCTGAAATGGTACAGCCCAGCTACAGCAAGGGTGTGCAATCTTTTCAGCCCAGAGGGCTGCATGTGATGCTGGCTCAGGGTCTGCGGGCCACACACATGTACACACATACACACTCCAACAATTGCTCTTTCCTTGTTGTTAGCAGCAGTGGGAAAGAGTGATCTGTATGAGGATCTCTGGGAGAGGGAGTGGGGAGTACCGGGGTGGGGGGGAATTTGGCAGCACTGGGTGTGTGTGTGTCCAGGGCACTGTTAGTGGGCCACATGCGGGTTGTAGACCTCTGAGATACAGGTTTACCACCACATCTGCTGCTTGGGAGAACAAGGCCACCCAAGACACACAGCCCTGTGTGCATAATTGTCTCTGTATCTCATCAAGACACACCAATGCTGTTCTCAGCCCTATGCTGTCCCCTCTGCTAGTCTGCTCTACAGGGGCAGGGGACCGTGAGGTCAATGGAGGAGGTAAAATGGACATACCCACTGAGAAAGATTGTCTACGTGGGATGCTCTGCGGTACACCACCTCTCTGTTTTTGAGAACACTCTCTTGTGGTCCCGTTGTGTCACTGAAGGCCCAAGTATAGGAAGCTGAGGGAGGGACCCTCAGTAGTCAGGCACCTGGGAGAAGGTCTCAGGTTCAATCCCTACAAATCCAGTTAAAAATAATCAGGTAGCAGGTGATGGGGAAAGGCTCTGTCCAACGTCCTGGAGAGCTACTGACAGTCAGAATACACCAGGGTTGGGGAACCTCTTTCAGCCTGAGGGCCGAATTCAATTTCAGAGAAGCTCTTGGGGACCACATTCTAATGGTAGGCGGGTCCCGGGGGAAAGGGGGTGGAGCCAAAGGACAAAGGGGTGGGGACAAAATACAAAAAAAATATCAACATATTATAGCTTCAAGCTCTTACTACCAGTAATTCAGCCTTAGGAGAGGCATTTCAACTTTTTAGAATGGGAAAAAAAGAAACTGCACAAAAGCCAGGAAACCACTAAACAATTGATGGTTGGGGAAGGAGCGTGGCCATCTCAGAAATGCCAGAGGGCCAGGTTGGGATTTCATGTGAGCCAGATTCGGCCTGCAGGCCTGAGGTTCCTTTCCGCTGGAGTAGACAATGCTGGGCTAGATGGACTAACAGCCTAACCTAATACAAGACAGATTCCTATATCCCTGTATACACACCTTTCCTCAGTTAAAAAGCGGAAACCCGTTCGCAAACCTCAGACGGGGCAGTTATCACTAACTTCCTTTGCAGCACTGTACCTTGTTCCGCTTTGATTCTGTCTAGGATGTCGTTTTTGTCTGCTAAATCCGACTTTAGAGCAGCCTCCAGCTGAGCTATCTGCCGCTTCAGCTGCTGTTCCTTTAACTTCCATTGCTGGTCACGGGTCATGCCGAAGGCACTGAGGAATTAAGAGGAGGGTGGGGAGTCCCCCCCCCCCGCCAAAAAAAATATTAAAGAACAACACATGGCATGTGAGGAACTCTCAGAAATCAGCTTCACCAGAAAATAGTAAAGACGGAGAAGGGGAGGAGGGGAAAGCGATGTTAGTGGCGGAGATCATTGTCATCATGTCTTAGGAATTAAGTAAACACATGCTGGTCTGCTGCTGTTGAAACCGAGGCGCCTTTCTCAGGCTGCGGTTGTGGGACATGAAAGGGTTTGTGGGATGAGCAAAGGGACTGGCCTCAATTTAGAGTTGCAGAGCCAGAAATGTTGGCAGCGTGCAAATGCTTGTGGGGGCTAGGAAAGGAATTCAGGGGTCTGTTCCAGAGGAATCCAGCACTCGAAACCTCAGCAACAGACTACTGACACAACCGTCCTTTCCATGCAGAGATCTCTCCACACAGAGGCCTGTGATTATCCACCTGATCCATTTTGAAGAACCAGGGTGGGTGGGAGGGAGGGAAAGGGAGAAAGCCCAGAGGCGGTTGCCTGACCAAAGAAATGCTGGCAGCAAAGTCGTGGTGCTTCTTGTATCATAAAACAGTTCCTCTGAAATGTATTAAAACCTCTTTACACTTTATAGGCTTATACCAAACGTGTGCATCATTAACAGGACCAGGAAACCAGGAGCAGAACATTTGAAGAAAGCTTGAAGATGGTTCAAGAAAACAGGAGTCTACATCGAATGATTCACAGCTCAAAAACCAGCATGAACAACGTGTGCTACTATTTAACATCCTTGCAGGACAATACTGGGGTTTCACAAAGATGAAGCTAAAGAACAAAACAACAGCTGAAGGAACCACTGAAAGTTCAAAGTCAGAGGGTGTTCAGGGTTAGCGGCACCTTGAGATTTGCCAGTGGTTTCGGAATTGCACGCTGGTCCTAGAGCAGCACTAGGGGTTGGGTTTGATTCAGCCTGGTGAAGAAATCCAGAGGGGTTACTATAGCCTACAAGACTAGTAAGGGATACCTCCCAAATTAAGAACATAGCATGCTGCCTGATCCTGAGTCAGACCCTTGGTCCATCTATCCCAGTATTGTCAACACAGACCGGCAGCGGCTCTCCAGGGTTTCAGGCAGGATTCTTTCCTAGCCCTACCTGGAAATACCAGGAATGGAACCTGGAACCTTCTGCATGCAAAGCAGGGGCTCTGCCGCTGAGCTGCGGCTCGTTCTCCTCATACAAGTATCTCCCTGGATTTTGAAAAGGGAACCAACGCACTAGGAACTCTTCTTTGGTCAGCTTATTTCGGGGTTTTTAAATAGATTACTGAGCATGCACAGTTTGCTAAAGCTGTTAGGCCCTTTGGTTCATTTGGGCCTTTCCTCTCCCTGTCATTCCCTATGTGTGTGTCACATTAATAAAACACCATAAAAAGGAGATGCGATTGTATGTATGGGTGCATCAAGTCTCCTTTTGCTCTCTATTTTCACCAGTGCATATGTGCCCTGGTGTGCATCCAGAAAACACTGCAAAAAGCAACACTGATGTGCTGTACATAACTGTATCAAGGTGCTTTGCATGTCGTGTTTTACGAAGGTACAGGCGCGCACATGAGCACAGCAGTAAAATGCCTCACAGAAACGAATTTTGATGTATTCAAATATACGATTACATCAAACATTACTTCCCCCCTCTGCAGTGTTTTATCAGTGCAATGTGTGTGGGGGGGGGGGAATTCAAATGCACTGAAAGCTGTGACAAACTGTTCATGTTTCAATTCTGAAATTAATTTCAGAAATTCTTGTAGTTAAACTAGAATCCCAGAGAAGTGGAGTGCGGGGTAGAGAAAACCCCCAGAACAATAAAGAAAAAGGAATTTGGGGTGGGGGGTGGGATATGTTCATGCCGACAAAAACTTTCAATAGGCTGCCTACCTAAATGTATCTGTGTTAGTCATTTGTGGCCCAAACTGGGGACAATGACGACGACACCAAGGCAACACACCCCACTTTTGTGACACTTCACTGCCTGGTCATCTAGAGGTGATTTTTTACTCACCACAGGTCATCAGGTGCGTGGCAAAGTGCCTGGTTTGATGACACTTATTAGTTACCTGCCTGCTCTGCTGCAATGACATATAAATCTTCCTAAACAGCTTAACCTGCTATCTGGTCTTTGGAGCACTGACCCTGCTTTGCAGTTTGGTGGTGTACCTCAAAAATAACACTGATACTCAACGAAAGGTGCCCTGCTTGGCCATGGACCAGATGATTTTGGGCAACTTGTTATTGGGCAACTTGTTCTCTCTCTCAGTCTCTGTTTCTCCCATCTGTAAGATGGGAGTAACAGTGATCACGTCAACATAGCTTTTGTAAGAAGAGATACAGAAACACATTCCATCTTGCAACTTAGGGTGGGCTGAAAACCTGAACTAATAAGGAGGAACCAGTTGCAACTATTCCAGAGCACTGTTGCAATGTAAGGTCACAACTATAGTTTTCACTTGTCAGAAAAGCTTGTGTACATTCACTCATATGGCCATTTGTACATTTCCCCAAAGTAACCTTGGAATCTGGCCCTGGTTAAATTCAGAGCAATTTAGGATTCACTTTCTCCAAATCCACATAATGCTAACTTTCAAGATGCACAAAATCATTCTGAAATTTATTCTGCAGCTATCGTCTCTTTTACATTTAGGACTTTATTCCACTGGAATCCATGTGGAATCTCTTTGGAGCTCACTTTATCCTGCTGCATTTTGAAACCATCTGGGTATGTATAAATGGCTGAGCGTGCAGCATACCATGTCCTTTACATGGACGGTATGCAGGACCAGATCAGCATTATGGGATTAGAGGAACACAATGCCTGAAATTCGTCTGTTCAAGGGGGATTGGTTTCTTGGATTCCCCCTCCCTGCTCCAAAGTTATATAACTAACACCACATTTGTTGTCCATCAGATTTTGCAGTTGAATCAGACGTACTGTGGACTTCTGCAGCTTTTTTGGTTTTGTTTTAAAGAGCAAAGCTCAGTTCATAAAACTACTTTTTCTTCTCAGTGTCCTGGCTCATACATTCAGTTGGGGGCAGAAAAGAAATGGCATGCTGGAAGAGCAGCACAATCCCTTCTCCTCCATGGCACTGAAAAACTTGTGCGTGAACACACAGGAACTTGGGAGGCCTGGGACACGTTAGGTAGTTCCTTGAAGGATTTGATCTCTGTGACTTCTCATACTTAATGTCCTGATCTGCAGCTCTCGGATGAACGTGCAGACCAGAAGTCAGTTACTCAACAGATCAGCCTTTCCCAACCTAGTGCCCTTCAGATGTGTTGGACTTCCACCAGCCCGAGCCAGCATACCCGATGGTCAGGAATCCTAGGAGTTGCAGTTCAAAATACCTGGAGGGCATCAGGCTGCAATAGATTTTGTGCACCTCCTAATGTTGCACTGCAGATCTCAGCAGTTTAAACATATCCAAAACCTGCATTTAAATACATATAATTTGCATGTAAATAGATAGATTGAGATGATAAATGCAGATCAATGCAGAAACAGAAAATAATGGAAATGTGAGTAAAAACATGCAAAAATGACAAGGAGGGACTGTAGTTCAGAGGTAGCGCAGATGCTCTGGCAGGTAGAAAGTCCCAGGTGAATCCTTTGCATCTCCAGGAAGAGCTAGGAAAGAATCCTGCGTGAAACCCTGGTGAGATGCTGCCAGTCAGTGTAGACAATATTGAGCTAGATGGATCAATGGCCTGACCTGTTATACGGCAGCTTCCTATGGACCAGAGATAGAAACATTTGTCCATCTCATTGATGTGATCCCTCCTCCCCTCCAAACAGCAAGGAGGACCATATGAATAAGGCCCCAACATTATGAGGAGCACACATGGCACGCTCACTTCACTGTAGGTGTTACCTGCCTAGTGGTACTCCTCCACTATGGTACTTCAGGACTGCCCCTTGATGAAACTAGAAATGTGGGCCAGTAATCTCGCAAGAACACTCTATCCTGATAGACAATACTGAGCTAAATCGACCGGTATTGGATCAATACAGAGCTAAATAAACCACTATGGTATAAGGCAGCACCCTGTGTTCCTGTGATATCATGCATTGACCTCCGATCCAAATGGAAGTTTGAATGAATAAGCCGCAGTGGTCACAACTGCGGTCTTGTCTCTAAAGGTTATGCAAAACAGGGTTGCAAAATTTAAATAGTAGATAAATCAAAAAGAACTTGGTGGGGCCCAATTTTCACTGGAGAGGGCAATTTTTCATCAAAGGCACAAATTTATTTCTTTGAGGTTATTTTGGTTCATAAGAGGAGATGGAAAAAAAAATCAAAGATAGGTGGCGGGGGGGGGGGGGGGGCTAACAACCAGAAGCAGCATTTGCTTATTAGATTGTTTCATCTCCTTGCTTTCTCTCCAATAAGCAGTTATACAGAGGTTCTCGTAATATGCAGATTTACTTGAATTTAATCAGTTAGTTAAAGGGCAGAAGGAGTGCCTACTCCCATATCAACTTGTCCATGTTCTAAGGAGGTCCTTCTCCAAGTACCTGTTCTATCCAAGGGGCTATGGACATTCACAGGAGAGAGGGCCATTTTGACAGTGGTGCCACTGTTATGGAATGCCCTGCCCAAGGAGGTTTGCCTGGTGCCTGTGCCAATACTGCTATCACTTTGGTGCCAGGCAAACACATTTTTGTTTACCCATTATAGGCTCTTCTTTTCTTTTGTTAGAAATTCCTGTGGATTAACTTCAGCCATGATCCATAGAACTGCCAAACTAGCTAGGCATTTTAACACATTTCAACTTTCAAACTGAGCAAGGAGTTATTCGAGGGTTTTAAAGATTTTTATCTGCTGCTTTTATTCCTTTTCGGGGGGCGGGGTGTTATTGTATTGGTTTTCATGCCGTACATTGCCATGAAATCTCATATGACAAAGGGCAGTATATAAATGTTTTATATAAATAAAATAAAGATTAAGCCATTTATAAGCTCTTGCATTGGTTGGTGCCCTAGACATAAGGAATCACATTGTCACCTCCGTGTCTTGTAAAAGGGTGCAATCTGGACTATGCTCCCGTACCACATATACTGGAAACATATGCTGATGTTTCTGAAGTGGAGTTTAGAACCCCGAGCCCGGGGGCTGAATGTGCCCCTCCAGGGTCCCCTAGAATGCCATGTCCCCTTTCCCCAGCCCCACCCACTTTCTCCCAACCATGATCATCTGGTGGTTTCCCAGCTTTTGTGCAGGTTTTTTTTTTGCCCTTTCTAAAAGGTTGAAATGCCTCTCCTAAGGTTAAGTTACTGGCAGGAAGAGCTTTAAGCTAAAATAGGCTGCTATTTTTCACCCCACCCCCATTGCCTTCAGCCCTGCCCACCACTGGAATGCGGCCCCCGAGAGCTTCTCCGAAATGGATTCCAGCCCTCGGACTGGAAGAGGTTCTGTACCCCTGTTGTAAAGCAACCTGGCAGGCAGTTACACTGGACATGACATGAGGCCATAGGAATAAATATATATTCCTCTCTCCCACATCCCCACAACAAAAAACCTTTGCATTTGAAATATATTAACACCATCTTCAATGGAACAGGAAGAAGTTATCTTCTCCTTTGATCAAGAGCACAACTCACATCTCCTACAAATGGAGGATTCTTCTCCCAGTCAGTCCTGCTCCATGGTCAGGTGTTTCCTCATTAAGCCTCTGCAAATTGACTGTAATTGCTTCAATTTTCTCTTCGGCACCAGAAAATGAATTCAATGCCCTATCTCGTTTCATGTTCACTAGGTTTAGCCTCCTAATTTTTTATTTATGTGATATTAAGCATTGCTGACAGAATTTACACAGGCTATTACCTTGGAGTGTCTTTACATAAATATCAAGTGTGTAGCCACAGTGCCAGCCTCAGGCGTCTTGGCACCTGAAAAGTCAAAACGACACCCTGCGCTGCTCTGGACCGGGGTCCTTTTTTAAAAAAGGAAACAGAGACATTGAGGTCTAAGGTGGAGGCAAGGAAAAGTGCCCTGTGCTCTGCTGTAATTTGCTGTCTGAAATGGACTGCTTCACGCATAAAGGGACAGTTGCATTTAAAACCAGTAACTCTGGAAAACAGTGCCAAAATTGCTGCAGAATGCAAGGCCCAATTCCCTTCTGTTCCAAGGCTGCAAAACAATGACTAACATCATAGGGCTCTCTTTTCCTTTGCTAGAAACTCCTGTGGATTAGCTTTGGCCACGATCCAAAGAATCGCCAAATTAGTTTGGTCAGCCCTGGGGTGGGAGTGGGGAGGTCTTTAGACTCCCCCCCCCCCCACACCAACTGGGACCAACTGCTTTTGCAATTGAGAGAGCTTACAAAGCAGCCTGTGATACAACGAGGAGTCCGCAGTTGAAAGTGGAGTGGGGAAGTGGTTCCACTCCAGTGGTTCAGCGCAACCACATTCCAGTGGTTCAGCGCAAGCTCCTTGAGTGAGTGGCTTTGGTACTGAGTACCAAGAGCTGCTTTAATCACTTTGAGGCGCTATAATAGTAGCATATAAGTCTAAAAATAAATGGATATTTTAGGTTAGCCCAAGGACTTGCACACACCCAGCAGGATTTCTTCTTCTTAGAATAACAGACCTCCTCGGTATATTGCAAATGGCATTTGCAACTCCAATCAGTTTTCAAAAGCCTTTTATCATGCAGTGTTGGGCAGGGCTGCTGTTCTTGAAACCCAAGTCTAAAGTATAATTAGTTATGCAGAACTCATTGAGCCCACTGATACATTGGACCTTTACCATTATTGTAATCTTCCAAGCATTTTTAACAATGCTTTTCAAACCAGAAGATCAGTAATGGCAAAGAAGTGTGCATTTAAGACGGTTTTCTATCATTACTGAGCTGCCCTCCACCCAGTGTTTCTCCTTCTGTCTTTTTCTCCAAACTCTATTCTCCCTATTCTTGGAGATGACTCTACACACACACGCGCGCGCGCACGCACACACACACACACACACACACACACAGAATTGATGGCATTGCTGCTTGTAAGACCCACCACAGGAAAGGGGATAACCCACTTGTAAAAGCTGAAGACCAATGAACTATGGCACACTCAATTCATATGGGGCCAAAATGATTCCCCAAAGAACTGCCCAGTGTCCTGCTTGAAGTGTGTGCCTACTCTAGAACAGTTCCCACAATCCTATGTAACATGCATGGGTTAATTGGCAGAAAAGCCAATGTGGAAGCAGTACCCTGAAGATAGAAATTCTAAAATCTACTGTCCTAGGGCAGGGGTGGGCAACTTGTGGCCCTCCTGACAACTCCCACCATCACTCACCACTGGCTATGCCAGCTAGGGTAGGTGGGCACTGTAGGCCAAAAGATCTGGAGGGCTACAAGTTGCCTGCTCCCATTACAGGGCATTAGTAACTGCTTCCACAATTCCCAACCCACATGTCATCTAGTCCCACTCTGCATGCCCTTACCCCATAACGCTGTTAAAACAATTGCTATCATTTATAATTTACCTGTTATATAATTTATCATAGTTTTCTTTTAAAAGGTCCCTTTCTTTTTCCAAATCATTAATTCTATCTTGCAGCTGGAATGAAGAAGAATGTTAGAAGTGATGCAACTGAAAACAAAAAAGTAACCATTACCAACATGCATATGTTTTTTTGGCTAGTGTTTGGGGTGTATGGGGTGTTTTCATTTTCTTCCAGTGAGTGACTGATTAGCTCTCACATCACATTAACTGCTCTGATTTCACAGAAGAGCAAGGCAGACTGGGATGGCACACCAGTCGAGAAGATTAACAAAAAATGTTTTTTTTTTTACTAAGAAATGTATGCCCATGTTTGAACAACTTTCTCCTTTTGTGTGTATAAACATGTTAACAGGATGGGATGAGTCATGTTGTTCCCCCAAACCTTAACATTTCTTCGGCTCTATGGGTGGGAGTCAGATGAGTATTTTCCACCCATTATATATACAATTACTTTAGCTATAGGACTAAGTTAGCAGTAGACTTCAGCAAACGACTTTGACAAATATAGTGCCTACAAAGGGCCAACTGCCTATGAGGAGCTCCAGGATATCAACCACATAGACTTTTGTATCAACCAGATAGTCTTTTGGGTGTTTGACCCATTCAGATGGCTCAAATTCATATGGATCTTACTGTATAGTAACAACAATCAAAACAGAGGTAGGAATAATATACATAGTATGGAAAATATGTACTGTGAATGAGCTGTAAGAACATCAGAGGATAAGTATTGTAAATCTGCCAGCTATGCATTTGCCAGATTTCTGCTAATAAGCCAAATAAGACCCTCTTACTCCATGGTCCCTGGCACAAAACAAAACCTACCCCCTGCAGCCTCAGTTTAGAGCACTGTAGAAAGACTCTGTTAACATTTGCCCAGAAGACTTCGCCTCACCTCTTCTAAGCGTCGCTTTGAAAACATTGTGGCCTGCAATTCTCTCTCAAGGTGGAGGCACTTGGCACGCTCTTCTTTAAGCTGCAAATTGAGCTCGTCTCCCTTTGCCATTAGTGCATCATGACTTGCTTTAAGATTCTTTTGGTTCTATGGTGCACGATGGGGGAGAGAAAGCAGTCAAAGTTGGTGCTGGGTGAATAATGTTTGGTTGTAGTCACTATCCTTGGATATAGGATATGTATTCAGAGTCAAATGTTTTTTTCTCAACGTTTGAGGTGCAATCTCAATCCAGTCAACAGGAGATGCTCTTGCCATGGGTTTGACACAATGTCATTAGATATGGCAAGTAAGAGGGTGGATGGTGTCCTTCCTTCCCTCTCTTTTGAACGCTAACCCCTCCTAGTTCAGCTGTGATGAGATGAACCAAGACAGACATCTGTTTAGCAATTAAAGCATTTTACTGTGGTTGCTGTGGTTTGGACATGCTGACCAAAACACTACAGTAGCTAGCAAAAATGAACCTGACCACAAATATGTCCATGCAGCTCTTGTCATTTCACTGCTAACCCACTAGCTGATGTTTCATTTATGCTCTTAATTCCTTTCAACAGAGTTGCATTGTTAAGATTTAATTAAAAGAAAGTTAGTGTCTTTTTAAAAATCTGATTCCACTCTGCTGTAGGACATCTGAAAAGTTTTAGCTGTGTAACCTCGTTTCAAAAATCTGCATGTCTGGTTATTTTGCTTTAGACATTACTGTGCACATCACAATTTGCAGGGCTTTGATAACACCGGAGTTCTTAGAACATCAGTTGCTACAAGTCCCAGATAGAGTAATGGGGCTATTGTGCTGTGGTGTTTCAGGTCCGTTGGCTATTTCATATTGCCATAGTGATAATCAGCAGACAAATATACAAGCCTGCAACTGATGGGGCTTTGGAGAGAAGAGAGGCTTCAAATCTTCCAAGCAGCTATGCCATGACAGTATTACTGGTATAGAGTTTGTAAGCTATAGAAAAATGTCCTGATAAAACACGAATTAACCAGTGCATGGTATCGGGGCCATATTACACATGTCCTGAAACACCTGCACTGGTGGCCAGTTGCTTTCCAGGTGCCATTCAAGGTGCTGGTCTTACACCCTAAGGGAGCAATCCTATGGAGGCTAGACAGCAGCTAGACGGCCATAGGATATGTTGTTTTCCGGGAACCGACCTCAGAGCCTGCGCTCTGAGGTTGGTTCCTAGAAAACCAACCTCCCCCCATGTCTGCGCTGCCTCGCAGGCAGTACAGAGAAGCCCTGTGCTCCGCGCTCAGAAGAGGAGTGTGGAGCGGCTGAAAAGAGGCAGGGCTGGGGGTGGTCTGGGGCAGGGAGAGCAGATCTGCGTGTACAACACATCCTATGTGTCGTACAGCAGCCTCCTCTCCCACTCAGCCCCCCTGTGGCTAGACAGCTGAAATCGGCTGTCTAGCAGGAATAGCACGGCAGGAGAGGCGCAGAGGGAACAATCCCCCCGTGCTTCTCCTGCCTTGCTTTGGATAGGCAGTTGCCTCCAATTTTGGAGGCAGCCGTCTATCTAGATAGGATTGCACCCTAAGTGGTTTAGGAACTAGCTATCTAAGGGACTGCCTGACTTGCTA
This sequence comes from Heloderma suspectum, assembly GCF_057233095.1. NCBI lineage: Eukaryota > Metazoa > Chordata > Lepidosauria > Squamata > Helodermatidae > Heloderma > Heloderma suspectum. The sequence continues at coordinate 12,698,642 of NC_139465.1, read as the reverse complement.
TGAATCTGCCTGAGTATTAAGATCTTCAGGAGAGCTCTTTTGAAGGCACCATTACCCACAGAGGGCCATTTGTCGGGCACGCATGAAAGGGCTTTCCCCTTTGTTGCCCCAAATGACGGGATGTGCTCCCTCAAGAATTATGACTGGCCCCCACTCTCTTGGCCTTTAGAAAGAGTGTCAAGATACATCTTTTCAATTTAGCATTTAAAAATGTGTTGTTTTTAATGTTTTAATGTTTTAACGTTTTACTGTTTTTAATATTCTTGTTTTTATTGTTGTAGGGTTTCATTATTTTTAATTGTTGTATACCACCTAAGAACAAAGCATGCTTTTTTTCCCCTTCAAAATGATTGGCCCGGATCCAAAAAGCTTCACAACTAGTTCTATGACTAGTTTCAGGTGCAGTTTACTGTATGGCATAGAGATCTGATGTTCAAAGAAAAAAAACAAACCATGGGGCCTTGAACTCACCTAAAGTAGTTCTTGAGATCCTGGCCATTGCTTCAGTCATATACAAAATTATACACATTTAGGGTGCAATTTTATGCATGTTTAATCACAAATAAGTCTTACAACTCCCAGCATTCCCCAGCCAGCCATGCTAAACATGCATAAAACTGCACCCGTAATCAATTAATTGTATGGATTACAATACAATTAATTGAGTAAGGCTGTAATCCTATGAATGCTTACTCATGAGTAAGCCTCCACTGAACTCAGCTGGACTAAACTTCCATATAAATGTGCATAAGATTGTACATTTTTAGTTCTAAAATTTTTAGTTCTAAAAATTCTGCGACAGTTCTAAAAAGTTATGAGATAGGTAGATAGTATATTCGTATTGTGTTTTAACCTTTTTAAAAACAACAACAACCTGTAATATCTAACTAAAAGTATTAGCTACTATGGGTGCTCTACTTTGGAGCTGAAATGTGGAACAGAAATGTTTTAATAAATACATAAAATAAATATTTATAGTTGGATGTTTTATACAATCAGTGTTTGCATTTCAGGCTGCAATCTATATACCAGGGGTGAGGAACATGATGCTGAATTCCAACTCCCATCATTCCCAGACAACATGGCCGATAATCAAGGATCACGGGAGTTCAGTCCAAAAACATCTGGAGGCACATAGGTTCCCCATCCCTGCTGTACACACACTTACCTGGGAGTGAATGCCATTAAATTCAATGGAGATTGTTCCTGAGATGTATAGGACTGCATTGCTAGTATACATACTCATCTGTTCCTAAGTGTAATACATACATTCTAAATTAAATTTTATTTACAGTGCGTTCCTAAAACTTGTCTACTCAGAAGTAAGTCCTCTGCGTTCAAGGGGACATACTCCCAGGTAACTATATATAGGACTGCAGCCTTGATGTGTAGATCAGTATTGTACTTTTGCCCATGAAACAAGGAAGTCTCTCTCTAAACATGTTTACTCTGAAATAAGTCCACTGGAGCTTAATGGAATTTACTTCCTAGTAAGTATGCATAGAATTCTATGTCTTTCCATACCTCCTGAAGCTGCAGAATTTTTTCTTCCATTGCTGCAAACTCATTGCTTTTCTCTACCAACTGTTTGTGGAGCTTAATCATTTCAACGTTGTCCCGAATGCTTAACCTTCAAAATATATATTTAAAAAGAGAGAGTCTTGATGAGATCTATACTACAATCTATAGTTGTTAGTTTTGCCCTGGAAAATTTAAGACCTTTGAAAATTGATTCTTCATGGCTCTTTAATTCTCAGATAGAGTCGGGGAGAGGTGTGTAATTGCCAACTTAATTTCTTTCCTTAAAATTCAGTATAATATAGATTCTTAAATACGTCCACATTTTACTAGAAGATATTTGAACAATACTCATTATTTGGATGCATTGGTTTATTCAGAAGTAGCTGGCCTAATGCCTTCTAGGTGTTTTGGACTACAGCCCCCATCAGCCCCAGCCAGGATTATCAATGGACAGGGATTATAGGAGTTGTAGACCAAAACATCTGAAGGGCACCAGATTGCCTACCTCTGTTTTATGCTATCAAACATAAGCCGATACTGTGGTGAATGGAACAAGCTTATGCTTACAATAAACAGATAATTTGTTTTTAATATCTAGCCACTTTCTTCTAAACTTCTGATGTCAGGGAATTACTATTTACTGTAGTTTCCTTCTGGAACTTAAAAAAAACTTTCTGAAAGTATTTCCAAGGCAAGTGACTTAGCATTTTACACAGATAATGCCCTGAGCTTGGCATTCAAACAAGCTGCAGATGTATCTTAACGATGACCATCTTGACCGAAATTCTATATGGCTGAGATTCTGTTATAAATTTCCCCTGCCAAGATTCAATTGAAAAGTCACTATTTAATCTTGTTAAAAGTCATCACACAGCTAAATACAGATATGCTTTCAAAAATGTATCCCTTGAATGGTGCTGGGGGACCTCATTATTATTGTTTTTGCATGTATTCTGAACAAAAAAATGTTTTAAAGGAAACCCTGAATTGATTTTAACTGCTAATACCAAATAAAGCGTGATAAACATCAGAATAGAATCTCACATCTTGAAATACATGGTTTCTCCTCCATACTTATCTGTTATAGACATATTGGAAAAATTGTCCCATTGCCATGCTAGAACCAGAAATTAGACTACAAAGCTTGCACATCTGTAAACCAGCTGAGGACTTGAAATACTGTTTTAATCTCTCCCCCCCCCCCCCACCAATCTCAGAGTCCATTGTGTTTTGGCTTTACCCGGTCAACTCTCCTTACAGAGAAGACTAAAAACTTCACAAACCAGGAATCCTGCCCAAGAAACTGCTCTATTGCAGCCTTAAAACAGTTGTAGCAAGCAGAGAGACAGCAACATTGTCTGATGCTAACACTAAAAACTTTAATGCAAATCCATATTTTTATTAATCTTGTTCCTTACATCAAACAAATCGCAAGGATGTCTTCGAAGAAGCTTTACAGGAGTTCCTCCTTATTTTTAAATAAAAGGAGTGGAAAAGAATGACATTCATGGTGTGCAGATGTAAGCACAATGACTCCTGGTAATCAACATTAACCAGTATATTCAACAGTCGTTGGCCAGGTTCAGACGTAGCAGGAAATCATGGTTTCCCGCTACAACAGGATGGGGAACATGTGGTCCTCCAGATGTTATTGGATTGAAACTCCCATCATTCCTCACCATTGGCTGTGCTGGCTAGGACTGATGGGATTTGCAGCGCAACAACATTTGGAGGGTCAAATGTTCCCTACCACTGCGCTAAAAGAACAAGTTGCATACTTTGCCCTCCCCTCTCCTCCTCTTTTGTGTGGCAGAGGAAAGAGATAAAAAGTGTCTACTTCTGATTTTAAACTAATCAGAGTTCCTCATAACATCCAAAGTCAGGGATCTGTCATTTGATTAAACTTTGGTTAATGAGAACAATGCAGGATCAAGCTATGTCTTCATATCCTTGCTTGTTGCACTTCGTTGTTATTCAGTCGTTAAGTCATGTCTGACTCTTCGTGACCCCATGGACCATAGCACGCCAGGCCTTCCTGTCCTCCGCTCTCTCCCGGAGCGTGCTCAAGTTCATATTCATTGCATCGGTGATGCTATCTAGCCATCTCATCCTCTGCCGTCCCCTTCTCCTTTTGCCTTCAATCTTTCCCAGCATCAGGGTCTTTTCCAGTGACTTTCCTCTTCGCATTAGGTGGCCAAAATATTTGAGCTTCAGTTTCAGTATCTGTCCCTCCAATGAGCAGTCAGGGTTGATGAGCAGTCAGGGTTGATTTCCTTTAGGATGGACTGATTTGATCTCCTTGCAGCCCAGGGGACTTGTAAGAGTCTTCTCCAGCATCACAGTTCGAAAGCAACAAATTCTTCGGTGCTCAGCCTTCCTTATAGTCCAGCTCTCACAGTCATACATTACTAATGGGAAAACCATAGCTTTGATTATACGGACCTTTGTCGGCAAGGTGATGACTCTGCTTCTTACTATGCTGTCTAGGTTTGCCATAGCTTTCCTCCCAAGGAGCAAGCGTCTTTCAGTTTCATGGCTACAGTCACCGTCTGCTTGGAGCCCAAGAAAATAAAATCTGTCACTGCTTCCATTTCTTCCCCTTCTATATGCCAGGAAGTGATGGGGCCAGATGCCATGATCTTAGTTTTTTTAATGTTGAGTTTCAAACCAGCTTTTGCACTCTCCTCTTTCACCCTCAACAAGAGGCTCTTTAGGTCCTCTTTGCTTTGTTGCACTAGCCATAGTCTAAACAAACCACAGTTCCCTGAGTTCCCCTGTTGTGGGGAACTATGGTTAAAGTGATATCCTTCTCTGGCATACAAAAGGTGGGGGGAAAGGGGGGAGCATACAAGCCAAGGCTTCTTGTGGCTTTTTCTTGGAGCAGGAAACCACAGTTACCTCTTACATTTCACTGTCTGATATATACTGATTTTGTAAGTGTTTCATGTGTGCCACAAGGAAAGTAAAATATTTTGATTCTGACTTTTAATTCTGACAACTATAGCAACACAGAACATCCTGCATGTTCTAGCTACAGAAAACAAATTCCCTTCTGGGGGAAACGACAACATGTGGCCAAGAAAGCATAATATTCCCACCTTGCTTCTCCATGGCTATGGATTAAATCACCCTGATCTGAAAGATCTGCAAATTAAGTGACCTTGGAGATTAGCAGCTTGCAAAAATGTAGCCAGGCAGAGTTAAAATGTTTTAGCTTGAGCACTAGTCCCCAGCAAATAACAGAACCATGAAATTATCATGAAGGAAAAACAAGTAGCCCAAGAAAGCTGTGTTATGCATTTAGAAAAAATATATATTGCCAAATGCTCCAGATGAGCAAATCACAAGACAGGTTCATCCAGCATTAATCATCTGCTGCTCTGAAAAATCCAAGATGACCAGAACCATCTGCATGCTAGCCATATTGCCCAGGGATTACTTCTTCTGCATAGCATGATACTGGCAAGAGTTCATGATGGGCTGATCCAGGGCAGACTTTTGCAATGTGTGAGAAAGGTCACTTGTGGCAGGTTTCTACAGGTTCTGCAGCAGCAAATAAACGCCTCAGATCAGGCACCAGGCTTGCATTTCTAGCGTTATTGGGTCCTGTGGAATTGTGCTGCTGCTGCCAACTTACTGTGGATGTTATGCCAGAGCAGCAACTTGTACAAGCAAATGCCTTGACAATGACAAAGTGTCAATGTCCCCCTCCACAGCATTCGCATCTTGGACCTGACAAAGTAAGATTCCTGTTATTGTGCCCTTTTGTGCATATGTATGTCAGAGTGATTGGGCAGTATCTAATGTGGCCACTGCGCTAGAGGGAACAACCTCTAGCACAACTGGAAACTAGCCAAAACTACTGCTTCTAGAATGGGACAAGTCAGCAGAAGTGGTAGTTTTGGCTAGTTTCCTGGGTTGCGCTAGCAAATGCTAGCTTCTGGCTGTGCTCGTTTCCACTAGCGCAACATGTTTAGAGCTGGTGAATTGGCAACACTGGATACTGCCCATTATGAAACTGCATTCATTTGCTTGGAATAACTTAGGTTTGGCACTGTTAGTTCTGCCATCAGGACAGTGCCCTCAATGTATGCATTGACTAGCAACAGGTAAAGCAAGGCCCCCGATGTTCCCCATGCAAATGCTACATGAAGAGTTAGGGGATGGACACACACACACATGCATATACACACGAGCACAATTAATGTTTTACTGTCATATGATCTGGTGCCATCATAACATATGTGCTGGGAACATCTCCAGTCTGTTTTATCATACCGTTGGCCTGTTGCTTGCTGCTCTTTGAGTTGCAGGAGCGCTTCTTCAAAGTCCTCCTCTTTCTTCCTTATTTCATTTCTGAGCATTTCTACTGTATGTGCTAACTCCTCATTGTGTGCCCGTAGCGATTCGATCTCATTCTCTCTGCAAGTCAACAAAGCAACGAAGTACTTTGATTTTCCTGTTCAAAAGCATAAGGGCGATCTATAATAATAATGGAGGATGCGTATCTGTTTGTCGGTGCCATTGCTCCAAGAGGGTGAAGCCTAGACACCTGAAACTTAGCATACATACTAAGGGGAGCCTAGGAATATGCATCTCAGGGTTATTTGGTGTTTTTTTTTAATGCATTAATTAATTTTAATGTGTCTGAGGCCTGCAGTACCATCTTCAGTCACTAGGTGGTGGACTTTCCTAATCAGCACGTAGCTTTGCAGTTGATACAGTCTTAGTTGTCCAAGGAACAGAGTTATACAGCTATCCACCTCATCCCCTCCCCGTGGGGCAGTAGAGTAGCCCCCTTGCAATCAATGGGACATGTCAGTCATAACTAATTTAAGTCCTATTGATTTCAACAAGTCTACCCTAAGTTATAACTAAGTGTGGTTCCATCCCAAAGGCAATTGTATAATGGGAGTTCAAACTGTACCTTTTCACTCTTTGAAATTAACTGCAATTATTTTCTAGGCCTACTGGTCAAGTAAAATAGACAGCCATTAGTCATGGCACTGACTGATTTATACTTTTGGGCAAACTTCTAAATTGTTATTTGAATCAGTACCCTAGCTCAGCTATTTTCAAACTTTCTTCCTGCATGGAACCCTTCTACATCAACTTGTTTGCGGAGAACCTCTGCATGTTGCAGAGGATTCGAATGTAAGTTCTAGAGTGTCTAGTCAGTTTATGTGAAGTGCTAATTGCAGGTCTGTTGGGTCTCACAAACTGAGAGTACACCCTACACCATCCCAGACACATCAGTGCACTACAGGCAAAGATGAATCAGTAGTACTGGACAAGAAGACTTCTAAAATAAACTTGACTGCCCTAACTAAACTTCTCATTGACAAATCTCTGATAAGCATCCAAAGAACCCCAGAATTCACTGCAACACAATTTGAAGTACTGCCTGCATCCATTTAAACCCACCCAGATAAGGAGATTGGCTTCAGAGGCCCTACTCTCTGGCCCAGTGTTAGGGAAGATCAAGTTAGCAGGTACCAGGGACAGGCCTTTTCTGTGGTGGCCTCTGCCTTTCGAACACCCTTTCGCCAAGTCCCTTGTCTTGCTGTTTAGATAGATCCCCCAGGCTTTTAAAAAAGATTGCATAAGGCCTTCTCCAGGTGATTTTTATGCTGGTTTAATAGGTTTTATAACAAATGTATTTTAAACACTCATTGTGATGTATTGTGGTTTTAACGAATTTCTTTGTAAGCCATCTTATCCTTAACAGTGAGATATAAACATCCTAAATAAATAAAACTGAAACCTGCTACACTAGCTTCTGTTCATGATGCTTTTCAAGTTAACACTGATTTTAGCTCAGTAATACTGCCCATGGAAGGTCTCCATGGGAATTTGCTAATAAGGATATTAAGATTTAAGAGATATTTGTATTATTGTATTGAAGCATTTGTATGCTTCTGAATATGCATGGTTAAATTAACCATATGGCATACTGTGATCCACTCATTTTTCATAAACGTTATAGACTCATTATTAAGAGTTCCATCAGACATGGTTATTTTGGACTAGTCTCGTGCTGAGTTGTTGTACAAGGAATTTGTGCGTTGACTGTAGAACTGTATATCTGAAATAAATTGCATCATACCAGAAAGGACATTGCTTGTACTGTGCATACGGCTACCAGAGCAATCCTGTATATGTTGACTCAGACATAAGCCCCACTGAGTTCAATGAGGCTTACTCCCTAAATGAATTATCTTATGGAATTGCTTTTGTACAGGCAACTGATTAGCCAATATTCTATGTTTATTAATAGCACTCTCTTGGACTGTTGATTTGATGTTATCTGCTTGCTGCTGTTTTTCTAGATTTATATTTATTCTGAATGTTCGTAGATCTGTTTTATTGCCCTTATTGTAAATGTTTTATCTGTAAAATGCTGCCTCAGACAATAATTTTTGCAAGACTAGCTTATAAATATCGCAAATAAATTTGGGGATAACAATACTAGCAAACCTTAGACCCACTTGAAATGTGTTATATAAATGCTATTATTAATCATTACGGCTATTGTATAATATACATTCAAATATGTGGTTGCCATATTAGGTGATTCAGAGATGGATGAAAGGAAAGCACCATATTCACTGGAGTCACATCCAGCTTGCGTGCAGTTGTGGATGAGGTGAGGAAAAGGAAGAGGGGCAGTAAGGTAAAGGCAATGTATACTCAATAAAAGAAGGTTCCCTAGTTAGGAACATAGGAAGCTGCCTTATCCTGAGTCAGACTATTGGTCCATGTAGCCCAGTACTGTTGACACTGACTGGCAGTAGCGGCTCTCCATGGTTTCAGGTAGATGCTTTTCCTGCCTTACCTGTGGAGATGCTGGGGATCAAACCTGGAACCTTCAGCATGCAAAGCATGTGTGCCGACCATTGAGCTATGGCCCCTCCATGCTCAACCTAGCAAGCAAAGTGGATCCAGAAGCTTTTAGAGGAGGCCCTTCAAGTACTTGAAAGGTTGTCACAGAGGGGAAGGCCAAGATTTCTTCTAGATCATCCCAGAGTGCAGGACATGGAATAATGGGCTCAAGTTACCGGAAGCCAGATTCCAGCTGAACATCAGGAAAAATGTCCTGACCGTTAAGAGCAATACGACAATGGAACCAATTACCTAGGGAGGTGGTGGGCTCTCCCACACTGGAGGCATTCAAGATGAAGCTGGACAGCCACCTGTCAGGGTTGGTCTGACTTGGATTCCTGCACTGAGCAGGGGGATGAACTCGATGGTCTTGTAGGCCCCTTCCAACCCCACTATTCTATGGTTCTATAAGTTAGAGAATATCACATGACTCTCTCTGGCCTATTAGTGTACAGAGGCTTCCTCAGTGGGTGAGGCTGATTGCCCTGCAGTTCCCTCCTTCAGTCAGAGCACAGGAAGAATCCCCCGAAATCCTTCAGGTCAGGAATTCAAGCCCTGTCATGGGTTCAAATTCTGACAACTGGAGATTCAGTGGGGAGGACAGCGGGGCAGGGGGGAGAAAGCACACACACATAAAAGCACATAACATGCCCCTGAGCTCCAAAGGGGTGGAGAGTTATAAAGATCAGGGCAGCAGATGAGTCTACAATATCTCAGGCACTGGTGGCAGACTGGTAGTGAGGAGAGCAGGATATTTAGATAAAGCCCTTATCTCCTAAATCATCCTGAACGCACAGATTTGTATTCTTTTTTAAATACTTCTTCCTGAAGCAATCCCATAATTGTTCCACCGCATTTATGGGAGTAGTGCCTTGTTGTCTGTCTTTACTGAACTCCCCCCCCCCCACTATAAACCATTTTTTTGTGAGTTGACTACAGTTGGTACCTATTAACTTGACTAGGCTATATACAGCCTCACGAATTTCTGTGATCAGATGTTTGCTATCCAAGGTGACTATCACAGGTGCCCAAAGCTGAGATCAAGCTGACAGTTTACTGCTGTATAATGCTGTGAAACTTTGTGTGTGTGTTTCAATGGTGCTTTAAAAACAACAACCTTGATTTGTATGTATCATTGTAACTCCACTACCCAAAGGATGCTGCCACGATGTTCTTGTGGTCAGAAGTATTAAGATTCATGAGCTACCTTGTCCTCCTACAATTGCCAGGGATGAACCAACCTCTGGCTTCTCCAAGAGCCAGTTTGATACTAAAAGCCATCCTCATCAATTTGTGGAAAGCCAGTCTGGTTTATTTGAGAGTGCACTTTCACTCTGGGATGTGTGTGCGTGGCCTGTTCAGCTCTCTGGGCGGTGGAGAGAGGGGAGTGTGTCCAGCCCTCCGGGGGGGTAGGTGGGCTGGGGCGGGGAGAAGCCTACTAGCCCTGGGGGCAGCGGGGGTGGGGAGCATGTCCTTCATTTCTGGTCATTTGGGGGCTTGCCCCCCGGAAATGCTACAGCACTGCTGTGTGTGCACCGGGAACCAGTGGTGCTCACCGCCAGGGTTGGGCACTGTTGGATCCTACCTACAGTCTCACTGAGTGGCCAATAGCAAATTGCTCTCTTCCATGCTTCAGTTTCTCCGATGTGAAATGCAAATGCCAACAGCTATTGCAAAGACACACAGAGTAAAAGACTGAAAAGTATTTTCCACATTTTAAAGCTTCCTACATGAACCGTACCTTTCAAACATTTTTCTTTCACATGAGGCATGTCCAGAACTTCATTAGTAACTCGATTTTGTTGATGCTTCCAAACCTTACTTCTCAGGGAAACAAAAGCTGGACACTTTCCCTTCATTGGGAACAGCTAGTATGCAATTTTCTACCACCTTACCCTAGCAGCTGATCATACAGGACCAATCACAAAGGGAATGTTTTAAATATGAACTAAGGTTTCTAGTCAAAGGAGGAGTTTGTAGCAGTAACACAAAAGGCAAGTACAGTGTAAAACCCTAGGTTTCAAATCCTGGTTATGTGGGGAACCAGATTAGTGATCAATACTGACGATCAATGGCAATGCATCTCTTAAGCATGATTACAGTTGGTCAAAATTTTCTCCAGGGAGATGTGCTGGGGGAAAAAGTATGTATTCCTATGATTAGCTCCTGACCTCTTAATCTCGGCTAATTGATTTGAGGTGTTACATCTGCACCACTAGCAAGTACAAAAGCAGGTATAAAACTAAGCAGTTTTTTTTAAGCTGTGCCTCTCACACCGGTATGCGTAACATGAAAACCAGTCACTGGACACATTCCGCTGTTAACATCTTATCTAAGATAATGGAGCTTGTGCAATCCCATTTTAATTTTGTCTAGACTAGGGGTGCACAACTTTTTTGGCCCTGAGGCTGCACCAGATGGTGCCAGGGGGCCACGTACACACACACACACACACACACACACAATCCTGGGGATTTCCATCCTTATCTCTGATCTCTCACCTGAGATCTCAGATAAGGAAGAGATTACCTTGTTAGGCTGGGAAACCCCAGACAATGCCACTACTCCACATATGCAGGGAGCTTTGGCAGGCCGCACTTTTGGCACCACTAGACTATTTAACTTATATTTATTTATTTAAAAAGTAGTTTTAGGTTGCCTTTAAGGGTCAAACCCTTTCAAGGCGGCAGTTAACTGACTGACAACACTAGGCAAAGGAGAAATCAGTGATGATGGAATAATGAAGAAATATAGAAAAGTCATACAAATTTCTTATCTCTGTTCTTGCTTCTTCAAGTAAGTTTTGTCCATATCTGGGGGGCAACGCTTGCAGAGATTTCAGTGGTTGGATTTCTACATCCTGCAATCTCATTCCTAAAATGAGAGGGAGGTGGGTAGGATGATAAACAGAGAAGTATATTTATTGAAAGGTAAATGACCACAAGAAGACAAAAGCAGGCAACAGCAGAATTATAGGAATCATAAAACTGAGGATTATCACTCCCTTCTATATTTATATGGTGAGGAGCCTATGTGTGGACACCCCAGAAGCCTAAACAGGGCAGGAGAAGGACTCTGTCTATAGTAGAGACCTCTTACCCTTGCAGAAAAACCACTGCTATCTCCTCCAATCCTTAAAAAGCGGTGGGAACCACGGGATACACACATTCACCGTTCTCATAGTGGTAGGGAATCTTGGCAGTGGAGAGCAATGCCTAAGTCCTCGGAGCTGGAGGACTCTGAGACTGGGTTCACACAAAACACTAACTCACACTCAGGGCTTGTTGTTGAACCATGGGTTGGCATGTTGTCTGAACCCAGGACATTTTCTGCAGGGTGGCTCGTTAATCATGCAGTGTGGCTTATTTTTCTTGAACAAGCCACCTGAGAACCCATGGCTTGTTGTTGGGTTGTTCAGGATGGTTAACAAGCCACCCTGTGGAAAATGTCCTGGGTTCACACAACATGCTAACCCCCAGTTTATTTATTTATTAGATTTATTAGCTGTCCATCTGGCTGGGTACCCAGCCACTCTAGGCAGCTTACAATACAAGTAACATGAAATACAACAACCCCCCCCCCCCAGTTCAACAAGAACCCACACTCAACCACTGAGTGTGGGTTAGCATGTTGTGTGAACAGCCCCACTGCAAGGATTACTGGCCTTCCATGGGTGGGGGAACTGGCTTCCTCTGAGCCTAGTTTCCCCTTCCCCAATCCCTTGGGAAGCAAGGTTGGCTTGCTGATGACCGTGCTCATGAAAGATGTACAGATAATGATTCATCACTCTAGACTCCATAATGCAGGGGTGTTGAAACTGTTTCAGCCCAAGGGCCAAATTCAATTTTGGAGAGGTTCGGGGGTGGGGTGGGGGGAAATTCCAGTGGTGGGGAGGGCCAAAGGCAAAAGGAAGTGGAGTCAAAATATCAGTACACTGAAGCTTAAAGCTATTACTGCCAGCAACTAAACCTTAGGAGAGGAATTTCAATTTTTTAGAAGGCGGAGGGACATGAAAAAGCTGGGAAACCACCAAACGATTGGTGGACGGTGGAAAGGGGGTGGGACCAGGGTACATGGCCACCTGGGGAACCCTGGAGGGCTGGACTGTAACCCCAGGCAGGTCAGATCTGGCCTGTGGGCCTGAATTCAACAGCCCTGCCATAAGAGAAGGTCCCCAGCTCCGTGGGAGAGGACATGGTGTGCAGACAGGGAGCCCCTGGTTCAAAGCTGACAACTAAATGCCCATTAAGAATATATTAAGTCATTTGTTGCTGTCAGACCATCTAGCCCAGTACAGCCTTATTCTGACTGGCAGCCTTATTCCCCAAGGTCTCAGGGAGAGGTCTCCTTGAACCCTGCTACCCAAGCTTCTTTATGGGGAAGGTCTATAGCTCAGTGACAGAGCATGTCTCTAGTTCATATGGAACTGCCTTGTACCAAGGCAGACCATTAGTCCATCTAGCCATGTACACTGTGCACTGACTGACACTGGCTCTCCAAGGGTCATGCAAAGGTCTTTTCCAGCCCCACTACTTGATATTCTTTTTAGCTGGAGATGCTAGGGATTGAACCGGGGACCTTCTGATAAATTGGTTAAATCTAGCCTAGTATTTTCTATTCTGAGCAGCAAGGGTCTCTTCAAGGCAGGGGCAGGGAATCTGAGGCCTTCTAGATGTTGCTAGACTCCAAATTCCATCAGTCCCAGCTAGCGTGGATCAGTGGTCAAGGATGAAGGGTCAAACAATGGGGCCTCAGGCACAGGTCTTTTCCAGCCTGGCTATTCTTTCTACATGCTGGGTTTTGGAGGTGGGATGTTCCTCATTCAAAATATGATTACCGTTACATGTGAACCAGCCCGCTGTCTAAAATCAAAGGAAGCATCCCTTCTGTTTCAGAACTGTTGTTTTTACCCATATGCAAACTGATGCAAATTTAGAATTGATTTAGGGTGCAATCCTATGTGTGTTTAGACAGAAAAAAGTCCTAGAACTCCCAGCATGCTCCAGGCAGTTATTCTGGCCGAGGAGTGCTGGGAGTTGTAGGACTTTTTTTTTCTGTCTAAACATGCATAGGATTGCACCCTAAATCAACTAAAACTCATATGATTAATCAGCTAAAACTTCTTTAATAAGGTGATAGCCCTACCTCTCTGCCATCTCCTACCTGCTTCAACTGGAGGAACTCTTAAGGGACTGCCAGTCTCATAACCTGCGTGGTTATCGAGATCCGAAGAAGAGGCTCTCTCGAGGTCACAATTACCCACAGAGGCCCACTTGTTAGGCATGTGTGAAAGGGCTTTCTCCTGTGAAACACACTGACTGTGATTGGCCCCCCACTGTCTTGGCTTTCAGAAAGGGTGTGAAGATGCACCTTTTAGCTCAGCCTTTTAAATTCTGTAGTTATTTTAACATTTTGGCTTTTTATTGTGTTAAAGGTTTTTATTTATTTGTTATTTATTTGCAATATTTGAATACTGCTCCATATCAAAAACAGATTTCGGAATGGTGACAGTTTTCTGGTTTTAAGTTGCTGAACACTGCCTTGATAGGATTTTTTTCTGGAAATAAGGAGGTATATAAATGTTAATAAAATAAATAATAAGAAACTGGCTGTCCTCCTTAATGCTAATATCTGTGACAAATGGCCCATTCATCTAAGGGCCTGACCAGCACTGTAAAACTGTTTCTAGGGCACCCAATGGATACACAGAAAGTTTTAACTGTTTGCAAAGGCAAGGTTTAAATTGGTCATCCTACTCTGAGGCTCAGTGGTAGAGCACTGTCATGTTTCCTTCGTGCTCTCCTTTGCAATCAACGCACTCCAGGAAACAAGGCTTCGAGTTACACTACTTTATTAGTTAATGACTAGCTTCTTGACAAATGCAGATTTTAGGAACCTCTCAGATTGCAATGAAACAGTTAATCCACACATCTACGAATATAAATAGAGGAGACGAAGTGGAAATTAGAGAAGTTGCCAGCAGTCTGGACAAGAATTTCTCTGCCAGATTTTCACTGCAGGGATGCCCCTCCCTTAGGGTGGCTCCCTCCTACACTGGCTTCCATGAGGGGCCAACCTGGCGGAGCGTCTGAGCCCTGCCCCTATCTTTTCCCATTTCGCTGTGTGATGGACCCCTCAAGTCACACCCCTCACTCTCCTCCTCCTCCGAAACCTGGGTTCTCATGGTGGAGGAAAGGGGGAGCCATTCAGACTGTGCCACCTGTGTGTCAAGGTCTTGGGAAGAAAGTCTCGCCATATCTGGGCTCTCTAGGGAGGTTGCCTCCCTCTGTTTTGGTTGTTCCCATTCTGATGCCGAATATGAGCTGCCAGACAGCTCCACACGCTCAGATGCATTCCTGACAAGCACCTGCTTTGCATTCAATAGGCCCCAGGTTCAGTCCCTGGCATCTCCAGGTAGGGCAGGAAAAAATCCTACCTGAAACCCTGGAGAGCTGCTGCCAGTCAGTGCCAACATCACCAGGCTAGATGGATCCAGGGTCTGACTCAGCTCCTGAAGTTCCTATTTACCTTTCTTTGTGCGCTCTTGGGCTCCAATGCCCTCAGTGGTTTTTTTGAGACCCGTATTAATGCGCGCCTGGACATAACTGTAGGGCATGTGCCTGTGCCCTTGAAGCTGCAGCTGCTGCTTGGTTGAAAGAAGTCGGTTGCGGATGGCTTCATTTTGTTTCTCCAGGTCCCGAACTTTTTCCTGCAGCTGCTCGATCACTTCCTCCATCTCTACATCCTGGCCCAGCCGCTTGGGGCCGCCACTGAGCTGTTCGGCTTTTTTCTTGTCGTTAACAAGCCGTATTAACTTGGTGGCCATCCTACAGGGAGTTGAGGGGTGAACAACATACATAAGATGGAAGGCCGGCGGGCGGGGGGAGATCAGCATAAAAAGCGTTCTGTTGAAAGGAACATAATCACTGTGAAGACTTCAGTACAAAACCTGAATAATAAATTTCAGGTTTTGATATAACTATTACTGCCTGTGAAGAAGTCTTTGAAGATAATTGAAACCACTGGGTAGCAATCTGCTTTATAGCACTGACAAATAACAGTTTCCTAAGGCTTATCATTTAAAGTTTAGTAAAGAGGGAGGGACGCATATTTACTCCATATGCTGCTCAAATTTGGAACGCATGACCTTCCCAAGGAACTCTGCATGCTGTTAAGGATAGTTACAGATTGGGGATGTGGTGGGGCCACGTATAAAAGCTACAGATCCATATGATATTAAGCTATCCGACGCATGCTTACAATATGTAACACATTCCATTGATGTAGTGCTTCCAGTTTGAGTGCAAGAGTGGAAAGGGGGATGGGGTGGAAACCCACACATCTCAGTTCCAAAAACAAGTAGGTGGGCAGGCTCAAAGAGGCAGGCTCTTAATGGCTCATGTCGCCTTGCTACATCTTATGGTTAGCAAATAATACCAACGTGCTTAAGAGAGGTTTAACAGTTAGCCGGGGGATATAATTGGATGCAGGAGGCATGGTTTTCATCTAGCTTTAAAAGGATACAAATTTTGCTTTTGGCATCTCAAGAGTTGTACCTTTTGATTTCTCTTAGTTTTGATAAACATGGAGAAGCCAGAACAAAAGGCAGAGAGGGCACCATGGGGGTGATGTAATATACAAGAACAGAAAACACTTCCAGCAATGAATTTGGGGGTAGCGGGGAGAAACTTGGCATACAAAGAAAGAAAAGGTGGCTTTGATGGAGGAGAGAAGTTCAAGACTTTACAAAATTGGTCGCACATCTTCAAGAGCTGCATCTACTTTACAGGGAGGCGTTTTTTTAATTTTTTTTTGCAGAGGTCCAGACGGGAGACTGAAAATAGAGACACACTTCATTTGTCTAAAAGGGCTTCCTTTCTTTTAGTACAGTATACTCAGAAGCTTTTTACTAAAAAGAACAAAAGAGTACGTGTGGGAGGAGAACCTTAATAGTTTCGAGATGTCACAGAACAAGTAACTTGCCTGTAAGCTATGGTCTAAAATGTGCAGTAGAAACACAGGAAATCGGTTTACGAAGGGAGGGCACATAAAAGTCAATTGCGGTAGTGGACAAAGATGGTAAAAGCCCAATGACATTACAGGCAGGATGCTGCATCCTATATCACACAGCTGCTAGTCCATAAGAGGTGAAGAATGTAAACAGCTCAGGTAACAAGAGAGGGCCCATCACAATCATTACCATGAATTGCCATTTCCTGTGCCCGTTCCTAGAGATGTCTGATCTACCCACGGTCATGCATGCCTTAGTTACATCCCATTTGGACTACTGTCACATGCTCTGTGTAGGGCTGCCTTTGAAAACTGTTCAGAAACTTCAGCTGGTCCAAAATGCTGTGGCCAGACTGTTAACCAGGCCTGGTTACAGAGCGCACGCAACTCCCTTGTTATAACAGCTTCACTGGCTACCAGTCTGTTTCTGGGCAGAATTCAAAGTGCTGGTTATGACCTATCAAGCCCTATATGGCTTGGGACCAGGCTACCTGAAAGACTGCCCTCTTTCATATGAGCCTGCCCAGTTCTTAAGATCTTCTGGGGAAGCCCTTCTTTTGAGACCGCTGCCTTCAGAGGCAGTTTTGGTGGCAACGTGACAGAGGGCCTCCTTGGTGGCTGCTCCCTGGCTGTGGAACTCCCACAAGGCTAGGTTCGCTCCCTCTCTGCTGTCCTTCTGCTGGCAGGCAAAGAACACTTTATTCAAGCGGGCCTTTCATGTGTTAGCAGGTCTGTTGGATTGGAGACTCTTTTTACTCTGTTATTGTTGTGGTTTTAATTGTTTTTAATCATGTTAATGTATTAGTTTTATTATTGTTTTTATCAAGTTTTATTAGTGATCGTAAGCTGCCTTGAGTGCCATTTTTGGTAGAATGGTGGGCTAGAAGTCAAACAAATAAATAATTGCATGATAGGGTACGTTCACCCTGTTGTTTTTTGCTTTAGAAGCAATGTTTCGGAGGAGCACAAGGAAATCGGACCTTTTAATTTTATCCTCTTGCTTATGTGCATGTTGCTTAAGTAAGATGTTCTCATCGTGCAAGCGAAGGTACCGGTCTTCCAGCTCTTCGTGGCTGAGGCGTGAAACAGCTTGCCGAGCCTTCACATTCTGGGTGGCTGATGGCTCTATGGAAGAGAAAGAAACTGACACAAAGGCACCAATTTTTCTATGGCTTACAAACATCCTGAAGTTGCTGAACACAACTGCTCTGGCATTTTTGGCTAGAGTAGCCAAGCTGGGAAGGATGGGGGTTTCAGTCCAGCACATCTGGAGAGCACCAGGTTGGCGAATGTTGGGTTAGAGGGTTGGAATCACAGCAGGGGAGACCCAGGTTCAAATCTCTCCTCAGCCATAAAGCTTCATGGGTGACCTTGGATCAGGTATTATTTGTCTAACCAACTTGTAGGAACAAAGTGTGAGGACCATGGATGTTTTTCTAAGCTCCTTGGAGGTTGGGCAGGACAAAAGGAAGAGTTACAAGCATCCTAAAATGTCTAAATATGGATTCGAGTTTTGCAATCGCTCTGTAATTTGTGTACCTACAGTTTCTAAGAAGAAATGTCTTGCTCTCTTTTTCTGCAATGGTCAACAAAGAACTCAGGCTGTATAAATAGACCAGTGAATTTAGCAAAATAGCTAACCATGCAGTAAGTTGTATTGACTTCCTACACTTGGCAACATTATTCCTTTTCTGAAAAGGGTCTGTGAGTGGTTCGGCGCAGGGTTACATACAGCCATTAAAAATGGTGTAAAGAGGCACAAAATCCTGAACATCCACCTTCTTGATTTCAGCTCAAGTTTTCCTTGCTCTGATCCTGACCAAATCTAGGATCCTCCTGGGCTTCTCACACACCCCTTCCTCCAGGGATGACTTTTGTCCTGTCTGCAGTGCTTTATCAACTCTCTGCTGGATCACCTATTTTTAGTCACTGATTATGTATTTATTTTTAAAAATATCCTGCATTCAAGCTAAATAATACCTAAAGTGATTTACAACAGATTCTATAACTCTATATTGAGTTGATTCTATAACTCTATAAAAAAAAAGTTGGGGGTAGTAGTCGTTTATATTGAGTTATAGAAAACGACTACTACCCCCAACTTTTTTTTATTAAAACAATTAAATGTTTTCTGCCCTTTAGTGTATCTGCCTTCACTGCCAATTACAAATTATTATTACAAATTAAGACACCAACAATCATTCATATATATAGAGAGAGAGAGAAAGAGAGAGAGAGAGCGTGCGCGCGTGAGCAACAGCAGATGAAAAAGTTTGTAAACAAACCCTAGGGACATCCAAAACCTGACCGGATGGAATAAATTAAGTTTTTAGGGTTTTCTTAAGAACAAATAAGAGGGGGCCATACATATCTCCCTGGAGAGGAGAGTTCCAAAAGGATGGAATCAGCATAGAAAATGTGTCTAAGAGAGCCTAAGAGAGATGCTGGGGGAGCATGATGTTAAAGCCTTGTTAGTTCTGCCACTGCTGGTGCTGTATTTACTAGCTTGTGACAAGCTCAGGAAAAATAGCATTGTGCCCCCACCCCCCACAAAGTAGAGATGTAAGTCTCATTCACGGGGGCGGGGGTGTTCTCTTCATGTAAGCTGGATGAAATGTAGCTCCTGACTCATCTTTTGGTGGTAGGGCAGTTATGAATGGAAGCAGAGCCCTGCTGGATCAGACCAAAGGCCTGCCTAGTCATAAATACATAAGAAGAGCAGTACTGGATCAGACCAAGGGTCCATCTAGTCAAGCATTCTGTTCACAGTGGCCAACCAGCTGCCCACAGGAAACCCACAACCAGGACATGAGTGCAACAGTACCCTCCCGCCCGTGGTCCCAGCAACTGGTGTACATAGGCATACACTCTGATACTGGAGATAACATATAGCCATCAGGACTAGTAGCCACTGATAGCCTTCTCCTCCAGGAATTTGTCTAACCCCCTTTTAAAGCCATCCAAATTGGTGACCATCACTACATCTTGTGGTAGTTCAGCATTCTGTTTCCACAGTGGCCAACCAGATTCATCTGGTTGTTAACAGAAAAGCTGGGGGTGGGGGTAAGGAAAGACACACTGAGTTAGAAGCCTTTTCACAATGCTCTGCTGTTTCTTAGGGCCTGTGGCAAACCCAGGGGAAACAGTCCCCCACCAGGAAGTATGCTCCCATGCAGCACCACAAGTAAATCCATTAACATCTGATCAGGGTGCCAATGCGTGCTTTTCAGACTATATGCTGGGGCTGGTAACTTCTTCGGTCCCATGGGCTGAATTCAGTTTTGGAGAAGCTGTCAGGAGGCACATTCCTGTGGCGGGCAGGGCCAAGGGCAAAAAGTGCGGGGCAAAAAATAATAAACACCAGCATATTGTAGTTTAAAGCTCTTATTGCCAGTAACTCAGCCTCTGGAGAGGCATTTCAACCTTTTTGAATGGAGAAACACTGCATGAAATTTGGGAAACCACCAAAAGATCGATGGTTGGGGGAAAAAGGGTGGGCCCATGGGAAGGGGGCACAGACATCTTGGGAACTCCAGGGGGGGCAGATTGGGACCCCAGGAAGGCTGGATTTGGCCCCCAAGTCTGAGGTTCCCCACACCACTCTATACTATCCAGAGTGTTATGAAGCCCTCTGTTCCATAAGTCCCATTTTCTTAACCCTCTGTGTGAATTTATCCAGAGAACCATTCTATAATATAAGCATTTCAAGGAGCCAAATGATCAAAATGCGTAATAGGTGGTACAGACCATGTAGCCCTCCGAAATTCAGGCCTACATCTCTCACTGGTAGGTCCTCCGATGTTTCGTCAGCTGCAGCAGACATGGCTGAGCTGTGGATGACAAAGCACAAATGATTTATTTCTCTGTCTATAACGTAAATGGTAAAATCAAAGTAAATTGCAAATTGCCTGAGATAAAATTAAAGAGAAAGGTAATGACAGATTCTTGTAGAACTCTTTTACCCCCTCCCCACCACACACAGACTTCAACACTGTGGGCATAATCAACATCCATTTGAAAAGTTACTTTACGCATAATCATATTCCTTCCTCTAGACAGGCGCCTATAATTTATGTTTAAATGTAGATTTTAACGGTCTAACTCCAGATACACATGCTCATGTACAACGTACTTCTAAACAATCAAAACGACAATGTGGATGCAAGGATCTGAACTAAAATATGCTGAAAATAATACCCAGGTGCTTCAGTGAGTTGGTTTGCATGAAATGCTAACCATAGTTTAGCATTATGAGAATGAGCCATGAAGCTGGCTTGTTTGGATAAAGCACAGTTAAGATTAACCACAGTTTAGGGTGGGGACAACATGTTAAGCTACTATTAATCTACTTCCGAACACCTTGTGGTGCAAAGGAAGAAAATAAGGGCTGGGGAGTGTACAAGCCTGAAGCCTACTGCAGCTCCTTATTGTCATGTAAAACTGTGGTTTAGCATCACATCAAACTCCCCCATGAGTTTGGACTTAAATTACTGTTTTTTATTTATTTTTTCAAACAGGGAGTCATTTCAGTTTCAGTAGGCTAGACAAAATTCTCAGCAAAGTTTAAAGGAAAGCTCCTTGGATACATTCAGGATTAATTTGAGAAAAAAAAGTTTTAAGAACATTTATTTTGTGGGTGCGTGTGTGTCTTATTATGAGGTTTACCTCATTACCTTATCCTGTTTTCCGACCTTGGTTTGCTGGTTCACCCAAACCACAGTTTGAATGTTAAGATGTGATGGCAAGTTAGAGTTTGACCAAAAAAAAGTTATCAATCAAGCAGTTCATGCAAGGAGGATGGGACAGAGTGAGTTTGCAACCACAGAGTTTATGTGTGATTTTGTGTTACATCTGAACAACCCAGAGAGCACGCAGAGAAAGGCAACTGAAACACTAGGTTGGTGGAACAGACTGAGGCTGCTGCAGGTACTGTACTCTTCAATATATTCATGCTTTTAAAGGCACACACTCATTCCTCAGGGTTGGGATCTGTCAACGCCACAAACAAGTTAAGTTATAGCTACATGCTACGGACAAAGATAACAGAAAAGAAAGAAACTCTAGGGCAATGGTGCAGAACCTCATTCAGCCCGAGAGTCGAATTCCATTTCAGAAAAGCTTTTTTTTTTTGGGGGGGGACACATTCCAGTGGTGGGTGGAGCTGAAAGCAAAGGGGGCAGAGCCAAAATACAAAAAAAAATACCAGCATATTTTAGTTTCAAGCTCGCACTGCCATTGACTATACCTTGGAGAGGCATTCCGACCTTTTTGAACAGGGAAAAACCTACATAAATGCTGGGAAAGTGCCAAACAATTGGTGGTTGGGGAAAAGTGGGGGGGGGCAACCCCCACTCCAATCTGCAATTAGGCTTGGAAAATTCCTTCCATTAGAGCCAATGGATTTTTTTTTTGGCCAGCCTGTTTTTGTCTAACCTTATTCCACACAGATGGTTCTCAAGGCAAGGACCCTCCTTAAAACAACTTGTTCAACTTAAAACCGCTACTGCTAATAAGCTTTCAGGAGTCTACAATTTTTGTCTGCCCTTTCTGGCCATGCCAAAAGTTATACTTGCCAGCTCCTAGACACCATGTGAGCAAGCCCACTCCCACCCCTGCTGGTTTTCCCCAAATTGGGCCCTGAACACCTTCAAGCAGCTGTGTTCAACTCCCTCCCTGCCCTTCCAGAGGGAAGTATGGGCAAGTTGTGTGTCCCTGCCTGAAGGTGCACTGAGCGCTTTCAGGCAGAAGCATCCAATGTTGTCTGGGCTGCCTTTCCTGACTGGAGCAGGAAAGACTAGGGGTGGGATGGGGACAGGTTTGCTGGTTTTGCTTTGCTTGCCCAAGCCAAGGTGTGGCAGAGCATCTGTATTGGCCCCAGGAGCGTAGCCAAGTCATTTATAGTGTTAGAGGGGCCTAGAGATCCATAATGCTTGCTTAAGTTCATTATTGGTGCAATTCCCTTGTTAGTAAGCCTCTGAGCATGTGCAGATGAGTCAAAAGGTCAATAACAGCCCCAGAACATTCCATACTAATGAATGCTAGAAGGCCACATCAGGCTGTGCCTGGGAAAAGAAGCTATGTGTTTATGCTGAGATACAGGTGACTGTGATGAGAACATAGTGCTGTTAGTCTAAGCTGGGAATGAACGCTAGGGGCGCTTGCTGCTGTTATGATGCCTTACTGCTAACATGTATTGTATAAAACCCATTGTACCCGATGGCTCTTGGTTCAGAGAAGCTGTCTGATCCAACCATTGGGTACACCTGTGTGCTGTAAGTTACCCAATAAAGTCCCCTTGTAAATAAACCTTTGAATCTGATTTATCACTATCTTGGCACCTCTAACCTAAGAGTTCAGTGCCCATGGCCAGGACAACACAGCATCTGCTTTGAATGCAGAACGTCCCAGGTTCAATCCCTGGTATCTCCAGGTAGGACTGGAAAAATGTCTGCCTGAAATCCTGGAGAGCCACTGCTGCCTGTCAGTGTTCAGTGTTGACAATATTGGGCTGGATGGACCAATAGTCTGACTCAGTAGAAGGCAGGTTCCTATGTTGCGTAAAGCTTTCCAGATGCCTTGGCCATGCACCTGGGCCGAACAGCCCCCAGCTGTACTCTAAATTATCAGCTATCTCCCTAGCAGTTGTGTAGAGATTGCTACACAACTTCTAGGAGGACCACTGCAGCTTCATAAAAGGAAGGCTGGCCACTCATCACACTTGTCAGAAGGTGGTACCACACTTTCAACGGCGAGTGGAATTACTGAAGCCCGTAAGTATTATATGGAAAGCAAACCCATGACTGACAAAACAGAGATCAGCATGAAAAAGACATCAAGAGATGGAGGCTGCAATCCTATGCACACTTATTGGGGAATTAGACCCACTGAATATTTGTGGGTGGGGGGACTTACTGCGGAGTAAACATGCTAGGGTTGCACTATAAGCTGATGATTAGAAGTCTTTGAACTTAAGTGATCTTTTGCAAGCTATGATCTCTCACTCAGCTCCTGAAGCATGGGTATAATAATAATGACCTATCTTACAGACTGTGAAAAAGCACTATATAAATGCCAAGTATTATTATGAATATTATTATTATTATTCATTCTTATTCATCATTGATCTTACAAAAGAGTAAGCCCCAGTGAACACTGGGACTTACTTCCAAGTAACCATGGACAGGATTGCATTGTCAATTAAACACATGGATTTTAATTAATTGGTTATACCTGCAAAAAGCTGCATGTAAATAAAACAATCATTTTGAAAGCGAAAAAGTAGCAATTTTAATTTTATTTTAGACAATGCCTGTATGTGCCAAAGCAGGTGTCTTCTTGGAAGAAGCACTGGCCTAGTTCAGATATAACACTAAACTATGGTTGAGCATTACAACAATGAGCTCTGGAAGCCTGTTCCATACAAGGATAGAGACTGAAAGCTTCCACCGTTGGTTTTGGATAAACAGCAGTTCCCCCTTATGCCTTACCTTGGAAAAAACTTGTTTTAGTCTAACTGTAGCAACCAGGATCTGAAACCACAGTTTGAGCCTGGTTCGCTTGAACTAACCACAGTTTCCCAAATTTGGGAAACTGCAGAATATGGAGGGGGTTCCATATAGCCATCACATCCAATAGCCAAACACAATTTTAATAGATTGACTAAGGATTAAATCCTATTTGTTTACTTGGGGACATGTCATACGTATAGGATTGCACTGTAAATGCCATACAATTAATCAGATAGCCCTGCAATCCTGTGCACACTTACTTGGGAGTAAACTCCATTGAACGCAATGGAATTTACTTCTGAGGAAACAAATAGGATTACACTGCACAATTTTTAAAAACCGAGAGGCAAGACTGATTTTAAATAATATGATGACAGAACTATGCCAGTCCTCTCTTTTGGTAACCCCTGACATCAGACACACACACATGGTTCGCAAGATCAAATAAACCATGGCGTTTGGCAGGCACCATTTACCTAATCGGTTGCCTAGGCATGGCTTTGAATATGTCATCCAAATACAGGTAGCACGGCTTGTTTGAGGGGGAAACAACCCTCGAATAACGCATGGCCTTTGTAGGGTTACCTGGGTGGGTAATGGCAGCCAGCATGCATTGCTGATTAAAATAAGCCACCATGACAAGCCACTTATTTGATTGTGTGAACCGGCCCACAGTGGGTGGCAGAGGAGAGGTTGTTTTCTATTGTGGTACCCCATTGCCTCCTCAGGAATCTCACCTTGACTGGGTCGCACGACAGAACAACCCATCATGGGTAACAAGCCACAGTGGGTTGTCATGTTGTCCGAACCCAGACCGCTTCCCACAGCATGGCCTATTTTGGGGCAACAAGCCACCGTGACAACCCATGGCTTGTTCTAGGGGCTGTTCAACCCGTGATGGGTTGGCACTTTGTCCGAACCTGGCAGAGCCAACCCACTGTGGTATACCCACTGACGATTGGGTATACAGCAGCATCCCCTCTCCCCGCTGCTAATCCTGATTGTGCCCACCTGTGCTGCCTCAAGCCTCCCTTGTCAGTGACTGCCCCTCCAACGAATGCCAAACGGCTCTTTGGCATTTGCTGGGGCTGTCACTCATTTGCTAACCCCCCCTTTTTTGTCCCCAAGAAATTTTTTTTTTTTTTTGAAGGGGTGGTGGTCTTTCAGAGGTGTTCAAGTGTGCACTTAAGGCTGTCCAATATGTATAGCCTTGCTTGTCAATGCCCTTGTATGTTTCAGCTGTCAAAGGGAATTAAGTGCAGTAGGGCACATACAAGGAAATTGACAAGGAGAGATGGCTAATTTATGCACAGTTGACAGTGACAGGTTGGAAAAGGGAGAAGTTTGGGAGACGTTCACAAAAAGGGAGTAGGGACAATATCACCCACTTAGCAAGTTGATCCTCTGAGTTTTAAGTGATTAACTGACACTTGTCAGTGTACTGTTTCCATTCAACTCAAGCATATCACGCACATACGTTCTGATTACATTTGATCATATATACATATATCCATGTAGGACACACACGCACATATAATTTATTTATATAAATTATATATATAATTTACACACACATATCACAATACATGTTTATGCACACATCCACACGTTGATTGCGTGTCTGGAACACATACAGGTATACACACATATATACACACTCTCACACACATTATATAACATATATATACACACACATTATATAACATATATATACACACACATCACACACACATTCCGATTATATTTGATCATACATACATATATCTAGCCCCTTCATGGATCACTGCCTTGTTGTGGTGAAGGGGCTTGCGTAACTCAGTGAAGCCATAAGCTATGCCGTGCAGGGCCACCCAAGACGGACAGGTCATGGCAGAGAGTTCTGACAAAATGTGGTCCACTGGAGAAGGAAATGGCAACCCACTCCAGTATTCTTGCCAAGAAAACCCCATGGAACGTATCACAAGGCTAAAAGATATGACGCCGGAAGATGAGCCCCTCAGGTTGGAAGGTGTCCAATATACTACTGGGGAAGAGCAGAGGGTATTTCCAAGTAGCGCCAGAAAGAGTGAAGCGGCTGGGCCAAAGCCGAAAGGACACTCAGCTGTGGATGTGTCTGGTGGTGAAAAGAAAATCCGATGCTGTAAAGAACAATATTGTTTAGGAACCTGGAATGTCAGATCAATGAATCAAGGTAAGCTGGAGGTGGTCAAACATGAGATGGCAAGTTTGAACATCGACATCTTGGGAATCAGCGAACTCAAATGGACAGGCATGGGCGAATTTAATTCAGGTGACCATCATATATACTATTGTGGGCAAGAATCCCTTAGAAGAAATGGAGTAGCACTCATAGTCAACAAAAGGGTGGGAAAAGCAGTACTGGGGTACAATCTTAAAAATGATAGAATGATCTCAGTACGAATCCAAGGCAAACCATTCAACATCACAGTAATTCAAGTCTATGCCCCAACCACTGAGGCCGAAGAAGCTGAGGTTGATCGGTTCTATGAAGACCTACAACACCTTCTAGAACTAACACCAAAAAAAGATGTCCTCTTCATCATAGGGGATTGGAATGCTAAAGTAGGAAGTCAAGAAATCACCGGGATAACAGGCAGGCATGGCCTTGGTGTACAAAATGAAGCAGGACAAAAGCTAATAGAGTTTTGCCAAGAGAACATGCTGATCATAGCAAACACTCTTTTCCAACAGCACAAGAGGCGACTCTACACATGGACGTCACCAGATGGTCAATATCGAAATCAGATTGATTATGTCCTTTGCAGCCAAAGATGGAGAAGCTCCATACAGTCAGTAAAAACAAGACCTGGAGCTGACTGTGGCTCAGATCATGAGCTGCTTCTTGCAAAATTTCAGCTTAAATTGAAGAACGTCGGGAAAACCACTAAACCGTTCAGGTATAACCTAAATCATATCCCTGATGAATATACAGTGGAGGTGAGGAATAGATTTCAGGGATTAGACCTGACAGACAGAGTGCCTGAGGAACTATGGACAGAGGTCTGTAACATTGTTCAGGAGGCAGCAACTCAATCCATCCCAAAGAAAAAAAAATGCAAGAAAGCAAAGTGGCTGTCTGATGAGGCTTTACAAGTAGCTGAGGAAAGAAGGGAAGCAAAAAGCAAGGGAGAAAGGGGAAGATATACCCAACTGAATGCAGAGTTCCAGAGAAAAGCAAGGAGAGACAAGAAGGCCTTCTTAAATGAACAATGCAAAGAAATCGAGGAAAACAACAGAATGGGAAAGACTAGAGATCTCTTCAAGAAAATTGGAGATCTCAAGGGAACGTTTTGTGCAAAGACGGGCATGATAAAGGACAAAGAAGGCAGGGACCTAACAGAAGCAGATGAGATTAAGAAGAGGTGGCAAGAATACACAGAAGAACTATACAGGAAAGATCTGAATGTCCCTGATAGCCATGATAGTGCGGTCACTGAACTTGAGCCGGACATCCTAGAGAGTGAAGTCAAGTGGGCCTTAGGAAGCATTAGTAACAACAAAGCTAGCGGAGATGACAGTATTCCAGCCGAGCTATTTAAAATCCTAAAAGATGATGCTGTTAAAGTGCTGCATTCAATATGCCAACAAATCTGGAACACTCAACAGTGGCCACAAGACTGGAAAAGGTCAGTTTACATTCCAATTCCAAAGAAGGGCAACGCCAAATTGCGCTCATTTCACATGCCAGCAAGGTGATGCTCAAAATCCTACAAGCTAGGCTTCAGCAGTATGCAAACCGAGAACTACCGGAAGTACAAGCTGGGTTTAGAAGAGGCAGAGGAACTAGAGATCAAATCGCCAACATTCGCTGCATCATGGAGAAAGCAAGAGAATTCCAGAAAAACGTCTATTTCTGCTTCATTGACTACGCTAAAGCCTTTGATTGTGTGGATCACAACAAACTGTGGCAAATTCTTAAAGTGATGGGAGTACCAGACCACCTTACCCGTCTCCTGAGAAACCTGTACGAGGGTCAAGAAGCAACAGTCAGAACCAGACATGGAACAACCGATTGGTTCAAAATTGGGAAAGGAGTACGACAAGGCTGCATATTGTCACCCTGCTTATTTAACTTATATGCAGAGTACATCATGAGAAATGCCGGGTTGGATGAATCACAGGTCGGAATTAAGATTGCTGGGAGAATTATCAACAACCTCCGATATGCAGACGATACCAACCTAATGGCAGAAAGCGAAGAGGATCTCAAGAGCCTCTTGTTGAGGGTGAAAGAGGAGAGTGCAAAAGCTGGTTTGAAACTCAACATTAAAAAAACTAAGATCATGGCATCTGGCCCCATCACTTCATGGCATATAGAAGGGGAAGAAATGGAAGCAGTGACAGATTTTACTTTCTTGGGCTCCAAGATCACCGCAGACGGTGACTGTAGCCATGAAATTAAAAGACGCTTGCTTCTTGGGAGGAAAGCTATGGCCAACCTAGACAGCATAGTAAGAAGCAGAGACATCACCTTGCCGACAAAGGTCCGTCTAATCAAAGCTATGGTTTTCCCAGAAGTAATGTATGGCTGTGAGAGCTGGACTATAAGGAAGGCTGAGCGCCGAAGAATTGATGCTTTCGAACTGTGGTGCTGGAGAAGACTCTTACGAATCCCCTGGACTGCAAGGAGGTCAAATCAGTCCATCCTAAAGGAAATCAACCCTGAGTGCTCATTAGAAGGACAGATAATGAAGCTGAAGCTCCAATATTTTGGCCACCTAATGCGAAGAGAAAACTCCCTGGAAAAGACCCTGATGCTGGGAAAGACTGAAGGCAAAAGGAGAAGGGGACGGCAGAGGATGAGATGGCTAGATAGCATCACCGATGCAATTAATATGAACTTGAGCACACTCCGGGAGAGAGCGCAGGACAGGAAGGCCTGGCGTGCTATGGTCCATGGGGTCACGAAGAGTCGGACACGACTGAACAACAACAACAACAACATATATCTAGGTAGCACACACTAGTATACACACACACATATATATATCTCACATACATATGTATACACACATCCACACATTGATGACATGTATGTGTATGTAACACATACAGCTACACACACACACACATACACTCTCTCTCACACACATTATATAACATATACACATATACATCACACACACACACTCCGATTGCATTTGATCATACATGCATAGATCTAGGTAGCACGCACAAGTATACACACACACACACATCGCTCTCTCTCTCACATCATATCACACATACATATGTATACACACATCCACACATTGATGACATGTATGTGTATGTAACACATACAGCTACACACACACACACACTCTCTCTCTCTCACACACATTATATAACGTATACACACATACACATCACACACACACACTCCGATTGCATTTGATCATACATGCATATATCTAGGTAGCACACACAAGTATACACACACACACATATCTCTCTCTCACATATCACACATACATATGTATACACACATCCACACATTGTTGACATGTATGTGTATGTAACACATACAGCTACACACACACACATACACTCTCTCTCACACACATTATATAATGTATACACACACACACACACACACACACATCACACACACACACACTCCAATTGCATTTGATCATACATGCATATAACTATGTAGCACACACAAGTACATACACACACACATATATATATATCTCACATATCACACATACATATGTATACACACATCCACACATTGATGACATGTACAGTATGGGTATGTCACACATACAGCTACACACACACACACACACACGCACACACTCTCTCACATACATTATATAATGTATACACACATACACATCACACACACACACTCCAATTGCATTTGATCATACATGCATATATCTATGTAGCACACAAAAGTATTTACACACACACATATATATATCACACATACATATGAATACACACATCCACACATCGATGACATGTATGTGTATGTAACACACACAGCTACACACATGCACTCGCTCTCACACACATTATATAACACATACACATCACACACACACACTCCGATTGCATTTGATCATACATGCCTATATCTATGTAGCACACACAAGTATTTACACACACACACACATCTCACATACATATGAATACACACATCCACACATCGATGACATGTATGCGTATGTAACACACACAGCTACACACACGCACTCTCTCTCACACACATTATATAACACATACACATCACACACACACACTCCGATTACATTTGAACATACATGCCTATATCTATGTAGCACACACAAGTATTTACACACACATCTCACATACATATGAATACACACATCCACACATCGATGACATGTATGCGTATGTAACACACACAGCTACACACACGCACTCGCTCTCACACACATTATATAGCACATACACATCACACACACATACTCCGATTACATTTGATCATACATGCCTATATCTATGTAGCACACACAAATATTTACACACACACATCTCACATACATATGAATACACACATCCACACATCGATGACATGTATGTGTATGTAACACACACAGCTACACACATGCACTCGCTCTCACACACATTATATAACACATACACATCACACACACACACTCCGATTGCATTTGATCATACATGCCTATATCTATGTAGCACACACAAGTATTTACACACACACACACACATCTCACATACATATGAATACACACATCCACACATCGATGACATGTATGCGTATGTAACACACACAGCTACACACACGCACTCTCTCTCACACACATTATATAACACATACACATCACACACACACACTCCGATTACATTTGAACATACATGCCTATATCTATGTAGCACACACAAGTATTTACACACACATCTCACATACATATGAATACACACATCCACACATCGATGACATGTATGCGTATGTAACACACACAGCTACACACACGCACTCGCTCTCACACACATTATATAGCACATACACATCACACACACATACTCCGATTACATTTGATCATACATGCCTATATCTATGTAGCACACACAAGTATTTACACACACACCTCACATACATATGAATACACACATCCGCACATCGATGACATGTATGCGTATGTAACACACACAGCTACACACACGCACTCCCTCTCACACACATTATATAGCACACAGATAGATACACTCGTTTCACACGCATGTCCTGGTGACGTTTGATTGTCTTACGCCCTGGGAGCCGCCCCAGAACCGCTGGTCGAAGGGCGGCAGGGAAATCCTCCAAAGAGATCAGCGGCGCGCTCCGCACGCAGCTGAACAGGTCCCCCGGTGCCAACAACGAGGCCACAGACGGACTCCCGGCGAGAGATGCGCGGAGAGAGCGGCCTGCCCGGCTGCCTGCTCCCCGCGGTCTCCTCAGGAGCAGCCGCGCAGACACCGGCCCCACTCCCTCGGCCCCGGCCCCCGGCCCCCGGCCTACCCGCGCACTCACCGCCGCCCAGGCCCCCTCCGGTTCTTCTCCGCCCTCTCCGCATCCTACGTTAGCAACCGCCGCCGTTGCTACCCCTCCAAAGCCACTTCCGCCCTCAGCCAAGGAAGAGGAGCTGGTTTCCGACTTCTCCCGGAGCCTGCTGGGAATTGGAGTTCGTGGAAGGAGGATCCCCGCGCTCAGCTCACCGGGCGCGAAGCGAACGACTCGGCTTACTTCGCCGACGGCGGCTGCGCGCTGCCTCTCGGGAGTTGTGGTCCGCGGGGGACCCAGCGAAGTTGCCTGTGCGGTGAGTATGCGCGACTTCGAGGAGGCTGGCTGGTTTTACCAGGAAGGAAGGAGCTTGCTCCTTTTTCGCTGGCGGGCCTTTTGCATGTGAAGCGCTTGCAGCGGCAGCAGCGTGATGAAGAGGAGAGGCGCAGGGGAAAGAGAGAAGGATGCCAAGGTAAATCATAATCCTGATGAAAGACACCAAGATCGAACACAGGTGGGAATAGGGGCATCTTTGCAGCACCCCCCTGTCCCCTTACGCACAAGAATTAGTTCCTACACGTGTCTGAACAGTGCAACCCTAGGCATGTTTACTTTGATGTAAGCCCTGCTGACTAACACTGCAATCCTGTGCATGATTACTTGGAAGTAAGCCCCACTGAGAGTGCCCATGAGCCTGAGGTTCGACACCCCTGATGTGCAAGAAGGACTGCTAGCTCTGAGTTGGAGCTTTGGGACATTTTTTTTTTGGCGGGAGGGAAGGGAGAAGTTTTTATTTATGGTTGTTTCATAGCTGTCTTGAACATTTTGTCCAGTGCTTCCATCCTTGCTTCTCAGACCACTTCTTGGTGCTTATTTTATTTATTTATTTATTTATTTATTGCATTTATACCCCGCCTTTTTTCCTCTTGCAAGGAACCCAAGGCGGCTTACATTATCCTCCTCCTCTCCGTTTTATCCTCACAACAACCACCCTGTGAGGTGGGTTGGGCTGAGAGTCTGTGACTGGCCCAAAGTCACCCAGTGAGCTTCCATGGCCGAGTGGGGACTAGAACCCGGTTCTCCCAGCTCCTAGTCCAACACTCTTGCCACTACACCACACTGGCTCTAAATTGCTTAGCAGTTTGCCTTTCCTTTGTCTATATGGCCTGGTTAAAACTTAATGGGAAACCGTGGTTTACCATTACGTAAACAAGCATACACAATGTTTGTGCTCGCAAGTCCTCCCTTTTCCTCTTTCACATGCCAGAGGAGGAGACTGGAAGCATCCAGTTTCAATCAAACTAAAGTTCCCAGTTACGTCCATAGCAGGGGTAGGCAACCTGGTGCCCTCCAGATGTTTTGAGCTACAACTCTCATAAGCCCCAACCAACATGGCCTCTGATGAGGGATTATGGAAGTTGTAGTCCAAAACATCTGGAGGGCACCATGTTGCCAGCACTGGTGTCTAGCCTTCCCCTCCAGAGCTTTTGGATGACATAATTCCTGACTATTGGCCATTCTGGCTGGGGTAATAGGAGTTGTAGTTCAACAGCATCTGGAGGGCACAATGTTGGGGAAGGTTCTGAAACCATGGTCTGATTGTGGCTTGTTCCCTCTAACCATGGCCTTAGGTAAATAAGGCCATGGTTAGGTAAATAAGGCCATGGTCCTCTCAGGCCCTCCATAAAACTATGTAGGTACTGCTGAAAAGGTTAGAAACGTCTCAGGATGCAAAAATTTTATTTATGGAAAGTCTAATGCATATTTTGGCTTTAAAAATTAAATGAGAGGCCGAAACACATTGGGCTTTACATACATAAAATGCCTCCTCAGTTGCTGTGCTCATCAAGAGATATCTTCTTGGCGGTACCCAAGATTTTGGAGGTTTGGTACATCATGGCTTGGAATTAGGCCTTTAGTGTCATAGCATCCATTATCTGGAACTCCATGCCACTCAGAATGAGGCAGGTGCCAACCCTCCTGGGTTTTCAGTGGCTACTAAAAGCATACCTTTTCCAACAAGCATTCCAAGGAAGGTAATCTTGTCCTCTGTACATTGCTTAGAAATTTCTTTAATATAAGTGTGACAAAATCACTCCATGTGGAGTCTATATTAATGTTCATATGTGTTTGCTGTGTTAAATAGAACCCAGGTAAGTTAGGGTGAACTGCTTGGTAGAGAGTGAGTGAAAGGTGGGAGGGGCGTGTGTGGAGACGGAGTTTATGGAAAGCAGGCAGTTAGTGGGTTAGATAAGGCCTTAGGGTTTGATGAAGCTACATTTAGATAGTGGGGTTGTGGGCATAGGAGTTAGAAGGGGTGGAATAGGCAGGGTAGGATCAAGAACTGAGTGATTAATTATGAGTTACAACATCTCATGTATTACATAAACTTTAATTTTTTGTTTTTAAATTATTAAATCCCACCCGTCTTGTTAATCTTTCTGTGCTCCCGATAGTGTTCATATTTCTGGGTTGTTGTCCTGGTTGGGTAAAGGGAACCAATTAGGCCTACTGGGTGTTTCTTTTAGCTGGTGAATTTAGGGGCTGAAGCTTGTGGGACAGTGAGGACAGCTGTCCCAAAGCGGAGGCAGATGGACCTGAGGGTAGGTTATGTCACAAATAAATGAGTCATAAATATCATTAAATAAATAAGATAATGGCTGCCATGGTGGGCATGGGTGACCACAAAGCACTCCTTTCCCAGAAGGCAAGCTGTTGAGAACACAAGAAAGCTAACTTGCACAAGAACCTAAGTACAAGGCAGACGTGAGGTCTGAGCTGCAATACCACTCTTTTGAACCCAAATAAAGATGGTGCTGATGGAGAGCCCTCCGCTTTGTAGCATGCCAGCCTTCCAGGTTTTTTTTTTTTAATCGTTTTTAAAAAACCTAATAATTGAAATAAAAATCAAGAGGGGCAGGGAGCCTGGCGGACATCAAGGGAGGTGTTGGGGCTACCACATTGGAGGCCCCAGAAGTATAAAGTCCTGCATTAGATGGACCAATGGCCTGACTCCAGTAGAGACTGGTGGCTCAGAGTTTGGTGGGGCTGTGAATCCATTCCGAGTTTCAGTCAGAACCAGCCAAAACTCGAAAGGAGCTATCCAGTGTGTGGAACCTATTTTGGGGATAGGGTTAAGCCCCTTGGATAGGTTCTTTTGGAGTTCTGGCTGGTTCTGATTGAAACCCGGAATGGATGCACAGCCCCATTGAAATCGGAGCCACCAACCTCCACTGTCTGACTCTGTGTAAGTCAGCTTTACATGTACTCCTCCCAGTCTTCTGTGTGACTGATCCCTCTCTGTCTTCCCCAGCATAAATTACCCTCGTGTTACGATTTTTTGTCAAGGGAAGTTGTGGAGATGCTTCTGTCAATGGAAATTGTCCGGTGGGATAAGGCCTGATGCCACGTTATTGGCCCCAAACGCTATTAATGAGACAGCTCATTGAGAAATAGTGTCTGTCCGATGTAATGCATCGCGTATGTGTTAGAAATCCGGTGCACAGATTCGGGGGGGAGGAGGAAAGGGAACTGGGAGGGGGACGAAATGCAAGATGGAGAGCGTGGCAAATGTTCTGTGCTTTAAAATTCATCACACCGACGCTAGATCAAATTGCCCCAGCTGTTAATGCTGGGACCATTACAGTAATGGCCTCTGCAAATGAAGGAGAACCAACACACACACACACTTTATTACCAGAGGGGTAATTTTCTCTTCATCTGTAATAGCAGCACAGCCTCGTATTGATCAGCCCATCAAGATTCTAATCCTCTGTAAAATTACTTGTTATAACTGAAAATGTGTTAATCCAAATCAGCCAGTGTCCCGACTTTCTGCTTGCTATTGAATACAGGCCATTAGATGGTTTATTTTTCATGATTTAAGGCCTTTAAACATTGATAACAGTTGGATCTTCTTTTGCGGGAACGGGCTCTTAATCTTTGCTTATAGCCCAAGGATGTCTTATGGTCTTAAACAGAACATCACCCGCTTAATTAAGGAGCAATGTCTGTCTTGCTGTCCTGAATAATGTCGCTGCTTTAGGTTGCATAGATTTATTAAGAGGCTAAATATAAAAAACTGGATGTAAAACTTCTGTGTGTATTTATGTGCTCCTGGTTTTTTTTTAAAAAATTATTTATTTATTAAAGGTATTTTTATTCCACTCAGTCAAAAAACGGCTGCTGGAGCAACTTACAATCAGTCTGCAAAGAAGACAGCCCTTGCCTGCAGGCTTACAATCTAAAAAAGACATGACACACGAGGAAAAGGGGATGAGGAGGGAAGAGGAAAAAATAAGACTTTCAGCAGGGCTGGTGGGATGGCTGTACTTCCCCTCTCATTGCCCGAGTTGGGGGCAATCCATCTGGAGCAGGCCCTGATGTTTCCTCAGCCTGCTCCTGTCTTTCTCACTCCTTGTAAATAGGTCCAGGGTGAATCTTACATACATTTAAAGTCTGCATATGCAAGGGTTATCAGAAAGTTCTGAGGATGTAAATTACTTGTTTTTATTTATTCCAAGTTTCACTCACAATTTGTGTTTTCTTAAATCAACGTATGAAGATCCATCTTATGTTAAAATTAAAAATCTATAATAATAAAAGAGGATGTCTGTCTGTCTGTCGGTCTGTCAGCACCATAGGCCAAGACTGTGAGACGTAGAAACGTGGCATGCAAACTAGGGGTGTGCACTTCAGGCTTATTTTGTTTTTAAAATACATGAATTAATTGTAATTAATCTGAATGAGTCCATGTGGTTGAAGCCTGCAGCAACATCTTGAACAACTAAGGGAGACTTTCCTAACCAGCACATAGCTTTGTAGTTCATACAGTTTGAAGCCAGGGGAAATTAGTAGGCCAAAGGACATTGTTACACACCTGCCCCCTCCTCCCTGCTGTGGGGCAGCCCCCATCAGGGGAATGGAGTGGGCAGGCCCCTCGGTTAGGGGGCTGTGGGGTGAACCTGCTGTCCATTCTAGAATATGTCCCAGAATCGTTAGCAACACCTAAGTTTCTTTGGCAGACAAGTTGGCACCCTGGGATGGTTTCTTATGGTTTCTTATTATGCCTGAAGCAACTCCAGTCTGGCAAACCATGATTGGCGAGTGGCCACCAAGCAAGGATCTGAACCCATAGTGCAAAGCTGATTTGCAAACCTAATTCAGAAAAAAATGTGGTTTGGTGTTACATCTCAACCAATAAACTATGGTTTGCGATATTCTGTCACCCTCAGAGGCTGCTCCATGGATTAGCATCTGAAAGAAGGCAAGGGAAAGGGAGAGTTTGGAAAGCATAGTTTGTGCAGGGATGTCCCGAACACACATAATCGCTTGGGACTGTATCCAATATTAGTATAACAAGTCCCATTCATTTGAATGGGTCTACTCTAAGTAGGACTAACATTGGATACAACCCTTGGAGTCTCACAGTTAGCACAAGCCATGCTTTGGAATTATGTCTGAACAACACTGCTGTAAAGGCTGACTATCTTAATTTCTCAGGCTTAATTTGATGCGATGTAATATAGCCAGGAGATCACTAGGATTGACCGGCTGCCATAACTTTGAAGCTTCAGATGTTTCCTTCAAAGTGACTGTTCTTTAGCACCACCCAGGAGACACGTGTGACTTAAGGAATGTCACGGACGCGAACAGTCATTGTCCCCCAAATATATATATATTTGGATACCTATAGATACCCGTATTTAGGGGGTATCTATAGGTGTGATGACAACTGAAGTAAAAAACTATATCTGTAACCTAGACATATGTTTGTAATATTCCTGTCTATATTTTGTATTTTACATTTCATATTTATTATGCTCTATGTTTTTATTTTAATGCTATGTAAATGTGCCATACGATAAATAAAATTAATTTCTCAGGGACTGTATTTAGTAGGTATCTATAGGTGTGATGGCATGTGCCAGTTTGCCCTGATGTAGCTATAACAAATTACATTCTTCTAGTAACTTACATAGTTGCTGCATCTATGTGGCATTCCCAGGTTTTTAAAATTTTAAATGGTAAAAGTTCTGAAGTGAGCGAATTTGCACTGTTTGTAGTTCAGCAGCATTTCTTTCTTTATGCAATAGCTGCACATCGTCTACTTCGTTTAAGAATTGTGTGTCTGTCTGTCTCCCTGTCTTTTAATTTTGCTCAATTTCATTTTTCCTTTTATCTGTGGCTCATCCACTGCTTTTATTTAAGGTGATAAAGTTACTTTAGTGCAACTGCTATTGTCACCCTTGCCCTCAGCTAATCAAATACTTTAGCTGGAGGGAAGCATTTATCTCCCACTTTCATTATTATTATTTTTGTAGCTGTAAAGATATATATATATATATATATATATATATATATATATATGATGTCAGGAGAAGGCTGTAACGGTGAAACGAGGTATTGATCTGCTGTATTTGGCAATTTCTTTCTACCTTGCCATCGATATCATGTCAGCCTCTGACTGTACTGTGGTTGACCTCACAAACAGCTAGCTCTTTATGTTCCCATTGGATTCAAATGATATACTATGTTGAAGACTAAATCAATGAATGCTTATAAAGTTTTGAGTATTATTTCATGACCCTGAGGCAACCGGTGCTTTATGCGCTGAATGCTTGAAATGATACCTCATGAGGTAAAGTAGATGCTCCAGTTTTGAGGAGAGATTGGCCCTGCTTCTCACCTGACACATGTGGGCTGTGCCACTTCCGACCTCAAGGGGAGACTTTGCATGACTTAATGCCCCTCTGTCTAATCTCTGCAGTGCTGTTCGTGTGTGAAGCCAAAGGTAGATGAGATGGAGTACGTGTCTAATCAGAGCCAGTAAAGGCTGATATTCCCTGGCAGAAAAATCCCAGCCTAAATGCTATTCAAGCAGTTGTGAGAAAGAACAAGATAAAGCTTATAATACACAACTGTGATGTGTAGAATGTAGGAAGCTGACTTATACTGAGTTAAACCATCAGTCCATCTAGCTCAGTATTGTCGATGTTGACTGGTAGCAGTTCTCCACGGTTTCAGGCCGGAAATTTTCTTTCCCTACTCAGAGATGTTGGGGACTGAACCTGGGACCTTCTGAATGCAGAGCAGGTGCTCCACCATTGAGCCATGGCCCCTTCCCAAAAAGTTGCAGTGTGGAGTCCTCCTGTTCAGTGTTCTGGTCAGCCACCTATGCCCTGTTCCATGACACTCCATTCCATCTCCCCTCCCATTTTCCATGTTTTGTCTCCTTCTAGCAGGCCATAATCCTGAGGTCCCCAACATGACACCCATGGGCTCCTTTAGTGGCACCTGCAAAGGTGTCCCCAATGTGGTGTCTCTGGGTACTTGACATTTGATTTTGTCCCATTTTTTTTAAAATAGACGTACATGGATTGTATGAAATGCACACAACTTTCTAGCAATTATGGGTTTCAACAAGAGCGGACCAAATATCCAAATAAGTATCCATTTCAATGTAGTCTCTATATGCCACCCATTTAAATATTGAAAGCCTTGCAAGGTCCTCAATCCATTGCATTACAGGAGGTGAGTGTTTATCCTTCCAATGTTGAAATAGCAGCCTTTTAGCTGTCAAAAGGATGCAGAGAATCCATTTATGCTGACCATTTGTTAATTTCC
The DNA here is from genome assembly GCF_057233095.1 of Heloderma suspectum. Classification (NCBI taxonomy): domain Eukaryota; kingdom Metazoa; phylum Chordata; class Lepidosauria; order Squamata; family Helodermatidae; genus Heloderma; species Heloderma suspectum. The sequence goes on along the minus strand of NC_139465.1, from coordinate 12,659,615 downwards.
ATGAAGAAGGTAAATAATTTAAAAGGGAGTGTATGTGAGTGAACATTAATGACTGTTCCAATAAAAAATGTATTTGTGTAATAACCTCCCCACAAAAAGAAGCAACTTGCCAACACATATGTTTAAAAGAAGCATTCGCTGTATTGCACTGCCAGCGATTAGCTGAATTAGACAATCCCTTATTAAAGAGACGTGGTGTTTCTAATAGACATGAAACAAAAGGTTTTGCTGAATAAGACACAGCTTAAGGTCCATAGACGTGACAGGTAGATGCCAAAGCGGTGATCCACTGATTAGGCATTTTGTGATGGTGCCCACAGCAGTTTCTCAAATTCCCAAATGTGGCCATGGGTCCAGAAAGGTTGGGGACCCTGCCCTAATCTGTTGTTGAGGTTCTCCCCTTAGGTCCAACCTGCCCCTTTGTTCCATAATGTTTTAGTATACTTCTGCAGTCCTTAGTATTCACCAAAGTTGGCATCTACCTTACTCTTTTGTGTGGACAGTGCTGTTTTGGCTGTTTAAGGATCCACGCTTGAAGAATGAATTGGGTATTAGTATGTAGCATCAGAAGTGGAAGAATGCCAGTAACACATGGAAAATAACTTCATGCACTTATGAAGTACTATCTTTGCCTTTCCACCATACTTATTAGAAGGGTGTAATGTGCTACCTATCTGAAAGCTCATAAAGGGCTAATCTTCTCTCTGTCTGCTAAAATTTAGTGTCAGGCCTACGTTGAATTGATAGGAGGGATGGAAGGCACTGATGTTTATCTAATAAACAAGATCCCCCCTTCAAGTATTTTATAGGTTAATGCAGGCAAAGTTAAATGATTTCCTATCATTTAGATGGAAACAACAGACATACAGATATTGGGTTGCAACTGGTTTTAAAACGAGGGAGGCATGTGTTATGCAAAATAATGCCACACATTGTTTTATCATCTGCTGGGAATCATAACTCTTCTGAAGCAGTGCTTTGACATAAATAGTTAAATTTTGCTGCCAACTCAATATCTAATTGAAATTATTAGGCTTTCCTTTTTATAGCATGGTACAAAACATTGTTTTAGTTTTGTAACAAATAAGGTATTTTTCTAACCTTAACATGCACACTCATCATGAAAGGGTTTTAAATATTCATATTGGCTAGGAAGAAGAGGAGGGAAGGCAGGCCCTTTTTACCGTTTTACGCCTTTGTGCTAGAGCAGGGGAACACATCCTTTTTGACCCCGAGGGCCGCATTAGGCAGTAGCAGAGAGCTGCGCATGTGCGCGCATGCACACATATACATGCTCACACTCACACACGAACACAAGGGGCTCCCTTGTAAGTGCTAGCAAGGAAACCCCTTTCTTATCTCTGATCTCTCCACAGAGATCAGAGATGAGGGAACTGATCCCCTTGCTAACGCTAGCAAGAGAAATTCCAGGCAGTGCCGCCATAACTTTTCCAGCAATGGCTTGGCTGACCGCATGTGGCCCATGGGTTGTCCTTTTTTCACCCCTGTGCGAGAGTTTTACCCCAAAACAGTGAAACTGAGTCTGAAGGTGTTCTTGCACAAGAGCTTGTGTGTGAATTGATGTAGGGCCTACCTTTTGATCACAACACTGGAGAGCAGTGTGGTGCAGGAGCAGAGTATTAGACGAGGACTGGGGAAAATAGTTGTTTCCTTATGTATGTCATTGTTTCAATGCAACCCACTGCTCATGTTATTTATTATTTACTGCATTTTTATCCTGGTTTTCAGACCATTCTTGTCTCCCAAAGCGCCTCACATCATTAAAAACAAGAGACAGGCCCTGCAAACTGGCTTATAAACTTAACAGACATGACATACAAGGAAAGGGGAGTGGAGGGAAAAGGAAGATTTGGTGGCTCAAGATGTGAAGTTCGCAGTGGCCGCACCCATACTCTGGAATTGCCTGCCCAGAAGGATCTGCCTTGCCCTTTCCCGGATGGCCTTCTCCACAATATAAAGACCTTCCTTTTTTGGAAGGCCTTTGGTGTTAGTAGTTTTAGTAAACTTTGGTTGATGGGTTTTTATAATTTCCTTTTCCTGCTTTTTGCCTCTCTATTTCTTCAAGTAAAAAATGACATTTTAGTGTTATTATTGTATCTTGATTTTATTTTTATTTTTAAATCTTTCTCCATATATTACCTTTTTTTTTTGTTAGCCACCTTTAACTCTTTGGAAAGGCAGGATAAAAACATGTATAGTAAACAAACCTGACCTTACTCAATAGTAAGCACAATAAGTCTAAATAAAACACGCATACAAAACATGGACACAACACATGGGAAGTGATTTTGCTCCATAAATAGGAATTGGAAATGTTTGGCGCCTTCATCTGGTAGCAGACCGGCAGCAAATAATTACTGTAAAATTTTCAGGTCCATCAAAAGAAAAGTCCTCATTTGCCCGTCCACATTCCAGCAGAGATTTGTAGCACAATGATAGTCTGAAAGGGGCTCAGAAATTCATTTCAGTTTGAAAGAAAAATTTGTTTCAATTCATTTTTTATCAGGATTTACCCAGTTCCCTCCTTCTGGACCAAGCATTGATTTGGATGCAATATGCCGGTGAAGTCTGTAAATTTCCAAGATTGCAATGTGACTCGCAGAACAAAAAAGGTGTATTCAACAGCATGAGTACATTTGAGAAATGTGCATGAAAAAATGTGTTCTTTTGAAAAATGCACAAAAATAAGCTTTAATCAATGGGAGAAGAATGCGTACTTTTCAAACATGCACACAACTGATGCATACATTTGGAAAAATATGCATGGAAATAGGCATGGATTTTCATGCGAAAAGCAAAAGGCAAAACTTATGGACTCATATGGACTCAAGTTAGAATGAGCTTCGAGATGGAATTCGGAGAACTTTGGCAAGCTCAGGGTTAGCTGCTTCGCACATCCCTAGCTCAGGGGAGGGGGGTCTCTTCTCATTTACAAAAAATTATCTACATGTTCACCTTCAGTAATAGCAGGTAGACAGTGGAAGAACATAAGAATACAAGAAGAGCAGCTCCACAAGTTATTTCCCTTGATAAAAAATTGTAACATGGGGTAATTTATGTTCAGGAAGGTGGAGGGAAGGTGTTTCTACTTTCATAAGAAGATAAGAGCCATGCTGGATCAGACCAAGGGTCCATCTAGTCCAGCATTCTGTTCACACAGTGGCCAACCAGCTGTTGACCAGGAACCCACAAGCAGGGCATGAGCGCAACAGCACCCTCCCACCCATGTTCCCCAGCAACTGGTGTAAAGTTGTTCAGTGACTGTGGTGGGTTCCGGGGGTTGAGGAGTTGTGTGATCGCCTTACTATTAGCTTCTAATAAGGAATGGTGGGATTAGACTATCTATGGCTGCTAGTGATGATGGCTACATGCTACCACCAGTATCAGAGGCAGTATGGCTGGGGCAGTTGCTGGGAAACATGAGTGGGAAGTTGCTATTGCACTCATGTCCTACTTGGGGTTTCCCACAAGCAGCTGGTTTGCCACTGTGTGAACAGAATGCTGGACTAGATGGACCTTTAGTCCGATTCAGCATGGCTCTTCTTATGTTCTTATGCCAATGGAGAAATGGCTAATGTTCTACAATTTGCATTTAAGTTTGCTTAGTATTTCTTTATCTGGGACAAAATGCAACCCTCATAATCAAAGGCACTTGCTGGAAGTGTTGAATTTTGCTCACGGTGGTGGTTTATTACCTGTTGTTTTCTAAAATAAATGAGATTTTTTTTTTAAAGCAAGTTTTTAGTTCTCTTTCTTTAACACACACACACACACACACACACACACAGAGAGAGAGACAGTGAGAGAGTTTTTAAATTAATAAAAACAGCTGCCAACAGGCTGTACTTAACCGTACACTTTGCATGCATTTGTAATCTGAAATAGGGGGAAAAAACCCTCCACAGACCCACTTGAAAGAGACAGCTTGAATGGCATACTGTCAGTTGTGCTGTTCATGAATTGGCAGTGGTCTCATTTAGGGCCTTTGGATATGTGTCTGCCTGGACAGAATGAGAACACTTTGCATGTTCCTCCAAAGACAACCACTCCTTGCTGCTTTGCAGCATGCAGCGGAGCATGACAGTTGCCCTTCAGCACTGTCTTCTCCGAGCTTAACCTTTGACCCTCCGCTTAGTCGCCGCGCAACGGTTGCAGCAGGCCGAGATGTTCACGAATTGACGGGCATCGGCCTGCAACGTGCTTGTCATGATTTGACTGTCAGAAGTAGTTTGCTGTGGGGCTCCATCAAGGTTTGAAACCTATGTGCAGCAGCCCATAATACCTAACTTCCAAAGCTGTCAACGGGACGACCAAATGTACATAGAAAAATAGGCACGTTGAATTGTATCTTCAATTGTATCTTCAATTGTATCATTGGATATTCTTCTTTTCCCACCCTCTCTTACTTTCCTTGTGGCTGTGCTTGCTAAATGTATGTGGATAAGTTAATTTGGACCAAGAGGATGAATCTGTTGCCAGGGTGGTATCTTTTTTTTTTTTTTTTTAAGTATGTGGTGGGGAAAGCAGTGAACTGTTCTCTCTTGTGGTCTAAGTTTCAAGTAGCACGCGATTGAGATTTGAGTAGCTCTGCCCGTTAAACTCTCATCTTGACTTGCCTATCGTTTCGGCTTTCCAACTGTCGGTATAAGTAGCTAGATACTAGACTAATGGTGCCTGAGGTTAGCTGTCAAAGTGGAATGTTCATGTTGGAGTGCTCTGTAATATGATACTAGGGAGAGGGGAAGAGAAAGAGAAAAGGGTCAAGCTCGTGCGATTCGTAAGTCTCCGTGAAAATTTGAAATGTTGAAAGTATTGTTTTTCTTCCAAGTACAGAACTTTTACTTGTACTTTTACAAGTACAGTGTATTTCTTGCCTCCCCTCTGCCGCCCCAGTCTCTTCTTCCCCTCCTCACTGAGGTCTCCCAGTTTCAGAAACTGAATAAATGGCACTAAAATAGTCCCAAACTGTTAACAGCCCTTAAAACGAAAACCAAAAGTAGGATATTGTGCTTAGTGATGATTAAAAGTTCAAAACAGGAATTGCTATCTATGCTGTTCTATTTATTGAAATGATTTTTATCCCACCTTCCCCTATTTTTTTTTAAGGGCAGCTTATCTCCATAAAAGTGCAGCTATAATATAAACAGCAAGGTCTAAAAAAGGCCTTAAAAACCACGATCAGGCAGCAGAGGGAAATTTGAAACACATGGTGAACTAATAATAATAAGAAAAACATTTACAGCCTGCTTAAGAACTATGAGAGGTGGTCCATGAAACCTCTTTTAGGGAGTTCCTTGGTTTGGATGCCATCACCAAAAAGGCCATGACTCACATTCCAGCTAGCTCATATTTCCGAAGGCTGTGGGATTTGGAGCAAGGGTTCATATGGGAACTGCAGTGAATGGGCGGATTTGTACGGGAGAAGGGATCCTTCAAGTATCCTCGTGCCAAATCATAATTTACAATTAAAAATGAATTAAAATATGTCAATGAAATAATTAAAAATATTAAATCTGCAGATGGCAGGCACCATCGCATCACTCCCCATGTGAGAGTGAAGGGGGAATGTTTCTTCTAAGATGGCACCTATTATGACATATAAATGTACCACCTAAAACAAAGGAAGTATTTTTTTCCCCTTCAGAATTCTTGTTTTAGTTGTAGGCAAATATATTCAGATTTACTCTACGCTAATCTGATCAATATGGTTTTTGAACTGGCATCAGCCCTGCCTATTTGTATCCTGTTTTTTCCTCCAGAAATTCAACGGTGCGTGCATGGTACCCCTCCCCCGTCCAGTAATTTTATCCTCACAACAATCTTCTGAGGTAGCTTAGGCTGAGAGAGAGAAGCTGGCCCAAGTTTGCTCATGGCTGAGCGGGAATTTGAACCTGGGTCTCCCTGGTCTAAGCCCAACACTTTCAACAAGCTCAACACTATACAGATTCCCATTTGCTGGGACTTGCAGTGTAATAAATTGGTAGCACAGTTTTGCAAATATGATCATGAAAGTTACTAGCCAATCTGACTGCTCATCTGTTAGTCACCTGGAGCATATTCACATCATCAAAGCAAAAAAAGGGACTACATTCCAGTGTTCAAGACCATCCATCCTTGGTTGTGATCCTTGCATGCCATGGGCTACCAAATGAATGGCTATGAACAAACCATGTATAACAGGAAAAATCCTCATTGAGAAAGTTCTTCTTGATGGTATTAGCCCAAAGCTATTCTAGTCAATGTGGGTTTTGCAGCTCACTCCACATTAGTGGTAGGTAGAAATTTAGACAAAAAGAGGAGCAGCCTAACGTATATTGCAGGGATAAGGAACCTCCGGCCCATGGGCCGAATTTGGCCCGCCAGGTCATCTCATTTGGCTTGCAGGTCCTTGGGCAATGCGGACGATGAGTGGTAGGTGAAGCCAGAATGCTCTTCCAAGCATCAGCCGAGTCCCTCTCTTTGTGCATAAAGAGAGTCTGTGCCTTTCCCTGCATGAAGAAAGATAAAATGGACATCAGAGAGGGGCTTGATGATGTCAGGGGAGAGGTGAGGTTTGGAGGTGGGTTCCCATTCCCTGATGTCATCCGGTCCACTGTACTGGGGCTAGATTGCCCAGGGGGGGAATCCCGACTGGGACAATCAAGTTCCCCACCTCTGATATATTGGATGAAACATGCTATTGTTAGTCCTTTAAAAATACTTTTGAGCTCCCCTTCAAGTTGTATACTTGGCTTGTTCTTTTGGGGCTTGCGTTGTATAGTCTGATGTACGCTCAGACCAGAAGTCTGGATTTGGTGACTAGCCCTGTACAAGTAATGTAGTCACTGCGAACTGTGCCATGATACTGGTGGTGGCCACAGAACCTAACTTTAAGGTTATCTCCCATTCTAACTAGTCAAGATAATTTCATCACCATGGTTGTCCAGGGTTATCACAGGCCCCTCCTGGTCCATAGAGGTAAGAATGAGCAAAGAAGATGTCTGAGTTAGGAACCTAGGAAGCTACCTTATACCGGGTCAGACCCTTGGACCATTTAGCCCAGTGTTCTCTATGCTGATGGCAGTGACTCTCCAGGGTTTCAGACAGGAGGCTTTACCTGCCCTGCCTGGAGATGCCAGGGATCGAACCTGGGACCTTCTGCCTGCAAAGTAGGTGCTCTACCACTGAGTCCTTGAGGTGGTCACGTGTATGTCTGAGCAAGGGTGTGATCGGAGGGCTTGTGATGCAGACATTTGCTAAAGCTAGCTGGCCTGGGTCTGGTCCATACAGAAGCTAGTTGGTCCTCCTGGGAACACTACGTATGCCACTTTGAGCTCTAGGATGGAAGAAAGGTGGGATGTAAATGTAGGAAGTAAAATAAATAAATGCAACTGTTGAAATAATAACACCACCCGTTGGTGGAATATACAGAACTATGGTGGCAAACCCTGAACTTCAGCTACTAAAAAGTCTGATAAAAATAAGTGCGCCTGATTTTTGTTTTATAGTCGTGAGCAGCCCTGGCTTTGCATGGGTTGGGATAGCCCTTCATTTGATACAGTGAAGCCTTCAAGACGACTTACACCTAGTTGTGCAATACGCTTCTGAGAGAGGCTCGCCTGGTACCTATGTTGTGCTCTTTTCGGCGCCAGGTGAAGACCTTCTTTTCCCAGGCATTTTAGTCTTTCAGTTTCTGCTGTTTTAAATCTGTTACTGTATTTTAAATCTTTGCACTGCTGCTAGGTTTTATTTTGGTTTTTATTTTTATTTTACACTGTAGTTTTGAACTTTTAAACTTTTATATTGTATTTTGTCATGTTGTATTTTACGGTTTTAATTGTTGTGAACCGCCCAGAGAGTGTATGGCTGAGCGGGAAATTGAACCTCGGTCTCCCTGGTCTAAGCCCAATACTTTCACCACAACACTATACAGTATAGCTCCCAGTTGGGCTGTTGTGCGGTATAAAAATGTAATAAATGCATACCCCTTGCCAGGGTGCAGCCCTATAGCCTCCTAATGGAGGGGTCTGTGCACTTGGGGGGGGCAAGCTTATAACTGTGCCTTGGCCTACTAATCTCCCTTGCCTTCAAATTTTATGGACTGCAAAGCAATGTGCTAGATAGGGAAGGCTGCCCCTAGTGACTGAAGCTGTTACTGCGGGCTTCAACCACATGGACCCCAGGATCCTTTAGTATGCATGCCAAGATCTACGTACCTAGGTTTCACGATCTGGTGCTTTGGTGCAGACAGACAGACAGACAGACAGAGACAGACAGACACAGCCTCTTTTATTATTATAGATACAGCTGAGATATTTGCATAATAGCATTGATTCTAAGAGTCTGGTTGTCACCCTTGGGGTTGCAGCATGCCTTTCTCCAGATATTGTTTTCCCATTCCATAGGCATCTTCCATTTGCTTCCTTCTTCAGGAAGTCATCAGCAGCATCCACCCTTTTCTAAGAGGTCAAAGACACATAATTCTGTGTTGTGCCTCTAGCACCAAACCAAAGGTGATATCTTGGGGGAAGCAATCTGTTGTCAACCACACTGTCATTGCACTACAAATGTCGGCATGCTAAGAAGGTTAAGACCTTTGTAGTGTTGATTTCCGAGGGCACAAATCTTTGCTTCTCTGTTGGCTTTAATGCACTAACAGTAAAACGCCTGCATTAAGTAAAATGGAGGCTAAGACACCTTAAGGGTACTTGGTTCTTATCATGTGTGTTTTTGAAGTAGCAGAGGTGTCAACACACACTAAGATGAGATGATTTCTTCTCTTTGATAAAAGTAAAATGACCTGCTTGCTGTGAATTGCGATAGAATTGCCCAAGGCAGATTATATTGTCACTTTTTTTTTTTTTTAGTATCACCCCGTCTAAAAATATATATAATAATAAAAGGCCAGAATATTTCCGTTTACTATGGAAGTATTTCACATTTCTGCTGGTAGATAAAATATACTTGGGAGTGGGGTAGAAGCAAGAAATTGGTGTTGCAGAGCCCACTGGGGCTTTGAAAAAAGAAAAGAAGAAGTGATGTTTATTGAGTGAACTCTTGCTATCAAAACCCTTGCCGGGCATGCCGAGAGATTCCATCTCTTGACCTTGGATGCACAAGGTTCAAGAACCCCATTTAACCCTGGTTTTCCTTGGTCTTGGGCCTGCTTTAAACAAGCACTTTGACATCACTTGAAACAAGAGCTGATACTCTTTAGTCTGTTAAATATGGAGACATGTGCAATTTAAGTTTTATTAAATTTGCAGTATATTTTTTAAGCAGATGCCGATGTAGGATAACAGGAGGGCCACAGCCATGGGGGGACGGACCCTTCCTTAGATATTCCCTAGATTTTCAGCTTTAATTTTTTTAAAGAAAAAAGAACATATCTCTAGTCCAGGAGTGGGCAACACATGGAACGCTTGCACTGTCCTGGCCTTTTGGGGCCCTTTCCCCACTGAATTTTCCCCCAAATCCGGTGGTATGGCAGCAAAAAACAGCAGTTTACTTCTAGTTTTCAAGAAAGATCAGCCCTTTTTTTTTGCTGCCACACTGCCACATTTTGGCACCACAATCATGGGTGCAATGGTGGGGACAGGAGCAGCCCCTGGTGGATTTCTGGGGAGGGGGGGCAAAAGTTCCCCATTTTTTCTCTAGTCCTTTGACTTTGGCAGGATTCTCTCCAGTTGCTCAATAATGTTAGAAAAAGAGACTCCATAACCGGTTGGTGCCTCAGTCACGTAAGAGCCCAAGTGGCGGGAAAAATGTAGGGAACCATAAAAGGGAACCATACTGATGCGCTCATGACTAACGGCTTGGTAAACTGATGTACTGACTGTTTATTGGCTATTGGATTGGTAAGCTGATGTACTGACTGTTTCATTGGTTACTGGCAAGAACAATAGAAGTGATAAGGTATAAAAGGCTCTTGCACATGTGCCTCGGGGTCCAGACTGCTCTGCACCCGTTTTGCAAAACGATCAATAAAATAGTGTTGGATCCACTGCTGCCTGCCTGGCATCCTTTTCTTCCAACCGAAAGCAAGAACTTTTTATCTAACAATAAGAAGTAAGCTGCCCCATATTATGGCATATACTAGGCCTGCATTTTAATCTATAATAATAATAGGGCAGCAAAAAAGAGTCATTTTTTTTCTTGTTTTCAAGAAAGAAAAGCCCTTTTTGTGCTGTCACACTGCCAAATTTTGGCACCAAATTCATTGGCAATAGGGGGACGGGGACGGGGGATGCACCCCCAGTGGGTTCTAGATGTGCGTGTTGAAAGTTTTCCATCCTTTCTCTAGTTATTTGACTTTTGGCAATTCCAAAAAAAAGTGTGTGTGGGGGGTAGAGTTCTATCCAGTTGCTCAATAAGAAGTAAACTGTCCCATATTCTGGTATATACTAGGCTTGCACCTTTTAACCTTACAAAATTGTTGTTGTTGTTGCCTGAGTAGGTGTTTGGCTACAGTTGTCAAAGATCTCTCATTTCCCAAGAGAACAATATAATTCACATGGAAGTTCTATGCTAGAAAATCCTACATAGTAATAAGTATGTGGATGCTTATGTAGCCACCCACGCACAGGAAGGAGGGATCAGCAGGGCTGATGGAACCTCGAGGTTTGCAAAGGTATTAAAAAGTTAAGGGGAAGAAATCCTAAAAGGTTTTTAGACTGAGTGTGTTTGGTGGGCATGGAATGCTGACTGACGGTTTGGGGTGGGTCGGTGGGATGGAACACTGGGGAGGGGAACGGAACAGATTATTCTGAAAGAAGGCATAACTAGAAAACTGAACAGCAGTAATCCACACATCAGTGTTTGTGTGTCTGTTACTCTTTCTGCATCTCCTGGGATAGACTGATCGAGGTCCCTTGCTGTCTGGATGTGGCGTGATCCAAAGCTGCCTTACCTCTCCACCCACTCGCCCCAATGGAGTTGGCAAAAATTGCATTTGGAGTTCATATCAGTTTAGCTTTACTGGGGCAACTAGGAACATTTTTCAGACTTACCTGGTGGTAGAGAGCTACTTAAAACCTGCAGAGAACCTAGTTCTGTGGTGATCTTAGCAGTGAGCTGGAGTACCTTGGGGAACCTCTCGTCCCATATAAGCCCCTCCAAGCCCCCAGCCCACCCCATGACTTGAAAACTGGCAGAGATTCAGGACATACCAAAGGAGGGACTTCTTCACACAACTCTTAGTTAAACTGGAATTCGCTACCACAAGGGATGACATGGGACACCAATCCAGATGGCTTTAAAACAGGGGTGTTGAACCTCAGGCCCGCAGGCCAAATCTGACCTACCTGGAGTTTCCCAAATGGTCACATACCCTCCATCGCGTCCAGAGATGGTTCCTGCCTTTTCCTCTGATTGTTTAGCGGTTTCCTGGCTTTTGTGGATTCCTACCCCCCCCCCCCCCCCGTTTCTAAAAGGTTGCAATGGTCCTTCTCTGGGAGCCCCCAACAAAGGTGAGTGGCTACTTAGAAGAGGGCCTTTTCTGTTGTGGAATGAGCTTCCCCGAGAGGCTCGTCTGGCTGCTTTGTTGTACACTTTCTGTCACCTTTTTATTCCTCAGGCATTTTAGTCTTTCTGTTTTAAATCGGTTACTATATTTTAAATCTTTGTACTGCTGCTAGGTTCTATGTGGTTATTATAGGTTTAAACATTTATATTGTATTCATCATCTTGCATTTTATGGTTTGAATTGTTGTGAACCGCCTATAGAACTTTGGCTATTCGACGGTATAGAAATGTAATGAAGAAATAAAATGCCTTAGGGCTTAATTACTGGCAGTAAGACCTTTAGGGCACAATAAGACCATTAGGGCTATCTGTGCATGTTTACACAAGTCCTATAACTCCCAGTATGCCCCAGCTAATATGACTTGCTGGGGCATGCTGGGAATTGTAGGACTTTTTTTCTGCCTAAATATGCATAGGATTGCATCCTCAAGCTAAAATATGCTAGTATTTTTGGTCTCACCCCCTTTTGCCTTCGGTCCTGCCCACTACTAGAATGTGGCCCCGAAGAGCTTCTTTGAAAATGAATTTGGCGGAAAGAGGTTCAACACCCCTTGTTTAAAGGGAGATCGGACAAATTCATGCAAGAGAAGGCTATCAATGGCTGCTAGTCAAGATGGCTATATGCTGCCTCCAGGATTAGAGTGCTAGTTGTTCTGAATTAGTGTATCTGAATGCCATTTGCTGGGGAACAATTGTGGGAGAAGGTGATTGCCCTCATGTCCTGCTTGTGGGCTTCCCATAGACGTCTGGTTGGCCGCTGTGGGAAACATGATGCTCCCCTCGATAGGTATTTTGTCTGACCCAGAAGAACTCTCCTTATGTTCTAGAGCTGGGATGCAGGACCTCTTTCAGCTCAAAGGCCAAATTCCATTTTGGAGAAGCTCTTGGGGGCCGCATTCCAGGGGTGGGTGGGGCTGAAGGCAAAAAGGGGCATAGAAACATAGAATAGTAGGGTTGGAAGGGGCCTACAAGACCATTGAGTCCAATCCCCTGCTCAATGCAGGAATCCAAGTCAGAGCATCTCTGACAAGTGGCTGTCCAGTTTCATCTTCAATGCCTCCAGTGTGGGAGAGCCCACCACCTCCCTAGGTCATTGGTTTCATAGTCGTTATTGCTCTAACAGTCAAGACGTTTTTCCTGATGTTCAGCCGGAATCTGGCTTCCTGTAACTTGAGCCCGTTATTCCAAGTCCTGCACTCTGGGATGATCAAGACGAGATCCTGGCCTTCCTCTCTGTGACAACCTTTCAAGTACTTGAAGAGCTCTATCATATCTCCCCTCAGTCTTCTCTTTTCAAGGCTAAACATGCCCAGTTCTTTCAGTCTCTCCTCATAGGGCTTTGTTTCCAGTCCCCTGATCCTCTTCATTGCCCTCCTCTGAACCCTCTCGAGTTGGTCTGCATCCTTCTTAAAGTGTGGTGCCCAGAAATGGGCAGGAACAGAAATGCCCCAAATACCAGCCTGTTTTAGTTTAAAGCGCCTACTGACAGTAACTCAGCCTTAGGAGAAACATTTCAAGCTTTTTGAATGGGGGAAAAGACTGGACAAAAGCTGGGAAATTACCAGACAATCAGTAGTTTGGGAAAGAGGGGTGGAGACAGGGAAGGGTTGTGGCCATCTGGGGAACTTCTGGAGGGCTAGTTTGGAAATCCAGGTGGGCCAGACCTGAGTTTCTAGACATGTCCTCCTGTTCTAGAGGCCATTCAGAGTTCCATCTCCCTTGCCAGCATGGTATTTCAAAATGTACACAGATCTCAGGACCACAGCCTCCTTAATTTGGAAATATCGCTGGATCACAACTGATTTCCCTTTAGGCTTCAATCTTATGCCCATTTAGCTGGCCGTAATCCCCGTTCAACTTACTTCTGAGTAAATATGCATGGGCTTCAGCTCTAAAATGCCCAAGGCTGCAATCCTGTATAAAATTATTGAGGACTAATCCACACTGATATTGTGGGATTTACTGCTGAGTAAAGGTGCATGGGATTAAACTGTGTGGTGCTTGGAATATTTAAAGAGGATTTATCTCTTTAAAGAAATAAATGAGGACTTCTTTTCACTTTCTGTTTTGAGGACAGCATCATTGCTCTTTCCCCCTACACTTTGGGTCACACAGTATCTAGAAATCTTAACACGAAATCTCTTGAAACATCTTCTGACAGCTGGCATGGCTTTTTGCCACCAAGCTTGCAAACAGCATGTATCACATCTGTAGTTACCTGCGATGGGTAGGTCCGGGACACAGTACATGCTTCTAGTTGTGACTTGAAGCAAAGATAGCTTTGGCAATGCTGCGCAGCTCCGTTATATACCAATGTAATGAACCGCAATGAATTTGTTAATAATTGCAAAGCGATAGATGGAATGTGTAAAAATGTAGCACATTATCTAGCTTTTTAAAGGGTGGCGGGGTGGGGGGAGTTCTTCCAAATGAAGTGTGTAAAATATATAGGATGGAATTTAATAGGCTGAAATTTAACAGGAGTGCTAATGTGTATCGGTGGTGAAAAATCACAGATTAGCTTTTCTTAAATATATAAAGAGTAGGATTACAAAGTAGATATATTGTTACAGTTGTCGCCTGGGCTCTTTATTATTACTCAATATGCCTCTTGCAATTTTCTCATTTGCAACTGTTATTGAGTAATAGATGGAATTACTCCAAACCCCATTTGCTTTGCTTCAGAGGCTACGGAAACATTAATGTTAATATTATCATCCACTTCATATATGTGGATGTATAATACGGCAAATGGTAACATTTTATGTAATGTTTAAATTTCTATGGAATGGGATAAATAGAACCGGCACTCTGCTCATAATGAATTCAGTTTAGGAAGCAGCTGGAGAATGAAAAAAAGTCTGTTCCAGACCAAGGAAGCATACTGTCCCCATAGTGGTATTACTGTATATGAATAAATGAAACTCATCCGAAATCGCATAGTCAAACAGGCTGCCCCCCCCGCTTCCCCCCCTCCCTTTGGTTGGGAAACAAAGAAGTCTGAGTATCCATTTTATAAACTTAATAAAACAGGTTTACTGTATTAACTCCAAGTAGCTAAAGAGATGGGGCTGGGATTGCATGTAGTTTGAAGGTTGAAATATACATAAAACATTAGATCTGCTAAACATAGTGGAATAATTGTTAGAGCATTTTCAAGTTTTACTTCCCCTATGGTGCAGAATGAGGGATTGCTCTTTTTAGAGGCAAATGCTCGGCACCAGGATTTTACATGTGCCGTGCTGTGCATGCAAAGGCCTTTTCAGACAGTACTTGGCTCCAGAGGTTCACCCAGAGTGAGATCAGAATTGGCCTTTGGCCTCATGTGCTTCCCTTGCCTCCTGCATGTGAGCTTGCCAGAGGCATCTGGTTGGCCAATGTGACAAACAGAGTGTTCGACTAGACTAACCTTTGGTCTGATCCACCGGAATCCATCTTCTTAGGCTCCCTTTATCACAAATTGCACTGGGGGGCATCTCCCACACCCTGATGGATGGGGAATGGATGAGCCTGTGAAGCCCATGGTTTCCATAAATATAGCCATTCCCATTCATTTCAGTGGACACAGCTGATCGTTTTGGTAGTGATTGTATTTTTAGGATTTTAAGACTGCAACCCTATACCCACATATCTGGGAGTAAGTCCCATTGAATACCATGGGATTTCCTAGTAGTTCTTACATCCCAGTGTTAGTCTTTCACAGCTTTGTTTTGTTTGTAATTAATGTATGCAGCTTCAAACACTTTCTAGAGGAAACTGACTCACAAACATAATAAATAAATAAGTGTATCACACAAAATGTTTTACAGTCCTTATCCTGTATTGCAAGTTTGTGAAGGTAGGTTATTCCCATATCAAAGAGGTCAGTATTCTATTTACTGAAATACTTTGGTCCATATTTTATTTGTATATATATAGAATGAAAAACTGTTTTGTGGTCTAGCTTTGTGGTTTAACCTCTTTTGCAACATACTGACCTAGTTCACCTGCACATTTCTTCAGTTGTGTTCCCCCAGTTCTCCTGTTATATATTAGCACTTCCTCCTTTGTACTGTGCCCTAGCTGATATTGTCATCAAAATTTAATTGGTGAATGAAAACGGATGTGTTTCTGTGCAACTCGGCTTTCCTAGGATTGCTCCACACTGAGATTGACTCAAAGGGGCAAGAATAATTGGGAAAACGTTGTTTGGCAGCACAAAATGCCATTTTGGCGTGGTTCATCTTCTACCTCTCAGGCATTGTCTTAAGATACTTTAAGTGGAGAACAGCAATGTGTAACTGGCAAAATGAGCAGACAAGATGCATTTGATGTTTTCAGTATGATTTTTGGTGTCTTTTAGCATTCCTTATGGTTAGTCTACCGGTTCTCCTGCGCCCCCTCCCTGGATTATGCTTACTGTAGCAAAATTACATCAAATGCAAGATAACAAAATACTGTCAGGCTGGGATTGTTTTATATGGACAGCATTAGACAGGAGCAGAAAGATCTGATGCACTAATAGGGAAACTCACATGAGCGACCTAGTCCATTGACAGATTTTCTCTTTGTTCTCTCACTCGACCCACTTTCTGCCAGAGATTTGTGACATATTTCGCAAGAGATCAAATAAGCCCTTGACACCTGATTGCGATGTAGTGCTTGTTTACAGTTGCATTTTTTTTTGAAGGACCCTTAGACAAGATGGAAGGTTTTAACTTGAAGTAATTAAATTTGCATCTGGACTGTGACAGGTGTTTCCTTACATATGCATCCAACTGAGCTCATACCATAATGGGCTTCCAAGGCACCAAAAGAAAGGCAGGGTACTGGAAGATGGTTACCTTTCCACTATTGTTATCTGCTATTTGAGTCTTGTCAAGTCACGCTGTCATCACGTGCTGCGTGTAAGCTTCCCAAGGCATTCATCTGGCTAGATGGAGCCCTGGACCAATCCAGCAAAGCAATTTGTCTGTGCATTTGGCAGAATGTTGGTCAGTGTCTTCACAGTGAAATGGTTTAGTTCTAAGTGACATCCACATGCTTAAGATGTGAAGGCAGCATTATAATTGAAGGGCAAGGTGGTGTCATGATCCCCCAGCCCCTGGACCTTCTGATATGTAGCAGAGGATTTTGATGAGGATGAGGCAAAGGCTAGTTCCTTGGAGGTAGGACATTCAGGACCTTATTCAGGGTCCTCTCAGCCAGAGGGCACAGCCCTGCCATCGTTCTCTGGCTCAGAGGATGACTCCCCAGCAGAACATCCATCTCCCCAGCCTCTCAGAAGTCTCCGTCTACAAAATCAGGTGAGGGATATTTAACACCCTTGTCACTTTCCCCTTCTATATCATATCTGTTAAATTGTAAGCCATTATTTCAAACTCTAAACCACCTCCAGGAGGGGCAGAGCTGACTACACTACAGGTCATATCAGCCTACACAAGTCTTCAGTTGGCCTTAGTTCCTTGCTGAGACAACATGCTCCTGTAGTTCTAGTAGTAGAGGGTTCCAGCCAGCAGGGCCCATTTGGAGCTATCCAAGTTCCTAGTTTCTTCTTACTTTGCTCTGACTGCCATCAGATGCTACAGCTCCCCCTGCGAGCCTCAAGGATCCACAGAAAGGGATGGGCTAGGCCTGTAGTTGCTGGCAGCTGCCATGATCCAGCAGTCTGTTGAAACTGGGGGCATTGGTTCAGCAACCAGATGAGGTGGCATGAAACATAGGATGTGAGGGGTCTAGTATTACCCAGAAGCTGCCAAGAATCTGGGGTGCTGGCTTGAGGGACTAGCCCACAAGCAGGAAGAATGGAGGAAGTGGGATGGGGGTCATGAGCCTGGATGCAAAGAACAGAAATTATTAGTTCCATGTGCCCAAAGAGGGCTTTGACACCAATTTGCTATGTGGTTAGTTTGTCATGTGGAAAGGCAGGAGTGAGGTATGACTCCGCTTTTTTTTTAGTGGTTTAATTGTAATATCTAGGAACTGCCTTTCTTGACAAATTTTATTTATATAGCTCCTTTCTGCCAATGTGCTCATGGGGGTTTATGGCTTGAAATAATGGTGAGCAATTTAAGATGCATGATACAGAAGGGGAAAGTGACAGGTAAGGAAGGGGTTACTAAGCAAATTCAGGTATCTTAACAACTGCAGAAGATAGTTCTAGGAGAGAGAGAGCCAAATGGCTGCAGGGCCCAGTCAGGCCAGTGGAGGGTGCCTTGCCGTCTCATAGATCCCTCTTGATGCATCCAGGTGGAATGGCTGCTGATGGATGCAGTTCTGGGAGAGGAGAGGCCAAATGGCAGCAGTGGTCTTACCCAGGCTGATGGAGGGGCCTCACCATCTCACCTAGCGAGGCTGATGGACAATGCCCCTATCTCCAGGAAGAGGGCCTTTTCTGTTGTGGCACCCCAGCTGTGGAATGAGCTCCCTAGAGAGGTTCGCCTGGTGCCTGCGTTGTATTCCTTTTGGTGCCAGGTGAAGACCATTTTATTTTACCAGCATTTTAGCACTCTAGTCTTTTAGCTCTGCTGTTTTAAATTTGTATTTTAAATCTCTGCATTGCGGCTAGGTTTTATTCTGGCTGTACTTTTATACTGTAGCTTAAGCTTTCATATTTTATATTGCCTTGTGCTGTACCTTGCAGTTTTAATTTTTGTGAACCACCCACAGAGCTTTGGCTATTGGACGGTGTGTGTATGTGTATGTGTATATATGTGTGTGTGTGTGTGTGTATATGTGTGTGTATGTGTGTGTGTGTGTGTGTATATATATATATATATATATATAATCTTGCCACTCGCTCTACTGCAGCCAGGTGAAATGGAAGGATGTGACTATTCAAAGGTGGGGGGAAGAAGGCAAAAATTCTACTGACTGGATCCAGATTTACACTGTGCCGATGGAAGAAGACTTCTGCTTCCGCTCCTTTCCATGGCAACCCCTTCAGCCCCCGGAAAATGCTATACAGAGTGTCAGAATGGGGTGAGCTGTGGTATGTATGTCGGGGATCTTTAAAAATAGGTTGGAGAGGCTTTCCATGGGACATTTCCTCTTGTGGATGACAGATCCTGGATCCACCTGTGTGAAGACCCTTGGGCATGTCTGAAGTAGCTGTTTGTATTCTGGCCACATGTTTGAATGATGGTACTTGGATATTTCAGCGTGCTACAGAATAAGTGTGCCATTAAGTTTTAGGATAAATTATGGTCCCATATATCTGATGACACCTCTTCCTTCCCTTAGTTGAGAGACGAAGTACCACACTCAAAGAAGTCTAGGAAAGATCATTTAAAGCAGCTAAATGGGAAACAAACATTATATGCATGTTTCTTGACCTTTCCTTATTGCCAGCCTTGTGTACAACATAGGTTAGGAGAAGTAATTATTTTCAGCCCAGTGACTACGCACAAGATTAATAGCTTCTGAAAGGACTATAATGATGGGCTGACCCAACTGGCTCTTGCATTATCCCTTGTTTATACTCCTCTCATCTCTTTTCACCTTTGGGCTACAACAAAATGTAATTTATGTTTAGCATTGCTACATAGGAGATGAAGGGTCAGTGTTTAATGAGGGGCAACCATGATTGGTATGTAGGTGTAAAAAATCTTACATGGTGGAAGACAGTCAATAAAACATCTCTATGCAAGATGTATCAGCTGAAAAGCACAGAAGATAGTGTTGTTCAACAACAACTCCCCGTTTCCTTTTAATAACATATGCTGTCGGGTGCAAGAAATAATACTCCAATTAACTGGAAGCCCAGTTCCTGATCGAAACAGCAGGAACAGTTTTACTGGTCCACTCTTGCAAATCTTAATGATTCCTTTGGTTCACAAAAGTCATTGGAGTGTGTTTGCTGATCTCCTCCCATTTCTGTTTTGTGAATGTCAGGAACATTTGACTCCTGCAGACGTTTTTCTAATGAGCCAAGCAAGGGATGATCTAACCTGTGTGGGATATGTAGAATATACATTTCTGAAGATGATTAACATTACTTCTCGAAGTTGTTGTCACATTCCCAGCTTGTCTTGAGGAAGGTGTAATATGTTGTCATCGTTATAGCGGTGTTACTTTAAATCTATGGTGTCCTTCGTTAAAAACACAACAAGAGCCCTTCTGGATCAGACTAAATGTCCATCTAGTGTAGTATCCTGCTTTTTAGTCCAGCATCCTGCTTCCATCAGTAGCCAACCAGATGCCCGGGAAGCTCACAAGCAGGGCTTTGAAGACACTGGGCTGGTTTGGATGTAACAGTAAGTTGGAATTCTTCAGAGCTGTTGGCCATACCATCAGAATTCTGACTTAGTGGGAATGGCAAGCATGCTGCATGGTTGTTCCTGCTTGGATCCTTCCTGCATGAGGAGCTAAACAAATCAGGAGACATTTGTCCATGGCTTTATTTAGCATTGTGTCAAGACCGGGATCCTTGATTTGTTGCTTTCCTAACTAACTGGCATTATACAGTAAGCCAAGAACAAACCCTGATGATCTCCTTTAGCAGGAGATAACCATCTTCAGAGGTTCTACAGTAGAACTCTTGACATTTGTGTTTTGTCCTCCGGGACACATACTAACTTTAGTAACTCAATAACTTTCTTAGCCACCACACCTTGAGCTTGTAAGCAAGTCTATTTATGCTATATGTGTCCATGTAAAGCATTGTGTGTGCGCATGTGTTTTGAATCAGGGTTCTCAGCAGTGTTCTGTCATGGCAAGGGCTTAGCATCATTGGGTGCTGGTGTGGCCTGGCTTATAGGAGTTCCACTATGGATTGGGTCTTTGCTAGGGTTTGGAGGAAGCCAAGTTTCCCAGGGAGGCAGGAATGGGAATAGGACAACACCACAGACTGCTCTGAGTGGGGCTGGAAGTCAGACAAGCTTGTCTGTATGTTGCTCCAACAAGCAGCAGATCATGACTGAGACTTAAGTAGGGGTTTGGCTTCATTTAGGCTAGTTGGCCCCACTTCCGCATAAGGTCTTTTCTATTAAAAGGGACTGGCCTATTTTAGCAGCCTCAGGCTGTGGTGATACAGGCGTGGCTGTGGCATGCTGATGTCTTCATGGCTGGAGTTCTCCGAGTCCAAGAATGGCAATGCAACCTTCTCTGGATGCAAGGGGATGGGTCTCTGAGGTCTTCCTGGAGAACTGGGTCCTGAGGAGTGGAAGCCTTGTGACACCTTTCTGTGACTCTCCTCTGCCTGAACAGTTAACTCAGGAGCCTCTTTTTTCAAGCACGAGGGGTTGGTATCCTCTGAGGACGAGGGTTCGAGGTCCTGGTCCAGCTTCCTGTGCTATCAGCATTTTGTTTCCACAGCAAGCCTGGCAGTCAGCTCTGTGTTTCAAGGGTGCAATCTAGGCTGCTGGTGCACCAGCCTGTTTGAATATTCAGTCAGCTGACTCCAAGAGCCAATCCCTATCAACTAATCTCTATAAAGCCCCAGCATCTGAGCTTGCTGCTCATTCCAAGCAACTTTCATCTAACATGTGGATTCTGTCCAGCTCCTGTTCTCCGTTGCTGCTCTGGACTTCACCCTGCCTGGTGTTGACTGTGCCTCTGTCCTTTCTGATTTTCAGTTGCCGTCTTCGAACCACCGGCACTCCACATCAGCACCCTGCCCCCCCACAACCATCTCTGGTTTTTGATTTTGACTGTCTGGAGCCTGACCCATATGCAGTCCTGATGGTTCCCCCTTCAAAGTTCTGTTTTTAAACTTGAGTATTTGTGTAGCCCAGAATTGCCCCTAATTCTGAGCATGAAAGAAACTCGAAGCCACTAATCTATGTTCCATTGCAATTGCAGAACTGGAGAACTGCTTCCAGTCCAAATGACAACATAAGACAGAATCCTCCATGAATCTCTCTTGAGGAAGCCTAATTTCAGTGAATGTGGGCTGTATGAGAGCGCACTTTTGGAAATCCCATCTTTTTTCTTCTTCCTGAGACTTGTCCAAGAGTGGCCCTTAGTGAATTGTAGCTCTGTTTATTACGCAATAGATACCAGGTCACTGTCTTAAGCAAGACATGATTCTGGTCAGCCGTTGTTACCTGCTTGGCATTTGTATAGCATCACAGTGGTTTAATTGTCGCAAAATCCAGAGTAAAACAAACCCAAACCAAAACACATTCAATTACAATTGGGTGTAGTTCAGTCACTGAATTTGCTAAGGATGCTCATGTCAGTGACATGGACTCTTTGTGTTTGGGTGTGTGGACAACACCGCAGTTCCTTTTGAGACCAACATATATTCATCAGCAAGACCTATTTAAAATTTCCCATAGTCTACACTTATGGGTTTCAGTGAATGAGGCAGGCCCTTGCGCGTGGTGTTTAATAAATTATTGAACTTTGAACAAGTTTTGAGAATAGGAGGCTCTGTGTGACTGAGCAGGAGACATGAAAAATGTGCTCTATCCTCCAGAGTATCTAAGAGACAGAAATAGATGCTTGATCAGACAATATGAGCACTGAGTGAAGGATGGTATTAACATTAAATATTTACATGTGTAGGGAGCATCCTGACAGGAGAGAAGAGTCAGTGTGCTTATTGTCAAGTTGAGTAGAGCCAAATGCAGTGGAGTTGACTGCTTCTGTAAGGTTGCCTTTCTTGACTAGCCGGGGAACTGTATTTGTAAGAATAAGGAATCCCTCTTAAAAGGAACCCTTTGGTATTGAGAATGCTTATAGGCAGAGGATAAGTTAATAATCACATTGAAACTGTGGTATAAATGCTTAGAGGATTGATTGGTGATATGAACCCATAGGCTTGAATTCAGAAGAAACCCCCAGATTTATAGGCCTATTTATTATCTGCATGTGGACATTTATAGTGGTCCCTTCCACAAACAGACATTTGGTAGAGGAGGATAAATTTAGGTTTTAATTCTTTGTTAAAATGTCTTTATGGGATTGGTTTATATTGTTAAGTTTTTGAATGAATTTTAAGCCCTTTATGAGACTCCCATAAAGGAACAAACAGTGAGATGAAAATTGTATACATAAATTAGATTGTAAGTTCCTTGATCAATCTCTCTCTTTTTGACCTTAGAATATTTTGTGAGTGATCTGGCCATCCGTGTTGTTGCAAAGTTAAGATTAGGGCAGCCGCTTGTGAATTGCCAAAAAAGAGGACAAAAGGGGACACTAATTTGCATAAAATTTGTATATGCTACTGTGTATGTATAGATGCAAATTTAAAAATAATTATTCTAATTGAAATAGAAATACAGTGCATCTCACTCTATTGTGAAAGGCTATAACCAGATGACCTTTGGGCTTTGGTCAGTCTGCTGTCCAGGTGCTGTTGATGGGCAACTTCAAGGTCCGGCTCTTCCTTCTTCTTCTGTATCTTTAAATCGGACTTGGACTGGACACAGCCCTTCACATAGATCATGTCTTCAAAATAGAGGATAGACCTCTGGTAGCCCTTCAAATAGAGGCCTGTCCTCTGTAAAGGTGGACACCTGGCCACTCTAGAAGATCCTAATGTCCACTTAAAGTCTAAAACCTAAAGGAGTCCCCTGGGTACTTTCATCACGGAGATACACACCCCTTGGTATCTTCCCGCCCCTAGGATATATCATGAAGTAGAACTTGCAGTGTGAATCAGGGTTCTCTCATATCGAGTCTCCATGCCTGTGTAAGGTATTAGCAGGGTTGGAGGAAACCTCGCTGCTGATGGCCTTGATTCTTGGGGGAAGGTCTGCTTCATTATATGTCTAGTGGGATCAGAAATTCGTATTGGTGAGCCCTAGCGCTATGGGGAAATCACCTTAGATATCAGTCTAACTACTATAAGCTTTGAATAGTTTAGTGTCCTGAACTGTGCGTTACTCTGGTTATTTTGCTATATGGAGCATTCCCACCATCGAAGTGTTGCCCAGGTGTAAACGTTTTTGCAACAGATCTTTTCTGCCTTGTTCTCCTCGTGCAGAAGTCCATACAGTTCCCTCCCTTTTCAATACGTTCCCATGAATTTGCAAGCTACTGTCTTATAACCGGCCAGAATTGCTTGAAATGCTTTTTTTTCTGATGCAGGCCATTCTTAGATGCAGACTCTTTAGTGGAAATCAATATATTGGTAGAGTTTCAAAAAGGGCCATTTTTATAGCAAATCTGGAGAAAATATGTTGGAAGTTTATCATATAAACATGCCATGCAGGTATGATTTATAGGAAATAAATACCAAAGAAATATGATAGGGTTAGGGTTATAATGATTACTGTTTTAAGGCATGAAGTTTGTCTTACTGTGATAAACCCGCTTGGATTTAATGATCTGTCATGCTGAGCAATTGAAAGCAAGTTATTAATACTGGAACAGAATGACATTAACATGTTTTTCCTTTCTTAATGTATTTTGCAATCGACATCAAAAGAGACCAGCCATAGCTATTTAATATATAGTGTGCTGTTTCAGAATTTGCTGATGTTTTTGTTTGTTTTTGTAACAAGCATTCTGTTTGCTGGAGATCGCTTTGGTGGCATTGAAGAGGAATCAGTGTTTTGATGCAGACCGAATGTTTGGCCTTCCTGTCATTAATTGCAGTCTGTGCTGCCGTTATGTTTGCAGATATTCTGTGATTTATCTAAATATTACTCTCATGTCTCTCTTGTATATTATGTGTTATAGACAGGAGTGCACAAGAGCCATGACACCCAGCTCTGTCTCTCCTTTCCACCCAATCCATATCGTGCAGTCTTTGAGTCTGCCCAGTGTTTGGACATCTATGGAGGCTGGATGTAGATATGCCAGTTGAAGCTAGATATCACGTCTGATATAGTATTGATTAGAAGGCCTTGTGGCCTATGGAGGCTAGGCATGACTTGAATCATGGGTGGGCCTCCCCTCCATTGGCTATGCAAGCATTTAGCCTTTGGATGCTCCTGGATGTATCTCTCCACCTCAAAGCTAAAGTTTTGGCACAGGGCATCAGTGACTTTCACTACCCTTATGTGAAGGCCGTAGCTCAGACTTTATGGCTGCCTTTCATACCTTCATAACATATATTTGCCAAGCACATACGAAGAGGCTCTCTTATTCCCCACAATTGTAGAACTCCCTAGCCCTAGAGAACATTCCAGAGCCCTAGCCTGAACATATTTTTATTTGCTCTGGCTTTTGGTATCTGGAGATTACACTGCTGGTAAAGTGTATGTTTGCCAGGACTTTAACAAAATAAGAGAGTTTCTCCCCACCCCTTGCCCCCCCCCCCACACCAATGCCCTACAGATCAGGAGGTGGATCTACTCCACACACTAATAAAAATGGTCCCCAAGGATAAATGGGATCCCTGCAAAATGCGATGAATTATTCTGTTGATTCTCTATACCACCAATCAGCTGAAGTGGGGGAGCATGCAGCAATATATGTGATGATGATTGAATGAACGAATTTGTTAGACACCTTTCTTAAAAAAAAAGAGAGAAAAAAAGACCCAAAGCATCTTGCACCAAATTAAAGTTGCAAATTGATGTGTGTGTGTGTGTGTGTGTGTGTGTGTGTCTTGGAGGGCAGGGGGAGAGAAATGGGCCCACTCAAGACATATATTAAAACCGAAGTTTTGGAGGACGGGCAATCTAGAATTGAGCTGTGTTAGGAATTGGTTGTACCCACCTAGGAAATACAGTACCTATGGAGACCTGGAGATAAAGTTGTGGTCTGTCACATTTTTATGGTTCTTCTCTCTCACAGGCCCAACGTCCTTGGGTTTTATTTTATTTTGGGTTTGTTGAGTAACTGGTTACAACAAACTACAGTTCCTTGAGTTTAGACCTAACGGGGAACTATGGTTTCTTCCAAAGGAGAAGTATGTGAGCCAGTGTTTCACTGTGGCTTGTCACATCTAGTTCCCGATTACTTAAATCAGGATGGGGAATGTATGGCCCTCCAGATATTGCTGAACTGCAACTCCCATCATCCCTCACCAGTGGCTATGCTGGCTAGGGCTGATGGGAACTGTAGTCCAACAACAACTGAAAGACCACACGTTCTCCACCCCTGACTTAAATGATGGTTCCAGTGATCGCTTGAACTGGGGTGATGTATTGAAGGGTGGGATCCAAAAGTATAAAATAAATAAATAAATGTATTTTGTTGATTAACTATGTGCTGATAGATAGATAGATAGATAGATACACACACACACACACACACACACACTGATTTTTTCCATTAATGTATATTTAAATAATTCTACTTAACATTTGAATTAATTAGTTGATTTATAAGTCTTATTAATTGCCCCTCTAGCTGCATATAAAGTAAAGGATTAAACAATGTCCCTTTTAAAAACAAAGCAACATCTTAAGGCCAGCGCAAATTGATTATTCATTTATTTATTACATTTCTCTACTGCCCAATAGCCAAGCTCTCTGGGTGGTTCACAACAATTAAAACCGCAAAACAGATAATAAAATACAGTATAAAATGTAAAAGTTTAAAACTATAGTATAAAAGTATAAACCAAAATATAACTTGGCAGCAATGCAGAGATTTAAAATGCAACAACAAATTTAAAACACAAGAGATAAATAGCTAAAATGCCTGGGGGAAAAAAGAAAGAAAAGGCCTTCACCTAGTGCTGGAAACAGTACAACGTAGGCACCAGGCATTCCACAGCCAGGGTGCCACAGCAAAAAAGGCCGTCTCTCTGCTAGCCACCCGCCTCACTTCCTTTGGTAGGGGCTCCCAGAGTTGGATCACTGAAGATGATCTTGAGGTCTGGGCAGGTACATATAGGAGGAGACAACCCATGTAATGACCAAGCTCAACATGCCCATACAGCTGTACAGTTTTAAGGACCTTTCTGAGGTCTGATAAAGCAGCAAAGGGATGGAGCCTGATGAACTTCATGGGATATTGTGTTCCACAGGGAAGGTATCTCTGTGGTTAAAGCCCTGCTCTGCACCCTCCTAGTTCTAAGCCAACCTTTCCCAACCTAGTGCCTTTCAGATGTTTTGGACTTCAACTCCAGTCAGCCCAAGCTAGCGTGGACAATGGTCAGGAATGCTGGGAGTTGAAGTCCAAAACATCTAGAGGGCACCAGATTGGGGAAGGCTGTTCTAAGCAATAAAGGACGGTATGCAGAACAAGTCCTCTGATGTGAGAGGGTGGGCAAGGCGTGACATCGTAGAACACTAAATTGCTTTTTGGTGCACTTGTGTGTTCTTATTCTGGGTTTTCACTCTGCGTTTCATGTCATGGCAACAGAAAGATCAAGGTTAATTCATTCCCATAAATACTCCTGTTATGTTCCTGACTTGCAGAGGGAAAAGGCAAGTATCACATTACACTCTATCATTTCTCCCTGTAATGGTGGAGATGCCTCTTGGTTCCACACTCCGTGGCTACATACTCTTGACTAAATTAAACGTTCAGCTTCCTTGGGTTGAGAGGATGGAATTTGTGTGTACATCACTAGGTGGCACTGAAACTTCACTCTACTGAGTGAAATCTCGAGTCCTTCCTCTCCACCGCTCCAGCTGCTTTGGTTTCTAGGTGTCAGGGAAATTGTTTTATTGTTAAAGGGCATAGTGTAATATATTCATCTCCATCCAAGGCAGCCATTTAATGCCCTGAAACCTGCCCCTCTCACAGCTCTGGCCTGTTAACTATGCTTATTTGGTGTAATAATTAGCAGGATTTCTCACTAACAGGGGCACTTAACAACGCCTCACATTTTTCCTCTGTGTTTTTGTACGTGACGGATTGCGCATTCTGTGAATAAAGTTAAGCGGGTCAAAACCTAAGCCCTGTACGACACTGCTATTTTCCGCACAATTGTTTTCGAGCGGGTGTACATTAACCTCTTCCTGGATCCTTGCAACGTCTAATGCAAACAAGTTTTGGGCTTTTGTGTAATAGGTTGGCAAAGGTTTGCAAACACAATGCTGTTATCTTTTTTTCCCAACTTGGGTGGGAAAGAAAGGAAAGAAATGAATGGCTATGGGTCAGAGGGTGGGGGAAAGGAAAAGAGAATGGATTCCACTGGCACTTTGTCACTGAAGAATACACTATGATACGTTGTGGATTTTTTGCATCATCACCTAACCTTTCACTCAGTCAAGAATGAAAGTTCCAGATGCATAGTAATTTTAATATTTCTGCTTTTAGCAACCAAAATAAGCCACCTCCACAAACAACTCTTCTCTTCCTCGGTGCTCTGAAGGATAGCATTAGTAGGGTTCACATCTTTGCCTGCCTTAGCCTCATCTTTGCATTCCTCAAGGAAATGGGTGATTTGGGGACACAGGAAGCTGTCTTATAACAAATCAGACCATTGGTCCATCAACCTCAGTGTTGTTTACGCTGACTGCTAGCGGTTCTCCAGGGTTTCAGAGAGGAGACTTTCCCACTTTTACCTGGGGATGCCAGGAATTGGACCTAGGACCATTTGCATTCAAAACATGTATTCCTCCACTGAGCTAAAGTTAAAAATTGTTTTCCTCTGGTTGATGTTGGATGCCTCCTGGATTTATTAAGTTTGGCCTCTGAAATAATATTTACCAGATACAGCAAGAAACAGGAGCAGTTTGGATCTTGTTATTGTACCAGAGTGCTGTCTACCTTGGGCCCACCTTCAGAATTCAAGGGTTGCTTAAATTATGACTCATCCCTTCTTAACTTGTGGTAAATAATTAAAACTGCATCTGTTAATGTTTTTACTTGAACCCATTGACAAGAAACGGATCTGTTCATTTTGTCCCTCTCTGGGCTGTTTGGGAATCCTAGAAAAAAGGATGGGCTTCTCCCCTGTGGTCACAATGGCCCAGCTGGGTCTACACACTCTCTTCCATTCCACCATTGGCTGGACTGGGGATGCACCCTGTGATTCTTGGGACCCAGGTACCTTCCCACATGTGGCTGCCCAAATGCTGAAGTCATCTTCAGAGATCCTATTCCATAGTAGGAAAAAACGAACACAAGGCAGAAGCTAGTTGGTTAGTGTTCGCATCTTATTCCAAAACATATATTTAAAGCAAAAAACAAATGGACAAAAACCAAAACTAACCCCCATTTATTGATTTATTATGTTTATTAAGATTCATATACCACCCTATATGCTAAAAAGCCACTGAGAGCCAGTGTGGTGTAGTGGCTAGAGTGCTGGACTGGGTGTCAGGAGATCCAGGTTCTAGTCCCCATTTGGCCACGAAAGCTCACTGGGTGACTTTGGGCTAGTCACATACTCTTAGCCCAACCTTCCTCACAGGGTTGTTGTTGTGAGGATAAAATGGAGGAGGAAGAGGATTATGCACACCACCTTGAGTTCCTTGGAGGAATAAAGGTGGGATATACATGAAATAAATAAATTTAAAAAATGTCACATGCCCCCTTATCTGGAATTAGCATGCCATGACTAGAGAGAGAAGACCTTGGGGAACATGAGCAGGTGGGGTGGGGTAGTGGTGCTGTTGCACTCATGTCCAGCTTGTGTGTAGGCCATGGGCATCTGGTTGGCCTCTGTGTGAACAGAATGCTGGACTGGATGGACCCTTGGTCTGATCCAGCCTGGCTCTTCTTATGTTCTTATGCCTTGTCAGTTGTGGTAGCCTGTCTGTAGGATGCCTTTTCCATGGAGACACACCTGTAGAGATGTGAAGGCTTGGACCCCCCCCCCCCAGCTGAGAAATTGAAAAATTCTTCTTCTAAATTCTCCAAAAATCCTTGGAATAATAATAATAATAATAATAATAATAATAATAATAATAATAATAATTTTTTCATTCCCTCCTGCCCCCCTTGGTTTCAGCTGGTGCCAAATCTAATGTCTTTTCATAGCCAAAAACTGTTCTTATTTACTCAGCCTTTGAGCATGTCTTCTGTGTGGTTTAAACTGATAATTTACACTTGTATTAATTGCTCTGATTCTGTTTTATTATCTCTGCTGTGTCATATTTTTCTGTTGCTCTTTTGTGCTCGAAATTTTGTGAAGGATGTGAGCCACACAGGGAGTTTTGTTAGGTGGAGGCCAGCATACATATATTCTAAATAGTTAAATTCTAAACTTAAAAAGAAAGGTAAGTGCATTTCTGTGCTTGGATCTTGAGTTTCTGTGAGTGGAAGTATGCTCACAAGATGCTCTCGCTGGAGGGAGGCAAAGTGAAGCTTACTGATTCCTCCTTCCCACTGCAGCCATGTGTTTGCCTCTTCCTCCACTGCAGCTCAGTCCCTTTCATGAAGAAAGGGAGATTTCCTATATTTGGAAGGGATATTGAGGATCCAGTGCCTAGAATTCAGTTCATATGTGCCTATCCCATTCCACTGAGCCTAGCAGAGCTTCAGCTATTGGGAGGTATAGAAATAAATAAATAAATAATAAAAAAGCAAAAAACCCTGGAAAAAGGCAATAGCTGGCTTCATGACATCCTCCCCCCCCCCCCCCGTTCCAGGAAACTGGCCATTGAGTAGATGTGATCACCAATATATCCTCATTAATTTTAGATTAGGATTAAAATGAGGTGCTTTATAGTTCTTCACATCCATTTGTTGGTTTCCATTAGGGGTGGGCAACTTTGAGGGCTCCAGGGGCCAATTTCAACCCTCTGGAACAACCTGGGAGCCACATCCCCACTGTTGCATGCTACCAAATTTCAGCAGCAGCAATCAAAACAGTGTTTCACCAGCAATGTTGGGTATCAAACCACAACGGTGGTCTAAAAAACCACAACGGTGGCCTAAAAATGCCAAATTTTGCTTTAAGCCAAGGCTTGAAAGCTAAATTTGGCCATTTTAAGCCACCATCATGGTTTGCCGCCAACACTTGCTGGCAAAATGCTGATTATCGTGCCACTGCTGCTGCCACAGTAGCAACTTCGACAGTGGCGAGGGGCAGCAGTATGTGGCAGGTGCCTCATCGAAGGCCAGGGTGGGAGTATGTGGCCCATGGGCCGTGTGTTTGCATTCACAGCGATATAAAAACTCTGCAAGCCACGTGTTCTTACTATCTCTCTCTTCATAATCACTCCTCTTTTTCCCTTACAATGCTTTCAGTATTTAAACAAGTGGCATATAGACACCACCTTCAAATGGATACTTACTTGGATGTTTGATCTGCTTTTGTTGAACCCTATGTATAATCGTTATAAAGTTATATGCATGTCATGTCTATTCTTTGCTATGCATATATACAAATCCATGTACTTTTTTTTAATGGGACAAAATACAAGAAATACAAAGTTTGCAGGTGCCGGCCGGTGACACATCGGGGCTTTCTCTTCCTCTCTACAGCCCCCCCCCCCACTTTATCTTCATAACAGGTAGGCTGAGAGTTAGTGATGGCTCAGGGTCACCCAGTGATTTGGAGCCTGGTCTCCCCAGTCCTTACACAGAACTCTAGCCACTACACCACACTGTCTCTATATTGCAGGGTGTTGTACCTCTTTCCACCCAAGTGCCAAATTTCATTTCAGAGAAGCTCTTCAGGCCACATTCCAGTAGTGGGAGGGGCTGAAGGCAGAAGGAGCGGCGCCAAAATATAAGTAGTAGTGATGGGTACCAATTGGACTGGCTTTAAAATAAGATCAGACAAATTCACGGAGGATAAGGCTGTCGATGGCTACTAGTCCTGATAGCTGTATGCTATATGCTTCTTCCAGTTCCAGAGGCAGTGAGCCTATGTACACCAGTTGCTGGGGAACATGGGTGGGAGGGTCTGTTGCACTTGTGTCCTGCTTGTGGGTTCCTGGTCGATAGCTGGCTGGCCACTGTGTGAACAGAATGCTGGACTAGATGGACCCTTATGTTCTTATCCCCAACATGTGTCCCATATATTCATATGTTATAGCCCGGTTCAGACTTGAAATGTGGTTTTATTGTGGTACTGCTCACAGGGATTTTTGTTGGGCTACCGTTTTTTAATACTTCTACCATCTCTTTGATGAATTTGTATATGTATTATTGTTTTTCTTATTTTCTTTTTTAAAAGCATTTTCTTAGCATTAGCCACTTTGGCTTCTTTTTGAAGATAAAGGGGGGTATTCATTTCTTAAAATAAACAAGGGGAAACATTGGCTTCCCATTACAAAACAGACACCATGGTGAGCCTCTATCCTTGTCCCTCCACCTTAATTCACAAGTGGAGGAGATTGAAAGCTTCTGGGTAATGTTTTGAATGAACCACAGTTTCACAGGTTTGGATGTTAAGAGGAAAACAGGGGAACCATGCAAGGCTGAGGTTCGCTTTGGTGCATTCTCATAATGGGAAACCATGATTCCCATTAGAACTGAACAAGGCCTATATGCACTGCACATCGCTGAAAGTAAAGAAATCCTAGGACTTCCTTGACAAGATGGAAAGGAAAGTGTAAAGGGATAAATAATCTCTTTATGCCAGAAATGGGGAACCACTTTCAGACTGAGGGCTCAATTCTATTTCTGAGAAGTTATTGGAGGCTGCATTCCAGTGGTGGATGGGGCCAAAGGTTAAGGGGGAGGAGCCAAAGGCAAAAAAACCAAACCCCTCCCATGGAGGAGGACCATGCAAGCCACCATGGGTTCCTTGCAAGAGAAAAAAGCCAGGATATAAATACGTTGGTGTTGTTAATATTGTAACTTAAAGCTCTTACTGTCAGTAACTGAGCACTAGGAGAGGCATTTCAATCTTTCAGAAGGGAGAAAAACTGCACAAAAGCCAGGAAACCACCAAATGATTGGTCGTTTGGGGAAAGGAGGTGGGGCCATCCGGGAAACTGGATTTGGCCCCTGGGCCTAAGTGTCTGCACCCTGCTCTGTTGACTCAGGCCAACCTAACAGATCTACCAGCAACAAATCAATGAGTGAAGGAAAAAAAGGGACAGAGGGTCTTGTCTGTTGGGTCATTATAATACCATAGACGTGGTCAGTTTTGAAGGGCAGGTTGGCATTCCTCTATTTTCAAATCCTCCAAAAGTGTTTGCTGGATAAAGGATCTGGGCCTACATTTGCCTAGGGTGGCCACTTGCACATCACCAAAAAAGAGGACAGAAGAGGCAGCGATATGCATAACATTAGCATATAGTAATGTATATAAGAACATAGGAAGAGCCATGCTGGATCAGACGAAGGGTCCATCTAGTCCATTGTTCTGTTTACACAATGGCCAACCAGCTGCTCATCGGAAACACACGAGCAGGACATGAGTGCAACAGCACTCTCCCACCCATGTTCCCCAGCAACTGCTATACATAGGCACACTGCCTCTGATACTGGAGGTAGCATATCAGGACTAGTAGCCATTGATAGCCTTCTCCAATAATTTTTCTAACTCCCTTTTAAAACCATCCAAATTGATGGCCATCATCATGTCTTGTGGTGGTGAATTCCATAATTTAACTATGTGCTGTGTGAAGAACTCCTTCTTTTTATCTGTCCTGAATCTCCCACCAATCAGCTTCATAGGATGACCCCAGGTTCTAGTATTTTGAGAGAGGGAGAAAAATGTCTCCCTATTCACGTTCTCCACACCATGCCTAATTTTGTAGACCTCTATCATTTCTCCCCTTGCCCTCCTTTTTTTCCAAGTTAAACAATCCCAGCTGTTGTATGTATGCACATTTAAAATAGCTGAGATAATTTAAATAAGATATGTCGCCGATGTGATGTGCATGACACAGCACTCCAAAACAAAACAAATGACTAACAGTAGTGCAACCAGGTTATAAATTTATAACCTTCTTCTTTACCAAGCTGCCTGGTCACTGAGGTCATCGGAGGGCTTGCTCCTGGTGGTTCCACATGATTCTACGGCCCGAACAGCCTTCAGTGAGGTATCCCCCTCCCCCTGTGGAACTACCTGCCTTTGAAGGTCAGGCAGGCGCCAATGTTGTGTTGCTTTCAGCGCATCCTGAAGATACTATTATTTCATAAGGCCTTCCTTGAGTGACCAGCCATGGTTTATTACGTTTGGAATCTGTTTCTTTTAAAATGTTTAATTGTTTTAATATTGTGTTTTATTCTTTTATCCGTTGTTCACTGCTCCAAAATCTTTGATGTGGAGCAGTATATAAATACTGTAAATAAATAAATAATTACATTCTTCAAGTACTTGAAAGGTTGTCACAGAGAGGAAGGCCAGGATCTTGATCATCCCAGAGTGCAGGGCTCGAAATAATGGGCTCAGTTTACAGGAAGCCAGATTCCGGCTGAACATCAGGAAAAACCTCCTGACTGTTGGAGCAATATGACAATGGAACCAATGACCTAGGGAGGTGGTGGGCTCTCCCACACTGGAGGCTTTCAAGATAAAGCTGGACAACCATCTGCCAGGGATGTTTTGACTTAGATGCCTGCATTGAGCAGGGGGTTGGACTCGATGGTCTTATAGGCCCCTTCCAACCCTAGTATTCTATGATTCTATGAAAAATAGAAACGTATTTATAAATGTGAAATGTTTTGGTATAAAACACCAGCTTCAGTCACAAATAAAAATATGCTACAATACCACTTATAATTTAAACAGAAATACAATAAATCTTGCCATAGTGGAGAAGACTGACTCGGTGATCTGAGTGCCTGCTCAGTCTGCTGCCAATGTGCTAACTATGGATGGGAACTTGAATGTCCCTGCTGTTCTCCCTCCTTATAGTTTGTTGACTTTAAACCACACTTGGACTGGACAGCTCATCAAATAGAGGACTCTTTCAAATGAAGGACTGTCCTCTGTAAAGTAGGACAGCTGGCCACCCTACACTTGCCCTGTCCATCCTAACTGGGCACTTAGTACGACAGGAGAACTGGGAGTTGAGAGGGTGGAACAGTGATTAGCTGTGACAATAGCTTGGCTTGTATCTTGGGCTCCAGACATCTAATATGAAGTGTTGACCTTCTTATTCAATGTTTTGTTAGCCAGCAATGGGACAAGATGGGATTTAACGTCTGTGCCAAGATAATCCTGTTTCCTTTTTTTGCCAAAAAAAACCCAAAACAAAAACAAAACAGAAACAGAATTTGTTGACCTGCATACACATTTGGACAACCTCTCATTTTCCTTTGTGTGTGTATGGGGGCAAGGTGGTGGTGGGGGTATGGGGAGCAATGTATGGTACTTGAAATCCAGTTCCCAACCAATAGAAACCTTATTCAGCCACCCCTTTAAGCTTCTGAGACCTCAGCATACATTGTCCACATACTTTCAAACACATCTTAGCTATAAGGGCTATAAATAGTAAAAAAAAACACACAACATCCCCGTGAGATTTTCGATAACATGAATTCTGCGCCTGTTCCAGATTCTGCTAATGGTTTCTGCACTTTCCATGCAATCTTGGCATATATCATTTTGGGTTTAAAAATTGGGACGAAGAGTTTTGTGCTTCATTTGTTTTCTGCCTTCAGTTCTTACGATGGAGCAAGCTATGAATCAAATAAACAAGGTCAACTCTCAGATGTGGAACAAAATGGCTGAAAATGAAAGTTTTTTTGATTTTCAAAATAATATCTTTTTTTCTGTCCCTTTAATCCATTACATTGATCAGTGGGCCAAAGAAAGCAATAATACTGAAGTTGTTGTGTAACAACAGAGGTATTCTTCAGGCAAGTTACTGTTGATGAAGAAGAGTGATTCCTTTGTTTTGCGGAATGTGCCTCGGTTTGGCTTCTGTAGTACATGCTTTTGCAGATTTCTACTCATTGCATAATAGATCAATGCCCCATTGTCTTTTCATCTCCTGGACCATTTAATGTTACTTTTTTGGACTATTTGACCAAAGGAACTTGCAGCAAGACTGAACAGAGAAATCTCCCCAAATTTGCTTTCCATAACGGAAACCTCCCTTGTACAAATTCTTACCATACTTAAGTATTAATGTGGGCTGCAGTGTGTATTTTCTTCATTAAAATATTTCTATCCCACCCTTTTGAACAGGACAATCTAGAAGGTGGCTAATAATGTTTAAAAACCAAGTACATATTAAAACAGCAATTAAAACATAATGCACAAGCAAAGAAAGCATAAGCAAGCAGAAGGGGGAAAAAAAGCTAGCTTTTCAAAAAAGGAGTAAAGAAAACACACACACACCCTGCAAAGAATTCCTTGGTACCCCCCAACACACACACATGCACGCACGTGTGCAGGGCAGTATCCAATGGTACTCCTACACTGAGTAGACCCATTGAAGTGAATGGGCCTAGTCTATGTAGGACTATCATTGGATACTGCCTACACAGATCATACCTTAAATATCAGGAGTACACAAAGTAGGGCCTCCAGGAAAGACCTTAAAATTTGGGTAGCTCAGAAGACAATTCTTCAGGTCACTGGCTCTCAGTCTCTCTCTCCCCGCCCCCCCCCGCCTGCTTTATGGACAACTTGAACATTTATGGAGGGGTCTCCACAGACTACTCAATACATTTTTTTGGTTCTACAGATCGAAGCACTCATTTTTAGCAAAATTTTTTCCCCTTCGGCGCCAGCACCATCATCAAAACCAGTGAACCATCGAAACCTTCTGAAAATCACAGTCCCTGGTTCAGGGGTCTCACTAGCTTGCTTGATACTCTGGTCCTGGGCAAAATGGCCTGGATCAAAATCATTAGAAAAAAATAAATTAAGAGCTGGGCCAAGTACAGATATCCTTGACTGTTCCTCAACCTTTCTGCAGACCATCCTAATGGAGTGTGCAAGCCACAGTTTGCAAACTTCTGCTTTAGGTTTCCAATCCCCAAACTGTTTAGTCCAGGAGTGAGCAAATTGTGGCCCCCCAGATGTTTTGGCCTGCAACTCCCATCAGACCTAGCCAGCACTGCCAGTGGGTAGAGATCATGGGAGTTGCAGGCCAAAAGTAGCCCACCTCTACTTTAGTCCATTTACCTTTCCTTTCCTTTTCTTTTTTGATAGATTCAAAAAGGTTTTGAATTTATCATTGGGCAGATTCATTGGGCTGTTTTTTTTTTAAGTTAAGTGCTTTTAAGTGCTTTTAAGTGCTTTTAAGTCCTTCCTTCCTTCCTTCCTTCCTTCCTTCCTTCCTTCTTTCTTTCCTTCTTTCTTTTTCACGCAAGTACATACAAATCCACGGATGACAAGTGCCTTCTTAGAAGAGGCATTCCTCTTCTTCTTTTGCAGGAGGGAATGTCACATGCATACATCTTCTAAAAATAATGAAAGAATGCTCCCCCACCTTCTGTCATATCCTTATGCAAATGTATGCACGTTAACAGCACAGTTGTGTACATTTCTCAGAATTAATTCTGTGCATGTCTTCTCAGAATTAATTCCCATTGAATTCAATGGGATTTACTCCTTGGTAAAAATGTATAGATTTGCAGCCTAAATTAATTCCCATTGAATTCAATGGGATTTACTCCTTGGTAAAAATGTATAGATTTGCAGCCTAAATCAATTAAGTATTGAATGAGTCATCTACTAAGGTTTTGTTTGTTTAAAAGCCTTAGTATTATGTTCTACATTACCCAAATCAAGTGATGATCATAAATTATAACCTGCCAGCAATTATTCAGTGATTGTGAGCTTCACTCTTTCAAGATAGGTATTGTTCTTGGATCACTTCTGGTTCTTGTGCATTTCTGGTTCTTGTGCATTTATAGCAGCCTGAAAAGACATGGAGCCTGCTTGCTTTTCCTATACATGCCTACTTACCCAGTGGGGTGGCCATATTGAAAACATAGAGGTCTAGTTAGATGTGGCCTTGCTTAGCCAATTGCCTATTTCTGGTCTATACCGAAAAGTCCTTGTGCACCAGGAAACCTAGAATGTTGTTTAGCAGGCTCATCCTGTTAGGGAAGGTTATAACAGCTGGGGTTGTTTAGTTTGGAAAAAAGGAGGGGAGACATGATAGAGGTGTACAAAACTGAGTGGAGAATGTGGAAAGGGAGACATTTTTCTCCCTCTCTTACAATACTAGAACCCGGGGTCATCCCACGAAGTTGATTGGTGGGAGATTCAGGACAGATAAAATAAGTACTTCTTCAGAGAGCACATGGAACCATGGAATTCACTACCACAACATGTAGTGATGGCCACCAGTCTGGATGGCTTTAAAAGGGGGTTAGATAAATTCCTGGAGGAGAAGGCTATCAATGGTTACTAGTCCTGATGGCTATGTGCTACCTCCAGTATTAGAGGCAGTATGCCTACATACACCAGTTGCTGGGGAACATGGACAGGAAGGTGCTGTTGCACTCGTGTCCTGCTTGTGGTTGACAGCTGGTTGGCCACTCTGTGAACAGAATGCTGGACTAGATGGACCTTTGTTTTGATCCAGCCTGACTCTTCTTCTGTTCTTATCCCCAACATATTTCCTGTATATTCATATGCTATGGCACGGTTCAGATTTGAAATGTGGTTTTATTATGGTACTACTCACAGGGATTTTTGTTTGGCTACTGTTTTTTGGTACTTCTACCATCTCTTTGATGAATTTGTATATGTATTATTGTTTTTCCTACTTTCTTTTTTTAAAGCATTTTCTTAGCATTAGCCACTTTGGCTTCTTTTTGACGATAAAGTAGGATATACATTTCTTAAAATAAATAAGGGGAAACCATGGCTTCCCATTACATGGCCTCTATCCTTGTCCTCCACCTTAATTCACAAGAAGAGGAGATTGAAAGCTTCCAGTTAATGTTTTGAATAAACCTCAGTTTCACGGGTTTGGACATTAAGAGGAAAACGGGGGAATCATGCAAGGCTGAGGTGCTCTATAGTGCATTCTCCTAATGGAAAACCATGGTTCCCATTAGATCTGAACAAGGCCTATATGCACCACACAGCCGCTGAAAGTAAATAAATCCTAGGGCTTCCTTGACAAGATGGAAAGGAAAGTGTAAAGGGATAAATAATAAATGACATCTCCCTCTTTTTTGATAAACTGTGAAGTTACTCACACGGAGCTAGATTTGTGACATCCCTCAATCTAACCTCATGGTGGAAGTGAAAACCAGGGAGATTTCACATTTTGCTTCACAGTGAAAAATGTCAAGAGGCAGCCATTTTGTAACTGCCTGTGAAGATGTTCAAACGCTATGTAATGGGCATGACAGCTACAGTATATGAAATTTAATGCTCTGGCTACTTATTGATCTTCTCTTTAGCCAATGGTGTGGGCACAAGCATGAGCGCTTAGCACCTGGTCTTAGTGCTAATGTACGATCTTAGAGCGGTCATCAAGGACAACTTTGTAAAGCTGCACTCTGCGACAATTAGGAGGCTTTTAAAATGCGAAGAAGAATTTACAGAACATGATTTATTTTCTTTATGATATCAATATGGTCTTTAGGAAGGTTTTAAGCCTCTTAAAAAAAAAGAACAAAAAAAGAGAACAGTACTATATTTTAAATTGTTTAATGATTATTTTGACTTTGAGAAAACATTTTTCCCCCAGTCTGGTCTCCGTGCTATGTAATGAATGATTCTTATAAAATCGCATTCCAGACTAAATTCCAAAGAAGGATTTTACAAGGGCATACAGGGAAAAGAAAAGCTGGATC
This sequence comes from Heloderma suspectum, assembly GCF_057233095.1. NCBI lineage: Eukaryota > Metazoa > Chordata > Lepidosauria > Squamata > Helodermatidae > Heloderma > Heloderma suspectum. The sequence goes on along the minus strand of NC_139465.1, from coordinate 12,620,690 downwards.
ATAAAAACATAGGAAACTGCCTTCTACCAGTTCAGACAATGTGTCCATCTAGCTCAGTATTGTCTACTCCAGGGGAAGGTAACATGGTGCCCTCTAAATGTTTTGTACTGTAACTCCAATCAGCCCCAGCCAGCATGGCCAGTGGTAAGGGATTGTTGGAATTGTAGTCCAAAACATCTGGAGGCCCCCAGCAACTCTCCAGGGACTCAGACCAAGAATGATCTTGTCCATCAGCTATTACCTGATCTCTTTGAAATGGCGATGAGGGGTCATTCTGCATTAGAAGCATGTGCTTATTCTGTTAGCCTCGAGAAGACTTGAGGGGAGATATGGTAGCATTTTTAAGTACTTGAAGGGTTGTCACACAGAAGAGGGATGCAACCTGTTCTCTGTCATCCAAGACTGTAGGACATGAAATAATGGGCTTAAGTTACAGGAAGGCAGATTTCGGTTGAGCATCAGGAAAAGCCTCCTAATGGTCGGAGCAGTCAGACAATGGAACCAACTGCCTAAGGAGGTGGGTTGTCCATCACTGGAAGCATTCAAGCAAAGACTAGGCAGCCATCTGTCAGGGATGCTTTAAATTGGATTCCTGCACTGAGCAGGGGGTTGGACTCGATGGTCTAAATGGCCCCTTCCAACTCTGTGATTCTGTGCTCTGCCACAGAGTTGTAGTCCCTCTGAATTTGAAATATCCGAATGATTGGTGGGTTGGAGAGGGCAATCTTCTCCTCTGAGTAAAGGCTATGCCTGGGCGGTGGGGTGGACTCAGGACACCCTGTATTGGCTTTGGTCCATCTGAGCATGGAAACTACAATCGTAGGGAGCCTACAAGCATGCAATTTAATGTGTGTAGGCCAAGTTGGGTGGCAGGTTTTTGGGTTGGGTGTGTGATGTGGGTCAACATTTATATCCACATCTGTACATCCTACAGGTCTATAGATGAGACAGGAAAGTGGAGTCTTGCTCCACCACTACACAGAGCCTTTATTTGAGGAGATCATCCAAACTGGCTTAGTAATGTTTGCATGGCCATTTTCTCATTGCTTCTCCCTCCATTGTTTTCATATTGCAAGTGGGGAAAATCAGTGTGACAAGGGGCGTTCTCCCCTCTTCAGTAAAACATTTATGGAATTCTCCTGACTACCCCCTTCCTGAGTTTCCCATCTGTAAAGTGGGAATGATCTTATTTTGTTCGATGTCACTGCAGAAATGAATGGATAGAATAAGGTGTGGAAAACAATTAGCACACTAATGCCCCAATCCATAGTGCCCCTTTGTATTGCCCAGTGAATTCTCATGAGGATTCACCATTATGCTTATAAGCAATGTTTACTTCTTCGCTGAAGAGAATGCAGAAGCTCTTACAGGTGGGGGACCACTCTGTGCATGTCAGAGCCTCCTGTACCTGTGAAAGATCACCAAATCAAGGGCTGGCTCCAGGTCGGAGGGAGCCCTGAGCAAAGTGTACTCAGGTAGGCCCTCTTCCTCTGTTAGTGGCCCTGGCAGGATTATCAGGCTGTGCTGATTGGCTGTGTGTATTCGCACTTTACTTTCCCATAATGGCCCAGAATGACACTAGGCCAGGGGCACTGTGGGAAATTAGAAGGGTGGTTAGAGTGCTGGGATCATGGTAGCTGTTCATGGCTGTCAGATGCTGATGGTAGTCCAGGCTTGATTGAGCTGTAAATGTACTACATGAATGGCTTGGTAATAATAATGTGGCGGCAGCTAGAGGTTCTTATTCATCTTTCAATTGTTTTCGTTTCCCTTTGTTTCTTGGTCTTGTTTTTTTTCCTACAGGGGTTTCTTGTTTCCATCTCAGTGGAAGACAAATTCAAATAACATCAGGCAGATCTGAAGCAGCCTCCTGTTTTCAATCCTCTCTACCTCTGAACTCTGACTGTCAGTGGAGGCACTGTTTAGAACAGTCTTACCTTAGTGAAAGGGCTCATCACACTTTTTTTTGTTGCCAAAAGTCAACTTTCTTTGAGCATTAAATCTTTTAGCTTGGCGCGATCTCTTTAATAATTTCAGTATGTCAGAATTCACTTGACAGAATGCTATCGGCATATAGTAATTCCCCCTCCTCGGCCACCCAGGCAGCTATGTTGCTTAAGAGTGAGATTTTTTTTTTTTTTCAAAGGATGAACCTTCTCATCCATGTGCCAGATATACCAGTGTGCCGATTAGAATTTGCAAACTTTCTGGATGATTTATGACAACATTTGAAGTTGTTTGGTGTCCCCTCTCTCCTATTTTTGGATTAATTGAAGGGGCGGGTGGAAAGAAGTGAACAAATTACTGTGTTCAAAATGAAGTGCCTGATTTTTAAAACGTGTATAATTATATTGTGTATAATTGTATAATTATAATATTTATGACAGGGGATGTATAACCCATGAAGGAACCTAACAAATAGAACCCTGGTTGGCAACTGTTTAGAAATTTCAGTTATTTGAAGATATGGCAGCCAGATTGTTAATTGGATTCTTGTAGTTTGAAGTCTCTCCTGAGATCAGCAAAAGCACTTGAAACCACTTCATTCTGACATGCCACAGCAAATTTCTATTCCTTTACCATAAAAGGAACTTGTTGAATCACACCCATTAAATGTGGGGAGACCAGTAAGAGTAGTGCATACTTTGTGGCCTAGAGCTACAATGGCATTTTGCAAATCAACAACATGGCATTGTTGATCACTCCCCCAGTGAAAGTATCAACCTACCCTTGTGCTTGAAAAAGTAGAGTATCATCTATCTGGTCAAGCTTTAACACTAAATATTCAGAATACAGTGGCTAGGTGGTTAGATGGGACTTGCCATACTGAACTTATTACCCCAGGGCTTGATAGGTTTTCATTGGCTTTCCATTTGTTTCTAGGCACAATTCAAAGTGCTGGTATTTTGACCTCTTAACTCCTGACCAGCCTAGGGCCAGGATGTCCTGCTTTGCTGTGGCAAATTCTAACTGCAGTGAAGTCAGCAAACATTCAAGCCTACAGGTGGTTATCCGGTGTGGTTCAGGCTACAACAGAGGTGATCTAAATCCAGGCAGAAGTCAAAACACAGGTAGTCAGTCAGGCAAAGAGCATCAGGCAGTGGTCACAATAACAAGCCAGAGGTCAGACACAGTAAATCAGCCAGGTATGTTATGCAATCCAGAAGCAGGGTCATTAGGCATAGAATCATAGAATAGTAGGGTTGGAAGGGGCCTACAAGACCATCGAGTCCAACCCCCTGCTCAGTGCAATCCAAAAGTTTAGGAAACAGAGCATCAGTCACAGGACACGGTTCAGTAGGCAAGGTACGCGGCACAGAGGCTGGATGGACAATGTTGTTCCAACCCTGGCTGGGTTTTCAGTGAAGGCTTTTAAGCCCAAAGCCTGCTGGACCCCACCCAGAGCTTAGCTACAGTAATCAAAGCTCCCTTTCCAAGCCTTACTCCTGAGGAGACACTTTCTCCCAATGAGATCTTTTCTGGAGGTGAGCACTCCTTTGCACAGGAGCCATACTAACCTGTTGCTTGCGGTAACAACACTCCTGGGGGTCAGGGGGTTGCCCAGCCTCCGCCTCAGATGTAGACTCTCTTTCTCCTGACTGGGATGGCCCTGCAACAATCTCCCCTGAGGATGCAGGCTCCTGTGGGTCTGATGGCAGTCCTGGGGTACCTTGGGCTTCTGGGGCCTCTTAGCACTTTCTCTGAGGAGGACTTCTCCAGGGAGGGCATGACATTGGGTATCTGAAATACCGCCTTCTCCCATATGGACCTACCGTTTTTCTGATGTCACTATCTGAGGATCTGCTCCAGGTGAACCTATCTTCAGAGTTTAGGTGGGTCATCACCCAAATCAGGGCTTTTTGTTTACTGATGTCCAAGTTGTGTGATGCTCTCCCCAGATAGAGCATTCCCCTACCCCCATTCTTTTTTTAGTACCATGTTAAACCTATTTACTTTACAGAAGCTTTTGATGTAAGGTACTCAGGGATTGTTTTTCCGGTTATTTTCATTTACAATGCTATTTAATTGTGCTACTGCAATGGAAGGGCTATAGCTCAGTCCTTGGTATCTCCATATAGGGCTGGGAAAGACCCCTGTCTGAAACCCTAGGGAGCTGCTGCAAGTCAGAACAGACAATACCGAGTTAGATGGGCCAATGGTTTGACTGGATTAGGCTCTTATGGTGGTCTCTTTTGTATGTGTGCGTCTTTGCCTTGTTGCTTTTTGTTTTGTTTTTATTTTTGTCATTTTTTTCTGTTTTATTGTTGAATGGTATTTTTAACATCTTGCGTTGGCCACTTTGAAAGACTGTATTGTTAGTTAGGAGTAAGAAATATTACAAATAGTCCAGTCTGACAAGAAAACCGCTTTCAGGATAGGATGGGAAGGCCCAGCTTTCAGAGTGGACTTCCTGGAAGGCACATTGCCATAGTTACCACTCCTTCCAAACACTCGTCTTACTTCTGGTATGGCAACTCTGTGTGTGTGTGTGTGTGTGTGTGTGTGTGTGTAGGGGCACAGATTGTGACTCTTGGTGGCAGATTTGGCTAGGGGCATCATCTGCTGATCCTGAAAATCTATAGTGCTGTCAAGATGTTCATGGTCATGCCTGTGGTCAATTTGATCGGGTACATAGGAACATATGAAGCTGCCTTATACTGAGTGAGACCATTGGTCCATTTAAGTCCAGTATTGTCAATACTGACTGGCATCAGCTCTCCAGGGTTTCAAGCAGGGTTTTTTTCAGCCCTACCTGGAGATCCAAGGATTGAACCTGGGACCTGCATACAAAGTGGGTGCTCCACCACTGAGCTACGGGTATTCTTGGGCAGGGCAAGAGGCCATTTGCCCAGCAAAGAGAGGCCATGTTTGAATGATTTATCTTCTTTTCTTTTTTTTTAAGTTTCCTATTATAATTATTTCACGGACTAAATCAAACGTAACAAATCTAACAGTCGGCTAGACAAGGAGATTGGGCATCCCATTTCATTAGTGGCTACTGGTGTGTGTGTGAGTGAGAGAGAGAGAGAGACTGAGAGAGAGAGAATATAACTCTTTTTTCCCCTTTTCATTTAAAAACAGCAATTAGGGAACTTTTAACATTTACAGAAGCAAGGTTCTGTGAAGGGAAACCGCTAATAAAGACATTTTTCACGTGTAGCAGAGCTGTTTCAGTGCATAAATTAATTCTTGGCTCGGTTATGTTGGGCAAGGAAATTGTGCATATCCTTGATCAGGCTTCTCTTTTTCTCTCTTTGTATATCAGCTGAAGCCAAAAAGTTGGTTAACTGGTTTACAAGGGGAGGGGTTGAAATTTAGTAAGCAAAATCAAACTATATCACGAAGAGTTGGACACGACTGAATGACTGAACGACAACAACAACAAATGCTATTGTAGGTGGTAGACAGCTGTTCCACTTTAAATGTGGGTGTTTATAGGCTTAATACTAACATGTCCACCAAATAGTAGGAATGCATTTTGGAGTAACTGTGCTATATTTTGCACATCTCTGCATCCCCACATCCATTCTAGACCTTTTGTTTTGATAGGCATGGCAGTATTTGATAGGCATGGCAGGAAAGCCCTTTTCCTTAGTATGCAATGTTTTGGTTGCTAGGCATGCCAGTAGATCTGAGAGGAGACTGGAGATTGGTGTAATGGCTGCCGATGTCACAAAAGCACAGATGAATCTCTAAAGCAGGGGAAAGCAGTTATATTTCCATGTGCAGTCCATAGGGTCTTTCCCAAGTGAAAGGTTGTGGGTTACCCCAAACAGTTTTACTTTCCATTTTTGCCCATGTGGGTTTCTGACCCCACCTTTCCCATCCTGGCTGGCCAAGCAGTTTGGAAGAGAAAGCAATGAAACAGACTTGCAGATAGAAGGTACAAATGGGACCCTCCACAAAATGTGGCAGTGAATCCTCACCTCTTAGCAGGAGTACTCCTTTTCAGAGTTCCAGCCAGCTAGCCATTTCCTCTTTCAGGCTACTATAAACTGTAAGGGAATCCCCCTCATCAGTTTTCTTTTCCAACTGATGCTTAACATTCTGTGGCTGAAACTTCATTAAGCTATTTGGGAATGGGGGTTACCCTCTTAGGAGCCCTGCCCCCCCTCGGCCGCCACCTTTGGTGGTACTTCTGCAAATCTCAGGGCTTTTCCAAGCATGCTGATTTTTTATTATTATTTTTATTTATTTCATTTCTATACTGCCCAATAGCCGAAGCTCTCTGGGCAATTCACAAAAATTAAAACCACAAAGTACAACATCAAACAATCAGAAATATGAAAGCTTAAAACTACAAAATAAAAGTACAACCAGAATAAAACCTAGCAGCAATGCAGAGATTTAAAATACAGATTTAAAACAGCAGTGCTGAAAGACTAGAGTACTAAATAATAAATACATAAATAAATGCTGGGAAAATAAAAAAGGTCTTCACCTGGTGCCAAAAGGAGCACAATCTAGGTGCCAGGCAAACCTCTTTAGGGAGCTCATTCCACAGCTGGGGTGCCACAGCTGAAAAGGCCCTTATTCTGGTAGCCACCTGCCTCGCTTCCTTTGGCAAGGGCTCCCAGAGAAGGACCTCTGAAGATGATCTTAGGGTCCAGGCAGGTACATATGGGAGGAAACGATCCTTCAGATAACCTGGCCCCAAGCCACTGAGGGCATTGAATGTTAATACCAGGGCTTTGAATCTGGCCCAGACATGGACTGGCAGCCAGTGCAGCTGGAAAAGTACTGGCGTAATGTGATCTCGTTGGCCAATCTTGTTGGCTGATTGGGAAAGCGGGGCCGTTCTTGTTTATCAGTGGCTGCATTTTGGCTGCATTAGTGTTGACACTCACCACATGAGTTCACTATTAGAGGGAGTGATATGACACAGGGAAAGGAGAAAGTCTATAAAACAGCAGAGCCCATATGCTTTGCAGGCAGTATAAATAGGCAGGAGTCAGGGAGATACAGTTAATGGGACACAGGTGGGCCATGAAACATGCTTCCCCCCTTCTCAAATTGTGTATAATTTTATGATGTTGGCACATTATTCGGTTACTCCATCCTGAGCACTTATGTCCTCTTATAGCAGGCCTCAGATTTAGACCACAAAGGTTGGCCGAGGGTCTCCAATGTGGTGCCCATGGGGGACCTCCAGCAATGCCTGCAAAGCTCTCCACTCCCTGCCTCCTTCAAAAGAAAATTTGCAATAAAAAATTGAAAAATGCTAGGGCAACAGTTTCTTCTTCCTGTTCCTGAAGCTGCTGCTGATCAGCTGTTCAGTGAGCAGGAAGAGAAAGCAAGGCAAAGGGATAGAGGGGAGAGAAAGAGGGCGGCTAGAGGCTAGGAGGGGGGAGAAACAGCAGGGTAAAGCAGTGGGGCAGAGAAATAGGCTAGAGTCTGGGAGTGGAGAGAAACAGCAAGATAAGTGAGTGAGTGGGAGAGAAAGAGCAAGGTTAGGGGCTAGGGAGGGAGGGAAAGAACAAGGCTAGGGATGGGGAAGGGTGAGAAATCGCAAAGAAAGCGGTCTCAGAGAGAGAAATAGTGAGGCTGAGAGTGGAGAGAAAGAGAGTGAAGGGGAAAGGTGTGTGTGGGCAGAAGAAGCAACTCTTCCCATTTCCTTCTCCCTCCCAGCCTCTAGTCTTGCTATTTCTCTCCCCCACATATAGCAGACCCCCATGACAGCCATTATGTGACTAGCCACATCTTCCATGGAAGCCGTTTTGTGGCGGTGTCCACAGCAGTTCTTTATGGTCTCTGTGCATCACACATATGAGCTTTACGCCTGCGTGAAGCCTCTATTTGGGAAACGTCTATAGCTGAGGAAATTTTGGCGAAAACCCCTCCCCCGCCATCCCATTGTGCACGCTGCAGCGGGTTCCTGCTCAATCCCACAGTGCATCATCGATCGCCACTGTGATAGTACTCGCTTGAAGGGACTTCTCGTTTTGGATTTTGCTGAGGAGATTTCTCATTTTTTTTTCGTGCTTTCTCTTCCTTCCTTTTCTAGTTTTTTTCTTCCTTGTACAGTTTATTTGTTTTTAGTTACACTTTATTTTGGTCCTTTGCTATCCTTTGATCGCATGGCACCTTCGGGCATATGGTCATTAAGGCCCCTTTTTGGAAGTGTGTTCATTGTGGGGGAAAGCTTCCACCCACGGATGGTCACTCCTTGTGCCTTCTCTGTCTGGGTGAAGGTCATATTGTGGCGCCCGTATGTGTGAATGCACAGATGACCTCTTGAAGAACTACAGTTACAGGTAAGCAACCTGACTTTTCTCAAATTCCCAGGTCCAAAAAGGTTGGAGATCCTTGGATTAGGCTATGTCTGCACCAGTGCACAATGCTCCAGCAGTAGCACTCTGTCTGAAACCATCAAGCGGGCCTGCATCAGCTTGCAATGTACTGGCAGGATGCCCCACTAATACCTGCCTTAACTGCTCCACCCCATTGAATGTATTTCTGGGTTCCCCCAACATGTGTGTTCCTCCAGGACAACCTTCCCCATCCTGGTGTTCTCCAGGTGTGTTGGACTACAAGTCCCCATCCTGGTGTTCTCCAGGTGTGTTGGACTACAATATGCAGAGGTACTGTTAGTGGGTGGTTCGTCTGCCCGGCTAGGTGATATTCAACCTGTTCTGGAGGGGGTTGCACTCCCCCTAAAGGATCAGGTTCGTAGTTTGGGGGTGCTCTTGGATCCAGAATTGTCACTTGAGGCACAGGTGAACTCAGTGGCACGGAGCACTTTTTATCAGCTTAGGCTGGTATACCAACTACGCCCTTATCTGGACAGAGACAGCCTAGCTACAGTTATCCATGCTCTGATAACTTCTCGTCTGGATTACTGCAATGCGTTATACATGGGGCTGCCTTTGAAAACGGTCCGGAAACTTCAGCTGGTCCAAAATAGGGCAGCAAGATTGTTAACAGGGACTGGCCTGCGAGCTCATATTACGCCAGTACTTTTCCAGCTGCACTGGCTGCCAGTCCATTTCCGGGCCCGATTCAAAGTGCTGGTGTTAACATTCAAAGCCCTTAACGGCTTGGGGCCAGGTTACCTGAAGGATCGCCTACTCCCATATGTGCCTGCCCGGACCTTAAGGTCATCATCAGAGGCCCTTCTCCGTGAGCCCCTGCCAAAGGAAGTGAGGCGGGTGGCTACTAGGAGGAGGGCTTTTTCTGTTGTGGCACCCCGGCTCTGGAATGAGCTCCCTAGTGAGGTTCGCCTGGCGCCTACATTGTACTCCTTTCGGCGCCAGGTGAAGACCTTTTTATTTTCCCAGGCATTTTAGCTTTCTAAATTTTTATCTTTGCTGTTTTAAATCTGTATTTTAAACTCCTGTACTGCTGCTAGGTTTTATTGTGGTTGTATTGTTATATTGTGTTTTAATGTTCCATATATTTTAAATTGTTTTATTGTGTGTTGTTTGGTTTTAGTTTTTGTGAACCGCCCAGAGAGCTTCGGCTATTGGGCGGTATAGAAATGAAATGAATAAATAAAGAAAGAAAGAAAGAAAGAAAGAAAGTCCCACCATGCTGGCTGAGGATTGTGGGAGTTGCAGTCCAACACATCTGAAGGACACCAGATTGGGGAAGGCTGCTGTAGGGCATTGTGGGAAATTAAAATGGCATCTGTCGGCCACTCAGTGCTCTGCTGCTGCCACCAACCACAGCTACTGCTGTGGCCAGCTAAGATTGCTATGGGCCTCTGCTGAATTCTCTGGCTATCAGTTTTTACTGTTGCACTTTAGAGATGCTCACATACACAGAACTGAATTGAGAAACCCTTGAGGGTGGAAGAAATAAAGTCTGTTCATACTAGGAGTCTCCCCACGAGGGACAGATGGATCTTGGCATCTAGTGGCAGGTCTTGGTAGCCATCCATGCAACTGAGCCAACTCATGGAGGATAAGGCTATCAATAGCCAGTAGTCATATATTACCTCCAGTATCAGGGGCAGTATGGCTCTGTATACCAATTGGTGGAGAACATGGCAGGAGGTGCTCTTGCACTCATGTCCTGCTTGTGGGCTTCCCACAGGCAGCTGGTTGGCCGCTGTGTGAACAGAACACTAGCCTAGATAGGGTTTTGGTCTGATTCAGCATGTTATGTTGTTCTTATGGATGGATTTGACCCAGTATAAGGCAGTCTTTACTTTGTGCTTGGGTGTGAGAGACCCAGTATCAGAACTGGTAAACTCAAGACTGGAAGACCTACCTGTTTTGGTTTTTTGTTTTGTTTTCAGTTTGAACTGAAAGCATGTTAATAGTGAGACTGGTATTTATAGACCATTGTGTGAGAATCAATTGGCGATGCATTTAGCTTACAAGCTTGGGTGAATCTCAATATGCAGAATAGTTATTCTGCTATTAGCATGATTGACTTTCCATCAGACAAGCCAGCACAAGTACATTTTCAGTAGTTACAAAACGGAGAGGGTAAACGGCAAAGACACAAAGTACACACGCTGCAACAACATCAAACACAAACTGACAAAATTACACATGAAGTTCATTATGGCAATCAGTAAGTCATGCCAAGAAGCCATCAGGGCAGAAAGCAAACTTGTTAACTTTTGGGGACTCTCTGGTGTGAAGATAAATAAAACGCACGTACAACATCTCCCTCTGAAAAATATTTGCTTAATATTCATCAGATTCTCGAGACGCTTCACCTTTCCAATCAACCACAGAGACTATGATTTGGTAACAATATACCTGTACTATGTTTGCTTTGTGCCAACTGCAAAAAGGCAGTTCAGTGATTTAGGGTGATCAATGATTTAAGGGTGGTGGTGGTGGGAGATATTTCACCTCTTGAGTGGGGGGAGTGTGGGGGGGGAGTCTTTGGGGGTGTTTACTTGTATGGTGCTGCCAATGAGAGACTGGGATGGCAATCTTCTAATGGGCCAACGTTCAGAAGCAGCAGCCCTTAAAAAAAAAAAAAAAAGGCTTTCAATTATGGCTGTGTTTACACAGGTGAGGAGAGAGCTTATCCATTTCAAATGCTGGCACACAGAAACCAGTGTATCTCACATCCATGTTGCGTAGACAGTTAGGAGGAGGGAAGAAAGGGAAGCGTTCACATGCCAGCAAAATTTCTTGCCCATGAGTGAAATACACATTTCTAGTTTCTTGCCCATGAGTGAAATACACATTTCTAGTTTCTCACCCTGTAGCAGTTTCTCTTGGGGTGGGGATGGGTGGGGAACCTGAAATTGCCCATTTACGTTGATTTAATTTTGGTTGGCTGTACTTCAGCATGTGCTGATTAATACATGTTTTCATTTGCCTTGCACACAGTGGCTGGGTTCATACAACATGGCAACCCACAATCAAGGCTGAGTGTGGGTTGTCATTGAACCATGGGTTGTTTTTGAACTGTGTGTTGTTGTGTTGTGTCATGTGAACCCAGCCGTGCTAACAAACCATGGTTTGTTACCACGGCTGGGTTCACACAGCACAACAAACCACAGCTCAGCAACAACCCATGGTTCAATGACAATCCACACTCAACCTTGAGAAATTTGTTCCTCCCACCCATGCTGAGTGCTGTCTGGTACTCCTACCAGAGACACTGCTTAGGAACATAAGCAGTGCCCTTTTGGATCAGATGAAAAGTCCAGCATCCTGTTTTCCACGGTGGCCAACAAGGAAGACCACAAGCTGCGTATCGGAGGCAATTGCTCTCTCCCACAGTTGCTCTGAAACACCTGGTGGTCTTTAGTGATATTTTGCAGCCTTCCCCAACCTGGTGCCCTCCAGATGTGTTGGACTGCAACTTCCAGCATCTGCCAGCCATGTCTAGCTGAGGAGATGCTGGGAGTTGTAGTCCAACACTTGTGGAGGACACCAGGTTGGGGAAGGTTGACATACTATGTCTGATATGTTAGCCATGGCTAACAGCTGTTGATAGACCCTCCCTTCCTGAATTTGTTCTTTTAAAGGCAGTCTTGTAGGGGTGAATTCCATAAATTTAACTTTGCACTGTGCAAACATGTCCTTTCGCTTGTTGGCATCATTGTGGGCTGTATTCTCATAGAATGGCTTGTAGGGTTAAAAGGAATGAAGAGGCTGTCTCAAGGTACCCCAGCCTTTTTGGATCAGTGGGCCCATGTGGAAGGTTGACAGAGTGCCAGGGGCACTCTCACAAAATGGGTGCTTGCCCATTCACAGAATGGCCAAGGTGGGATCTGAGCTCCAAAACACAAAACCACTCTTTGGGACCTATGTTTGTTTTCTGCTCCGGCACCCATTTCACAGAAGGCAAACTGCTGAGGCTGAGAGACAAGGGACCCAGACACATTCTTGGAAATAAAAATGGCACTGGATGCTGACGCTTCCATTTGCAGCATGCCAGCCTCTGGATTGTTATTTTTAATCAAATTTTTAAAAATAAAATAACAAGGAGCCTTGTGGGCAGCAAGAGAGTTGTCTGTGGGCACACTGGTGCCCGTGGCTACCATGTTGGAGACCCCAGGGCTATCTAGTCAAACCCTTGTGCAGGACCAGCCATCCACACACACACAAGCATACACAACTCAGCCTGTCTTGCTTGACTTCCCAGTTCCTGCAGCCTTGCTTGTCCTGTCGTATCTCCTTGTGTCCCCTCTCTTCATCTCCTCCAACATAAATGGTACTTAAATCCATCTATAACCCATTATGCATGTGCCCTCAATGCCTGCACTGCATTGGCCTGCTTAGGTCTCTCTTGGAAAAAGTTTCCCCTTCTGAAAGCTTTTTACCTGTTGAGATTTCTGTAAACACAACACTCGTACACACAGCCCAGCCATCTGGCAAAGCTGGCCTTTTTAGAAATTATTTTCTTGCCTCTTCTTTTCCTTTTATTCCCCCCACCCACCCCCTTTGGTTTTGTTTTGGAGGAATTTGCAAGGAGCTTGATGTATTTGACACGTGTGTGACAGCTCCCTGTGTATGAGAAGAGCTGTGTGTTATACCACCTGGCTGTGTGTGTATTTGTCTGCACATCAAGCAGAAGAGCATCCACTTAGTCAGATCTGACAATCAAATGTGAGCTGATACTGCCTCCACTCCAGAGTGCATTTGAATGCTGTGTGCTTTTGCCAAGAGCTTAACATTTGACAAAGAAATTGTCAGTATATATATATTGTTACCCCATGCATTTGAAATATATTCTCTCTACCAGCTCAACATCCTTTTATTGTACAAACATGAAAATAGCCTTTTTTTCCCAAAGGGTTTTGCTAAGCTCTGTTCCAAGGGTTCCAAAAACCAGACTAATAATTTCAGTGTGTTTAATGCCATAAATAATGTTAATATATCTTCTTTCCCTGCAATATAGTTTTATTTTAAATACATACTGCAGCTTGGAAATCGCACAGCACACTAATGGGTTGCCTGCCAACTTAATCTAAAGTTGCATTCCACTTGCTTTCACCAGTGACTCCATGTCAGTTTTATAATGTGTCCCCAAAGAAGACTGTAAACTGTAAACTCCAAGAGATCAGGCTACATGCCTATTTTATAAATTGTAATGCCGTGGTTGTCAGTCCACTTAGGATCAGTGAGTTGCTGTTAAGGAAGTGTGGAACGGATTAGTCAATGCTACCTGGGCTTGATTCAAAACGACTAGCCGATCTGTTGACTTGTGCTGGCCCAAACTGCATTTGAAAATGGAAAAAAGGATGACGGGGACTTGCTCTTTGTCCATCTCTGACCTTGAACTCCCAACCTCTTGTTTCCATAACTTGACCTGTTATGAAATTAAAGCAGGAAAAAACTAACACAGGGCAGATGCTAGTAGGTTAGTGTTCGCATCTTATTCCAAAACATATATTTAAAGCAAAAAACAAATCGACCAAAACCAAAACTAACCCGCCACTATTTATTTCTTTATTTATTATGTTTATTAACATTTATATACCACCCTATATGCTAAAAAGCCATTGAGAGCTGGTTGAGTGTTAGACTGGGACTCAGGAGATCCAGGTTCTAGTCCCCACTCGGCCATGAAGCTCACTGGGTGACTCTGGTCCAGCCAGTGACTCTCAGGCTAACCTACTTCACAGGGTTGTTGTGGGAATAAAATGGAGAGGAATGCAGGGAATGCTGATAAAATTTGCAGATGACACAAAATTGGGCGGGATAGCTACTACCCTGGAAGACAGAAACAAAATTCAAAGTGATCTTGATAGACTGGAGCGCTGGGCAGAAAACTGCAGAATGGAATTTAGTAGGGATAAATGCCAAGTTCTGCGGCTAGGAAAGAGAAACCAAATGCACAGTTACAAGATGGGGGATCCTTGGCTCAACAACACTACAAGCGAGAAGGATCTTGGAATTGTTGTCGATCACAAGCTGAATATGAGCCAACAATGTGATGTGGCTGCAAAAAAGGCCAATGCTATTTTGGGCTGCATTAATAGAAGCATAGCTTCCAAATCCCAGGAAATACTAGTTCCCCTCTACTCAGCACTGGTTAGGCCTCATCTGGAGTACTGTGTCCAGTTCTGGGCACCACATTTTAAGAAGGATGCAGACAAGCTGGAGAGGGTTCAGAGGAAGGCAACAAAGATGATCAGGGGACTGGAAACAAAGCCGTACGAAGAGAGACTGAAAGAACTGGGCATGTTTAGCCTTGAGAAGAGAAGACTGAAGGGAGATAGGATAGCGCTCTTCAAGTACTTGAAAGGTTGTCACAGAGAAGAAGGCCAGGATCTCTTCTCAGTCATCCCAGAATGCAGGACATGGAATAATGGGCTCATGTTACAGGAAGCCAGATTCCGGCTGAACATCAGGAAAAACTTCCTGACTGTTAGAGCAATATGACAATGGAACCAATTAGCTAGGGAGGTGGTGGGCTCCAGTGGTCCACACTGGAGGCATTCAAGACGAGGCTGGACAGCCACCTGTCAGGGATGGTCTGACTTGGATTCCTGCATTGAGCAGGGGGTTGGACTCGATGGCCTTGTAGGCCCCTTCCAACCCTACTATTCTATAATTCTATGATAGGAGTGGAACCATGTAAGCCAACTTGAGTTCCTTGCAAGAGGAAAAAGGTGGGATATAATTGTGATAATATATAAAGGTAATAATCAAAAATAAATTTAAACAGTAAGATTTTAAAACAATAAAAACAAGAACATTAAGAACAGTAAACATATTACAGTATCACAACTGAACATTTTAAAAGCTAAATTGAAAGTTTGTGTCTTGACACCCTTTCTGTAGGCCGAGAGAGTGGGGCCAATCGTAGTTTTTGAGTAAGCACATTCCACAGTTTGGGGGCAACACGGGAGAAAGGCGTTTCATGTGTGCCTAAAAATGGGCCTGTGCAGGTAATGGTGTCCTCCAAAGGCCCTCTCCTGCAGATCTCAATCAATCAGGTTCATAGCGAGACAATACATTCCTATACTACAGGATCAGGATGCAATTCTGTGCACATTACTTGAGAGTAAGCCCCTTTGAATACAGTGGGGTTTACTCCTTCCCTAAACATGCATAGGTTTCTGCTGTCTATAGCCATGCCTTCTTCCCTGGGGAGACCTGGGAACTGTCGGTCTGTGAAAAGAGCGAGGAATATCTCAGAGAAAATTCCCAGCTCTCTCGCAAAACTACAGTTTCCAGGATTCAGTGAGAGAAGGCATGATGGATAAACTGGTATAAAAATGATACAGCGGCTTTTTCTGCTGTGGCACCCGTTGTGGAATGCCCTCCCCTTGGAGGCCTGATTGGTGCAGACACTGGTTTCATTTCAGTGCCCAGTTAAAACATGGCTTTTTATCAAAGCCTTTGAGGGCTAATTGGATTCCCTGAGTTTGCACAGTGTGCAAGAGTTTGCACAAACTTTCTTATTGTTTTAGATTTTAAATTGGTATTAGCTAGCTTAATGATTTAATGATTTAATATGTTTTTAGCTATTTAAATTATTTATTGTTTTATACTGTTTAAATTGATTTTATCTGTATGCCGCCCTGAGATCTTAATGATATAGGGTGGGATACAGATGTTTTAAATAAAGATAAACAAAATAAAAATACACATATGTACTGTAGAGATATCTTCAGATGCTTCATATTGTCTTGTTTTAAGACTGAAGACTATATTTAAATATCTTTTTTTCTGCTATGCTTGCAAACGTTTTAATCTAGTCTTTGCTGTGAACTGGCAAGCTCAGCTCCTGCACAAACCTCCTACAATTGCTAATAGCATTGCTAGGAGGCTAGAACGTTGGAAGCTGGCTTATTCTGAGTGAGAGCAAATATGCCCCCTGAGGTCCCAATCCTGCCCTTTGGGATTCCCCAGATGATCCTTTCACTGGCCACTGATCATTTGGTAGCTTCCCAGCATTTGTCGTTCCCCCACCCCCAATTCCAAAAGGCCGAAATGCTTCTCCTAATGCATAGTTGTTGTTCAGTTGTTAAGTTGTGTCCGACTCTTCGTGACCCCATGGACCATAGCACGCCAGGCCTTCCTGTCCTCCGCTCTCTGTAAAAGCTTTAACCTAAGATATGCTAGGGTGGTGGGGTGTGGGTTTTTGTTGTATTCTGACTCCGCCCCTTTGCTTTTGGCCCCTCCCACCACTGGCATGTTGCCCCTGAGAGCTTCTCCAAAACTGAATTCGGTTTTCGGGCAGAAAGAGGTTCAACACCTGTGAGAAGCCCTGTAGCATGACTGGCACAAGGCAGAGCACGAAATCCCCAGCACCGCCTTCTGGAATTGCTTTATTATTGCCTTATTTGGTATTTTTATTCCAGAATACAAGCATTACTGTTGTTCTGGTTGAATTTCAGTGGTATGTTGAGTTCTCCCACTGAAGACAAAGTCTGGATGGTATGTAAATGACAACAGATAAGCTTTCTTTGAGCATGTAATTCTCGATCTGCACGAGGGAAAGGCCAAGTTGATTGGAGCGGAAGACTGACTGCTTTGGGGGTAATCTTTTTCTTTCTTTGTGGTGGCAGAGACTGTGTGAAAAAAACACTTAGGCCAAAGTATGGGTGTTCAAAGCAGATTCAACCAGAGAAATGTTGTTTCCCTAAGTATAGTAAGGTTTAAAAATCCATTAGCCCTGTAACATGACACAGAAAATAAAGATAAGCAAAAGAACGTGAAACAAACCCAGAGATGTAAGCTGGGAAGAATTGTGTTGGATTCTTCATCAGAAAATTGAGTTTTTGTTTTTGCTTTCCTTTGCTCTTTTGCATAACAAGAGATTATTGTGTGTGTAGGGGGGGGAGGTCCTCCAAGGCACGACCAAGGATCTTGAAAAGCAACACACACATAGGCTGCAAACCTATGTAGACATGTTTACCTGAAGGTAAGCCCCATTGAACACAGTGGGACTTCTGAATAAACATTCATAGGATTCTACTGCCTTCTTTCTATGCATTTGGATCCAGACTTAGTCATGCTTAGAGTAGACCTATTGAAAGCAATGGGACAATTTAGTCATACCTAACTTAAGTCCCATTTATTTCAGTGGGTCTACTCTACCCACTTGCAGCAAGTCTGCTGTAAGCATGACTACATTTAAATCCAACCCATAATCCCTTCTTCTTCATCATCATCATCTTCCTAGCCTTATGCATTAAGTAGCAAACTGAGTCCTAGAGTCTGGCTAAATGGGAGGGGAGGGGGAAATATCTTTGAGGCTGGAATACTGAGATAAGAGGGAGGGATCATGAGCGAGTGTTGGGGAAGGACCTCTTGGGAATTGGCGGATAGTGGTTCTGGGACCACGGTGGATGGGGTTCTTGGGTTAGGACTAGGAATGTCTAGAGTAGACCTATTGGGCCAACTTAGTCACACGTAACTTTATTCATTTTGGTGGGTCTACCCTTCCTAATTTCAGCAAGTGTACCCTAAGCAGCCATGTTGGCTGGGGATGCTGGGAATTGTAGTCCAACACACCTGGAGGGCATCTGGTTGTGGAAGGCTGGTCTAGGAGATGAGATGGCCTGTTTTAAAAGTTTCTATGTAAAAAGAAGAGTTTAAAAAATAACACCCCCCAAGAAAAACACAAAGCAGAAGCTCATATTAGAAGTAATACTGCACTCACCAGTAAACTTAGTGTTAACTATATTTGTTTCCCACTCTCTCATGAATAAAATCTCTAAAATCTTTAATCCTATTCTTTCTCCCACAGAAGTAACGTTTCAAGGGTTTGAACACCCTCCCCAAAGTAAAGTATTCACGGTGAGACCCTGACAATGTTGACTTAGAAGTAAATTGTACATCTTGATTCATTCATTCTAAGTATTTTTACCCCTCCCCACCTTTGGCCCAGGTGGGACCCAAGTTGGCTGTATGTTATTTATATCAAGTGAGGCGATAGCTGCAGTTAAGAGCACAGAGAATGACAAAATCAGAGGTTCTAGACTCGTCTCACTTTCAGTCCTAGGGTAAGTGACTGGTTGAAGAAAACCACGAGTTAGCTCTAGCCTGATGAGGTAGTGCGTAGTGCAGGGCTGGGCAAATAGTGGCCCTCCAGATGTGTTGGCCTACAACTCCCATCAGCCCTAGCCAGCATAACCAGTGGTGAGGGATCATGGGAGTTGTGGGTCAACACGTCTGGATGGCCACAAGTTGCCCACCCCTGATAGTGTTAAACATGAGTTCAGACAGCTTGCAAATCAGCTCAATGTAAAATGTGAATTTTGCATCTTTAGAAACGGAAGCTCCTGGATGAACTTGGAGGGAGCTGGCTCCCATATTTGACGCCGAAGGATGATGGCTTCCATCAACTGGTAATGCTTAAAAACATTAATGCTATATATATCGCGAAATGTGGTCTATCAACTTGATTGTTTTTCTTGTTTTTTTAAGGGTACAATCCTATGCATGTATAGACGGAAAAAGGTCCTACAACTTCCAGCATTCCCCAGTCAGCTATGTTGGTTGTGGCATGCTGGGAGTTGTAGGACTTTTTTTTCTGTCTAAAGATTTGTAGAATTTCGCCCTAAAAAAAAATTCTTGAATTCTCCTGTTCACGGCATAGACTGTACAGGAGAAAATTGCTGTGGAAAAACGGAATGAGCTGGGTTAACAAATGAATGAGTTATTTGTGTAAACCTTGGACTTAACACGATGTGAAGATAAGAAATGGTGGACAAGCCACTTGAAAGATTGGCAATGGCAGATAGTCTTGACTTCCTTTGAAATTTCACAGCTACTCAGGAGTGTGGGCTGTGTCAGATCTAGGGTATACTCGTTCAGTTCCTTGATAGTGTGCAGTAGAACACTTTTCTGTTTTGTTTTCATTTTTAAAACAATATTTATTTAATTTTGCTTCTGTTTTAATTCCCCTTGCTTTCATTTTATCTTCGTTTTTGTTTTTTCCATTGATTTCAATGGAGACCCACCCTATTTATTTATTTATTTATTTAAAACATTTTTGGCTGCCTTTCAGGGCAGAAGCACTCCCAAGGCGGCTTTCAACAATAAAATACATAAAAAACATTTAAAATATTAAAAGCAATAAAAACAAAAATAAAAGCCAACAATAAAACCAAAAACAATGTTAACAGAAGCAACAGCAACAATAGCAGACATATCAATAGAAGGCCAAGGTAAAATAATGTTTTCAAGGCCTTCTTAACAGTCTGCAATGATGGAGCATGACAAGACCTCTAATGGCAGCTTGTTCCAAAGGTGTGGGGCCCTTGCACACAAGGCCTTCTCATTTGTGGTCACCCACCTGACTGCTCTCACAGGTGCGCAAATGAGAAGGGCCTCCCTTTCTGATCTTAAAGGGTAGGCAGGCTGATATGGGTGAAGGCAGTCCTTCAAGTAACTTGGTCCCAAGCCGTTTAAGGCTTTGAAGGTCAAAACCAGCACTTTGAATTGGGCTCAGAAACACCTGCTGTCTTTATGCCTGCAGTTTTGTTTTTCTTTGATCCAAATAGTATGAACTTTGCAGGCATTCTACTGCTCCTCCAGGGCATCAGACCTGCCACATTTCAGACAGCTTGGACAAAGTGTCACTATTTTAGGGGCAATTAAAAAAGTGGGGCATCTTATAAGTCTCGTACTACTTCCAATGGAAAACCCACCTAACTTCGGTGTTTTCCATCCAAATGGCATGACATTTTCAGGCATTCTAGTACCACCTGCCCCCAGGGTATTGGGCCTGCCAGACTTCAGATCAATTGCACAAGCCCCCCAACAAAGCTGAAAAAATAAAAAATGTGAAAATGCACCTACAGTCAGGGTCAGAAATATTGGAACAAGGATAACTGTTTTGGCAATTGGCCTCTGTACACCACCACATTGAAATTGAAAGGAAACACACCCAGATGGGAGCAAAGTCGGGACTTTCAGCTGTAATTCAAGGGGTTTGACAAAAGTGGGGCACTAACCATTCAGGAAGTACAGCCAGTGGCACACACGCATACCCATCGTTGGTGGCTCATAAGTAATGGAACAAATGGCTGACAAGCAGCTGCATGGCCAGGTGTGGCCTGTTTCCTGGGTACCCCATGACCAATCAAGCAGAGAAAAGGCCTAGAGGTGGTTCTGAGTGTTACATTTGCATTTGGTAGCTGTTCACTGGAACTCCCAACATGAGGTCCAAAGAGGTGTCCATGTAAGTGAAGGAGGCCATCATTAGGCTGAGGAAACAAAATAAACCCATCAGAGAGACAGCAAAAACAGTGGGAGTGGCCAGTACAACAGTTTGGAACATCCTGAAAAAGAAGGAATTAACTTGCAAGCTCAGCAACAGCAACAGGCCTGGAAGACCACGGAAGACAACTAAAGTGGATGACCACAGAATTCTGCTCATGGTGAAGAGGAACCATTTCACAACATCTAGCCAGGTCAGGAATGCCCTTGAGGAAGTAGGCATATCACTGTCGACATCTACAGTCAAGAGATGGCTTTATGAATGTAAATGCAGAGGCTTCACAACAAGGTGCAAACCACTGGTAACACTCAAGAACCAAAAGGCCAGATTAGCCTTTACCAGCAAACACCTAGAAAAGCCTGCCCAGTTCTGGAATAAGATTCTTTGGACTGATGAGACCAAGATTAACTTATGCCAAAATGATGGGAAGAGAAAAGAATGGAGAAGGAAAGGAACAGCTCATGATCCAAAGTATACCACATCATCTGTCAAACATGGTGAAGGCAGTGTTATGGCATGGGCATGTATGGCTGTCAATGGAACTGGGTCACTGGTGTTTATTGATGAACTGACTGCTGCTAAAATCAGCAGGATGAATTCTGAAGTGTATAGGGCTATACTTTCTGCTCAGATTCAGCCGAATGCTACCAAACTGATAGGACACTGCTTCACATTGTAGATGGATAATGACCCTAATAATGACCCTAATGTCATGCCGGCCACATGACCACGGAAGCGTCTTCGGACAGCGCTGGCTCTTCGGCTTAGAAACGGGGATGAGCACCGCACCCTAGAGTGGGACACGACTGGTTGGGGACACCTTTACCTTAATGACCCTAAACATACAGCAAAAGCTACCCAAGAGTTTCCCAAAGCAAAGAAGTGGGATGTTCTTCAATGGCCAAGTCAGTCACCTGCTCTTAACCCAATAGAGCATGCTTTTCACTTACTGAAGACAAGACTGAAGGCAGAAAGACCCACAAACAAGCAGCAGCTGAAGGCAGCTACAGTAAAGGCCTGGCAAAGCATCTCGAGGGAGGGAACTCAGCATTTGGTCATGTCCATGGGTTCCAGACTTCAGGCAGTCATTGACTGCAAAGGATTTTCATCCAGGTATTCAAGGCGATCCTTAAGTTTGAAATGATGTGGGTTGGTTCCATTACTTATGAGCCACCAACGACGGGTGTGTGTGTATGCCACTGGCTGTCCTTCCTGAATGGTTAGTGCCCCACTTTTGTCAAACCCCTTGAATTACAGCTGAAAGTCCTGACTTTGCTCCCATCTGGATGTGTTTCCTTTCAACTTCAGTGTGGTGGTGTACAGAAGCCAACTGCCAAAACAGTTATCCTTGTTCCAATATTTCTGGCCCTGACTGTACATTCAGTTTTCATGTTTGTTTTTGTTTTTACGTGTGTATTAATGTAAAACGAATGCAGACACATTTATTTTGTTTTTCATTCATTTCTAAAATGAATGCATACCTCTCATGGGGAGCATTCATTCCTGTGATCCCTCACCTGTAGTCTCAAATGGTGCAGTCTGCAAAGAGCTTTTACCATGTGGCCTGCTCTTTGTGATGACGAAGCCTTACTTGCTCACCCCTGCAAGTTCTGTCATCAGTATGTCATTTTTGTTTCTTACATCTGATAGGGACACACTGCAGTCTTGATTATGGGTTAATCTGTGTATGTGTCAGGGGGAGGAAGTTGGTTGAGAACAGTGTGGTTTGGGGTTGATAACCTCCTGGCCCTCCCAGTCATACAATCCCATGACTCTTAGTAAGAAAAGAAAATCTAGCCTGATAATACACATTTACATAATCCGAACTGGTACAGAGAAGGAGTGTTACTGAAGAAACGGAAGACTATGCTAAGTCTGTCTTCGACAACACTCTGGTCAAATGTGAAACACATGGAAAGACTTGGGTAAGTTCAGTCAAACTAACTTGGAACATATTGAGTGAGATGAAAGACATGAAAAGGAATCTCCTACTTAGTTTGAGCAGCTACAGCAGGAGTTCCTACATTATAGCCATGTCAACTTCCTTGTATTGACATGTGGCCGAAAGATGCATACAAAGTAGCATCTTTTAAAAAATGGTCTCATTCCCCCCACCCACCCACGATACAGGAAGGAAAGAACTTCCCCCTCTCTTTTTCTATTTCTTTGTCAAAGTAGACTGAAAGTCTTCTTTCTCTTTGTGTTAAAGTACTGAACTTTCAGATTCTATTATGTCAGTCAAGAGAAAGAGTGTCACTCAGCGGTGGAGCACATGTTGTACACATTAAGGGCCCCAGTTTCAATCCTAGGTAGGGCTGGAAAAGACTCGTGCCTGAGTTGCTACCAGTCAGTGTAGACCAGAGGTGTTGAACCTCTTCCATTCCAAGGGCTGAATTCCATTTTGGAGAAGGTATCGGGGGCCGCATTTCAGTGGTGGGCAGGGACAAAGGCAAAATGGTGGGTGTGGGGGAAAGCTAAAGTACCCAAAATACCAGTGTTTTTCAGCATTAAGCTCTTCCTGCCAGTAACTAAGCCTTAGGAGAGGCATTTCAACCTTTTAGAATGGAGAAGAAATCACATTGAAGTTGGGAAACCACTAAATGTTGGGGGAGTGGTAGGGCTGGATTAAGACATGCTGAGGCCCTAAGCCATGTCAAGATTCAGAGGCCCCATACCATAAAAAATAAAGAGAAAAACGTATATTGCATTATAATAGAAAGGTATACCGTTACATTTACATATATACATAGGCAAAGATGCAATGAGAAACAACTAAATAAAAGATACTTCTTGCAGAAAGCTTTATTTGCATTATCAAGTGCCTTCTGATTTCTTCATCACCATACATGAAACTGAAGACTTATAATTTATAGAAACATAAGAGCAAATACAGAGAACAGAACTTAGTTAATGGAAGTAGCAATGTAGATTGTAATGAAAAATTAATGCTGAAAGGGAAGTATTCCAGTAATACTGGAAGGAAAAGGCCGTTGCTTAGTGTGAAAGAGTGCATGCTTTGTATGCAGAAGATCCCAGGTTCGATCCCAGGTTCGATCTCCGGCTTCTCCAGGTAGGGCAAGGAAAGAATCCTGCCTGAAACGTTTGAGAGCCGCTGCCAGTCATGTTGACAATACTGGGCTAGATGGACCGATTCAGTATAAGGCAGCTTCCTATATCCTCTTTTCGAGGGAGGGGCCATAGCTCAGAGGGGCCATAGCTCAGTGTGGCAGAGCACATGCTTTGTATGCAGGAGGTCCCAGGTTCGATCTCTGGCTTCTTCAGGTAGGGCAAGGAAAGAATCCCACCTGAAACCCTCAAGAGCCATTGCTACCAGTCAGTGTCAAAAATACTGGGCTAGATGGACCCAGGGTCTGACTCAGTATAAGGCAGCTTCCTATGTTCCTAAGGTGATAGGATTGATTGTGGGTTGGGATGGGGAGGTCAGGGTTTCAGAATTTTGTTGGTGAATTGTATATGAAAAGTTATTTAAGCCAAAGTGATTTCAATTATAACAAATCATAGTTATCTCCAAAGTATTTAGAGGCCCTTCATAATATGAGACCCTAAGCCATGGCTTACTTGGCTTGTTCCTAAATCCAGCACTGGTGAGCAGGAGCCACCTGTTGACATGGGGAAGGGTGTGTGGTCATCTGGAGACCCCCTGAGGGCTGGATCGAGACTCCTAGATGGCCAAATTTGGCCCTCAGGCCTGAGGTTCAGTTCCTCTGGTACAGACAATGCAGAGCTTGATGGACCAATGGACTGACGTGGTGTAAGGCAACTTTCTATGTTTCTGTTATTGATGAACAGTATTTATAGGCTGTCCTGTAACAGAGTTCTCAACCTGGCTCACAACAAGAGATGAAACAATTTAAAATGCTAAGAACAAGAAAGCAAAACACAATAGAAGTATAATGCAGCATGAAAATGCATGTTACAGGGAGCAAACCCAGCTTAAAGTGAAGACATTGAATTCATCCTAAGATGTGGGAAAGATGGGGTGAACAGCCTGCCACATAAAGTTTATTTATTTATTTAAAACATTTGTTTACCTCCCTATATCATTAAGATCTCAGGGCCGTGTACAGATAAAATCAATTTAAACAGTATAAAACAATAAATGATTTAAGCAGCTAAAACATATTAAACCATTAAACAAGCTAAGACCAATTAAAATCTAAAACAATCAAACAGTTAAAACAGTGTGCAACTTTAGGGAATGCATTTAGCTCTCAAAGGCTTTGGTAAAAAGCTATGTTTTAACTTGGTGCTGAAATGAAACCAATGTATGCATCAATCGGGCCTCCAAGGGGAGGGCATTCCACAACTGGGGTGCCACAGCAGAGAAGGCGCTCTCCCACGTCCCACCACAGTGTATGCCTCGCACTGGTGGGACACAGAGGAGGGCCCCTCCAACAGATCTCGGCCCTTGGGCAGGTGTATATAGGGGGAGGCGCTCCCTCAAATATTGATAAGTTGCCATATTGGTGGTGACATCATCATGAATAAGCTACCCAGCAAATCATGACCATTATATAAATGTCTTCCTGGAGTGGAACGTTACTGTCTCACAGTGTAGCGCTGAAGTGCCAACTTGTTTATCCAGAGATTAGCTCACTGATTTGTGGTTTGCTGTTGCCACTTGAGTGACAAGGTCGTGTTAGCTCCCTGGAAAAGAAGCTCTATGATTTGTAGATTGCTGAAAATCTGTAGCAGGGCTTCTGGTTGCTGCGGGTGTGTTAAATTTTCTTCTGGGATAATGGACATGTTAAAAAATTAAGCATGAAATGTTTTGAATGCTTTTTGGCAGCATCCAGTCACATGATTGCTTTTATCTGCCCGGCGAGTGAGTTGACCTTTAATATTAGCTGTCAGAGATACAGCAAAAACTACATGATTTTTGTTCCTTCAATCCATAAGTGTCCAGCATGAGCTTCATGGTGTGTGTGTGTGTGTGTTTCCCCCTTCCTTTCCGTCTTTTCCTCTTTCTTTGTCTTCTGATCTCTTAATGCTTTCCTTATGTAGGACATAGCAGGATGACTGGCTGGAGAATTAAAGAAGACTGACCGGTATTTTCAGACGATGTGTTGGAAATGTGTTTCCATTTCCTGCTTCTTTCTTTCTTTCTTTCTTTCTTTCTTTCTTTCTTTCTTTCTTTCTTTCTTTCACATCTGAGATACCTATGTGTGATTTTTTTAAGCGCGCGCGTGCACACACACACACACACACTCTTAAGGTTCCTTTAAAGAGTAGAAACCCCACAGACACCATTTATGATATATTGATAAAATGCGTTCAGAGCATGTACTCTTTAGTTCACAAGCCAAAAAGTAACGTGCCTCTCACTAGACTGGCATTAAAATGTGGAACCTATTAGCTCCCAGTTTTAACAAGGGAGTGAAATGTTACGGCCTTTGAACAAGTGAGGCATGTTTCCCTTTAGATGTATCGTTATGAGCTTTCTTTCATTTTTTTCCAATGCCTTCTGTCATTCCTCCTCTTCTTTGGAATAGATTCACACAACCACTCACTTGATGGCGATTTGTGTGTGCCTGGGGTTGGTGGGACTGGCCTGACATGTGATGGGATTGTGGGCTGTCAGAAACACTGGCTCTCTCCCAGCGCAGGTCCTTAGTTTGCACCGTCTGTTCCGGTAGCTTCCAGTCTTTATGAACCTGGGACCCACATTTAGCCCCAACCTACAACAGTGGGACCTGATGTTAATGTTGACATGTTGGGCTATAACAGCATAAGAAGAGCCATAGTGGATCAGACCAAAGGTTCATCTAGTCTACCATATGTCTTCCTAAAATGGCCCAACAGATGCCTCTGGGAAGCCCTCAAGCAGGACATGAAGGCACTAGCCTTTCTCCACTATTTTCCTCTGTTAACTGGCGTGCTGCTCTGAACATAGTGGTTCCATAAAGCTGTTGTACCTAATAGAATTTGGTAGACCTATTTATCCACGAATTTGTGTAATCCCCTAATAAGGACATGAAAAGTACACCACAGTTTTGTCAAAGCCTGGCATTGAACCAGAGCCTTTTAGGTCTTCTGCCTAATGCTCTCCCAGCTTAGCTACCTTGGCTGTCCCTTCAGTATTTTCTGTTCTTTTATCTTCCACCGCCCCCACACAGGTTTTCGACTCCCCCCCGCCGCCACTGTCTCATTCCTTCCCACCCTACTTCCCCCTTCTTTCTCTTCTTCTCTTAGACAAGCATCTAAAAAAGAATAGAAATTGTGGTGCCAGGCCTGGTGAAACCCACATTAGGTTAGGTCATGAACCAGTTGTGGATCAGGACCTACCAGCTGAAGATCAATATTCTAAGCTTACCCAGCATTGTTTATCCACCTTTCTATGGGTAGCAACCAACCTCTCCCATCCCAAGGCCTGTTCTGAGATCCACCTACCATTCAAAATCTTCAGCAACTTTTGGTGACAGTTATTCATCCCGAGCTTTCAGAATGTTTGGGAACATGCTATCCATCCATCCATCCATCCATCTATCTATCTATCTATCTATCTATCTATCTATCTATCTCGTGAATGACTTATAATGTAGACTTCAAGTATGCATCTGTTCTAGGTTTAAAATAAATCCAATGTGATCCCACCCCCTTTCTTTTTAGTGGAAGACAAAATATTCGAAATTCATCTTCAGAAACGCTGAGAAGATTCCCAAAGAGGTCCACAAAGAAGTTCAAGAAGCTTTTTTGACTTTGCAAAAGCATGCTTGTTTCTTCCAAGATCTTGTAAGGATCAAAGGGAAAGATTTTGTTACCCCAGTATCTCGTATATTAATTGGAAACCCAGGATGTACGTACAAATATTTGAGCACAAGGTTATTTACGGTCCCGTGGCCTGTGGAAGGTTATGAAATAAATTATTCCCATTCTGAAATATCCAAGGCTTGTGAGACATTAATCAAACTTAATGACTACTTGCACAGAGAAACTGTCCGAGCTTTGCAAGAGCAGAATTTGGCCGAGACAAAAGAAACTGAAGATTCTGCTGTCACCGATAGGCATCAGGATTATGCTACTTCCATTACCGAGATGAGGTCCGCTTTGCAAGATCAAAGCCCTTCTCATGTCCCGAAGACTGACTGTACCGATCTGAAAGAGAGAACATCTTACAACCTGACGTTATTAAATTATATGGATCCGCAACAAATGCCATTCTTGAAACAAGAGCCGTACTTTGGAATGGGGAAAATGGCTGTGAGCTGGCACCATGATGAAAACTTAGTCGAAAGGTCAACGGTGGCTGTCTACAGTTATTGCTGCGAAGGTGGGTGAAATGTGTGTGTGTGGGAACCAAATAATAAACTGGGTCTCACTTGAACCCCCTAAGCTGTCTTGCCTCTGGCTGTGTGTGTATAAAGAGGCATCTATACCTGCCAATCTTCCTTTGTAGGGAAGGACTGTAGCTCAGTGGGAAGAGCACCTTCTTTGCATGTAGAAGGTCCCTCAGGTTCCATCCCCAGCATCTCCAGGTAAGGCTGGAAAAACTCCTGCCTGCAACCCTGGAGAGCCACTGCCAGCCAGTGTCAACAGTACTGGACTACTTGGACCAATAGTCTGACTCAGTAGACAGCAG
Organism: Heloderma suspectum; assembly: GCF_057233095.1. NCBI lineage: Eukaryota > Metazoa > Chordata > Lepidosauria > Squamata > Helodermatidae > Heloderma > Heloderma suspectum. The sequence continues at coordinate 12,592,489 of NC_139465.1, read as the reverse complement.
CTTCTTATGATCCTGAGCCCGGCCTTTGAGCCCAGATTTGCGACATGTTAGCGGCTTTACCCTGTGATATGCAAAACCATGTTTCCCCCTGTGTGAGTGCTTATTTGTCCTTCTCTGTCTCTCTGGATATCAGGGTTGGGTTTGGGGGCAGCAGGAGGGAAAAGAGAGAGAGAGGGAGTGTGTGAAACAGAATGAGACAAGCTACATTTGCTGCAGCTGGCCTTATCTGGAGCACTTTTAAGTGGATTGAAAAAGTTGCTATAATTAACCTACTGATTGGGAGCCAAGAAAACACAATCTGTCAAATCTCTGCTCTTCAGGTTCCCACAGATACCTATTTCCAGGGCTGTAAAATGTGCTTTTTAAACACACACACACACACACACACACACACACACACACAGTGGTTTGACATCTCTCCTTATCAGGCGGCTTGTCAAATACGAACTTGTTCCAGGGCTGGTTTTCTTACTGTCTTTGCTTTGTGCAGAATACGCTGCCATAGCTCTGGAGGAAATTCTCCCATTTACACAACGTTGCATAGATTCTTGTCCCAGCATGCTAAACTGTTACGGTCCTGTCAGATGCCGCACCTTGGAACTTGGCAGACCCGTTGACAGGAAAGCGGTGCCCAGTTTCTATTCCGATTTTTAAAGAAAAACACACTTACGATGTTTATATCCTGCCTGGTCTGAGTCAGTCAACCAGGCACCCTGCTGTCAGTACCTTCTGAACTGGGACTTCCAGAGACAGTAATTCTTGAGCCTGTACCCTCCCCAGGAGAACTAGCCCCCAAACCAGAGATCCCACACACCTGTGCCTGCCAGTTGGGGCTAGCAAAAAGCTTGAGGCTGCCACTTTAAGGCCTTCCATTTCTTGGGGAAGGGGCAGAGTCCGGAATGTCGGAAGCTGCCTTACACCGAGTCAGACCCTGGGTCCATCTAGCCCAGTATTGTCGACACTGACTGGCAGCAGTGGCTCTCCAGGGCTTCAGGCAGGATTCTTTCCTAGCCCTATCTGGAGAAGCCGAGGATTGAACCTGGGACCTCCTGCATGCGAACCATGTGCTCTGCTACTGTGCTACAGCCCCTCTGTGTCTGGGAGGGGTGATCTGGTCCTGGAAACATAAAAGTCCTCAGTTGTGCTCTAAGCTGCATCAGAGCATGGTGTTCACTTGCAGTCTCTGAGGTTCTGCAACTCCGGCCTGCCTTGCTAGCTTTCCCATGGGCTTCCACATTAGGTCTGGACCAGATAGTTTAGCCAAGGGGTATTTTTATCCTGAGGCAACCTTACAGTTAATGGCCACATTCAGATGCCACCAACCCTATGTGTGTGTTTTGACATCTGAACCTGTGAAAAGTTCACAGTGTAGTTCATGATGGACTTCAGGTAGGAACATCTGAACCCGTGAAAGCTCACAGTGTAGTTCACGATGGACCACCAAACCAGGATAGCAAACTGTGGTTTGAGGCTGGTTTTCGAACTGCTTTTGTGCTGTGTTTTGCCGTTACGTCCAAATTCACAACCTGTTGTCAAATTCTGGTTATGTCTGTTGCTTTTCCTCGACAGACTGTTGCACCATGGGGACCGTGGAGTGAACGTACGGGCTTAGCAAGTGGAGTGCAGATGGAAAGCAAAAGCAGACAAGTAACTCTAAACTATAGTGTGCCTGCTGCACATTTCGAAGTTCAAACCATGCTGTGGGTCCTTCACTGTGGTTAGCACAAACCATGGTTAGGTGTGATGCTTGTAGTGAACCAATGACTCTGCTTGGCTCCACATGCTGTTATAGAGGTGCTTCTTGCCTAACGTCAGATGTATGGAGAATAATACTTGGCTGGACCAAAGCTAGATGTGGGACACACCATTCATGCAGACTACAACACCCTCACCACTTTTACCCACTCCGTGACAATTTTGTGAAATCTGTCCCCATTCCTGAAACAAGAATCACCCTTTCTGCTACAAACGAGGTACTTGCCAATAGGGTGGCCGAGTGGTGCACCAAGAGCTTCCCCAACCAGAGGTGCTGGGTGGAAGGGGGATCCTCTCCCGGGCACCTTAGACGGAGAAGCATTCAGTGTGTGTGTGAGTTCCCTAGCTAGAGAACGCTTGGGTGGAGCGACGCCAGCCCAGCTAAGTTCTCTTCACTGCTGCAATGGGGACTGAGCCTGCTTAGAATCATAGAATCATAGAACAGTAGGGTTGGAAGGGACCCACAAGACCATCACATCCAACCCTCTGCTCAATGCAGGAATCTAAGTCAAAGCATCCCTGACAAGTGGCTGTCCAGCTTCATCTTGAATGCCTCCAGTATGGGGGAGCCCACTACCTCCCTAGGTAATGGGTTCCATTGTCGTACTGCTCTAACAGTCAGGACGTTTTTTTCCTGACTTCCTGTAACTTGAGCCCATTGTTCCGTGTCCTGCACTCTGGGATGATCGAGAAGATATCCTGGCCTTCCTCTCTGTGACAACCTTCCAAGTACTTGACGAGCACTATCCTATCTCCCCTCAGTCTTCTCTTCTCAAGGCTAAACATGCCCAGTTCTTTCCGTCTCCCCTCATAGGGCTTTGTTTCCAGTCGCCTGATCATCTTCGTTGCCCTCCTCTGAACCCTCTCCAGTTTGCTTGCCACAGCCTGCCCTGTATCCTCCCCAACGGGAGAACTCACAGGAAACACAATGCCATCCCCAGCCAACGTGACTTTGGCAAGGGCAGCTTTGTTGCATGCGAGCCTCCCCAGTGGGCAACAAAGCTGGGTCCCCAGTCAAGGCACCTCAGCGGGGAAGCAAATGGCATCAGGGGGTGTGGCTATGCCCCCTTGTGTCATTTGGCCTGCAGAGGGCTGGGAGTGGGGGTGGGGATATCGTCTGTCTCCCACCACACCCCAAACTATTTCCCCATCCTACCAGTGGTAGAGCACCTGCTTTGCGTGCTGAAGGTCTCAGGTTGAATCCCTAGCATCTGGGAAATCTCATAAGAACATGAGGAAGAGCCCTGCTGGATCAGACCCAGGGTCCATCTAGTCCAGCCTTCTGTTTACACAGTGGCCAACCAGCTGTCGACCAGGAAACCCACAAGCAGGGCGTGAGCGCAACAGTACCCTCCCACCCATGTTCCCCAGCAACTGGTGTACATAAGCTTACTGCCTCTAGAGAAACGGTGCCAGTCAGCGTAGGCAACACTGAACTAGATGGACCAGTGGTCTAACTCAGTATAAGGCAGCTTCTGATGTTCCTACTTGCGGGCTAGACAGGCACATAGTCCGACTTGACAAGAGTCGACTTCCTATGTTCCTCTGCTCTGTCACCACTGCACCCCCAACTTCCCACCCCTTTTAGTTCCTGCTTGTGTGAGTCCCCCTAGTGGTAAGGCTTATTGAGAGAGACCCTTGTGAGCAAGTAGTGCACTGAGCTGGCGCAGGATGCACCCCATCCCAAGATTAGTACTGAGATAATGGGGGGCGGGGAAATGAAATGAGAGGCGATAAGGAGCATGTGTGGAACCTGCCCTCTGAGTTAATGTGGGAGGGAAAGTAGAGAGTGTGTGCAGTTACACTTCTTTCTTTTCCCCCTTTTTTTTTGAAAGACTACCTCTGGAGTGAGTCGTTTGTATATTGTCCTAATGATTGCATAAGCTTGAACTTCGGTGCCTGTGTAAATGGTGATACTTTATGAGGTCTGTAACAGGAGATTCCTCTTTGCTGAAGGATTTCTCCACTCACCCCCTTAAGAAGGTGACTTTGGCTAAATCGGGACTTCATTTTTCGAGGTGCTGAGTGCTTCCTGAGCAACGCTGATATCTCTTCGGCTTGTCCAGACATTATTGGGAGCACCAGAATCTCAGGATCTCTCCCTTGCAGGGGAGCGCACCTGGAAGAATATGTACTTGCCGTACTGTTATATGATAGCATTAACCTTTACAAAAGTCTCTTTGTTTCCCAATTTACTCTGCACAGTTTGATCAATAGATGCCTTGTGTTTCTCTGCTCGGCTGAACGTGGCAGTAACCCATTCATTTTGCAAATCCAAGGAAACTTTTCAAAACTGTTGCTCCTTGCTAATAGGTTGATTAAGTGGAGGCGATTAGCACAATTGAATAGAATGTCAGAATGATCCCTGTATCAATAAATGCAGAGTCCTTTCTCTGTGACTGTTGTGGCAATTGTGAGTAGTTATGTAGGTTTCTTCTTTCTTTCTTTCTTTCTTTCTTCCTTCCTTCCTTCCTTCCATCCATCCATCCATCCATCCATCCAGTGATCTTTTTCAAGAAGGCTTAGCCACAGAACTAATTGTAGAAGAATAGAAGCAAATGACTTTGGTTTTGTTCCAGTCTATATTGCTAAGTTTTTTGATGCTGTGGCTAGTCCCAGAAGGTTGGTGGTGGCTGAAGCCAAGGGTCAAAGCTGTGTGAACTGACATGTGAAGTGAGTGGAAGTGTCTGGGTGCTGGATGGGGATTTTGAGATGCCAGAGACAGAGCTCACGGTGAACCAAAATTATGGCAGGCTGTACCAGCAGAGTTAGGGCAGCACGAATAGGGTGTAGTGTCCATGACCACCCCTGTAGCCTGTATAAAAGAGTAGCACAAGGAGGTAAGAAATGGGCCACTGTGGAAATAACACTCTTTGGTTGAGAATCGTGAATACGTTATGTCTATGGATGAAATAGACCCAGCTAGACTTGAGGCCTCAGGCATGGTTGAAAAGGGAAGCCTACTCAGAGCTTCAACTATTGGGCGGTATAAAAATGTGATGGATATATAAATAAGGGTGCAATCCTGTGGCCGATAGACAGTGGCTAGAGAGCTGTAGGATTTTTCAGTTTTCAGGAACTGACCTCAGAGGTCAGTTCCCAGAAAACCACCTCCCTGGCCCCTGCCCTGCCACATTGTAAGCAGTGCAGATTGTCCCGGGCTCCACACTTGGAAGAGTAGCGCTGAGTGGGAGGAAAGGGGGCATTCCTAGTGGTGGGGATGGCAGAAGTTCATTACGACACTTCCTGTGTGTTGGCCGGCCGCCCCCCCCGCTCCGAACCGCTCCAGCTAGACAGCTAAAATTGGCCATCTAGCCAGTAATGCAGGGCAGCTGGAGTGCAGAGGAAAAGATCCCCTCCGCACTCCGCCCACCCTGCATTGGATAGGTGGTCGCCTCTGAGTTTGGAGGCAGCCGTCTATCCTGATAAGATTACTCCCTAAATAAATAATTACATGTTTCCCTGCACCTCTAGTACAAAAGCACTAGGGTCACATTTGATCTTGGAAGCTAAGCAGGGTCAGCCCTGGTTAGTACTTGGATGGGGCACCGCCTGAGAATCAGGCGTCCTGCATTGAGCAGGGGGTTGGACTCGATGGTCTTGTAGGCCCCTTCCAACCCTATGATTCTATGATCTCTCTGGCCGCAACCCCACCACTCATCACTCTTAATTTGTACAACACACTTATAGTATATTTTACAAACATAGTACAGAGATTATTTAGGTGCCACTTTGCTGCCAATGCAACTACGTACTTCTTAACACCTCCCTGGATGGAGGGAGGCTGGCTCCAAACACATGGGGATGGGGAAGATGAGGGGGGCCTGGCTGGCTGGGATGGGAGGTGGGGGTTGAAAACTATATTACCCACCACCTTTTCCCCATGGCACCACCGCCTTTTCCCCATGGAAAAAGGACGGCCAGGAGTGCAATGCTGAACTCCGGATTGCGCTCCCTCAGCTCCAGTGTGACGGCTGGACTCCATCAGCCAATCCAAGCTGCAAGGTGGGGGAAATCAGTGTGGTCAGTGTTTTGCATCTGCGGGCTCATTTTTAAATGATTTAAAACTCAAAACAGCCTTGTGTTACTCAGGACCCTTTGGGGTTTAGGTCCTGGGAACAGAGGGCTTGTAAGGAAGCTACGGAATGGAATTGAATGGGAGTAAAACTTTTGTTCACAAGCAGGCCTGCTTGCCTTGAGGACAGAAAGTTTTTGCTGCCTGGAGTCTGAGATGCAGACAATCATGCTAAAACGCTGTGGTCAAGTTGTGGAACAACGGACCAGTATGAGAAGAAGTTACAACGTTGGTTACTCCCTGCAGCTCTATGAGTCCGGAATGTTTCCATGTACCCTGATAAGGTCTAGGGTAACATCAACTGCCTAAAACTATGGGGAAAGACAGTTTTTTTTCAGGTTTCTGACCACTTAGTATGTCTTTCTCCAATTTAAAACCAAATTTCTAGTTGGCAACTAGGAAGAAGAGAAAAAGCCCATCAGAATGCAGGAAAATATACGGGAGACAGCGAATGAAAAAGCGACTGCACCCTAGGAGAGGGACTTTGTTCACGTCTTTCTTTTGTTTTTCTTTTCCGTTTTGCATAGCTTCATTTTTTGCTAACAGATTTTTGCTAGTTTTGGGGCCTTTGGGGCCGTAGTTTGTATGTTTGCCTTCTTTCTGAGAGAACACGGATTTTCTTACTTTGACCAAATCCGTTCTTCAGTGTTTTTTTTTAAAGACTGCAGCTTGCCATCGTTTCTGAACTAGCTTTTGGGGGCTAGATGTTTGGCTCCTGAGTAATTTGGAACACTTTCAGTTTCCCCCCACTATTTTATTTTTACTCACTGGCTTCACCACCTTTTCCATTTTAAAACATTTTATTCACTTTGTACCTGGATTAATCTTCCTATCTGGACTTTGCTGTCATACACTTTGGACTGTGGGAAACGTCTCCTCCAATCTTCTTCTGGGTCCAAAAAAGCCTGTCCCTTAGATCTCTGCTTGGGACAGGTAGCTATAATTTTCCTTTTCCCTAAAGGTTTGAACTATACTGTCAAATAGCTGGATGCTTTAAGAACTGCATTTAATTAGTTTGCACTGGTGGAAGTTTAAGTGGAGCTAAGTAAGAATTCAAACTGCTGCTAGTTTGGCCTACTATAGGTTTTGTATTCCATAGCTATTTTATTTGATGCTCTAATATAGTTTTCCTAATATAGTTTTCTAATAGGCCTCAGCTGTAGTTTATTTTGCATAGTGTAATCTTTGCATGTAACAGTCACAAGGCTTTTTGGTTCGTGGATGGAAATGTATATTCTCTGTAATTGTTGCATGTTCCACATTTTTTACTTCTGCTTGTAATTTTTTTTTCATTTACTTTTCTCTATAGATCACTAATATCTTTGTTTCATGTGTAGCATGTTTCCTTTTGTTTAACGAGTTGAAAGGCATTTAAAATATAATTTCAAATGTATTGAACTCTTAAATAGCCTTTAGTCAGCTCTGGTTACACTCTCTGTCCTATTGGGGCAAAGTCAGAACCTTATTTTCACTTCGTTTTTCATGTGGAAGAAGATCTGACTTAGAAAAAGTAGGAACTCCTGTCTTTACTGCTACCTTTTGTTTTTGGAGTGGGATGCTACTGAATCGGAGCTACACTAGATTTCTGGATTTGGTGTGGAGAAATATCACTTCTGCTCTTCAGACAATGGAATTGTTAGTCCACCTTTTAATAAATCTACAAGAAATATGACTTTGTAAGTGTAGAAGTCACCTTTCTGAGCCACAGAGATATAGTCATGAAAAATGATTAGACTGCAGGCGCAGTCCTGTAGATATGCTGTCCGAAGGACAATAGCGGCCTTCCAAACCTGGTGCTTCTAGATGTGTTGGGCTACAAGCTGTGCTGGCTGGGGAATGCTGGGAGTTGTAGTCCAACACATCTGGAGGGCACCAGGTTGGGGGAAACTGGGCGACGGGATATAGCAGGAGCCCCACTACGCTGGCACAACACAAGAGACACTGCTACCATGAAAGGTTCTCCGTTGCTCAGATCTGCTGACAGAGCATGTGACTGGTGCATCAGTGGAGCAGCACATTTACACACTGTGTAATCTCTCCAACCATTGTCATGCTCCCAACAACTGCGTGACCTCACACCAGCCACAGAGCCTGCCCTGTGCTAGCTGTATTAGAAACATAGGAAGCTGCCTTAAGGACATAAGAACATATGAAGAGCCATGCTGGATCAAACCAAAGGTCCATCTACTCCTCAACAGTCAACAGGGATAGGCAGAGTCTCTCTGGGGTTTCAGGCTGGATTCTTCCCTAGCCCTACCTGGAGATGCTGGGGATTGAACCTGGTACCTTCTACATGCAAAGCAGGTGTTCTGCCACCAAGCTATGGCCCCTCCCCAAAGTTTAAGTTATTTTGGTGTCTGCCATCAGCCAGAGGACCTGGGGCCACTGGGAGTTTGTGCCCGCCGCTTCCTAGGAATAACATCAAGCTAAGGCGGGGTGGGGTGGGGAATCAACCTGGCCCATCCATCGGCCAGAGAAGGAGCAGTTGCAGGGAGCTCATTTCTCCCTCCAGAGAAATGAGCTCCCTGCCAGAAAGAACACTGGGCTCCAACTGACATAGGGAAAGAACGCTCTGTTCTCATCCATCAGCCAAAGGAATAAGATCCATCCAGTGCTATTCAGGCAAGCACACCAGCAAGGGAAGGGCCCAGCTCCATGGCAGAGCACCTGCTTTGCATGCAGAAGGCCCCAGGTTCAATCTCTGGCATCTTCACCTATGGCTGGGAAAAGACTCCTGCCTGAAACCCTGGAGAGCCGAAGGAACAAGAGCCCCATTCAAGGGAGAACACCAGCAAGGCAGGATCAGCCTGGCCTGAATGCCTGCTACTAGCTCATGACCTTGTGGCCTTGAAAAAACGATCTCCCTCCTCTTCCTTTCCTCTCCACTCTCCTTGGGTGTCTTGTCATTTTAGGTTGTAAACCTGATGGCAGGGCCTGCCTCTCCTTTTTTCATGGATGTGAGCCACTTCGGGAGGTAATAATTGTCTGAAAAGCATGATAAAAATGCAGAAAAATATAAAATGTACTCAAGGTGGTCCATAGTTTAAAATGGTGGCTTACCATTTAATAGACATGATGTAAAATAGAAAAAGGACAGGGACCGAAGAGAAAATAAGCCAGTTACTTGATGTACCACATCTGCAGTGGTTGGTTCCAGCCAGAGTGATGGAGGGGGGCATGTTGTTTCATCTGTGTGATGCATCCAGATGGAATGGCTGTCAATGGAGGCTGTACAGAGTGGGGAAGACCCACAGTTGGTCCCAGCCAGACTGATGGAGTGGGCATTGCTGTCTCACTTTTCCATCTACTACAAGGGTTCCCAATCTGTTTGGATTGGTGGGCACATTTGGAATTTTGAAAGAGTGTTGTAGGTGCTCTCACAAAATGGCTGCCATGAGTTTGGCTTGCCCATTCATAAAATAGCTGCCATGGTGGGCATAGCTGGACACAAAACAGCCCTTTCCCAGAAGGCAAAATGATGAGGCTAAAAGAAAATTAACTTGCCCAAGAATATTCCGGTATAACTGTGTTAACCTTCTGTTTATGAATACAAGGGTTAAGTGTAGCACGAATATAGACTGTTTTAGTTGTAAAAATATTTTAATAAATTAGCATGAGTTTTCGTGGGTTACAGCCCTTTTCATCAGATGCTGTAAGAACATATTGCCCAAGAACCTAATGCAAGGCAGAGCTGGGGTCTGACCTCCAAACGTCAAGACCATTCTTTCGACTTGAATAAAAATGGGGCTGGAGTGTAGCACTTCACAGCATTCCAGCCTCCCAGTTTAAAAAAGGTGGTAATTATGGGGGGGAGGTGAGAACACTTAAGGAATAAAAATAAGGAGACTGGTGGATCACCAAGAGGCACATGCCAGGCACATTGGAGCCTATGGGCACCATGGTGGAGAGGCCAGTTTTGCTTCCTCCATGTGGAATGGCCACTGATGGGAGGCTGTTCTGAGAAGCAAGGAGCCAGTATTTCTATTATACTTGATCTCAAGGGCATTTTGGGACAATGTGACAGCCCTTCCTCCTTTGATTGAATGCTGCTACAATAAATATCTTCCTGCCCCGATGTTATTGCATTCTCCGAGCAAGGGCTCTGCGGGCGTACCTTTTCGGGGGTCACCCTGATCCTTAAGACCAGCGATGCCCGCTGCTGAAAACACGTCACACCAGTTTTCTCCCAACAGCTGCTTCAACTTCCTGTTTGCGTTTAGGCATACAATTAAACTTGTTGACATTGATCTATGTGGTTCCTTATAGCTTGAGTCTTAGCAGTTGGAGGCTGCCTCCTATTTCATGTTCTCTCATGACAGGTGGAATTCACTAGTCTGCTTAAGCTAACAGCTTTTGGGGAACTGGGAACAAGAGCCGTGAATTTAATATTTGCCCGCCACCACTAGTCTCAACAGTCTAAGGCCGTTGCCTTGAAATGGCATTCTGCCATAGTTCTGTAGGGGGCAGTGGTTCTCTTCGGGAGTAAGTATACCCTTGGTACTGCTTTTATCATTGTGCACACTGTATTTCTTACTGACTAGCCACTTGAAGCCAAAGATCTGGTTTGGAATGGATAAGTGCCATTCTGTCTGTTATCGACCCCTCGCCACCCCCAGCTCACAGCCATTTTTGCTCCTTGGCTGTGTATTTGGTTTACTTTCCTCTTGTTCTCTCCCGTGGTTGCTGCCGGTGCCTCATTATTATTAGCTGATTGAAATAGCCATTCCGGGAGCCTTTTTTGGCTGAGGAGCAGGATAAAATACCTGAATTTAAATAAAACAATAAATAAATAAAGTGGTAGAATAATATTATTAAGGGAGCAATCCTATGCCCCCCTCCCAGACAGCATCTGGGGGGCGGCATAGGACAGTTTGGATTTCTGGCTCCGAGGTCAGAAACTGTTTCCGCCCCTCCCCCTCATAGCTGGTGTGGAGAGATCCATGCCAGCTTCCTTTCTGCGCTTGGAAAATGGAGTGTGAAAATGGGGAAAAGGGGGTGTTGCTGGGGGCAGGGCCAGGAGGAGACTGGGGCAGCTGCAATACGCTGCTTGTCTATGGCCACCCCAGCCTCCTCCCCTCCCCCTCCAAGGCACCATTGTTAGACTGGCAAAATCACCCATCTAGCAGAAACGCAGATCGCCTCCACCGTCCTTCCGCCCTGCATTAGATATTCGGCAGCCTCCGAGTTCAGAGGTTGTCATATATCCACATAGGATTGTGCCCTAAGAATAATACAATTATTGTTAAGAATATGATGATTCCACTTCAACTAGAAGTGATATATTTATGGCTACCAGGAAGAGGGCCTTTTCTGCTATGGCACCCTGGCTGTGGAATGAGCTCCCCGGAGAGGTTCACCTGACGCCTATGTTGTACTTCTTTTGGCACCAGGTGAAGACTGTTTTATTTTACCAGCATTTCCATTTTAGCATTCTAGTCTTTTAAGCTCTGCTGTTTTAAATCTGTGCAATAAACCTCTGCATTGCTGCTAGGTTTTATTCTGGCTGTACTTTTATATTGTAGTTTTACGCTTTCATATTTTATATTGTTTGATGTTGTACTTTGTGGTTTTAATTTTTGTGAACCTCCTAGAGAGCTTCAGCTATTGGGCGGCATAGAAATGAAATAACTAACTAACTAACTAACTAACTGAAGCAGGTTTCGCTGTTTTCCAGCATCCACCAACCTGTGAATTATCACCAGGTGGGGTTGAAGATGGGCATTGTCTGTGGGTCCATAACTGATAGTAGGGCTTATCCCCTAAAATTCACTGAGCAGGCATTAATAACTACTGCAGAATGCTATTTTGTGTGAAGTTTCCACACACACACACACATACACACACACACACACACATACACACACACACACACACGATAGCCTGTTTCAATGTGAAGAAGGAGTTTTCTTCTGGGCGGATGCTTTGACTGGTATTGTTCTTGGCCTGCTGCCCCCAAAGGCTTACTTGAGTGTGTAAATCTTAGAGTAATAAACAACTGGATCTGTTAGTTGACAAGTTAATGTTTAACAGGCTAACAAACCAGTGATTGACTGCAATGGTGACCTGTTGTGAAATTCCTATTACTTTTGATTTTCGTAACGTACAATTTGTATTTTTTTTTCTGCGCAGCATACTTTATTATTATTACATAAAAAAAATATATCTTGGCCAAGCTGAGCAACTGCTACTTAATTTCCAGTGCAGCTGTGTTTGGGTGGGGAAACACTGACAGCTTCTTCGTTGCTAATGACTTTATAAACCAATTGGAATGTTCCCGTGGATTGATAATTGACCAGTGGCTTCCCTGTATTTGCTGCTTAATAGATGCAAGGTCAGTTAACAGTAATTTGTACAGCCTGCAACGAACTTGTTTTTGGTGACTTTTACCCGCTCCCAGGAGTAGTAACGTGTTTCAAGATGCCACCTCTGGAAAGACCAGGAGATAATTCTTATAATAGCAAAACCTTAGGCCCAGGAGCCAAATCCTCCTAGGGTTTGACAAATCTTCATTTCCCCGTATCCTGGCCCCACCCCTTTTCCTTCAACAATAATTTGTCGGTTTCCTGGTTTTTGTGCCATCCCCCCCCCCCATTCCAAAAAGTTGAAATGCCTCTTATATGGCTTAGTTCCTGGCAGTAAGAGCGTTAAGCTAAAATATGGTGGTGTCTGAGGTATCTTGGCCCTCCCACCACTGGAATGCGGGTGCCAAATTGTAGGGGCATCTGCCTCAGCTATGTTATATGTCTTGGAAAAGGAACCTGTGTCTACACTTCTATGCGGGATGCAAAGAGCAGGGCCAGCCCCAAACATTTTTTTCTGCCTGAGGCAATGGACAAGATGGCACCCACTCTCATTCCATGTACAAAGCCTGACTGAATGTTCAAAGGCTGAATCTTTTTTCGACATTGGCCATGGGACAGCATCCTCTGCTGCACCTGAAGGCAACGGGCTAGCTTAGGAGGTGCAAAGCAAGCTGCATGACACACACAGCTCTCTCCTGCAACACCTTGCTGTCACCTCCTAGCATCTGGTGCCTGAGGCGACTGCCTCCTCTGCCTAATGGTAGGGCTGGCCCTGGCATAGAGGCCGCTTAGTAGATCATTGGCTAAGAGATCTTCCTCTGCCACCCGCCAATAACCTGCCTGGTTATTGTTCGTTATTGTTGTAAACGCAGATTGTTTATTATATTTTTAAGTTGCCCTTCCCCAAGGAGCAACATGCATAGACTCCCTTCCCCCATTTTATCATTATGACAAACTTGTGAGATACGTTAAGGCACATATGTGCACATTTGTGGAGGTGATGGATTCGACCTTGGGGGAGCTGTGGGTGGCAACGGCTGACAGGAAGCTCTGGCGTGGGCTGGTCCATGAAGTCACGAAGAGTCGGAAGCGACTGAACGAATAAACAACAACAACCGCATGTGCAGGACATCAACCACAAGTGAACAGCATTTGTTTGCATTCTTATTACCTATGCCTTTCCCTTCCCCCCCAACTGCACTCAACCCATTTTCCCCAAATCTACGGGGTAAGTTCCTTGGGACAAGAGACTGACCTACAAAGCAGGAAGTGACCAGTTCGATTTCACTTCTACCTTGAACTCAAATAGTTGGCCTTAGGCAAGCCCCTTTATTTCAGTCTCAGCCCCACAGCCTGCACAGTAATACTGTGCAGTATTACTGACCTACCTTACAGGGTTGTTGTGAGGATGACAACAAGCTGATGTATGCGGACACTCTAAAGCGCTGTATACATATTAATTATTGAATAATGTCATCTTTGGAAGGGGTTTGAATTTTTATTTTTCAGCTTTTAGAAGAGGATTTTTTTATTGGGGGGGACTGCAATGTTTAAATCTATCGATCAGTTAGATTACATTTATTAAAACTCAAGGCAGCAATCCTATTCACAGTTACCTGGGAGTAAACACCATTGAACTCAGTGGGGCTTAGTTCTAAGTAGAAGTAATACGTCACTGTTAATAGACTAACAAGATTTATGCGATACCTGTCTGTCTGTCCTGTCTATCTATCTACATAAATCTATGTATATCTTATATGTACCTTTTTGGTCTATTTTAATGCAAGTTCTTATAAAAGGAGATGGAGAGTACAATCTTAACATTCATTCTTACCCAGAGAGATGTCCTTCTAAAGTCATCCTGCTGTCACCTAGGTGCAATATATTAAACAAACAAAAAACAAACAATGGATTTTTTTTTTGCTCCAAAATGATTATTATTAGCTACATGCAAAGTTAATAGATCCATGAAAATGCATACAGTTAGTCAACGCACAGTTGATTATCCAGGGTGAGCCCCTGATTTTCGTTTTTGTTGTTATTGGGAAGGGTCTTCTAATGAGCGAATATCCACTGCATAGCTGTCCTAATCTTTTAAAAAAGAAGTCCTAATTAGATAAGTGAGTTTGTTTTGTTGCCTGTGCAAACAGGTGTCAGTGCAATATTGTCTGCAAGTTTTTGTTATCCTTATTAATCTTCAGCCCCCAAAACTTGATGGAGGGAAGATTTATAGCTTTCATTATTTCATGCACACAGACAGACCAACGCTGACCTCCTGGCTTCTCAGTATTCAAGTCATCCATCACGTGAGTCTGGTGCAGTGTTTATTTAGGTTGGGGCTTTACAAGTCAGTCATAAAATATGAAAATAATTCCCCAGCTGATTGTAGGAACAATAAAAAGGTACCCAAATATACTTTTTTTAAGAAGTGTTCATTTGGAATCCTGGAGTTGGCTCTTCCCCCCTGAGAAGGAATGAGCTCGTGATCGCTCTGTACTTTTTGACACAAGAAGACCCCAGTAAGATAAGTGACACTAGCAAACAGTTTAAAAAGCATCGCCACCCCCAAAATCGATACCAGCTATTTTCATATTTTCTTGTTTTCGGATGAATCGTAACTTAATATTAAGAATGGGGAAACGCTTTTTGAAAACTACAGGTACAGTTGCTTTCCCGTCACTTCGAATGCGATCCGACCTGGATCGTGTATGAAAGTGGGTCACCTTTTGTGAGTTAATTTTGCCTGTTATTCTGTTTTCCCCATTTGCACTCACACCCGTACCCTGTTCACAATATGGTCTCAATAAAATATGGAACTACAATCAGAGACAGACATTTCAGTCAGTGCTTCCTGGGGTTCCCTCGTAAATCCAGCACCTTTGGAATGTGCTCATTAAAACATCTCTCTCTCTCTCTCTGCAGTTTGATATTTCTCTCCCCCCCCCCCTTTTTATTGCTTAAGCATAAAGTTCAAATGGAGCTCACACGCTGCCATCCCCACCGCTCGCAAATAACGTGGCTTGTAATTATCCTTGACAATTGAATCTGATTACTCCCACTGTGCTATTTTGGAAATGATAGGAAGCAAGTTGCTACTTGCTTTCAAAATGTCAGTTGCTCCAAAGTGATAAAAACTTTGGGCTGTAGCTTGAAGGAGGAGCACTTGCTTTGCATGCAGAAGGTCCCAGCTTCAATCCCTGCCATGTCCAGGTAGAGCTGGGAAAGATCCCTGTCTAACTTTTATGTTTTTAAAGTACAGTCCAGTTCATGTTTAGACAGAACAAAGTCCTACCATGCTGGCTGGGGAATGCTGGGAGTTGTAGGACTTTTTTCTGCCTAAACACGAAGAGGATTGTGACCTTAATGTTTTAATGTTTTTACTGTTTTAACGTTCTTGTTTTGATTGCTGCAAGGTGTTATTATTTTAAATGGCTGTACACCACCTTGATGGCTTTTTAGCAGATAAAGTGGAATATAAGTATTAAGAAATAAACAAACAAATAAATAAATCCCTGGGGAGCTGCTGCCAGTCATTGTAGACCAAGGGTGGGAGAATGTCTGGCCCTCCAGATGTTGTGGGACTTGCAACCCTTAGCCAGCCCTAGCCAGCAACATCTGGAGGGCCACACATTCCCCGTCACTGGTGTAGACAATGCTCAGCTAGATGGGCCAAGGGTTTGATTTGGTATAAGGCAGCTTCCTGTGTTCCTGTGAGAAGATGTTGCAACATCGGTGATGTTATTTTCAGATTTGCTAGCAAAACCCAACCCAAAATTAATCAAAATTAGGGGGATATTTGAGCTAGGGTGATGTTAGATTAAGATTACTCTATTTAAAATAAAAACATTTGCCTCCATCTAAGTCATCTTCCATGACAGGAGGTATTTCTGAGAGATCCATAAATATCCTTCTTACACTGAAAGTTTTTTATTTTGAACTTCAAAGAGGTGTAAAACCTTTTGACGGCGGCAGGGGTATGTGTGCAATATTCAGACCATCAGACGCGGCTTGCTCATTTCCAACATATTCAGCGGGGTTAAGTGTTCTAGCCTGCACCCAGATTGTCTAGGTGGTAAGACTGTAGAGCACTAAAGGAAAACAGCATTTCACTAGTAGGTTTCTGTGTTCAAAAACTTGGGATATGTACCTCATTTATTTAACTGCATCCTACCATTCTCCCATCATGGAACTCAGAATGGCACACACGTAGTGCCAGCTGCAAGTCTCTGAGTGCCCTTGAGCAAGGCCCGCTGCCTCAGTGAGTCTGCCTACTCACCACCATTATCACCAGCTGCTATTGCTCTTCCTCCTCTTCCTCATCAATTTGTTTGTTTGTTTATTACATTTATCTCCCACCTTTCTTCCATCATGGAATTCAAGGTGGCTACATGTGGTTCCCAGGTAGTCTCCCCTCCAGGCACTGACCAGACTCAAACCTGCTTAGCTTCAGCATGGTGGCTTCTTCATGTGCCTTCAGACTATGCCTTGGGATCATGGCTTCCACTTGCTTGCTTGGCAAGTAGGCAGGGGCATCTACTGCTCCTCACCACCACCACCATTATCTGGGTCAGAGTGAGAGGCAGGTGAAGCAGGTTGCAGTGGTAAAGAGGAGGAGCAACTCTGGGGGATTGTTGTCACGGAGACCCTGCTGGGGGTGTGGGTCTCAGCAGGTGCCCAGCCATGCCTACCTTTGACTCTAAGGCCGCATACATGGGGGTTCCCAGGAGATTGTCCATCCAGGCAGTGAACAGACACAGACTTGCTTAGCTTCAGCATGGTAGCTTCATTCTGTGCCTTCAGACTATGCCTTGAGAGCATTTGTGCTCTGTCATTTATCCGAAGAAGCAATTATGACCAAAGAAGATGTTTGTTTCCTGGGATGCTCAGGGATGTCCTTGAGTTGACTCTCCAGTAGGTATAGACTTTGCACTGGGACATCCCCACTTGTGCTCCCAAAATTATTCTTGTTAACAATATAAGCTTGTGCTCACCCAGACATTAATACACACAAGCAAAATGTTATAGAACGTAATTACAAGCCAGAAAAAAAGCTGTTGACAATTTTCTGTAGTTCATCTGAGCAGTCTTACTTCTAAGCACTTCTTACTCAATTCTCTTTCCTAGAAAAAAGAGAGCTTTGCATCACAAATCAAAGGGCAATTAATCCAGTCCCTAAAGTACCAGTGGACGTGGAAGAGAATATTATGGTAGTAAAGAAGAGAATGATGCCAAGAAACACCTGCTGCAGTCAAGGCAAGGTGCTGGAACAGAGGGCCGCGTTCACTTTCAGATATGTTCTCGGGGCCAGATTATGGTGTTGGAGGGGGGGAGGCACAAGGGGTGGGGCAAAAACACTAACAAAATACCAAAAAATTCCAGCATATTTTAGCTTAAAGCTCCCACTACCAACAACTAAGCCTCAGGAGAGATATTTCATCTTTTTAGGAAGGCGGGGGGGAGGGGGACTGCGCAAAAACCACCCAATAATCAGCAGATGGAAATAGGGGGAAAGGGAGAGGGGGATGTGGCCTTCTGGGGAATCCCAGAGGGCCAGAATGGGACCCCAAGAGGATTAGATTTATCCCATGGGCCCAGGGCTCCCCACCCTTGTGGTTCAGCATCACAAAATCTGTGATGTTGCACCATATTACAGGGCTGGGGGGAGGGGGCAGGCTCAACGAGCTGTGACGTACCCTCAAGAATGGATGCTAGTATTTGATCTGATGTGCTTTGATGTGGCATGACTGAAGAGCAGAATTAAGTATTGGGAACACCTATAAGGCTGGCATGCTGCAAAGTGGAGCGCTGCCCTCCGGCACCATCTTTATTTCAGTTCCAAAGAGTGGTTTTGTCTTTTGGAGCTCAGCCCCCACCGCTGCCTTGTACTTAGGTTCTTGGGCAAGTTACTTTTCTTTTAGTCTCACTAGCTTGCTTTTGGGAAATGTGTGTTTTGTGATTGATCATGCCTCACCATAGCACCATTTTATCTATGGGCATGCTCCACCATGGCAGCCATTTCGTGAGAGCACCCACAACCCTGTCTCGAAATTCCAGATGTCTCCACCAAACCAAACAAGGTTGGGAACCTCTGGATTAGTGTTATGTCTCAACCAGCTCATAAAATATAGCATTGTAAAATATTGTTAGAACCACACAAGTCAAACAGTTTGTTACCCTCTGTGAAAATAAAACTGCCAGTATCGTACTATCATTATACACATCTATGGTGCACACTTAGAATACTGCATACATTTCTAGTCACTGGACCTAAGAAAGGCTGTTCTAGAGTTGGAGAAAGTGCAGAAAAGGGCAACTAAAATGATCAAGGGGCTGGAGCATCTCCCTATGACAAAAGGTTACAACATCTGGACTTCTTAGCTTAGAGAAAAGGTAAGTGAGGGAACACAGGACAAAGGTGTACAGAATTATGCATGGTGTGGAGAAAGTGGATAGGGAGACATTGTTCTCCCTCATAATAGTAGAACCTGGGGTCATCCCATGAAGCTGATTGGTAGGAGATTGAGGACGGATAAAAGGAAGTACTTCTTCACACAGAGCATAGTTAAACTGTGGAATTCGCTACCACTAGATGTAGTGATGGCCACCAACTTGGATGCTTTAAAAGGGAATTAGTGGCTACTAGTCCTGATGGTTATATGCTACCTCCAGTATCAGAGGCAGTATGCCTATTTACACCAGTTGGTGGGGAACATGGGTGGGAGGATGCTGTTGCACTCATGCCCTGCTTGTGGGTCCTGGTCGACAGCTGGTTGGCCACTGTGTGAACAGAATGCTGGACTAGATGAACCTTGGTCTGATCCAGCATGGCTCTTCTTAAGTCCTTATCTTCTTTCAGGTCTCTCTTAAAGCTGATATGGAACAGTGTTTTCTCCTTTAAATCAGCAATGCCCTTTTGCAAATAAGATTGTTTCCAGATCCATTGAGTTCTTTTCTTTTTCAGAACCTGACGTTGATATCCTTGAGGGACAGGCTCCTCATGGCAGAGACCCAGCTGTCTGGCATGTTGCTTTGAAAGTAGCTTGGGACATAGAGACCCCAGGATTCGCTATACCCCTTCACCAGGGAGACTGCTACTTCATGCTAGGTAGGGATGGACAAATCTGGCAATTTCAGTTTCCCCTTTCCAATCTTAAATTTAGTTCATCCCGAACGTCATGGAATGTTTTCATATTTCAGGTTTGTTTGTAAATTTTACATTTTTTTAAAGGGTCATACCAAAATCTGTATGCATCTTTGTGTGTATTTCATCTAATACATTCATTGTTGCCTAATATATACATTTTTTGTATGAATTTCCCGTTATATAACCCACTTTTAAAGTGTGTTTTTTAAATGGGAAAACTCCACTGCAAAATTCGAGACATGTGAATTTCAGAAGATAACTGAGTTCTGGTTAGTTTGAAGGTGCCAAATTAGATCGAACTAATTTCTCTCCCCGTCTTAATTCTAGGTAATATTCAAATGTAAGAATTGTGCCCATTCCATTTCTCTTTTCCCCTGCCTCCTGGGAAGTTCATAAAAACAAGGACAGCCATAATCAAAAACTGTAAAAGTAACAGGGGAAGTAATAGTGGCTTCATCTTTCTCCCTCACAATTTGCAGGCTCTACAATACTAATGATACTGTGTGCCTAAAGGCCTATGATTTATCTCACGTGATCTATGGAACCATTTTTGTGGCAGATAAATTCCATGAGCGGCACCTTGATGCACATGAGCTTCCCTGGTTTACATTATGTTTTTCATCTTTTCGTCCTGGTTTTAGATCGGAATTTCCAGTGAGGCAGAGGGAACAATCCTATGGGGATGGGCGGCCACCTCTGAACTTGGAGGCAACTGCCTATCTGCCCTGCGGAGCTCGGAGGGGATCTTCTCCTCCATGCTCCAGCCACCCTGCATAGATGACTGTTTTCTGCTGTCTAGCTGCGGGACCTCTGGTAGGAGCAGGGGGGGGCTGGAGGATGCATAGGAAGCGTTATACTGGCATTTCTTTGCTCTCTGCCCCTCCCTGCCCCTGGGAACACCCCCTTTTGCCCCGTTCCGCACTACTCTTCCAAGTGCGGAGCCCAGGGACGATTTGTGCTGCCTACAAGGTGGGGGTGGGGGGCAGGGAGGCGGTTTTCCAGGAACCAACCTCGGAGCCTGGGCTCCAAGGTTGGTTCCCGAAAACCGAACAATCTTATGGCTTTCTAGCTGCTGTCTAGCGGCCATAGGATTGCACCCTTACAAACAAAAGCAAAATAAATAAATGAAATGAAATACAAATTACAGTAAAAATGTTAAGGACAAGAAGGAACTAGCAGGAAATACTAAAAATGCCATGGAGTGGCAGCTCTAACATCAATGGGAGGCCTGGGCAAATTAAAAAGGCTTAGCCTGGAACTAAAACTAACCAGACTAGATGCCAGACGAATAGCCCAGATTCCACAACTGAGGTGCCACCACTAAAAAGCCCTTTTCCTGGTTGCCAGCCTCCTAATTTTTCCCAGGGGTGGGCACCTGAAGAAGGGCCTCTGATGCAGTTGTTAATGGCCGGGCAAGTTCATGTTGTTCATTTAAAGTAGGGGTGCAGAACTTCAGGCCTGTGGGCCAAATCTGGCCCACCTGTGTTCCTGATCTTGCCCTCTGGGGTTCCCCAGAAGCTGCCACCCTTTTCACCTGACTGCTGATTGTTGTCTGGTTTCCTGGCTTTTGTGTGTTTTCCTCCTAAGGTTTAGTTACTGGCAGTAAGAAATTTAAACTAAAATATGGTGGCATTTTTTCTATTCTGGCCCCACTCCCTTTTGACTTCTGCCCAGGCCACCGCTGGGATGCGGCTCTTGAGAGCTTCTCCAAGATTGTATCTGGGCTGTGGGCTCAAAGAGATTCAGCACCCCTGGATTAGAATTCCAACATGCAACAGGGAAGGGTGCTCCTTCCTTTGCCCTACATCATGGGCATCCTAGACTTGGGCTCAGACACTGTCCTCTGAGTATCTTCAGTTTCTGACCGAGATGCAAGAGAGCTGCATGGAGACACTGGTGGATGTGGCAAGGAAACGCTGGCAGTCCTCTATGTGGGATTGGGGAACTGGGGGCTGATTAACATATAAACCTGTGCAAATACGCAGCTTCCAGATTATATATAAAAAGAGGTATGCTATGTACATGAACTTTTCATATATAATAATAAAAAGGGTATGTGTTTGTACATCCATCTATTCATCAGTGCCATAGTGCCAAGAGTGTGAATGAAGGCACCTGAAACTAGGCATGGACTCTAGGAGGACCCTAAAGGTGTTCCGCTTGGGGTTATTTCATTTTTTAAAACACATTAGGGCGCAATTGGCTGCTAGATAGTGGCTAGATGGCCATAGGATTGGTCAGTTCCTGGAGAACCGCCTCCCTGCCCCTCCCCCAGTGCCTCGTAGGTGGCACGGATCGTCCCTGTGCTCTTTGCTCATATGAGAAGTGCAGAGTGGGGCAAAAGGGGGTGTTCCCGAGGATGACGAAGTGCTGGTACGATGCTTCCTATGCATTGTCCGGCCTCCGTGCTCCGAAATTGGCCATCTAGTTGCAAATGCAGGACAGTCCGGCCCCTCCGCACTCCTCCTGCCATGCATTGGATAGGCAGTCGCCTCCGAGTTTGGAGGCAGCCGCCTCTCCACATAAGATTGCTCCCTTAATTATTTTAAATTGTGGTTGAAGTCTGCAGTGCCATCTTTGGCCACTAGGGGCAGGCTTCCCTAACCAGCACATCACTTTCCAGTGCATAGAGACTGAAGCCAGCAGAGATTAGTAGGCCGAGGCACAGAATTATGTATCTGCCCCTACTCCCCTGCTGTGGGACAGCCCTCCTCAGGGCAATCTAGTGGACAGACGGCCCCGTTGGGGGGCTATGGGGTTGCACCATGGCAATGGCCATGCCTAGGAGTGCCAACAGCTTTACTCAGATGGGGTGGGCACAACGTGTCCAAATCTGACCACGGTGTAAGTTTGCCTAAAGGCGTTGCTGTTTCAAACTGAGGGCTATTTCAACCCCTGTGAAGCCTGGTCCATTCACTAGTCATTAACAAAACGTCAGAAAGAAAATAATGGTCACAGCACACATCTCATCTTCAGCCAGTTGCACAAATATCAAAATAAGTACTGCAGCCACTGTTCTGATAACGATATTTTGAAATGTATCAGTACATAATCAATTATTTGAAACAGGTAACTGGGTGTATCAGCCACTGCACACTTCCCACATAAACAAAATAAATCCTTCTGCATCGCCCCTCAGCAATATAAATGGCATTAATTGGTCAAATTCATGTGCTCAGGATGTGCCCGTTTCAGCGCTAGAGACTCTGCTAATTCTGGAAGTGGCATTGCTTCCTCAAATGTTTCTGTATTGTAAATGCCAGAAATGATGTATTGTGACAAGCTGAGTGGGGGAACAGCCTCCCCGTTTCTTTCAAAGAAGTGGGAAGAGTGCATGCATTTTTAGTATTTTATTGCTCCCCCCCCCCAAGAATTCCTTAGGTCTTTGGAGCTCTGGCGCTAGGGAATATAATAAGACTCTTTGTTGCACTAAGCGGGTGGAGGGGGGAAGTGTTAAAGTTGAA
The DNA here is from genome assembly GCF_057233095.1 of Heloderma suspectum. Lineage (NCBI taxonomy): Eukaryota > Metazoa > Chordata > Lepidosauria > Squamata > Helodermatidae > Heloderma > Heloderma suspectum. The sequence continues at coordinate 12,569,749 of NC_139465.1, read as the reverse complement.
TTTTTAAAGGTTAGTTCAACACCTGCTTCTTAAGCCCTTGCCTTTATTTTTTTTTCCAGGTGAATATCAAATCACACCTGGAACTGTGCAGTTTGCACTGAGCGTGGATGATCACGTCTTTCCATAATATAAAAAAATGAATTGTGTAGTCTTAAACTGAATAAATGTTGTCCCTTTCCCTGCTTCTATAAAATCTCGCCCCGCCCTTGATAAGTGAAACCTGATCTTCATTGCCTATGTGAAAGAGAAACTCTTTATCTCAATTTATGAAAATATACTCGACTGCAGAGGTAGTTTGGCTTGAACTCTGCAGTTACTAGTAGTCTATCAAATGTATTTGATGCAAAACGTACTTTGGGGTGGGGGTGGGTGGGCGTGCAATAAATCCCCAGCATGTGGAGACGACTAGGATGGATTCCTCTGCTCTGCCCTACAGCAGGCAGAAATCAGGTTGTCATGGGCTTAGCATTCAGTTGAAATCTCTTCCACCCCTCCAATCGTTAAGGGGTACACACGACTTCATTTTGCAAGCAGATTTACAATTGTCCCTAATTTTTCCTACTGTGACTTCAAAACACATTGAAGTAACATATACCTTGGGCCCATTCAAAGAGGGAGGACTTAACTTTGCCACAGCTGTTTCCTACAGATCAAATGTGGCTAGAAGGTTAGGGGTTTAAACGTGGCTTGAGGATGAATTCACTGGCCCCTTTTTTGGGTGGGGTGGGGGCTGTTGGCGTGGGCAGGGGATAGAGCAAATTATAGTTCAAGGAGCATTAAAAAAATATTTTCATTAACAAGAAGGTGGGAGCTCACGTTACTGTGGATGGGCTGTGTTTGGGGAATCGCAGCGTTAAATAGGGAAACCCTTAATGGGTTTAGCTTGCTTAACGGTTTAATATGTTTTTAGCTGTTTAAATTATTTGTTGTTGTATACTGTCTAAATTGATTTTATTTGTATGCTGCCCTGAGATTCTAATGATATAGGGCGGGATAAAAATGTTTTAAATAAGTAAGTAAATAAAAAAATAATTAAAAAAATCCTTCCATATGTACGGTGCAGCTCCTTCATATTTCCTTCCAGCTAATTTGCCTCTGAAATTTGACCCTACATTTGATCTACATACTTTCTGTATCTTTATTTGCTAAGGCCCATGAGCCTTTGGAAGTTACTTGTTGTTGCTCAACTTTGATCATGCAAGTTTTGTAAATCTACTACATCTTGTTCAATTGTCTGCTAATTAATCATGTGGGGTTTCTCTCTGTTCCACTCCCCCTACCTTTATGCATACTTTTTCTGGTTGTTAAAGAATGATTACTTATTAGGGTTGATTCACACTTTGCGGGGGCTGATATATTTTGCTGCCCTTATACCGAACAAGAGGAAGGCCTGCTGGATCAAACCAAAGGCTCTGTCTAGCCCAGTATCCCATTTCCAACAGTGGGCAGCCAGATGTCCAGGCAGGGCATGAAGGTGATAAGCATCCCCTGTTTTCCTCCTTCCCCACCAACTCGTATGCAGAGGTACACTGCCTCAGAACATAGAGGTTTCATTTAGCTATCATGGCAAAAGAGCATATGGGGAGCACGTACAACAGGGGTGCAGAACTTTAGGCTTGCAAGCTGCAATCTTCCCTTCCAAGGTTCCCCAGATGGCCATGCTCCCTTCCCCTGATCTCCAGTTGTTTGATGGTTTCCTGGTGTGTGTGTGTTTTGCGTCATTCTAAAAGGTTGAACATTTTATTATTCCAGTTATATCCCACCTTTTTTTTCCTCTTGCAAGGAACTCACAGCAGCTTACATAGTCCTCCTCCTCTCCATTTTATCCTCACAACGACCCTGTGAGGTAGTTTAGGCTGAGAGTCAGTGACTGGCCCAAACTCATCCATTGAGCTTCATGGCTAAGTGGGCACTAGAACCCCGATCTCCCAAGTCCCAACCCAACACTCTAACCACTACACCGCACTGCCTCTCCTAAGACTTAGCTACTGCAGGAAGAGCTTAAAGGTAAAATATGCTGGTATCGTTGGCCCCACCCCTTTTTCCTTTGGCCCCACCCCAGATGGACACTCCCCCTCTCCCTTTCCCCGATGACTGATCAGTGTTTTCCCACTTTGCACTGTTCCCTCCCACCACCCCCCGGCGCCATTCTAAAAGGCTGAAATGCCTTTCATAAGGCTTAGTTACTTGCCGTAAGAACGTTATGCTCAAATATGCTGGTATTTATGCTCTGCCCCCTTTGCCTTGAGCCTCGCCCGCTACTGGAGTCCGTCCAACTTCTCTGAAATGGAATTTGGCCCTTGGGCAGAAAGATGATCTACACCCCTGATTGACAGGTTAGCCGTGCACCTCCAGACCCTCCAGACTGACACAGGACAGCCACAGTTAACCACGGCTGCTTGGTGTGCGTGTTGCATCTTTAGAGTCACCCATCTCCCTTTCACAGTTTCATGTGTTTCATGTGGGGACCACGAGTGTAAACACAACAGACAGACCTGGCTGCTGCTCTATATGTATTTATTTATTACATTTAGATCCCACCTTTCCTCCAATAAGCTCAAGGAATCCTCCCCTCTCCCCATGTTATCCTCACAACAACTCTATGAGGTAAGTTAGGCTGAGAGAGGGTGACTGGCTGAAGCCATCTAGAATGGCTAATAACTCCCAACAGACCACTGTCGTGTGAAACGTAGCAACAGCAAATGTCACTGCGTCACCTGTTGTACCAACTAAACTGTTGTATATTTGTAGCTATGCTTGCGTCTTCCTTTTCCAACAACGAAAGCTCCCTCTGGCAGCAGCTTCACCGCAATACAATACTTGGTCTCTGTACTGTCAACACGGGGTAAAATTCTGCAGTTTCTTTTCTCCGCTGTTGCCAGGTGGAGAAGTACTGATGACCCCAAGTTCCTTTGCAATGAGTCGTGGAGGATGGGAGATATTGACTTAAAGAGGGACATTCTGCCCAAATATTTCTGCTCAGGATGACAGAGCTAGCTATACTCCCCCCCCCCCATAATTTCACTTTGCTGCTTCAGAATTGGAGGATGCAATTAGGAAGCAAGAATAGACACACAGCTCAATGGTAGAGCACATGGTCTTCATGCAAAAGGTCCTAGGTTCAATCCCTGGGCTCTTCTGGTAGGGCTAGAAAAGAATCCTGCCTGAAATCTTGGAGAACCACTGCCGTCAGTGTCAGCAGTACTGGGCTAGATGGGCCGGTCTGACTCAGTGTAAGGCAGCTTCCTGTGTTCAGACTTCCATGGACATGGATACATCTTTGCTCCTACATAACTCTGCTGTCCTCTTAATTTCAATGAGACTTCAGCTCCAGCTATATAAACTTTTGCCCACCTCCACAGTTGATTATACTTTTTATTATCTGTTCCCAGGTGATCTGAATATGACCCACCAGCATTGTGTCCTGGCTGGTTTGCCACCGAGATTTAGCTCAACCCACAGGGTAGCAGAGGTGAGTAAGAGAGGATATTGAGTTTCTTCTTTGTCGTCTTCCTCTCCTCCTCCTCCTCTTCTTCTTCTTCTGTACTTTTGGGAGTGGCCCAAATAATGACAGTAATTGTATCTTCCTCTGATCACGGCTGCCCTTCTTGCAGCAGCAAATTGCATATTATAGTAAATGTATAGTCTTGTATTGTGTGTAATTTTAAAAACAACAACAACACTGTATGTAACAGCCACAGGGTGAGGCAATCAGGATCAGGACCATGGTTGGAGTTTTTTTTTTTAAAAATCTTTCCTTCGATGTCCCAACTTGGAGCCAGAGGCAGTTTCACTCCTGGGACAAATAACAACTTGAAGTGAGAGGGATTTTTGTCTGGACTTCAGTGTAGGGAGAGAAGGATCTAAAAAACCCTTTGCTGTGTTCCCAATCCCATTCTCCCCCACCTTTATTTAAAGTTTTTAAACAAACAAGCACACAGCACCAAATTATTGGTGTTTCGGGGGCAATGTTGCTTTTGGAGTACTTTGTCTTATGTGAAAAATCGCAGGATTCCCCCCCAAACAGTTATTTTCTTCTCCATTTCACTCAACTTTCTGATGGCACTGTATTGAATTGTGTTTGTCATTTGTGTTTGCAAGAGAGGTGAGGGAAGAGGAGTATGGCATGCTAAGGTAAGTTGGAAGGAAGATTTGAAGGGAGCATGGAATGACAGTTGGGGTGGTAGTGGGACTTATGTCAGTTGATAGTTTGGAGAGGGAAGAATGTGGTAGGTTTAATGGTTTAGTTGGGTGAGAATGGGTTTAGGGGAATGACTCGTCGTAATTACATTCTTCCCAGATTTCAGTTTACTGTGAATTTGTTTCCATTGTTTCTCAGATAAAAACTCTATCTATTGTTAACCCTGGGTAATAGTCTGTGAAACCCATGCTTAAAGGGTTTGAACACCTACCCCATACCTACACAGTATCCGTTCCTACACAAAATCTGTTCCATCTGCATTTCGCAGATTGTCAGGTGCCTTTTATTCCATTGTCCACTCATTGTCGGAACTGGATTTTTTCCAATTTCCCAAATTTGCACAAAATTCAGACTTGCAAAAATTTGCACCCCCCCCCCCCCTTGCACATGTTAATGATTTAGCTTATGGGGAAAATGTGCATTTTCGGCCTGTGGTTTTTTTAATTTTTAAGTATTTTTCCATGACTAAATTTGTCTGAAATACCAGAAAGTAAAAAAAAAAAACGGTCCACAAGTCCGTGGAATCTGTGCGACTCGAGAAAAGTGGAATCTGCAAGTTGGATTCATAGAAATACAAATTCATTTGATTTTGTTGCAGATTTCTCTGACATCCCTATTACACGGCTCTGTTAGCATTGTAAGACTGTCAGTACCTTTTCTGCCCACGCTGGTGAAGTATATACACCTGTACGAACATCTTAAACATCATTCTAAGACCCATCCAAGCCAAAAGTATCTTCCAATAAACAACCCAGAGTTTAGGCTTGCGAGATCTACTTTGCTTTTCACTAGAATTCTGAGGTCCACCAACCATGTGCAAAATAGCAGCTCAGGAATGGGAACATAAAATTGAGGAACGGGGTGCTTCTGAGCACATGCTCAGCCCAGGAATTCATTTTCTCTACCAGAACTGGAGGTTGCACACAAACCCTTTCACACCCACATCCACCCCCTCATCTTCAACCCCCCTCCCCCTAGTCTTTCTTGATTTCAGCAGCCCAACTGAGGAAGAAGAAAAGGGTTTTTTTATTGTCACTCTTGTTCAACCATTTGAAGCTAGAAAACCTTGCTGATCTACAAGAGGTCTCTTAGTAGATCCCTACTTCCCTTCTGCCTGCCCCTGATCCAATGTACGCATCATGTTAATGTAATAGCATAATAGTATTATTAAAACTATGATCATAGTAATATAACCCTGCTAGTGTAATAGCATTCTAAATGTCACAAGTCTCGTTATTTGTACTTGGCAGTGAAGATGGAACTTTCTGACCCCAGTACTGTGTTATTCTGATATTAAAATGCACATTTACTTACAGAGCCACACACACAAAAGAGCTTCCTCTTTAGAAGCTCCTTCTTTGTTTTTATAAACCTCTGTGACCTCACATTATATAGTATGGAGATTTTCAGTACAAAGAATTAGAACACCAAGAGGTCCTTTCTCAAGGTTATTCTTGGGGATCTAACTGGACTTATAAATATTTAACTGAAAGGCACTCTGATAGAGACACATCCTTGTGCTCCCCCCACCCACCCTCTGAGAAAGAAAAGGCTATTTTATGTTTTGTTTGTTCTTTCAGTACAGAAGGAAGCTTTGCGGAAAGGCATGGGGGGTGGGGGATTGCGGTCCAATCTATACATATTTGTTCTCTTCATTCTCTTCATCTGTGATGCATTTTGTGACACGTATTTTGTTTTTTTCTTCGAGTGCTTTCATACATTCCCCACATATGGGTGATGTGCCCCCAAGGACTGTATTAGGCGGGATATTCTAGAATATAGCCACCAGGTTCAAGGAGGACCCTTCCCAACCCCATCCCTCAAAATGTTGAGATCTGTGGGTGTGTTCATATCTGGGTAGGAGAGCTTCCTTCTTTTTATCTTTGCTTAATTAGGTAAGAACAGGTCAGATCAAAGGCCCATCTAGCCCGCCATCTTGTTTCCTGCAGTGGCCCCATGTATGCCTGTGGGAAGTCCCACAAAGACAGTATGAGGGCAACAACCTTCCCCTCACTGTTTCCCCACCAGCAGTTAGCATTCAGTAGAATACCAACTTTAGACATAGTGCTTCCATGTAGCCATCATGGTTAATAACCATTGATAGACCATCCTTCTTAAATGTCTCTAATCCCCTTTTAGATTGGATTCAGGAGGGTGCTGTTGCACTCGTGTCCTGCTTGTGGGTCAATTGCTGGTTGGCTGCTGTGTGAACAGAATGCTGGACTAGCTAGACCCTTGGTCTGATCCAGCAGGGCTCTTCTTATGTTCTTCTTATTTGTAGCCATCGCCCATCTGAGAAGCTCATGATAGTAGAACCTCAATATCTTTGGTGATTCAGTCTGAGGCTTGGGCCACATCTGGTTGAGCTACCATGAAATGGAGGGGTCCCTGCCCTTTTTGGGTCAGTGGGTACATTTGGCATTTTGAGATAGTGTTGTGGGCACTCTCACAAAATGGTTGCTGTGGGGGCTTGCCCACTCATAAAATAGCTACCATGGTATGCATGGCCAGTCACAAAACTCTCATTTCCCAGAAAGCGAACTGGTGGGACTAAAGGAATAGCAACTTGTCCAGCAAACTAAGTAAGGCAGAGGTGGTATCTGAGTTCCAAAACCAAACCAAAACTTTTTTGAACTCAGACAAAGATGGCACTGGAGGGCAGTGCTTCACTTGCGGCATGCCAGCCTTGCTGGTTTTTTAAATAAAATAAAATCTTAAGAAATAAAATAAAAACCAGGCGAGGCACAGAGTCTCCTAAGTACCGAGGGAGGTGTCCATGAGCACATTGGTTCCCACAGGCACCATGCCGAAGACCCCAGTTGGGCTCTCATCAGTGCCCCCCAAAATGGAATAGTGGCTACACAGCATTGGTGGTTGGCAGGCAGTATGAAGTGTCTGGATTGGCCAGACCTGGTATGACTATGAGGAGCCTGGCCTTCTGTTCTTGCTTGATCAGTGGAGCAGGACCTTCCACCTGCTGTTCTTCTCCCTGGGATACATGAGCCTCTCCCTCAATACCAGCTGAGCTGACATTCCCTTAATTAACCATCACATCCATTCAAATTACATGGCCAAGTACTGAGGCCATGTGGATGTGGGAAGCTACTTTATACTGACGCATGCCACTGGCTCCTCTAGATCAGTTTTCCCCAACCTGGAGTTCTCCAGATGTGTTTAACTGCAACTCCTACCATCCACAGCCAGTGTGACCAATGGGCAGGGAATGATGGGAGTCGTAGTCCAACACATTTGGAGAGCTCCAGGTGGGGGAAGGCTGCTCTAGACCACATAATACCCTGCCTTAAACCTTCTGGGCAACACATATGTGCCCTGCCTCTGAGCTACAGACCTTCCAGCTTGAGCCACTGAGTTCAGAGGCTGTGAGCTGCCGTAGCTCAGTGCTAGAGCACCTGCTTTGCATGCGGAAGGTCCCAGGCATTTCCAGGTGGGGCTGGAAAAGCTCCTGCCTGAAACCTTGGAGAGGTTGTCTCCTGTCAGTCCATGTTGATAATACTGGGCTAGATGGACCTGGGGTCTGACTGAGCTTCCTATGTTCTATGAGCAGGAGAACATACCCTCTAGGTCCAAATTCTGCTATGGCTGACTAGAGTTTAGATCAGTAGTGAGTGTGTTCTTACTACTGCACAGGCATTCAGTTGTGGGACTCTTCTCTGTCCTGGATTAAGCCTTGCCTACAAGAGCAATTAAGCTGGATGCTAGAGCTTCTAGAGCAGGGTTCAACAACCTGGTGCCTTCCAGATGTTGTGGACTACAACTCCCAGAATCCCTGGCCACTGGCCATGTTGGCTGGGATTATGGGAGTTGTAGCCTAAAACTTCTGGAGGGCACCAGGTGGTCAACCCTTGTTCTAGAGTGTTCAAAGCGCTTTACGTTACATTACCTCAGTGTGATCCTTGCGTGTCAGGGAGGTGAGTGTTGTTATCTCCAGATGTCAGGTAGGGATATGAGACTGAGAGAGAGCTGAGCTGCTATACTAGATTATCTTTAAATAAGCCGGCCCCTTCAATCATAAATATTGAGGCAATCTGACCGGCCTCCAGTATTAACTACCTGTGCTAGCACATCTGTCTAGGATGCCAGCATAGTGTTGTGGCAACATTGGTTTGCTCTCATGTTTTGAGCTGCTAAAGATGCTGCTACGTGTTTTGGATCTTAAGCTTGTCTTTGTTGCTGCAACAGTCCTAAGAACTGGGCTATTGGCTTGGATTATTTACCTTATATTTCAGTTGCAGAGTTCTTGTTGTTGCTGGGCTGTACAGTTTTCATAGTGCAGGTGCGAGATCAACCTGGGGAGACATGCAAGAAGTTCGCCTGTCAGTGACAAGTTCTAGGTTGGCCCTGACCCTAATCATTTTGCCTCTGCTGGGAATTCGTTAGAGCTCTCGTCGACCATGTGAAATGGTACATCCCAGCACCAGATGTGTTTAAAAGCCTGTGGGAGAGGGGCAATGTGTGAGTGTGAGTGTGTGCACGTGTGGCCCCACCCACTTTGGGATGTAGTCCCTCCCACTGTGGGCATGCGGCCCCTGAATTGCTTGCCTAGAATCAGTTCGACCCCCTGGCCAAAAAAGTGCCCCACTTCTGTTGTAAAGCTTATGCTTTTTTAGTTAGCTCATTTTCTGACTTTAGTGAGCAATAGACCTGCTAAGGACTTCTTAAACATGTAACTTTCATTGTGTGTTTGTGTGGGTGTGCGTGTGTGCATGCATATGTATATGACTCTATATGTGTATTGGGATAGGCAGCCTTTTTGGGCCGTGGGCCCATTTGGCAATTTGAGAAACTGTCCTGCGCAAAATGGCTGTCATAGGAGGCGTGACAAAGGTCAAGAAGCCTGCCCAAAAGACTGAGTATGAGTCAGAGGTGGGATCTGAGCTCCAGCACACTGAACAATTCCTTTGAATCCACAGTTTTCAACACCAACAGAAATCTATTTCTCAGCGAACCCAGCTGCCATTAAGAAAATGTGTTGACTGGAAAAAAGTAAGGAGGGAGGGATGGGGCATCTTGGTGGGTTCTGTGGGTTGTTTCCAATGGGCTATATCCAGTGTTAGCTTAACTGAAGTTCCATTCATTTCAATGGATCTACTTTAAGTAGGACTAACATTGAATACAACCCAAGAATGGTGTCTGTGGGCACATTGGTACCACATTGCCTAACCCTGATGTGTGAGTTACCTATAATACGACTTTTCTAATAGTTTCTAAGGATGCAATCCTATGCATGTTTAGACAGAAAGAAGTCCCACAACTCCTAGCATTCCCCAGCCGGCCATGCTGGCTAGGGCATGCTGGGAGTTGCGGGACTTCTTTCTTTCTTTCTTTCTTTCTTTCTTTCTTTCTTTCTTTCTAAACTTTCATAGGATTGCACTCTAAATGACTGAGGTTGGTTTTGCTGGTATGTTTGTTTGTTTGACTTTGTTTGAAACTAAACTTTCTTTCTATGTTCATGAATTCTTACAGTGCTCACAGGGGACATTGTCTTATATATTGGGCCAATGCAGCAAAGCAGTTGAAAACTTACTCGTCAACACTGATGTGAGATTTCCCACTTTGAAATCGCTGGATGTCGAAACTATAAAACGAGTGGAAGAAACCCATAATGAGGTGAGAAGAAAGTGCATGGAGAACATGGAACTTCAATTTCCTATAGGTGTTTCAGTTAGTGAGGGGCCATTCTTAGAATATAGGACATCTATAGCTCAGTGGTAGGGCATGTACGTTTCACTTAGAAGGTCCCAGGTTCATCCATTGGCATCTCCAGTCAAACGGATCTGGGGGTAGTTGATGCAGAAGACCTCTGCCTGAGATCCTGTGGAGCAACTGCCTGTCAAAGTAGGCGGCATGGTGTTAGATGGAAAGATAGTCTGATTTGGTATAAGGCAGGATATGATACGATCTAGAGCAGCCATTCCCCAACCTGGAGCCTTCCAGATATGTTGGACACTCCCTCAAGCAAGAAGGAGGAGAACCCTCAATAAGAACCACCAAAGGAATCAATGGACCCACAGTTGTAGCAAAAAGCAGAAACTCAGGATAAGAATATGTTTTATATAGTAAAAATGTAGGTACATGTACACCAAACTAAACTTGCTGTGGTAAGTGAAAGCACAATGTCTCAAGTTGACATAGAACCATCTGTGTCTTGAAAGTACAACCAGGTGTGGTAGCATCCAGTACAATTAAATGCAAGACACTCTGTGTGACAAGCGTTCCAGAAGATAGTTAATGGCATATTATCATTTCAGACTCTGTGTTTGCAGCACTGCTATTTCTGTTTTCCAGGTATCCTTGTCACATAGAGTTTCTTGCATTTAATTGTATTGGATGATACCACACCTGTTTGTACCTACTGATCAACAGTGCTACTGTACTGCACCCCACCTTCTGTTATCACCCCCTCCTTAACTTCAATTTGTACACACTGTTATAAAAGAGAGTTGCCCGTTTGCAGGGTTTTGATCCTCCTCCCTGCCCGTTCCCCAGGATTAGTTTCTCAGTCAGCAAGGGGGTTAATTCCACACGACAGCTGGCTTTTTTCAGCAAGTTTGCTCTCTGCCACACATGTGGGCAAGTTATCTGTGGTTTACATTGCTGAGGAGATGCATTTCTTTGCTGAGTTACTGCTGTAGACTGGAAGCCTCAACATCTGCAGTGCTAATGCAGGTCTTTGATTCATCCTTAAAAAAAAGAAAGAAAGGAAAGGAAAGGGAAAGGGGGGAACCACATGTCTTTTGTCTACTAATTATAGGGTAACGTTTGGTAGGTTCATGGCCTAATACGACTGGTATGTTCCTAATCTGTGAGGCATATGTTTGAAGAAAATCTCAGTTTTACATCCTAAATCCCAGAGATACTGCAGTGTTTCTCTGAGACTTGCTCTGGAGCGGAAAATGTTTTGCCAGTAAGAACAAAGGAAATAGTGAGAGGAGTATTGATATCAATGGGTCTTTTTTCACTTTTCAAAGAGAAGTGGGTGTAGAGCGGAGGGGCAAGCTCAGAGGGTCCAGGGGCCAATTACTAACTCCTGCAACTCTCTGGGGACTGCACTGCCCCCCACTTCTGAAATTGTCATTGCTGCTGAATTTTCGCTAAAAAAAAGAGGCGTTGGAAGCACGCATCTTGTTTTAATGCAGAATCGCACTGCTGGAAGCTCCAGTGGCAATATGCTGGTGGCAGTGACTCAGAGAGTGGCTGAAGCCATAAAAAAGGCCAGGGAGGGCCCACATGTGGCCTGCGTTTTCCCTACCCCTAGCGTAGAGTTTTGTTTGTTCGTTTGTTTCCTGTAGGGTGAGTTTTGCTTTCCCCAGTCTTGCTCCTGGAATGACACAAGTACAGCCTCCAAATCCAGTGCAGCATGTGTGAGTCCCTTACTCCTCCCCGTGCTTTAGGTAGGCTGTCTTACCTTGTTTTGGGTCCCCCTGCCCCCAGTATTTTGCGTGTATTTTTGCTCAAACATTAATTCAGCAAAAAGGAAGAAGCCCAGCAGCAACCCAGACATCGATATGGAGGGTGAGGAGACCGTGGTTCTGACAGCGGAGGCACTGAGCCCACCTCTAATCCTGAGTCCAGAACCTGAGAAACCCTGGGTCTGAAGCCCTATAGGCTATAGCCACTTCACCTGGTTCCATCAAGAGGACAGCACAGACTTCAAGAGACTCTTCAAATAATGGCTGTCCTCTGTAAAGTAGGACACCTGGCCACCCTGGGTAGGGGAGGTATTGCAATCAAGTAGGACACCTGGCCACCCTGGGTAGGGGAGGTATTTCAATCAAGTAGGACACCTGGCCACCCTGGGTAGGGGAGGTATTTCAACCACAAAGCCTTGGGCACTCTCTTGCCAGCAGAAATTGGACCAAAAAAGGACATTGCCACTCTTCTCTTTGTATATCTCTGTGTCCGGCATGGCAATAACCCCACCCCATAACTTTCACTTGACAGCCTGAAAGACTGGCCAGTCTGTCTGCAAATTGCATCTTGCTAGACTGGGATCCTGGGACCTGTCAACCCTTTGACTTGAGCATAATCATGTACTCTAATTGGAGCTCATCTGGATTGCACTGGGGAAAGAACTGCGAGATTGAAAGCCTCATCAAAACATCACAGATTAACACACGTGTCTCATGCTCCTATTTTAAGATTAACAAAACTGTGCTTGAAATACTTGTCTGGCATGACGCATATTGACCAATAGTGTGATAAGCTTATTCAGGTAATTGCCTGGGTAGCTCTATTGAAGTGCAGCCGTCTTTACAATAAAAAGAAGAAGAAGCAATCACACACATCGCTGTTACAGAACGAATTAAGTTACCCCTTCAAGCAAACAGGTGATTGTTTGGTCATTAGTAATTTACACTGAAATATGTGATCTGGCACCATGGAATGAGTGCTGAGCTGTCAATCTGGCCAAGGCATTCCCAGCAGTTGAGGGAGATTTATTCAGCTACTGGGGGATGTGTTTAGGATGGTTCTCCAAGATAGTTGGGGAAAACCGTTCATCGCTGAACACCATTAAATGGGGAAAAGAAAATAAGTTTGTCAAGCTTATTTCATTCATTCATTCGTTTGTTTATGAGTATTTATTAACCACTTACATCTACGGGGTTAAAAGTGGTGTACACATATAAAAACATAAATGTATGAAACCGATACATAGGATGTGTTGTAACTACATATGCATAACACAGTAGGCTATGGGTGCGATTCTATGCATGTTTAGACAGAAAAAGGTCCTACAACTCCCAGCATTGCTAGCTGGGGAATGCTGTTTGCTGTAGGACTTTTTTTTCTGTCTAAACAAGCATAGGATTGCACCCTAAATGACACAGGAATGTCTTCAACATGCGCCTAAAGATAAAAAAGTGTTGGCACATGTCTGATCTCAGGGGGAAGATTATTCCACCTAGCGGGCACTACTATGCTAAATGCCTCGCTCCGAACAACTGCGGAGTAGAGATCCGGAGTATGAGGCACCATGAGGAGGGCCTCACCAGATGACCTCAAGGATCAAATAGGTCTACAGGGGAGAAGGCAGTTGGGCAGATCTATGAGAATGTAAAGTCTCTATGGTAAAGAAGCAAAACTGAATACCACTCTCATTTTTGTTTATTACTATTATATCCTTTCTTTCCACCATGGAACACGAGGCTAGGGATGTATGGACTGTGTGAAATCTGCTCCGTCTGTGTTTCGCTGATTGTCAGGAGCCTTTTGTTCCATCATCCGCTCACAGACAGATGCAAATTTTTCTTCGTCATGTGGAAAAATACGCGAATAATTACATAAGAGGTTTCGTAACAGTTTACATAATTTACATTAGTACGTAACATTTAGCGTATTGTCCCCCATTCTATTCCACTTTTCCTCAGCAGAAACTTGCATATTTTCCTATGAATAAATATGCGTAAATTTTGGAAAGTTAAAAAAATATATACCTGAAAATCCACAGACTCTGTGCGGCCTGTGGGGGTCGCTCCACTGCAGATTCTGCAGCTTGGATTCTTAGAAATCTGAGCTCATTTTAGTCCGTCTTGAATTTCTCCAGCATCCCTACACAAGGCCTGATTCCTGCAATGTGCTGCTGCTTAGGAAATGATTTGGCACTTTTCATAAGGTGCTTTCAATCTGGCCCACTGGTGGAGAGAGCATGGAGTGGCAAAAGCCCAAGCCCCAGTCAGCTCGTCATGATTGTTGGTGTCCTCAGGTGAGATGCTATGGAGGCAGGGGGACCTGGAATTGAGCTCTGCTTTCTGGAGTGGATCATGGGTAGTGTCATGATCCAGGATCTTGAACCCTTGTCCTCTGAAGAAGAGGCTCTAGAGTTAACAGTTCAGGGAGAGGATTCAGTCATGGAAAGGCATCACAAGGTTTCCACCTCCCCAGGGCCCAGTTCTCCAGAAAGATCTTGGGAGTCAGCTTCCCTGCATCCAGAGGATGGTATCTTTGGGCTCTGGCCATGATGACGCTCATATGGCCAGAGCTAACCGCACTTGTGGGGCCACGGTGGCTTAGTGGTTAAGACGCTGAACTGCAGACTGGAAGGTCGGCAGGACAGCAGTTCGAGACCCGAGTGCTGCGTGACGGAGTGAGCTCCCGTCTTCAGTCCCAGCTCCTGCCAACCTAGCAGTTCGAAAGCAAGAAATTGCAGGTAGATAAATAGGTACCGCCTCGGCGGGAAAGGTAACAGCATTCCATGCACCTCGGTGTTCAGTCATGCCGGCCACATGACCATGGAAGCGTCTTCGGACAGCGCTGGCTCTTCGGCTTAGAAACGGGGATGAGCACCGCACCCTAGAGTCGGACACGACTGGTTGGGGACACCTTTACCTTTACCTTTAACCACACTTAGCTGCAGCTTGAGGCTGCTAAATGAGCCAGTCCCCTCTAAGAGACAAAAGCCTCAGTCAGTGTGGAAGTGGAGGCAACCAGCCTAAAGGCGGCCAAACTCTTATTTAAGGCTCAGTCTTGATCTCCTTGCTGGAGCAACGTACAGACAACCCTGTCTAGCCTCCAGCCCCACTTGGAGCTTTCTGTGGATCTCTTCCTGTCTTGCTTCCTTGAGAAAGCTGACTTAATCCGCCCTCTGTTAAAGATCTGATCATTAGCAGAGCCCTGCAACCCAGACTACAGCACAGGGCAGCAACAGAACCCACGGCCTGAAATGGTGCAGGGGGAGGGCTGTCTGGCACTGCCTAATAATAGTTGGGCCTTGATTCTGAAAGAGAGCTCCATGTCAAAATATTTATTTTTATTTTATTTATTTCATTTCTATACCTCCCAATAGCTGAAGCTCTGGGCATGTCACAGTTTTTTCCCCCTCTGAAGCTGTGGCTGCAGCTCCGCTCAACCACGCACCATTTGTTTGCTTGTTTGATCATATTTTTCACTCTCTCCTGTAGGCTCAGAGTGGCTTACCAAAGTTTTCTAAACGTTCGGAATCCTGTCACCTAGGGGCTCACAGGTTATTGAATGGTTTGGGGGATGAAAGAGACCTGATGAAATCAGAGCAATGTTGCAACCATAGAAATCTATGTTTTTAAAAGAACAAACCATAAGAATAGCCAGTCCAAAAGGCCATCTGAAGGACAGGACTTTTTTTAAGGCAGTCACCTGCTAATGGTGCGTATCTGTTAAAGAAGAAACGAAAAGGGTGATGTAAAGTGGGTGGGATGGCTGGGGTGCAGAGCTAAGTCCCAGGTATGGCCGTGATGATGGTGTCTCACTCCCAGACGGTGGAACAGTGGAGGCTGGTGGCTGCTATTTCAGTGGCACGACGAATCCGCTCTGGGTTTCCGTCAGAAGTCTAAAGGAGCTATCCAAAGTGCTGAACCCTATCCACAAAATGGGTTCAGCACCTTTGATAGATCCTTCAGAGTTCTGATTGAAACCCAGAGTGGATCCGCCACCCCATAGGAGCCACCAGCCTCCACTATGCTGGAAACCTCCCCTTCTTCACCAGCAGCACCAGTTGTCAGCGGCAGTCATTGGAAAAGGTGCTGCAATTGGAAGCGGGACTCTGTCTCAGGTGTGGCCAGTGGCTGGATCTTCACTCCTACTCTTCTCCACCAGCAGCACTGTCAGCAGCAGCCATTGGGAAAAAAAGGTAATGCGGAGTGCGTTAAGTATTTCTTGCCAGTGGGGGTGTTGCTAGGCCTGGGCCCATGGGGCTCTAGCCCTGAATCTATTCCACAGAGCCCTGAGTGCCCGTTGGTGCCAATGGAAGCTTTTTCTTCCTCTTTCACAGCTTACTTGCCAAATAGGGGCAATTGTCAAGGGGCAGTGTAGCTGGGAAGGGTTAACTCTCTCCTTCCAGCATGCTGCAACACCCGCAGAAAAATCTTCCTTTGCATTGCAATTAAGCTTGCGGGGGGGGGGGGACGACTCCCAGCAACACTCCCCTCTCCCAACCTTGGGTGGAGCTGATCTGGGTCAGGCTGCAGATTTATTTTATTGGAGATGATTTGGATGAGAAATCGTTGGGCTGCCTTTGCTTCCGGTGGTATTGAAATAAATCCCAGGGATTATTTGTAAATTTGCATATATAGATCTCAGTTAGCCTATGCCGATGTCACACAGATTTGTGTCCAATGGCCCCGGGCCCCAAATCTTTTACGCCTCTACCTAAGCTTAACGCACGCTGCAGAGGTGTGGTGTTGATGGACTGTTAGGTCATGCTGGGACGAGTGTCGATGTACGCAGCCAAGGTAAGGTGAATGTGTGTGTTTAGTGCATTACACCGAAATGGCAGCCACAGTTGGGGGGCAGGCTGGCATTGAGGAGAGGAAATATAGATCACCTACGCAGGTGGCATTTATTAAGCCAAGTGCCTTTAAATAATTGACTGAGGACCACCACCACCCCCGGCTCACCAAATGTCAGCCGGCGGCCGTTGGCCTTTTCCCTGCGCCCTATTGACTGTTACTCTCAAAAGTGTGCCTTTAATAATAGCTCAAAGGGTGAATGGAGAGGGGTTGATGTGATGCCGGGGTAAATCCGTGCTGCAGACAGAAGGAGATCAAGACAAAAAAGTGTGCAGCAGTATGTTGCTTTGCTTTTACAATGCATGCTGGGGGTGGTGCCATTCAACTCACTGCTCTGGCCTGATCCGGCTTTGGTAGAAATGATTTCCTATTGAAAAACAACAACAGTGGCAACAAACAACCCTTTTTTATGAACACACAAATGGAAAAAGAGTATAAAATGCCATTTGTTCATAATCTGGATGCAATATATCAATGATCCATATCAGAGGTAGGCAAGCTGATGCCCTCCCATTGTTTTGGACTACAATTCCCATAACAGCTGACCTTTGGCCATGCTGGCTGGGGCTGATGGGAGTTGTAGCCCCAAATATTTGGAGGGCACTAAGTTGATTACCCCTGTTCTAGATCAAGCATGGGGAAGGTAAAGCTCATCAGGTGCGTTCACCTCAATGTAGTTGAGGCTTCCCCAGACTACAAAGAATCATAGGTTTGAAAGGGGCCTACAAGACCATCGAGTCCACCCCACTGCTCAGTGCAGGAAGCCTGATTGCCAGGCGGAATCCCATCCAAGTACTAACCAGGGCTGACCCTGCTAGGTGACAAGATCAGGCACAAGCATCCCTTTGCGCATTCTCACCCTGCATTGCTGCCACTACTGTGGCAATTTGCCCATTTTAGGTCTACCATTCCATGCGAAAAGGGAGACAAAGGAGAAAACCTTACCAGACCTGATACTGCTGTCAAGTCTTGTGTTGCTTGCCCATGTCTTGATCAAAAAAATAGCTCAGTAATTGTTTCTGCCCCCATAGGTGACCTCTACTGACCAGTAAGCGAACCCCATCACTACTGCTCTGAACATCCTCAAGGAAAGTTGGGATAGCAATTAAACAATGAATAACAAATGGTTCGGTGTGCACGTGTGTGGAAGAGAGAGATGGTTGGGCCAGGGGACATGTTTTTGGCTTTTTCTGCTGGCCTATTATGAAAAGTAACTCATAGAAAGTGGAAAACCAAATCAAAATCCATTCAACACCTAGATTTTCATGACAAAAGCTGAATGGGTTGGATCCAGGTTTAGTCATACTTTGGATCAACCCATTGGAATCAATGGGACATAAGTTAGTCAATGGGTCTTCTCTAAGTATGACTGAATCTGGATTCAACCCAATTTTTTTCATGACCCAGAGGAGCCTGCCTCACACACGGACAAACACAGTACCACTGTTTTCAGGGTCTGTGGGGAAGCTGGTTGTCAGTCTGTTGGGCCAGAGGTGAGCAGCATGGTCCAAGGCAGGCTTGGGTCATGTTCCAGAAGGTGAGGTCAAAAGCGGTCAAGGACAGGTAATGCAGTCCAAGCTGAGCAAGAAGTCAAGGCAGCAACAGAAGGTTTGAAAGGGCCATAGGTGGTGGTGGTGGTTCCAAATGGCAGTGGTACATGGGAAAGAAGTTGAGCCAGGAAGGCAAGCTGCTCAGAGCAGTGAAGATTGAACTTTATAGGGCCTGGTGAAGTGGCCTTTGGAGTCAGCTGACTGAGTATTCGGCTAGATGAGCAGGAGGACCCTGCAGCCTAGAAGGATAGTTGCCTTGGGACTGGAGAGGAGAAGGGAAACACTTCTGCCATCAGCTGGGGAACTTAGAGCTACTCGGAGGCTGCACCCCCTGCTTCCCAGGCATAATGTCATGCCCAGGAGGAGACCAACCTGGCCCATCTATCGGCCAGAGAAGGCGTAGTTGCAGGAGCTTGCTTCCCACTCCTTGTCAGAAAGAACCCTTGGCTCCAACTGACAGTTGCCCTGGGATTGCAGAAGGAAGGGGAAAGAACACTCCAACCTCATCCATCAGCCAAAGGAATAAGATCCATCGAGTGCTATTCAGGCAAGCACACCAGCAAGGGAAGTGCCCTAGCTCCACGGCAGAGCACCCGCTTTGCATGCAGAAGGCCCCAGGTTCAATCTCTGGCATCTTCACCTATGGCTGGGGAAAGACTCCTGCCTGAAACCCTGGAGAGCTGAAGGAACAAGAGCCCCATTCAAGGGAGAACACCGGCAAGGGAAGATCAGCCTGCCTGCTTCTAGCTCTCCACCTTGTGAACTAAATCAGCCTTGAAAAACCAATCTCCTTTGTCTTCCTTTTCCCTCAACTCCCTTTCCCTTGTGTGTCATGTCATTTTAGTTTGCAAGCTGGAGGGCAGGGCCTGTCTCCCAGATAGATAGATGATAGATAGATAGATAGATAGATAGATAGATAGATAGATAGGGTAAAAATGCAGTAAATAAATAAACAGACGGCAGTCTTGAAGCACAGAGCTCAAACTGCAAGGATTTTAAGTGGCCCACAGCTCTGGTGGGGCAGGAGGAAAGGAGTCAAGAGTCTAGTGGCTGGGGATCCCAGTTTGAGATTCCCTCATTCCTCCAGCACCATACATATTATCATGGAACCCAAGTTAGTCAAAGCTGCAGCTATTTATTTATTGCATTACATTACCTGAAACTATCAGATATATTAGAACTCCAACCACTTAGGGTTGTGGTGGTTGATGTTACTGGAGAAACAACTAACCCTTACATATGGCTAAACTTTAGCTGAACTCTGTTGGGGAAGGACATACATTTTTAAGCCTGTATGCGAAGAGAAGTTAAACTATTTGTGTAACCTTTCTTTCAAAACATCTAAGATCTACCTCTGTTAACTGGTGTCCACTAATCCTGCCAATATGTTTTACCAACAGGGTTGCTTTTTTATTATTATTATTTTTTATCTATAGCCTTTTTTGTTTAAACAGCTTCTATTGAAAGCAGTTACACACATCAAACGGGTGTTTAGCGACTGTCAACTAAAATCACTTTCAGACTTTTGTATCTGTTCTGTTTTAGCCTTGGGGAGGAGGAAGCGGTGGAGGGGTGTGTGGCAAAGAGAGACTATTCTCAGGTGAGGACTTAATCGGGTTTTTTGGTCAATGTTGCTCCCTCCACAAGTTTCTCTTTGTTTGGCCCATCACAGTTTAAATAAGGGTAAACAGAACAAAATTCTTTGTGGTCACAGGTGAAGACTGAAATGGGATTCAAGTCTGTGTATAAAAAAACACACAACTACCGTACCAAAGATAAATACACAGTTCCAATTGACCAGAACTTCAGATCACTTGAAATAAAAAGAGAGAAGGAAGGCAAGGCAGTGGGAAGAGGGTATTACAAAGGAAAAAAAGAACCATGCTTGAAGATTAACCAGTAAGCTCTCTGAAGTTGCATTGTTGTTCCCTAACTACAGTAGTGGCAACACAAGAGGCTTGAGTAAGGATTTTTTTTTTTTAAAGGGAGGTGTGTTTTGGACCTACATGTCATTGTGAAGGTACCACAAGTGATTGTGGGGTCGACTGGAGGGAGCACACCAAGAAAGAACAAATCCGCCCAAAGTCATGTGGTTCTAATTTATTTATTTCATTAATATGCCAGTGATTGGGCGAAAGCAGGCAAAGAGATTAAGAGCCGAACTACGTGTTCAGCAAACTCATCCGATGTACCCAGTGCTGGGTAGTACCACTGCAAATCCCTTTGTTCTAAGGTGGCCTAGCAAGACTTTGACTTTCTTAGATATAAGGGGTCCCCAACCCCTTTTTGGATCGGCACACACGTTGGAAATTTTGATAGAGTCTTGTGGGCACTCTTACAAATGGGCTTCCATGGGGGGGGGAGCTTTCTCATTTGAACCCAAGTAAAGATGGTGCTGGAGGGCTGCACTTTACTTTGTAGCCTACAAGCCCCCCAATTACAATAAAACTTAAGAATTTTTTAAAATATAAAATCAGGAAGTGGGCACCAAGAGATGCCCATGGGGTGTCTGTCCATGGGCACATTGTCTGGGCACCATGTTGGAGGCCCTGATTGGTGGGTTCAAGTGATGAATCTGTCGCTGGGCTGTAGTGTTTCACCCATATTAATTATTCCCTGCAAGTAAAAGCTAGCTGGATCCTTTTTGCTTGGCATGCTACTTGTCTAAGCGCAGGTGGGAAAGATAAAGGAGTATTCAAATACATTGTTCCCCTATCTTCAGCCTGAAGTGGTACAGCCCAGCTCCAGATACATCACGTGAGTTGTTTGGTCACATCTCTTGTCTCTATGAACATGAACTCTTACAATACTGTACCAGACCAATGGTCCATGATGCTCAGTCGTCCTGTGCCTGAACCCAGAAGAAGGGACAAGAAGAGGATAATAGTCACTTCCCAGTTTGTTTCTAGCATCTGACAGTCGGAGCTTCACTCTGCTTCTTTAACATGGAGGTTCAATTTCTAGCTACCAAGACTAACAGCTGCCACTGGGCCCACTGAGAGCCAGCGTGGTGTAGTGGTTAGAGTGCTGGACTGGGACTCAGGAGGTCCAGGTTCTAGTCCCCACTCAGCCATGAAGCTCACTGGGTGACTTTGGGCCAGTCACTGACTCTCAGTCTAGCCTATCTCACAGGGTTGTTGTGAGGATAAAATGGAGAGAAGGAGGACCATGTAAGCCTCCTTGGATTCCTCGCAAGAGGAAAAAAAATGGGATATAAATGTAATCATCATCTCCAAAGTTGCCTTGGGACTGTACAGCTGAAGTAAAGCATACTCTGGCCTCTGCCATCAGCCAAGTGCCACTGGGAGGTTACACCTCTGGGAAGAATGTGGCAAGGGGAGGCCAGACTGGCTCCCATCGATCGGCCAAAAGGAGGAGCAGCTGAAGATAGCTTGCTTCACCCCTCCGTGCCAGAAAGAACACTTGGCTCCAACTGCCAGTTGCCCTGGGACTACAGAGCTGGTGGGGAACACACTCTGGCCCTTCCATCGGCCAGGAGACCAAGCGCTATTGGGTTGTGTAGGATTTGGGCTTGTGCACAGGTGTGTGGGTATATGATTATAATCTATTGTAGGCTGCCTTAAGGATCATACAGTTGATAAATGGGACATAAATAAATACATCAGCTAATCTTAAATCACCCAACCCACCATTGCTGGAGCAGAAGGCCATCAATGGGTCCTAGTCCTGATGGATCTATGCTACCCCCAGTATCAGAGGCAGTGAGCCTAGGTACACCAGTTGCTGGGGAACATGGGAGGGAGGGTGCTGTTGCACTCATGTCTGGCCTGTGGGCAGCTGGTCGGCCAGTGTGTGAACAGAATGCTGGACTAGATGAACCTTGGTCTGATCCAGCAGGGCTCTTCGTATGTTCCCAACATAATTAATCTTTTTTACCCTTTGCTCATGTTGAACCTGCTGATGAATGAGCCCAAATTTTGAGAGAGAGAGAGGGTGAATAATTTCCACCCTTTTAAAGATGTGAATCGAGGCTGAGAGGTGAAAGGGTGTTGACCCTCAGGCCTGCGGGCCAAATCCGGCCCTTCAAGGTTCCCCAGATGGTTGTGCCCCCTTCTAGCTCACTTCCTTTCCCCAACCACCAATTGTTAAGTGGTTTCCAGGCTTTTGTGCAGTTCCCTCTGCCCTGCCCTATTCTAAAAGGTTGAAATGCGTAGTTGCTAGCAGCAGGAACTTTAAGCTACAATATGCTGGCATTTTTCGGTATTTTGGCCCTTTTGCTTTTGGCCTCTTTGGAGTTTGCCTCAGTCCTCGCCCACCACTGCAATGCAGCCCCTGAGAGCTTCTCCAAAATTGAATCCGTCCCTCAGGCTTAAAGACCTTCAACACCCCTGCCTTAAAAATAGCCAGTAGCTAAGAAGGGATTTGAACCCAGATGTTCCTAGTCCAACAACCACAATATTTTCTAGATCCCATAGAGTTGATTTTCCATTGTTTGCTACTTTGTTTGGTGTTTGAATGAAAATTCCAGTGGAGAAAATTTCCGCCATCCATTTAGGGGGAAAAAAATGCTTTTGTGTTTTCACAGGTTGAGTTTGAATGGCTACGACAATTTTGGTTCCAGGGTAAACGTTACAGAAAGTGCACTGATTGGTGGGACAAGCCAATGGCAGCTCTGGAAGAACTCTGGAAAAAGATGGAGCTCATGGTATGTACCAGTCATTGGCTTTACATCTGACCGTATTCTGAGCCTGCATTTCCTGCAACTTCCCAGTTGTCGTATGCAGTGTCCAAGAACTGGACATTTAACTTCTGTCATTTGAAATTTTCTTTAATTTTTGTAACAAGATGAGCAAGCTGGTTGACTTTATGATAGATGCTGGGGTGGTTGATGGTGGTACCATAAAGCTTGCAACTCCATTGAGAAAATGTCCAGGGCAAAGTTGCTGAATTTTGTTTTGAAAGAGTAAACATTTCTAATCACCATCACCATAATCTGCTATTTCAAATATCTAAACTATTGTCAGCAACTAATAGCTGCTGGACCAAACCTGCAAACCAGGTTATTTGGCTCTACAGTTATCAAACCAAAGGGGAAAGAGGAGCACAGAGAGTTTTACCTGTCCTAACAAGACAGGCTATATAGTGGTATGTCTCTTCTTTTTCCTATTTGCCTTCCTTCCCCCATCTTTACAGTCCTCATTTCTCCTGAAGCCTTTGGGGGAGAGTCCGTAGCTCAGTGGTAGAGCACCTGCTTTGCATGCCGAAGGTCCCAGGTTCAAACCTTGGCATCTCCAGGCAGGGCTAGGAAATAATCCTGCTTGAAGCTATGTTTTGAACTCTTACTGCATCATGTAAAAAGCCATTAAATAAATGTTGAACTGCCTCTTGCGTGCCCAAAGCCCAACTGCTCACAGTGGAGGCTGCCTCGCCATGTCCCCCTACTCTGGTCTTCTTCCAGTAAGCCTCCAAGTGGAGGCGAGCAATTCTGCCCCATTGATTCAAAATTGATTTGAATCATTCAGTGAGTCACTCCTGGCTCAGAGACACAATCAGATTGTGAGACCTCAAAGGAGGCTGCCTGTTTCATCCCTGGGAGAATCTCTGCTTTGGTCTTCCTTACTTCTAGCCTGCCTCTGCTGGGAGTTGTAATTCTGCCATGTGTCTCCATCAGGTATGATTGGATCAGTCAGTCATTCCCCATGCAGAGATGCAGCAGAATTAGCCACCCAGAGGTGTTTGCCTTTTAAGAAGCCACACTCTTCAGGCAGGGGGTGGAGCTTTGAAGCTGGAGGGAGGGGCTTATAAGACCTTGGTCAGCCATCATCTTTTGCCTGAGTAACTTGTGCAAACGGAGCTGTCCGAAGTGCTGAGATTCCAGCCAGCTTGCTTTGTGGTCTCCTGTTAAGGACAGGTCAGAACAATGAATTGATGACAGCGTTCAAGGCTCATGGCCGGAGAGGTGCCCCTTTAAGGGTCTCCCCTCTTCAGGAAGAGGCAGAGTGTGGGAGGGATCTGTCATACTCACTTGTGGTCAGGACAGGGTACCGCCTTCCAATCGCCCTCTTCTGTGGGCATCTCATCCTGCCACATCTCTGTGTGTGAATTTTAGAGTCGGATGATCTTTGGAGATCATCTAGTGCAACGACAGCATCCCTGATGTATGGCCGTCCAGCTTCTGCTGAAATACGTCCCATGAAGAAGAGTCTGAGGCAGTCTGTTCCGCTATCAAACAGCTCTTACCATTGGGAAGTTTCTCCTTCGCTTTAGTCCAAATCTGCTTCCCTGCAATTTCCACCCACTGGCATCAGCCTTGCCCCTCTGGAGCAACAGACAAGTCTGTTTCATCTTTTGCACAACAGCCCTTCAGATCATAGAACAGTAGGGTTGGAAGGGGCCTATAAGACCATTGAGTCCACCCCCCTGCTCAATGCAGGAATCCAAGTCAAAGCATCCCTGACAGGTGGCTGTCCAGCCTCGTCTTGAATGGCTCCAGTGTGGGAGAGCCCACTACCTCCCTAGGTCATTGGTTCCATTGTCGTATTGCTCTTAACAGTCAGGAAGTTTTTCCTGATGTTCAGCCGGAATCTGGCTTCTGGTAACTTGAGCCCATTATTGTGTGTCCTGCACTCTGGGATGATTGAGGCGAGATCCTGGCCTTTCTCTCTGTGACAACCTTTCAAGTACTTGAAGAGTGCTATCATATCTCCCCTCATTCTTCTCTTCTCAAGGCTAAACTTGCCCAGTTCTTTCTGTCTTTCTTCACAGGGCTTTGTTTCCAGTCCCCTGAACCTCTTCGTTGCCCTCCTCTGAACCCTCTCCAGTTGGTCTGCATCCTTAAAGTGTGGTGCTTCTTACTCTTCTCTTCTGCAGGCAAGACATTCCCAGGTCTTTCAAACATTCCTCATAGAACACAGGAGTCAGAATTTTGGGCTTGCCCCCTTCCTGTTATGAGAAGGCATGACCAGATGAGCACCTCATGCAGAAACAAGAGTCTCTCTCTCTCTCTCTCTCTCTCTCTCTCTCTGTATGTATGGTGTTAAGTTGTATTTTATGGTTTTAATTGTGAACTGCCCAGGGAGCCTCGGCTATTGGGCAGTATAAAAATGTAATAAAGAAATAAGTATATATGTATGGCAGGGGTGTGTGTGTCCTCTGAGAGTTGATGATTTTTAAAATAACTTTTACTGATTCTAAAAACAGCTGATAGTCTTTGAGTGTAAGAGTGGCGCGTGTGTCCAATTTGAATTGTGGGGGGAGTGTTGCAGCTGTCAGTGGTTTGGGAAATACTGATCTAAGTGGTTCGCTTTTCTCCCCACCCCACCCACTTTTTCTTTTGTGTGTGTGTGTGTGTGTGTGTGTATATGTGGGGGTGTGGTGGGGGCTTTGTTGGCTCTGCAGTCACAATTTTCCCCCTTGTAACGGTGGTGCTTAGCAAGGCAAAAGGCAACACTGTTTGATTGTTACTTTATCTCCATGGTGTGTTGAGAACATGGAAAAAAAAACCCTGCATACCCAGAGAATTCTCAAGGGCTGAGTTGTCTCCAATTGGTGTGACGTTTCCATGTGTGTCTAATTAGAAACATGGCACTGTCAAGTGTATCTCCTTTCAATGGGACTTGGGACGATATTTATCAGCAAGCTCACAAGCCTTTTTTTTTTGTGGGGGCGGCAGCCAAGACAGAAGCTGCTTCTAATTCAAATCTTAAAGAGCGGCTATAATGTTTATGACTTCTAACACATTAATCACAATTAATTTGAGCTATTGAGGGAGACAGAAGAGAATGTTAATTGGTAATGTCTGTTGTTGGGTTTTTTGTTGAGTCTCTAAGTAAATGTGGGTGTTTATTAGAGCTGGGATTCTGATTTGCTCTCCCCCGCCCCGCCCCCCCCCCCCCCGCCACTCTGAATCTGTTATATTCCTTTCATACCTGTCCTGAGTCCCAAACCATTAAGGAAAACAAAAACAAAAACCGGTACCTTCTGACAGCAGGGGGCACTGTTGAGCTACAGTGTTCAGGTAGACTTCCAAGGACTCCACTTGAGAAAATAATGCTTCTACATGGTGGTATAAGTATCAAAAATTTACCCCTGTTTCTTCAAGTTAACCATAATCTCTAAGATTTCGTAATACAGGAAATCAATTGTGGGCTAACAAATTCAACAGCAATTTAACATAAAAAGTGCAGTGTGTTGGAATAAAGATCTGGTTTCTATAGAATTAAGCCATTTTTAAAACAAAACAAGAAAACACTCCGTGTTTCACATAAAGAGAATGGATTTGTTTAAATGATAAAGACTGATCAGTTTTTAAAATATAATATGTAATTTCAAAAAAAAAAAATAGGAAGTTACTTTCCTCCTCCAACAACCTTTTAAGTTTTTACCCCTTCTTAGAACTTTAGTTGACTCTCCTGTTAATAGACCCCCCCCAACCCGTTAACAACTAACTTGTTCTCTAATTGGTCAAATGGCTTTTGTTATTATTATTAACTTTTACGTATATATACTTGGCACTTTCTAATGGCAGGTCTCCTTCTTCTTTCATTCTTCTTCATTTATATATTTAAAAATGGAAATCAGCAAGCATTACTTCCTTATGTTATTTCATGTATGCTAATTTCCTTAGCATCCTAACGCAGCATAATATATTTTTTTAAAAGTTTACCTCACTGTCTCTTGTAGCTCATGGATGTCTTAATTTTTAAGTGTTTTTTTTTATTTGTACATTACAGTAAGTGTATAGATTTTTTTTTATTCTAATGTTTATTCTTGGTATTTCTTTCCCCAAGGATGTTTTTCGCTCTCAGCTCACTCTTGTGATGTAAATGTTAAACCTTTCATTTGAATGACATTCTGATAAAACTGCATTCTCTCACACCTCCTCCAGCCTCCCCACTATTTCTTCATGAATTTATGAACGGTTATAGCCAAAGCAGTTTAAACTTTGGTTGTCCTCCATTTTTTTCTCTACCCTCCTTATCCCCTTTAAAAATATGAAAGCAATTCAAATATTTGTATTTTTTTTAATTTTAGTCACCCAAGATTAGCACGTTATCATGCTCAACATCAAGATAAAGTTCTTGGTGAATTCAAAGGCAGAGTTACCATTTGAAAGGGGTTATAGAAGCTTTGCTTTCTGGGTAGAGTCTGTTCTGAAAGGCTGAAATCTCATGTGATGCTGAGAGAGCTTTGCCGAAGCTGTTCTGAGATTCAGCACAGAGACAATTTGTCTCCCAGGGTCTAGTCTCATGCAAAACCGCGCAAAACTGACATTTATTTTACCTATAAAAATGTTTAACGTTGCGTTGAAGATGGGGGAAGCAAGGAAAGATGAAGAGAGAGCGAGCGAGCGAGAGAAAGAGCAAAAAATTAAAAAGACCAAGAAGAGTCTCAACCATTTTTCCTTAATGCAAAAATAAAATGATTCACACTAAAATAACGTATTTTGTTTGCAATGTAAACTTTATATAAACCTTAAAAGAAAAAGAACTGACCAAGGAATGACTCACTCCAACAGATCTTTTTAGCACATTCCACTGCGTGTATTATTATTTTTTAAATGCAAATCATGTTGTATGGTATGAACCCCCCCCTTTTCATTTGACAGTCCATTTAACGATAGAGTGGTGTATTTAGAATGCTGTTGGCCTGGATGACCTTTTTTCCCTTCAGTGCGTAAAGAGCTGTTATTAAAATGTACTGGTTTTCTTGCAGTATCAGAATCTCAACAAACGTTCCTTATGCTAGGTAGGCTAAGATCCAATTAATCCAAATGATTTGTGGAGGAATTTGGTGGGTGGTTCTGATTTTACAAACCTTTGACTAAACAGTAACCTTCAAGGATATGAATGCTTTGCTTGCCACAAAATATTGCACTCATCAGAGAGGAAGATGCAAGCTTAGACTCCTATTGCTTTTTGAATACAGTAATTTGGTTTCTTGCTGTCTGGTTGAGACTAACATGGCACATGCATTTTAAAACATGTTAATTATTGCCTGAAAACTTTCCCCTTGATTCAGTGAATGGTTTGTAGCCATGATTAGAGCTTCCATCACGATAGTGGCACGAACCTTTTTAGTGTGAACCAATGCAACACTCTTGTCCCAGCCAGTGTTGAGGAATGGTTGCTGACGTGGTTGGTGGCAATGCGTAACCCCAACCTTTCTATTTCTTCCACTCTCCCCCCTTTCTGCTGTCCAGAGAAACTGGGCCTTGCAAGTTTCCCTACTATAATGTTGGGAATAATAATAATATATCAAGTCCACGTGTACCTGCACTAATGTGTGTACATGCTGTTTTGAAAAAAGAAAACAAAAGTGAAAACCAAAGACCAGTACGCTGAGGACAGGGAGATTTGATTTGTTTAATTTGTTATTACATGTATATCCTGCCTTTTTTCCTCTTGCAAGGAAACCAAGGCGGCTCACTTGATCCTCCTCCTCTCCTCCTCACAACAACCCAGTGAGGTAGTTTAGGCTGAGAGTCAGTGACTGGCCCAAAGTTACCCAGTGAACATCATCATTATATCCCACCTTTTCCCCAATACTGGGACTCAAGGCGGCTTCACAGCATTAAAAACGTATAGAGTTAAAACATATAAATAGAAATATACAAAAGTTAAAAATATAATTAAATCATCAATAATACTAAAATTGTTTAAAATACAAGAATTTAAAAATCAACAACAATATAAACAATAGTACCAATCCATCATATTCTCATAGGTCCAGACTATTTATCCCCAAAGGCCTGCAGAACAAAAAGGTTTTTTCCTTTATGGCAGAGTGGGGACTAGAATAGAATACTATACCACAATGGCGTCAGAACATCAACTTGAGAACTTGGGGTTCTCATGTGAGGGTGAGAACATGGCCATTCTTGCTGCCCCTACACTCTTTGTTAATCCCTCATTCCCTTTGTTACATGGTATGTAGTTCACTATATTGGCTGCTGGGCTGGTATATAAGTGCATATTTTTGGTTACAATACAGGTTGCATTTTATTATCCCCTCGTTTGTTTGATATATTTATGGTTCTTGTATTTATTGACTGACTTGATGCTTCAGATCTGTACAGAAAGTGGGTTTATAGGTTTATTTAGTATTTGTTATTATTAGATCATTTTTTCATAGTGTTGTTTTTGATGTTTTATTTGATAGCGTTGGCTCTGTTCTGTATGATGCTGCTGCTAGCTTGGGGCTTCTTTCTGGAGCGGAAAGTGAGATAAGAGTAAATGGTGGTGGTGGTGATGATAACCAGTGCTGCCTTCCATGCATTGGGTAGTTGTGCAGGACACGGAATAATGGGCTCAAGTTACAGGAAGCCAGATTCCGGCTGAACATCAGGAAAAACTTCCTGACTGTAAGAGCAATACGACAATGGAACCAATTACCTGGGGAGGTGGTGGGCTCTCCCACACTGGAGGCCTTCAAGAGGAGGCTGGACAGCCATTTGTCAGGGATGCTCTGACTTGGATTCCTGCATTGAGCAGGGGGTTGGACTCGATGGCCTTGTAGGCCCCTTCCAACCCTACTGTTCTATGATGCTATGACTTCTGAAGTGGGGATCTTGCTGTATACACAAAGGGTCCCCTGTGTAATTTAGAGCCCTGACCATGCAGGGTCTTAAGTTGTGCCAATCCCCTAGAGGTGAAGAGTGGGCCAGTGAGCTCATCCCCACTTCGTCCCTAATGCGATTCTGTTTGTGTGACAAGACAGTCCCTGGCCGCAGGCCTACAATCTAAAAAGACATGATACACAAGGAAAAAGGGAAGGGGACGGAAGAGTGGAAAAATTAAGTCTTAAGAAGTTAAAGTAGAATGGCTCCGCTTCCCCCCTCTCATCTCCCCCAGTACAGCCTGCTGGAATGGCTGATGGTGGGGACAGTAAGGGAAGAGGAGCCTTCATGGAGCTGGTCTTCCGCACAGCTGGTGGGATGGCCCTTCTTCCAGCCATCATCCCCTTACTGTACGTCGTATACATTTTAGTGTAAACTGTTGAGAGTGTCTATTATATTAAGTGAAATATCAGTTCTATGAATGAATAAATAAATAAATAATAAATAGGGCATAGGCTTGGAGAGGAGAAAATCTGTTTTCTGGGTTAAGGAGTGACAAAGGGAAAAGATGGCAGAATCGCCCAGCTCCTTGGCTGGTGCGCAGAGCTGCCCCTTCAGTTGAGTGGTTCTGGAGCATGTAACTCTGATGAAGAAGAGTAAAAGGAAGGAGGTTCTATAAAGGGTCCTTTGAGGGGTGGTCAGCAGCTGCAGGGTGGGAGCTCTGTGCTTTGGCAGCCACCCGGGGGATTACGGTTATTCATTCTTCAGGGTAGTATAACGAAGAGATGAACCACACCAAATATACTCCTGCCTTTTACCCCGTGAACATTTTAAGAGCAGATTTAAGAGCCCATGGCAATGGATGAATGTGGGGTAGGCAGGCAGAGGATAGAGGAGGAGGAGGAGGAGGAGGGGAAAAGGATGACTGTGGGATGAGCTGCTGGCGTATTGTTTCCAGGCCTGATTCAAGGTGCTGGTTTTGACTTATAAAGCCTTTCATGGCTCGGGACCACAATACCTGACGGAGCGCCTCTCCCAGCATGAACCTACCCATACACTATATTAATCATCTAAGGCCCTTCTCTGGTGCCTCCTCAAAGGGAGGCTTGGAAGATGGCAACAAAGGAGAGGGGCTTCTTGGTGGCGGCCCACCAATTATGGAATTAACTCCCCAGCGAGGTCCCCCTGGCACCAACATCGTTATCTTTTTAGCATCAGGTTAAGACCTTCCTCTACACCCAGGCCTTTGCTAGCATATGATAGGTTTTTAATCAGGTCATGGGATATGTGTTTGGATATGTGTGTGTGTGTGTCTGCTGTTGGTTGCAGCTGAACTGTTTTTATATTATGCATAATGTATTTTTATGGTTTTAAATCCTTGTAAACTACCCAGAGAGCTTTAGCTATTGGGCAGTGTAGAAATGTAATGAATGAATGAATATTATACAAAACTAAAAATGAAGCCAAAAGGTGGTATAATGTTATTTAGGAGCAGAACTGAGGCAAATTCAATTCTGTTGGGTGTTCTCACCCATTTGATCCAGGCTCCCAGTAAGAAGGATTTAACAGTGATTTCTATATAATGAGAGGGGTCAAAATATTGGAGGTGGGGGTGGGTCCCAAATATGTAAGGCTTTATAGAGGATGGTGGTGGTTAGGTGTACAAAATTATGCATGGTATGGAGAAAGTGGATAGGAGAGATATCCCCCCCTCCCCCCGGCTCTCTCTCATAACACTAGAACTGGAAACATAGGACTGCACTGCATCATCTGTCCCCCTTCATACAAAAGGGAGGGAGAGCATGTAACTAAGTGACAGGGTCCAGGGTAGTCAGAGGCAAAGAGCGTGGTACAACCAGACCAGTGGCCAGTCCAGAGTAAGATGTGAGTGATAGGAATTGGAGGTGTACAAAATAATGCATGGTGTGGAGAAAGTGGATAAGGAGACATTTTTCTCCCTCTCTCAAAATACTAGAACCTGGGGTCACCCCATGCAGCTGAGTGGTGGGAGATTCAGGGCAGATAAAAGGAAATACTTCTTCACACAGCATAGTTAAACTATGGAATTTGCTACCACAAGACATAGTGATGGCCACCAATTTGGATGGCTTTAAAAGAGCGTTAGACAAATTCATGGAGGCTAAGGCTATCAGTGGCTACTAGTCCCGATGGCTATATGCTGTCTCCAGTACCAGAGGCAGTATTCCTATGTGCACCAGTTGCTGGGCAACATGGGCGGGAGGGCGCTGTTGCACTCACGTCCTGCTTGTGTCTTTCCCGTGAGCAGCTGGTTGGCCACTGTGTGAACAGAATGCTGGACAAGATGGACCCTTGGTCTGATCCAGCAGGGCTCTTCTTATGTTTTTATGTTAAATATTAATCCCTGCAGTAATGGGCAAATTGCTTTTCCACCCCTTTAATTTAAGAGCAGCTTGTTGTTTGGTTTTTCATTTTTAATTGTCCTGGGTACAAGATGTCCGTCTTTGTGGCTGTTGCTACAGTTTAAGATCGTATTGCAGCTACTGTGTGATTGTCAGACCCTTTTGTAATAATAAAAGGAAAGTGTTCTTGTTAACACTTTCAAGCCTACGAAGTGCTTGGAGCTCCAGTACATGCATCTCCAGATTTTGAAAACTGAGAGACATATTTATGGTAAACACATATCCCATTTTATCAAATAACCGATGCAGCAGAAAGGGAACCTTTCTCTACCATTCTTGGTGGATAGTTTTTAATGAAAAAAAATTCAGTGTAATTAAGATTGAGTTAGGAGCATCATCATCATCACCATTTTATTTCATAATTATATTCTTTTCTTATATTATTATTATTGTTTACATTTCTTAGAGACCTTCCTTTAAAAAAAAAGACTCAAGTCTCAAATATATATTAACAAGTCAGGTATGTATTGCTGTGATAGCACAAAGTAGCATGGGATTGCCAAATATTGGTAAACACATATTTGACAACAAGAAAAAAGAAAATCCTGAATGCTTTCAGTGTTTTATATTCTTACTGAAATTGCTATGACCATCTTATGGAGGACAAGACCAGCCAATTCCATCTACCTAATGACTTCGAAATGGGCTGAGCAGTAGTCCTTAAACACGTTTACTTAGAAGTTAGTACAGCTAACTTGCATGTAACCTGCTGTCAAATCTATTTACTGGATTGTAAATAAATGGCCAAGATTCTAAAAGATTAATGTTTGGGGCAGGGGGCGGGGTTATCTTTATCTGCTTGTTCCAGATTCTGAAGAGCTCTGATTTAAATGTCTCAACATAAAGCCGGGCTTTATATCTATGAGGTGAGCAGTAATCTTTTTTTAAAAAAAAATGGACCTTAATTGAAAAGTTAAACTCAAGACACAACGTTTGTTTTCTTCCTTTCTCACCTGGCAGCCCGATTCAATTAACACGTTGCTCGAAAACGTTATTCCTAATAAATATGCTTTTAAGGACTGAGGCGATGACATTGTCAATCTCTATAAACGCGGGAGAAAATTCAGCACTCTCCGGTTGCTGAACAACTACCCTTAAAAAAAAAAAAAAGTTGCCTACCACATCTCCCTCATATAGACATATTTACAATTCTGAGCGAATTCAAAGCTAAGCTTCCAAAGCAAAATGTGCGCTCAGAGCACAAAGGTTTGTGTTTATGATTCTCTTTGAAGTGGTGGGGTTTTGTGTGTGTGTGTGTGTGTGTGTGTGTGCGGGGATGGTTGCAATAGGATAAGGAAATTTTTTAGAAACTGTCTGATAGTGTTCAGGGTAAATACTTAAACCCCTTTAGAGAATTTCACACACAGATACTGTGCAGTAAAAAAAAAGGATACTTATGTTTCCTAAAGCTGCTACAGCCTACAGCTTTGTACATAAAGACAGAGGTGTTGAATAGAATTCTACCGAGGATACATCCAGTGACAATATCTACAGGAACATCAGTGCAAACCAATGGATAGCACATCCTTTTTTTCTTCTTTTTTCTTTAACCCTTCTGTGAAC
Source organism: Heloderma suspectum (assembly GCF_057233095.1). NCBI lineage: Eukaryota > Metazoa > Chordata > Lepidosauria > Squamata > Helodermatidae > Heloderma > Heloderma suspectum. The sequence continues at coordinate 12,536,195 of NC_139465.1, read as the reverse complement.
TAGTGGAGATCCATGTCGGTGCAGAGGGCTGTTTCTTTCTCTAGCTAGAATTGATCAGAAGGGCACCTTTGCTTACCTGGGTGAACCAGACAATGCAACAATATCCAACCCCTGCACCACTGTAGGGTGAATACATACTTCCAAGGGCTAGTAACCTACCAAGAGCAGCCGTGTAATTACTTGGTAAGTCGGTTGTCTGGATTGTCTTGCCAAGTGGCTGAAATATGTATGTATGTGTATATATATATATGCACACTTCTGCATCTCATCAGAAACCTGGGCAATGGTAGCAGTTTTCTTCCCACTTGCAGGCAGATACGGACAACTGGCTTACCAGCATTGTTTGGTTGTATGTACTTTGTTGGAAGTTTGTTGTTCAGTCGTTAAGTCATGTCCGACTCTTCATGACCCCATGGACCATAGCACGCCAGGCCTTCCTGTCCTCTCCCTGAGTGTGCTCAAGTTCATATTCATTGCATTGGTGATGCTATCTAGCCATCTCATCCTCTGCCATCCCCTTCTCCTTTTGCCTTCAATCTTTCCCAGCATCAGGGTCTTTTCCAGTGACTTTTCTCTTTGCATTAGGTGGCCAAAATATTTGAGCTTCAGCTTCAGTATCTGTCTTCCCAGTGAGCACTCAGGGTTGATTTCCTTTAGGATGGACTGATTTGACCTCCTTGCAGTCCAGGGGATTCGTAAGAGTCTTCTCCAGCACCACAGTTCGAAAGCATCAATTCTTCAGCGCTCAGCCTTCCTTATAGTCCAGCTCTCACAGCCATACGTTACTACTGGGAAAACCATAGCTTTGATTATGCAGACCTTTGTCGGCAAGGTGATGTTTCTGCTTCTTACTATGCTGTCTAGGTTTGCCATAGCTTTGCTCCAAAGGAGCAAGCGTCTTTTAATTTCATGGCTACAGTCACTGTCTGCGGTGATCTTGGAGCCCAAGAAAATAAAATCTGTCACTGCTTCCATTTCTTCCCCTTCGATATGCCAGGAAGTGATGGGGCCAGATGCCATGATCTTCGTTTTTTTAATGTTGAGTTTCAAACCAGCTTTTGCACTCTCCACTTTCACCCTCAACAAGAGGCTCTTGAGATCCTCTTCGCTTTCTGCCATTAGGGTGGTATCGTCTGCGTATCTGAGGTTGTTGATAATTCTCCCGGCAATCTTAATTCTGACCTGTGATTCATCCAACCCGGCGTTTCTCATGATGTACTCTGCATATAAGTTAAATAAGCAGGGTGACAATATGCAGCCTTGTCGTACTCCTTTCCCAATTTGGAACCAATCAGTTGTTCCATGTCTGGTTCTTACTGTTGCTTCTTGTCCCTTGTACAGGTTTCTCAGGAGACAGGTAAGGTGGTCTGGTACTCCCATCTCTTTAAGAATTTACCAGAGTTTGTTGTGATCCACACAATCAAAGGCTTTAGCGTAGTCAATGAAGCAGAAATAGACGTTTTTCTGGAATTCTCTTGCTTTCTCCATGATCCAGCGAATGTTGGCGATTTGATCTCTAATTCCTCTGCCTCTTTGGAATCCAGCTTGTACTTCTGGTAGTTCTCAGTTCGCATACTGCTGAAGCCTAGCTTGTAGGATTTTGAGCATCACCTTGCTGGCATGTGAAATGAGCGCAATTGTACGGTAGTTTGGACACTCTTTGGCATTGCCCTTCTTTGGAATTGGAATGTAAACTGACTTTTTCCAGTCTTGTGGTCACTGTTGAGTGTTCCAATTTTGTTGGCATATTGAGTGCAGAACTTTCACAGCATCATCTTTTAGGATTTAAATAGCTCAGCTGGAATACTGTCATCTCCATTAGCTTTGTTGTTAGTAATGCTTCCTAAGGCCCACTTGACTTCACTCTCTAGGATGTCCGGCCCAAGTTCAGTGACTGCACTATCATGGCTATCAGGGACATTCAGATCCTTCCTGTATAGTTCTTCTGTGTATTCTTTCCACCTCTTCTTAATCTCATCTGCTTCCGTTAGGTCCCTGCCTTCTTTGTCCTTTATCATGCCCATCTTTGCACAAAACGTTCCCTTGAGATCTCCGATTTTCTTGAAAAGACCTCTAGTCTTTCCCATTCTACTGTTTTCCTCAATTTCTTTGCATTGTGCATTTAAGAAGGCCTTCTTGTCTCTCCTTGCTGTTCTCTGGAACTCTGCATTCAGCTGGATATATCTTCCCCTTTCTCCCTTGCTTTTCACTTCCCTTCTTTCCTCAGCTACTTGTAAAGCCTCATCAGACAGCCACTTTGCTTTCTTGCATTTCTTTTTCTTTGGGATGGATTTCGTTGCTGCCTCCTGAACAATGTTACGGACCTCCATCCATAGTTCCTCAGGCACTCTGTCTATCAGGTGTAATCTCTTAAATCTATTCCTCACCTCCACTGTGTATTCATAAGGGATATGATTTAAATGGTTCTCTGGATTCTGCCACAGTCTAAACCATGGGTGGGGAGCATGGTCAGTGGTTGGAGGTGATAGATCCAACAGCATCTAGAGGGCCAGCCCTTGTCTAGAGTCCCTGGTGGCATATGCTAGGGATGTGCGTTGCTGTGGAATCTGGCCCTTTGGTGGCGAAATGGACTTTTGATGAGCATCCGACTCTGCTCTTATTTGAGGGCTGAGCCACAGGGCTTTTCCCAAAATGCGGGAACTTTTTCCTTAAAATAAAAATACATAAATAAAAATATGCACAAATGGCAGCTTCAGTTTGCACAAATTATGCAAATTATGGCCGGAATGTGCTGAAATCACGCAAATTTTGCCCCACAATTTGAACACATTTCCATTTACTTAATTTTTTTTTTAATGGAAAAATCCACTCAGCTGGCCCTGGGAAGAACAGCCAGACTTCTCAGCGCTGGCCAAGCCCCTGGCTTTCTGCAGCACGCCCCATTGGTGTGTGCTCTGTGAAGCCACCTGGCCAGCTCTGGGAACAGTGGCCTGTCCTCCCAGTGCCAGCTGAGTCCCCTGCTACCCAGGTCCTCACTGTTATCTCCATTCTCCAGTTGGAGATAACAGCAGGGGTTCCCCTGCATGCTGCTGCCCCTCCCAGTTGATTATCAGAGATCACAGTGGTCCAGGAGAAATTCCTGTAGGATCCCATGAAAGCTTTGTCGGCTGGATTATTCCCACAGGGCCAGAGCTTCCACATTCCTGGCCTAGACAAAGATGTGCTTGAACTAGCTGGGTCTGTTCAAATGTGTACATTAAGGAGGGGATTTGGGAACATAACAGGTCTCTCCATGGATATGAGCCGTGATAGCTACACAGGACCTTCAGGTTCAGAGGCAGTATTCCTCTGAATACCAGATGCTAGGGGGCTGGGGGGGGGGGACACAAATAAAAGAGAAAGGCTGTTGGCTGCATGTCCTGCCGTAAGCTTCCCAGAAGCATCTGGCTGTCCCCTCTTAGAAACAGATGCTGGGACAGATGGATTTCTGGACTGTTCCACCAAAGCTCTTCTTCAGTTCTTGCAGTTATATGCTATAGGTCTGTGCAGCATGGCAACCAATGCAGAATCCACCGGTTCTTTGAAGGCCACTGGAGGACCTGAGATTTTGTTGAAATAAAAAGCAGTTTACTAAACTGCAGGTTTATGGGTAAAGCTGTAGGGATGACGTGATGGCAAGCCCACTCTATTAAAAATAAAAAGTCTATTTTTTCTTAATTTTTTTTTACTAAAATAAGGCACACCTTTTCCATTAGGTCTTTATTTGAGCGTTTAGTGGGGCTGCTTTGATGCTGTGTTAGAAGTATTACCTAATTGTATATTTTTAGCCTGTTTTTAAATCATATCCCCCCCCCCTTATGATTTAAACCTCTTTGAACCTTCAGGGAAAATGATAAAGAATTATTGTTACTGTTATTGTTGCTGTTAACTGTGTGACCCGAGAACCAGTGAGAAGCACCTGCTGCTAACGATGAGAACATCTAATTAAACAGGCTTATGTAATTGCTTTTCTTCTGCAGTCATGCGTTCTAAACACTTGATACCTAGGACACAATTTTATTTTCTAGATTAAAATTAGGACTGATGTGAAATGGCATGAGAGGGTGAAACTTGGGGGCTTCCTAATGGCAGTAAAAAATGGCAGCTGCTAAATGGCAGTCACTGCAAGATCTCCAGTGCTGTGAAGCTGGTGGTAGCAACAACAAAAACGTAAACTGTGGAGTGTTTTCATACATACAGATCTCCTCCCTGATTCCTCAAAATCCGAGCCACAAGTTTGCACTTTCCTGGATCCCCCCTCCCCCCTGCCTATCAGCTGTAGCTGTAAGCTGTATCAAGGAATCCCAGTGCATCTTGATTCCATCCTATGGTATTAAACTGCTGTCCCAAGTGTGGGAACGTGATCAGTTCTGCAAGGACCTGCTGGACCTCAGGGGCATTCAGGGATGGAGACACCCGATCCAACATGGTGCTTTAATTTTTCAAGACATATAATTACTGGACTACAGATACACCCCATCAGCTACCCTCTGCTCCTCATCTGCCTACTCACCTTCTGATTGAATGTATCAAAAGTTCAGTGTTTTTGGAAACCCATCCCTTTAGCTAATGTTGACCACAATCCAGAGGACCGTGCACCGTACAGAGTGTTTTTGTAGACGTTTGTTTGTCTCCAGCTGCTCCCACTAAGCACTGAAGAATTTAAAATTAAGCTTGTTTATTTTATTAATTTTATTACAGTTATATCCCACCTTTCTTCCATTATGGAACTCAGGGTGGCTACATGTGGTTCCCGGGGGGTCTCCCCTCCATGCACTGACCAGACGCAGACCTGCTTAGCTTCAGCATGGTGCCTGCCTCATGTGCCTTCAGACTACGCCCTGGATTATGTTTGTCTGCTATGGGTGATGCTGTCGCAGTGAAAATGCAAATGGACACAGCTGTCCCATGTGTGAATAACCCCCATCACACACATTTAGGGCTGCCACAGTCCAATCTTGTTGGATTTTTGACAATTTGACCAGTTGAGAGACTCAAGCCCCCTCCCCACAATATTGATTCTAGACTTGCCTTGAGGTCCAGAGATTTAAAGCAAGCTGAACATGGAGGTAGCTATATGAAAATGCCATCAAGCTATACCCACTGTTAGCACTGTCTTTGACAAGCTGGCCAGGGTATTGCAGTTTTGTTTTAGATTGTGTAAATTTAATATAGTTTAGAAGTGAATGCTATCATAGGTCAGCCTTCCCCAACCTGGTGCCCTTCAGATGTTTTGGACTGCAGTTCCCAACAGCTCCAGCCAGCATGGCCAATGGTCATGGATGATGAGAGTTGTAGTCCAAATCATCTGGAGGGCACCAGGCTGGGGAAGGCCGTAGGCACAGATGGGGGTGGGGGTGGTTAGCTCATTTGCGTTAAATACACTGATTAGGATGGCGCTCCTTCTCCTATTGCAGGAAGTACTGCAGGAAATCTTTCGCCCTGGAATCATCCTTAAAGGCACTTTGTCATGCATTGTGTTTTCTGTGTGTCTCCTGTCACTTAGAAATCATTGGGGAAGGGGAGAAAGGAGAAGCAGGGCATTGAGATACCTTGCCCTGCTTGTCAAAGCTGTTTACCTTCCTTGTGTCAAAGGGAAAGATGCAGTCAAGGAAACGGTTAAACAAAAAGTCCAGCCCTGGCCATCTCAGCTCAGCGAGGAGCAATTATTGTTAGAGATTTCTCTCTCCGATATTAACTTTGGAGTCTCCGTGTCTGGAAGCGGCTCGCGCAGTCGGGTTTAAATCGAATAGGCAATAACAGCATCATTGATGTTGGCTGAAATCAAGATGTTTTTATGCTCCCCCCCCCTTCGCTTTTCTGCGTTTAACATCACTAAAGTGTTTGTTAAACCTTTGCACCCACAAAGGCACAAATCCCCCCCCCCAAAAAAAGTGGGAGAGGGAAAAAAGATTTTTTTGTACTTTCTTTATAGAAAGGTCTAAAAGGCACGTCGAAGTGCTTATCTTTGCTTCTCCCGGTGCAAGGGTGCTGCACTGTGTCTCATAAAGATTTCTGGCACAGTGAGAAAACCTGGTCAATTTCAGATTCTTTCTTGGGACCTGTCTGAAGTGTTGACAAGTGGCTCGCCTGAATATTAATACACTCTCCATCATCAAAAGCTGTTGCATACCCAACGGATGAGAAATATTTTAATCAGCTTTCAGCTTGTCTAGCAAGAGTCAGTTTATTCCATTGGGATTATACATTCGTGCACACAGTTTTTTGTTTTTTTTTTATTTTTGGTCTCTGCGCTCTCTCTCTCTCTCTCCCCCTGCTATTTTGAAAATTTGAGCAATGGAAACAAAATTTTGCCATTTTCTTGGGCTGTCTTGTGATTCAATTAAGAATTTTAAACAAGAAAATCTTAAACAATGCATTATTATTATTATTATTATTATTATTATTATTAACTTGGGGAAACCACTGCCTCCCCGCCCCCAATTCATTTGTTGGAGATGCAAGACCAAAGAAAGAGGCTGAGGCACAGGCAATTGCAAGATGAGGCAAAAGCTGTACTTTGAATGCCTCCTATTCTGGTGTATGTGCGCATCATAACTTGGCCTAGAGGTTAATCAGAAAGCCTTCCCTATTTCAGTCCAAGGACTGCTTTTGTTCATTCAGAACAGGAATGGGGACCCTCTGGCCCATGGGCTGGATGCGTCCCTGAGGTTCCCCATCCAGCCTGCAAGCTTCTTCTGCTGTTTTCTCCAATCAGTGATCAGAGATAAGTGGGTATCTAAAGGCAATTAACATTTTAGTCCTGCTGAGTGATTCAGTCCTGCTTACTTCTGAGCAGACATGCAGTTGTCTTGTCCTGCTTACTTCTGATTAGGGTTAAAATGGTGCTAATTCCACAGATGGAATGTGGGCCCTGAGATCTTTCACATTTTGTAATTTAGCCCTTGGGCTGAAAAAGATTCCCCAGCCTTGATTTTAAGATTTAGGTTTACCCCTAAAAATGTAGTGTGCGAATGAGGTATACAGATGCTTGAAAACACATGTCTCATACAGGTATACTCATTGCAGAACTGGGATTGTCTGCAGCTCCTTGTGAACGTACACATGATGTCAGACCCAGCCTTCTAGCTGTGTAATGTGTGAAACCGCAGTAATACAATGGCTTGGATCCCTGGTGAGCCTAGGCATGCTTAAAGGACTCAACTCATCATGAATTCCGATGTGAACTGATCTGATCCGCATTTCTCAAACTGATGTGCAGATCGGACCTTAATCCTCTGCTTGCTTTCATACTTGCTGAATGTTCCAGCACAGTTCTCGGCTAAAAAGCAGACATCAACATATCAGAAATGTGTATTTTGAGAAAAAAGTTTAAAAATATGTATTTAAATGTGAATTTTCATGCCAATGAAAACACTGTAAGTTATGGGAGAAATGGGTGGGAAAGACTTATGGGCAAACATGTGAAATAATACGTTTTTGTTGTTGTTGTTACTCTAATTATTTTAAAGTTTTTAACCCACCTTTCAGGGCACACTGGCCTCACAAGACGGATTACAATATTACAAAGACATGAACATATAAATTACAATTAGCCTTGCTGCAGTTCCATCCTTCAGACAGAGCTGGGTGGTGGCATATCAGGCCACCTGGTATCTTTAAGGCTGCCAGTTCAAGACCTATGTTGTGCTGGATTTCTGATGCTGGTTTACAATCACCCCAGCTGAAATCAACAGAACGTTGTATTTAATGTGTAGTTAAATGTTCTGGGGTGAGGTGGGGGTTACAAAACAAAATTTCACGAACAAAAGGTGGGAGTGTGATTCCCCCCCCCCCACAGGTCTACACTTGTTCATTCTGTGTTCAAAGCAGGCTATCTGGGAATGTGAGTGATGCTGAAAGTGGGAAGGAACCTCTTTATAGGTACCTGTAGCAGATGTTGGAACCCCTAGCTGCCACAGTCTCCCAGAAACTTCTGATCATATGGAGCCTTTTTCAAGGGCTACTCTTTGAACTGGGACATGGTCTCAGTGCCACCAAATCAAAGCCACTTTTGCTTAATTTGTAGGTCACGCCCAGTTGGGACTGAACAAAGGAGGTAACTTTTGTCTAAGTAGCATAAATTTCATTGTTTTAGCCCAGGAGAGGAGAGAATCTGTTTGTAAGATGCATGGAAATATAATGGATTTAAATACAATCTAGATAATGTGGCTGGATAATTTCTGCAGCTGTCTTGCATTCAAAGATTGATAGGTATTAAGCATTTCTGAATAAGGCATAAGCTTGGAAAAGAAGTTAGGCAACTAGAGAAAATATGCATGAATTTAAATATTAAGACATCCTTCATAATGTTACAGAAGATTCAGCCCTTTCAAAGTGGCATAGTATTTTAAAGAGTTTCTCTTCCTAGCATCTCTCACTGTTTGTGCCATTGAGCAGTGCTGGGGTCTCGCTTACATGAGGTGTTACAATTTCCTGATGACTGGTTATATTATTTATGATGCAAAGAGTGTTAATCCTGCAGCAATTAACACCCAATTTGACTCAACAGTGTGGTGATGGTGGTCAAAGATCTTTTCCCCCCTGGTTTTGTTTAGATTGCATGTTCAGTGTGTGTTCCTTTTCAGCTATATTTACTTTTGTTGTTTTTCAGGATCAGCATTTCTTTTTGATTTGCAAATTGATGTATCTTTCTTATTATTATATTCTCTTCTGTATAAGAATCTGCTTAGAACCTTCCCGTAGTTTTGAGTTGGTCAGACACACGTAACTTCTTTGACCTTAAATAATATGTTATCTAATCAACACCGGTTGTAGCCAGATGGCTACATATGGAGAAACATTTTCTTCAATGTAAAAACAAACAAAAAACATCTCACTCTTTTGACAATTCCCCCTTAAATGCTTTAAAAAACCCTTCACTGCTTCATTTACATTGCCCTCTTTTGTGTACTCTTCTCTCTCTCTCTCTCTCTCTCTCTCTCTCACACACACACACACACACACACACGTGACGTTATTTTGTCCTCAGTGACCTCATCATGTAGCAATAATCTAACTCATAGTGTGATCCCCGATTAGTTGGTCACCCATGTGACTAACCCAGGAAGCATTGCCCTCACACTCAATTGACTTCATATTTATTATTTATTTAATTTCTGCTCTGCCTTTGGATCCAGAAGGATTCCCAAGGCAGCAAACATAAAATAATAAAGCACACTTAATTGGGGGCTGCTTCCATTTCCCCTAACACGTATTATTGCTTTGGGGTGCCCCTCCAACCCACAGTTCTCTTTAGGGTGATCCAGAAAGTTCAGAAAAATGAGCTGCTGAGCTATGCTGGTTGTATACCTTCTGTCTCCCATTACATATGAAATCTGACTAGCTTTGTAGCGTCATCCTGTTTGCTATGTGATCCCTAACTGGACGGGATCACCCATTTTACTAATACAGGAAGGAGAAAGAAGCAATAATTCAGGGGAAAGTGCTGCTACAATGGCAGGGGTGGGACAAAGTAGCACTGAACTGGATCAAGACAAGGTGAACATTCTCCCAAATAATGCAACTGGTTTCAACAAATATTTCTGCCCTGAAATTGTTATTCTTGGCCTGGAAACAGAAATGGGAGAATATTAGATGCAACTCTTGAGGTAGGTGATTCTGGAACATCAGGAGACTCCCTCCAAAATAATTTTCATGCAGATCCTTTACTCATGGACCTGTGTCTCCATTAATGTTATCTCCTGTGTACTGCAGTTGTTGGAGCATTTCATCTGTAGATAGATATGAACAGGACCCACTATTTAAGTATAGCTTAACCTCTGAAGGTTGACTACTTTAGACACAGGACAGAGGGACAAGGGCCAATAGTAATTTCTCTTCTCTTGCACAAAGGACATTGCAGCAAGGGGTATCATAGAATAGTAGGGTTGAAAGGGGCCTATAAGACCATTCAGTCGAACCCCCTAGGGATGTATGGATTTTGTTAAATTCATTTCATCTGTGTTTTGCGGGTTGTCAGGTGTCTTTTATTCAATCTGCTCATTGATGGAACAGTTTTTTTTACCAGAATTTTATTGTACTTGTGCTAATTCACATTAGCACTAGTGCACATTAGCGCTAATGGTCACTTGTGCAAATGTGCCAATCCGCATTAGTTAATGCACATCAGCACTAATGTGAATTAGCGCATATCCTCCCCCAAAGTGAAAAAGTGGTCTGCAAGTCTGCAGAATCCATGTGACTTGGAAAAAGCTGGTCTGCTCCAGAATCCCCAGGTCAGATTCAGAAAAATCCGAACTCATTTGAATCCATTGTGGATTTCTCCGATACCCCTAGGAAGACCAGCCTGGGCCCAGCTATTGGCCAAAGAAGGAGCAGCTGCAATGAGCTTGCTTCTCCCTCCCTGCCAAACCAACACCCAAATCAACACTCTGATCCAACTTCCAGTCACCTGTGAACTGCTGACATTCTGGCCTCTCCCACTGGCCAGAGGACCAAACGCTACTCACTAGTATTGGTATTTGTCAGAATTACGAGCCTTCCTGCCATGCAATCACCCAACCTTCAAGTCAATAGCCCTTTAATATGCTAGCAAGCTAGTCTTTTAGACAATACAGACTTGGTACTTGCCCAAAACTGCCCCGGGCCTAATTAGCAAATCCTGAGTTCTCTAATAGAGAAAGACTTCAGTGGAGTAAGAGAGTTGCTGCTAAACTAACATTAGGCCACTTACACAGAACTTGAAGGGCTTCCTCAGGGAGGGTCCTCCTTCTGTTGACTCTAGTGAGTGACTAACCTGGCAGAGTGTCTCAGTTCCCCCATATGCTCTGCCCTCTTTGACTGACAGTAGACTCTTGTGTCTGCCACATCTTGCCCCTCCCTCTCTGTGAGTCGCTTTCCCACAGAAGGAAGAAGCGGTATCTGTGCCTGGCCCAACTGGTTATCATGCCCTTGACACTTGGAGTCAAGTGTTTCCTCCCTGGCTCTCTGACCCAGCTCTCCTCCTCCTAACTCTCCTTCTGAATCTGATTCCAAATCTTCGGATGCCACAGGAGGCTTGGGCCCAATCCTGACAGTATTAATGATTGTAAACCACCTTAGAGACAGAGGTGTACAAAATTATGCATGGTGTGGAGAAAGTGGATAGGAAGAAGTTTTCCCTCCCTTTCCCATAATTTTAGCTGAATGGTGGGAGATACAGGATAGGTAAAAGGAAGTATTTCTACACACAGTGTAAAGTTAAACTGCGAAATTCGCTACCACAAGTTGTAGCGATGGCCACCAACTTGGATGGCTTTAAAAGGGGATTAGACGTATCCATGGAGGATCCATGGAAGATAAGCATATCAATGGCTACTAGTCATAGAATCATAGAATGGTAGGGTTGGAAAGGGCCTACAAGGCCTTAATGGCTGTATATGAATTCTAGTATGAGGCAATATGCCTGTAACACCAGTGGCTGGGAACATGAGCAAGAGGGCGCTTCTGTACTCAGGTCCTTATTCTGGGCTTCCCACAAGCACTGGTTTGCCACTGTGTGAACAGAATCCTGGCCTAGACAGGCCTTTGGTCTGATTCTGCATTGCTCTTACATTCTTAGAGTTAATAATTTGATTGAATGACAGGGTGTACATTTTTTAAATTAACAAATGAGGACTGCGCCAATGGAGAATAATTTCTAACTGGTTTCCGACCACTTCACTTTGACGTCACAGGGAATGTTGGAAGCTGCCTCATACCGAGTCAGACAGTAGCTCTGTATTGTCTGCACTGACTGGCAGCAGCTCTCGATGGTTTCAGACAGGATCTTCCCCAGCCCTACCTGGGGATGCCATGGTTTGAACCTGGCACCTTTTGCTTGCCAAGCATGTACTCTTTTATCACTGACAAGGGATGGGTGTGGCAGCATAGCTGCAGGGATGGTGGGCAGGTTGGAAAGGGAGACGTTTAATGAAGCACTGGGTTTCTTCTGCTCAACCTGCCAGGCTGCTCTATTATCACTACTAAGGGGTTCTTCCATGGTAGGGGTGTTGGACCTCTGACTCCCAATCCAGCCCTCCATGGGTAGTTTCCAATGTTAGTTCTGTGTAGAGTAAACCCATTGAAATGAATGGGACTTAAGTTAGTTACAACTAACTTAAGTCCCATTCATTTCAGTGGTTCTACTCTAGGTAGAACTAATATTGGCTACTACCCCAAGATTCCCCGAAAGGACATGCTTCCTTTCCCCAACTTCTGACTGTTCAGTAGTTTCCCACATTTCACATGTTCTCTCTCCCCTGCCCACCCCTTTTTGCCTCTGGCCCTGCCAGCCGCCAGAATGCAGCCCCCATGAGCATCTCAGAAATTGAATTCAGTGCTTGGACTGTAAGAGGTTCAACAACCCTGCCCCATGTAGCCCCTTCAATTGTTCATGCTCTCTCCCCTCTTGCTGGGACTCATCTCATGAGGCCTCACCCAGCACGGGCATTCCCCCAAGCAACGCTCTGCTGCCAAGCCCTGGTGGTGGGTTTTCTCCTCTGGTTTCTTGGCCTGCACTCTGTCCTTTCACAATGGAATAGGTATGTAGGAACCCCGGTGTACAGAATAACATGCAAATGGCTATTACTTTTGGCCCAGCTGATATCATCATCATACAGGCTAGAGTTTCTTTGTGCCTGCTGAACACATATTTTTTTAAAAAGTCATCATCTTTCAATTCGTCATTAGTAAAGTTGGTATTTATTTGGCTAAATCACATTAAAGATTTAATTTGGGTTAATTAACCTGGTTAAGGAAACTGAACACCTTACTGATGAAACCAAGACCACTCACAGGAGGCTGAGAAGCTGAGCATTGTAGCAAATCAATTCCAGATTTGCAGCGTAGCTCATGAGTAACTGGAGACTTGGTCTGCAAATATTTCTCCAGAGTTAAAGGATGTGAGGAACTCCGAAAATGGCTCATTTGCCACCAACTGTTCCAAATAGTCTCTCTTGAAACTCTGATCTTACTGTCTGTTGGCAAAAGCCTGGACCCATCCTGTTTCTCCCCATCTTATGATTAACGTGCCTTCCCAGTGCGCTGAGCGGCCCTGTGCATATGACTCATTTGCTACCTTTCGTACATGTTGACCTTGATGCTTGATCCTGTTCCTCATAACCAAGCTCGGATCTTTTCCAAGACAGAACTATACATGATGAGCAAAATGCAGTTGCCCCCCAAAAGCGCAGACCTGTGTTGCGTTTTCCCCGTCCCCTGTAATGTGTGGTAAAGCTGTTCCCATTCCCTGACATGGTTACATCATGCATTTCTCCTGTCTGTCAGACACATATGATGCTGTGTAGCAGAGGCAGGGAAAGGCAACGTGGGATGTCAGGGCAAGGGGTAGGTTTTGCTATGTACAAAACCTCTTTTAGCCCGAAAGCTGGATTTCATTTCAGAGAAGCTCCGGGGGACGGGGGGTGTCACAATCCAGTGGTGGGCAGAACTAAAGGCAAAAGGGATGGGTTCAAAAATAACGATGAACAAAATATTTTGACGGAGAGCTCTTATTGCTAGTAACTCAGCTTTTGGAGAGGCATGTCAACCTTTTATAATGGGGGAAAAGCTCCACAAAAGCTGGGAAACCACCCAACAATTGAGGTTTGGGGGAAAGGGTGTGTGGCCTGGGAAGGGGATGTGGCCTTCTGGAGGGCCAGATTTGACCCCCGTGCCTGAGGTTCTGCACCTCTGTGTTACGTACTGGAGGAGGAACTATCCTGGGCTTGACAGTTTTGATGTTAGCCTCGTGTTTCTTGTAATTGGAGTTCTTGCCCTCAGAAGCATTTCAATAACTATATATCCCTCTTTTCTGCATAAAATACTCAAAAGTGCCTAATGATCTCAGCATAACAAAATAATTATGAAACAGAAAGCCTGATTAAATACTTTAAACATATTAAAACATTGCATGCCGTCAGTAGTTTCAGCAAAGCTAAAATGCAGGAGTCTAAATTTACAAAAATAAATAGGTGTTAACTGCCTGTCGGAAAGTAAGCAAAGATGGAGTTAGGCAGCTCTCTCCTGGGAGGGCATTCCTCGATGGTGGTGCCACAACAGAAAGGGCTGTGTCTTTCCCATGCATGCTTGCTGAACATGTAGGAACTAGGGACAGGGCATCAGGGACTCTGAGCTTGATTTTAGTGCTTGAGCAGGTTCAAGTGGGACTTTGAGAAACCCCATGTTCTTTGTCGCTCTCAGAACAGGTTTGAGATTAGGCTAACTAGATTTCACACTGGCTTCACACTCACTTGGCTGTCCACAGTAGGAAACAGGATACTTAACTGGGTGGTCCTTTGCACTGATCCAGCAGGATTCTTCTTCTATTCTTATGGTAGCTTCCTTTTTTTCTTTACAGCCAGATGGATCTAGATTCATGCGAGTCTCAGCAATGAGGACTACAACTGACGCAGCTATATAAACTCTTTCTAATTCATCTCGGGACTAGGATGGCTTTTCTGATATATGGCTTGCCTCTCCACTTGCCCCATGTACAAGTTCTTGTTTTCCTGCATGCTTAGACATGCCAGCAAAGCTTGGCCAAGACGGACTCTGGAACAAACTTACTGCTTATGTAAAGCCCACCTCAAAACAAAGGGTGAGCTTAAGGGTGAGCCCCCAGATTTCTTCTCTGGCTTGGATCAAAATCCAAACCTAGGAAGAATCCTGGGGTCCCCCTGATTCCAGCCCCAAATAGGCTTTCTTTCCCCTTCCTGCAGATTGGTGATGGCTTGGGAGCAGCCGCAAATGTGGGTGCCAAGAGGTGAAGGCGGTCGTCTTCCAACTCGCCTTTGCTGCTGCTTCTAAGCCACTGACGATTTAAGCGAAGGGAAAAGAAGGCGAGGAGCGTGCTTGCAAACTGGCTGGGCTTGCTTGAGGCTGACCATTTCCTGAGGTTTGGATTGGCTTGGGAATCTTTTTCCTGATCTCTCTCTCTCTCTCCCCCCGCCCCGGAACTGCAGAAAATTCCTAGTCCAATCCAAAGAGAGCTTCAGAGAGCTCACCAACCTTTCAGTGACTTTTGTGACCTGTTGCAGTGCTTTCCCCACTCTTGCCCCGCCAGCCCCAATGTTCAGAACGTCTGTCATTTGTGTCTGCAAAACCAAGGGAAGCTGCAGGATCTACAATTCGCAAGCATGAAAGGAAGCATCTTTACACTTCAAGCAATTAGCCCCAGTTGGCGGGGCGACAAGCAGAAATCCTTACTCCTCCTTTCTGTTTTGCTTTTACCTAGATACGCTTAAAAACATACCCTTGCATACTGGGCTGTGGCTTCCAGCATGATTTTCTGTTTAAGGATATTTTACTGCTGTCTGCCAGTCCGCTGTTGGTTTGTGGTTAGTTATATTTTTCTTGTACAAATACGAGACATTCTTTCTGGGCTTTCGCCCCCGCCCCCCCAGCACACACTTCTCCTTTCCTCCTAACTTTCAGTCTGACTTCGTTAGCTGTGCTCTTGCTCATAAGGAGGTGACCTACGCTTCTGTTGTTTTCCTGATAAGCCTAGGAAAGGAGAGAGGGAAGGGAAGAAAAGAAAAGAAAAAGAAAGGATAGCATTTCCAAAACCACGGAAAGCACAAACACAATAGATAATTTAGACAGATGTATTTGAGATGTGTGACTAGAGCACTGGGGACTCGTCTCAAGGCTCCCTAGAAGCTTTGTCTTTATTATTTATATAGAACCATCACTGCGTATGGAGCACAAGGGAACAGATCTCTTCCCCGAGGAGCGTACAGTCTAAAATTTGACATGGGGAAAGCAACAGAGGCGGTGGAGGGAAGTAGAGGAAGGGGCAAACAGAGAAGGAATACGTGATCATTCCAGTTACACGTACTTAAGTTTGGTTGCAAGTTTATTTGCGGTAGGGACCGTGGTGGCTTAGTGGTTAAGTCGCTGACTGCAGACCGGAAGGTCGGCAGGACAGCAGTTCGAGACCCGAGTGCCGCGTGATGGAGTGAGCTCCCGTCTTCGGTCCCAGCTCCTGCCAACCTAGCAGTTCGAAAGCAAGAAATTGCGAGTAGATAAATAGGTACTGCTTCGGCGGGAAAGGTGACAGCGTTCCGTGCAACTCAGTGTCCACGGCCACATGACCACGGAAGAGTCTTCGGACAGCGCTGGTTCTTCGGCTTAGAAATGGAGATGAGCACCACCCCTTAGAGTCGGACACGACTGGCTGGGGACACCTTTACCTTTTTTATTTGCGGAAGGGTGTGGGAACTAGAAGGGTTGTGCCAGGGGTCCCCAACCTCTTTGGACTGGTGGGTGCTTTGGGAATTTTGCGAGAGTATCATGGGTGCTCTCACAAAATGGTTGACTTGGGGGGGATTGCCCATTCATACACTGGCTGCTATGGTGGGCATGGCGAGTCACAAAATTCTCATTACCCAGAAGACTAAAAGAAAAATAACTTGTCCAAGAACCTAAGTAAGGCAGAAGTGGGATCTGAGCTCCAAAGCAAAACAAAAACTTTTTTGAACGCAGACAGAATATTTTAGAATGCAGTCACCAGGTTCAAGGAGGAGCCTTCCCCACCCCATCCCTCAAAATGTTGAGTTCTGTAGGCATGTTCATATCTGGGATAAGAGAGCTTCTTTCTTTTTATCTTTGCTTAGTTAGGTAAGAACAGGAAGTGCCCTGCTGTATCAGACCAAAGGTTCATCTATCCCACCATCTTGTTTCCCATAGTGGTCCACCATATGCCTACGGGAAGTCCCACACAGACAGTATGAGGGCAACAACCTTGCCCTCGCTGTTTCCCCACCAGCATTTAGCATTCAGTGGCATACTGGCTCTAGACATAGTGTTTCCATGTAGCCATCATGGTTAGTAACCACTGATTGACCATGCTTCTTAAATGGCTCTAATCCCCTTTCAGACTGGGTTCATTTTTAGCCCATCGTCCATCTGAGAAGCTCACAGAAGTAGCAACTCGGTAGCTTTGGTGGTTCGGTCTGAGGCTTGGGCCACATCTGGTTGAATTATCATGAATGGGAGGGTTCCCCGCCCTTTTTGGGAGAGTGCACACATTTGGCATTTTGAGAGAGTGTTTGTGGGTGCTCTCACAAAATGGTCACCATGGTGGCGTGCCCATTCATAAAATAGCTACCATGGTGTGCATGGCCAGTCATAAAAGTCTCATTTCCCAGAATGCAAACTGTTGAGATTAAGAGAAAAGGAACTTGCCCGAGAACCAAAGTACAAGACAAAGGTTTGGAGCGCCAAAACAAAATCTCTCCTTTGAACTCAAATGAAGATGGTGCTGAGAGCAGCTCTTTGCTTTGCAGCATGCCACCATACCAGTTTAAAAAACAAATTAATTTTTAAGATGTTAAGAAATGAAGTTAAAATCAGGCAGGGCAGAGAGCTTGGCAGGCACCAAGAGATCTCAGGATTGAGCCAAACGTATCACAGAAAGGTGGCATTTGGAGGATTTGAAGGTAGTACGAACATGACTTTATGCCGGTGTTCTGGGAAGCGGTTCCAGGCGCTTAGCATGACTGGAGGGAACGGGGCGAATACTATGAAAACATTGTTTTCGTCCGGTGCGGCTATGAGAATGAGTTCTCAAACTTCGTTAATAAAACAAAGTTAATAAAAACATCCATCCATGCTTTATTAACTGCAGCTTGCCGTGTCATCTTAACCTGGACAAACTGTGAATAATCCTAACCAGGGTTAGTGGAAACATGTCATAGTTTATGTAGCTGGCTTGTTTTCACAAACCATAGTTAAGATTAACCACAGTTTAGAATTTGGATGATATACTAAACTGTAGTTAAGCTAAAATGGAAGGGGAAACTTCTAATCTCTTCCAGGCTGTGCTGGAGGAGGAGTGGGGAGCAGGAGTGCACAAGCCTGGGCAGAGTCTAGGGACATTCTCATAATGTTAACCATGGTTTAGAATCATGTCTGAACACAGTCATTGAGTCAGTCCATTAATCCAGCTAGCCTAGTATTGTCTACTGCAGCCTTCCCCAACCTGGTGCCCTCCAGGTGTTTTGGACTTTAACTCTCATCAGCTCCAGCCATCATGGCCAATGGTCACAGATGATAGGAGTTGTCCAAAATATCTGGAGGGCTCCAGGTTGGGGAAGGTTGGTCTGCTCTGACTGACAGCACCTCCCCAGGGGTCTTTCCCAACCTAAGATCTTTGTAACTGGGGCTGCTGGGACCATATATGTAGAAAGCACGTCTGTCACTGAGCTGGCGCAAGGTCCCTGGTTCCCATTGAGTTGATGAGGGCTTTTATCAACAACTATCCTGGATCTCAGCCCTGCAACCTGAGGCCCCTTTCCACTGCCAATGCCTTGGCTAAATCCTGGGACCTCTGGCATGTAAAGCACGTGCTTCATCACATCAATTCCCACATGGATCATCAGGACTGGCATCAGAGATAGGCATGGTCAGGCACCCACCAAGGGCCCACAACCCAGCAGGTGCCCACTGACAAGATCCCCTTGAACTTGCTCCTCCTCCTCAGCATTGCAACCTCCTTGTTCACCAGCATCTCGCTCTGGCCCAGACAATGGGGTGGTGAGAAGGAGGAGCAGAAGATGCCACTGCCTACGTGGCTCATTTGCTCTCAGCCCATCAAGCAAGCAGGTGTCAGCAATGATGAGGGGGAGGAGAAGGAGTAATAGCAGGTGGCAAGAATGGCACTGAGAATGGTAAGCTCACTGAGGGAGGGGGCCCAGTGCCGGTGTCTTACCCAAAGGCCCTCCAAAACCTGGAGTTGGGGCTAGGGATCATGCCCAATGTGAATGAAAGAAAAATGTTCCATAAAGGAAAATTGGCTTACACAAGACAGCTATCCAAAGACAGGGCCATCCCTGCCTGCTCCACTCACTGAAGGGAGATTCTAAGTGTTTCCTCTTAGCTCTCCTGCAGTCCTTTGCACCGATCACACAAAGGCCAGGTATAGGGCTGGCGGAGATGTTAGGGGCGAGGCTTGTGGAGCAGGCTGGGACATTAGGGGCGGGCCTTATGCACGTAGCGCCGCACCCTCTTCATGAGATGTCCATGCTATTTTGAAGTAATGCTTGGATAGGGCTACGGTGTTTGTTTTTGTTGGCAGCCCAAAGTCGTCATTATTACCCATTTATTGGAGTTTACGGTGGTCTCTCTCTTTCTCTCACCTCCTAAGAGACCACCTCTCTCACAGAAAAGCTTTTTAAGGCAGGGGTCGGTGCAACCTGGTGCCCTCTAGATGTTTTGGATGACAACTCCCATTAGCCTTATGGGTGGGGATTATGGGAGTTGTAGTTCAAAACATTTGGAGGGCACTAAGTCGCACCCAGCCCTGTTTTAAGGAAACAGGATTTCTGCACCAAAATGCATCCAATTAAAGTAATGCCTTTTGTATGAATGTGAAGGGGCGGAAAGTAGTTTTTGAAGAATGGGCTTCCAGATTCATAGAGCATTTCTATTCCCATTCATGACTGTATTTCTGAACCCTGCTATAACTCCTTGATTCCCATCACCCCCGCATCTTAGTCCTGTTTACACAGGAAAGAAACACTCCTTTTAGGCTTCATTAGATAACAGCTGTTTTGAACTTTCCAGTGTTGTATCTGTTTAAAGAGGACTCCATTCTAATTGCGCCAGATGATTTTTCAAATCTTTGTTCATGGGGGGTGCGGGTGGATTGGGGGTGAGCAGGGAGAACTTCTGGAGATGATATCGCTGGTATATCTGAATGTAAAGATGTTCTGAATCCTGTTCTTTCAAGTAAGTTCTCAATCTGACACAATAAACATCAGGCGATTGAATTCACCTAATATATTCTTAATCTCAAATAGGGAGGAAAAAATGAAATGTGAAACGATTCCCATTGGGGCTGCTGTAAATCTTACAAAATACATACGTTTTCTGTTTCAGCATACATCAAAGCAAGGTGGCTCAGGAGATTAGAATATGTTTTTAATCTTAGTTTGATGAGCAAAACTTTCACTGTAATATTTATTATGAGTGGCTTTGCTTGTACTGCCTCTTTCCTTTGTTCTGTTTATACACGGCTTCCTTGACTTCCTGCAGAAAAAGGAGTAGGAAGTATCACTTTCACAAAGCCCAGTGATAGTGCCGCGGTTTGTTCATTTTTTAAGCCCAATTGTAGGCCCACGTGGCAGATACAAACTTTCCTTTTATTGTGCTCACTCCCCAAGGGAAACTCTGCCTTTCCAATAGCTTCCTATGAATGCTTTTCATTTGCGGAGGCGTATCGGTGGGTTCAGATGACTGTGGGAGGATCAAACAGGCAGGGGGAATGGTGGGGTTGGGAAAAGTCGCCAATATCTTTTTGTTGTTTCCTTAGAACTTCTGTTTAGCTGCGTATGCTTTTCCTCCAGGGCTGTGCCGCAGGAGAGAGGAAAAGGAGCCATCAATGTTGTGCTGCGTAGTGCAGCCTTTGTGGATGTTGCCCTTTCTTTTTTTAAATCAGGCTTGAAGATCCAGCAATAAGACGTTCTGTTGAGCGCCTCCCATCGCTTTGGGTGGGGTTTGCACTAAAGAATGTGCTTATGAGTGGTACCCTGTTAAAGCACACATGGCTGTACCTTTATTGCGTGGGTGGGGAACCTCAGGCCTGGGCGCCAAAGCTGGCCCTCCTGGGTTCCCAGTCTGGACCTTCACGGGTTCCCTAGATGGCCATACCCCCTTCCCCTGGCTTCTCCCCCTTTCCCCAACCACCGAAAAGTTTCCCAGCTTTTGTGCAGTTTCCCTCCTCATTCTAAAAGGCTGAAAGGCCTCTCCTGAGGCTTAATTACTGGCAGTAAATGCTTTAAGCTAAAATATGCTGGTATTGGGGGGGGGATGTGTTTTTGGCCACAATGTTTTTCATTTGCCCCCACTCACCACTGGAATGTGGACCCTGAGAGCTTTGGCCCTCAGGCTGAAAGATGCTCAACACCTCTGCTTTATTGGCATTGAAGGTGAAAGCCAATAACATAGTGGTACAGCACCATCTTTGCAAACAGGAGTTCTCATGTTCAGCCCCTGAAATGAGATGGAAGAGGACCATGCATGTGTAAGGTCTCCAGTTCAATCCCTGGCGTTTCTCGTGGAAATGATCACTGCAGAAGTTCTCGCTTGGAGTGCTGCTGCTGACAGGAGTCAATAACACTCGACTGGCTTGACATAAGATAGCTACATGCTCTGAATGCATGCAAGGGATCGCTAATTTGAAAGCAAGGCCTCCACGTCAGAATCTCCCTGCACAAGGGAAGTATACATGTCAAGCAGAAGGTGAAAACGTTGTGTGTAGGTCTGTACCATATGTGTCCCTGACTGTTTGAATCAGCTCTTTCTCTCTTTTGACATTCATTTTATTTTTATCTCTATACTGCTCAATCTCTGGGTGGTTCACAATTTGTTGTTGTTGTTGTTGTTAATTTTATGCCCCTTTCAGGATGCACAGACATTAAAACCCATAAAGTATGACTTCAATAGAATATGGAGAACCAATGTAGTGTAGTGGTTAGAGTGTTGGGCTGGGACTCGGGAGATCCGGGTTCTAGTCTCCACTCAGCCATGAAGCTCACTGGATGACTTTGGGCCAGTCACTGACTCTCAGTGTAACCTACCTCACAGAGTTGTTGTGGGGATAAAATGGAGAGGAGGGGGGCCATGTAAGCCACCATGGGCTCCTTGCAAGAAGAAAAAGGGGAAATATAAATACAATTATAATTATAATAATAAACATGTTGCCAAGTAAGCACTGTTGAGTATTCCTATGCGTCCCCCAAACCATAAAAGAATGGAGAGACTCTATATGAGTCTTTCCCAGCCTGCTGCCCTCCAGACATAATGGATTGGATCTCCCGTCATCCTCAGCCAGCATGGCCATTGGGGATTATGGAAGTCACAGCCCACCACATCCAGATGGCAACAGGTTGGAGAAGGCTGCCCTGTACATATGCCATCAGGCCCAGAACAACTTTTAACTATCTTTACTCTGGAATCTCCATTTTACTGGGCGCGTGTTGCACAGCTGGATGGCTCGGTTGACTGGTCTGACTTGGTTTCAAAATTACATTCTCCTGTGACTGAACCTCTGATGATAATTACAATAACAACATCTTTATATTTATTGAGAAGCTTTTTAAACACATTAAATATGATAGATAGATAGATAGATAGATAGATGATAGATGAACAAACGTGTGCAACATATCAAAATGTTGCCAGTGTAGTGTAGTGTAGTGGTGAGAGTGACGGACTGGGAGCTGGGAGATCCGGGTTCTAGTCCCCACTTGGCCATGGAAGCTCACTGGGTGACTTTGGGCCAGTCACAGACTCTCAGCCCAACCTACCTCACAGGGTTGTTGTTGTGAGGATACAACAGAGAGGAGGAGGATAATGTAAGCCGCCTTGGGTTCCATGCAAGAGGAATAAAGGCAGGATATAAATGCAATAATAAATAAATAAAATAAAACCAAATGCTCAAATAGAAACAAAAGGAATGGAGGCTGATAAAGTAAAACTGGGAGATGGATAAGAATTACCAGCATAGAAGACTGGCATCTGCAGTTGATAGGTTACGTGGAGGTAAAATCAGTTCAAAATGTTTTATGTTTCAAAGCATATCTTTGAATTGATGGATCCTGGTTGAATAAAGTAATAAATGAGAACCATTTATTATTTGCATTTTTATCATCTTGGCAAGAGAACAGGTCACGGAAACATGGTAAGCAGCGGACTGTGCATCCAGTTCCATCTTTCCAAAACTTCCCACAAAAGCATACTTGTTTCCTGATTTAAAATGGCAGGCGCACTACACGTTTATACTCCATAAGGCCTTTGGGAAAGGTGTTTCGCAAAGAGCAGTTGCTCCCTAATTTCCACATTCCTGGTATCCCACCTAGGCTGGCCCTGCTGTTCTACATTCCAAATAGTTTTGAATGTCCTCTGTGGTCAAGAGAGAAATGAAAGAGAATTTACTTACCGTGGATTCTTGTTCTTCTTGACCAGTAGAAGACATTCCACCCGCCCTGGGCTGGGAGCTGGACTTGGTGTACCTATATCCTTAGTAACTTCTGCCTCTGTGGTACATATGAGGGCAGCAGGCAGAGACTCCTGGGGTTTCATTCCTTGTTTTCTGTCACCCCCCCCAGTTTTTGTTTCAGTTTCCTGATGACAGCAATACAATGCAGTGGAGGCTGGTGGCTCCAATTTGGTGGGGCAACGAATCCATCCTGGGTTTCAGTCACAACCAGCCAGAACTTTAAAGGAGATATCCAAGGTGCTGAACCCTGTCCACAAAATAGGTCCAGCAACTTGGGTAGCTCCTTTAGATTTCTGGCTGCTTCTGAGTGAAACCCGGAATGGAAACACAGCCCCACCAAAATCAGAACCACCAGCCTCCATTTATTTATTTATTATTTATTACATTTATATCCTACCTTTTTTCCTCCTAAAGGAACCCAAGATGGTGAACATAATCCTCCTCCTCTCCATTTTATCCTCACAACAACCATCCTGTGAGGTAGGTTGGGCTGAGAGTCTGTGACTGGCCCAAAGTCACCCAGTGAGCTTCCATGGCTGAGTGGGGACTAGAACCAAGACCTCCTGACTCATAATCCAACGCTCTAGCCACTACACCACACTGATAAAATGTATATCTTCTGAGAAAAGGTTGAGGGGTTCTTCTGCACTTCCAGTCCTGTCTGAGAGGCTGGGGGGGTGGGGGTGATGGCCCCTCCTCCTCTTGAGGGAGCAACTGACATTTCTGGACTCTGCCTATTGCTGGGGGAGGAGTCAACGGATGTTTTGGACCACAACTCCCATAATCCTGGCCACCGGCCATGCTGGCTGGAATTGATGGGAATTGAAGTTCAACAACATGTGTAAGGCCACAGGATCCCCCCGCCACACACACACACACACACCACAAGGGATTACAGGGGAAGGGTTGTAGCTCAGTGGTAGAGTACTGGCTTGGCATACAAAAGGTCCCAGGTTCAATCCCTGGCATCACCAGGAGGATGTTGGCAACCTTGGAGAGCTGCGAAATACTGAGCTAGATGAACCAACGGTCTGCCCTAGTATAAGGCAGCTTCCTATGTACCCAGTGTCAGAACAGTCCGCTCCTTGTGTGCCTACATAAATCACCGTTCTAGATTTGCTGCCTGGTTGCAAGGAGGCAAGCCCAGAGCATTGACTTGCACAGGGGTGCAACAGGCATCCTGCTGTCCTTCTCCATATTGGAGATGATTAAATGCCCCAATCACATCTGATGCAGAGACATGTACCACCCCCCCCCCCCCCGAGTGCCATTTTTTGGTAAAAAAAGGCAGGACACAAATGAATAAATGAATGAATGTTACAGTGACTTGGGACCAGCAGAGGCTGATGGGGAAGACGAAAAACCAGAACGGTCAATAATTCGGAGCCTCCCCTGTACTTGGAGTTTGGGAATTGCAAGAGCCTTTGTTTGATTCGTTTATATTTTGTGGTGCACCATTTGGGAATTGCTTAATTAGCTTTACTTAGGCTACAACAGCAGGCCTACGTTCCTTCTACAGCAACAGACATAAGGAAAGGAAAGGAAGAAAAGAAAAAGGGAAGGAAAAAGGATCTTTAAGGTCAGTAAAATATATCCCAGGTCAAGAGATCAACAAGTTTGTGTAGGAGTACTTGTAGTTTCAATCGCATGTTTGCCTAGTTGAAGCTAGGGAGACTTAATGTCTAAGATTTTGTATCCTTTTTGTTTGCATTATGTACCTGGGCAAAGCAACATTTATGCGCGTCTCCAATCCAGTTTTATTCTTTTGTCGTCGTCCCCCGCCCGCCGACTTTTCCCAAAACAAGGGGCTCATGCTTAACAATAACTACAAAGAAGCCAAAATGAGATGCCCAGATGGTGATACCTTGTAATGTGGCAAAGCATATTGTATGAGAAAACTACCAGGCATAAATCGGACAATCTGCTTCTTCCCTCCCTCCCTCCTTCCTTTGTCTGGGTTTTTCTTAATAAACACTTAAAATGTTCAAGTTGTCGGGGTAAAACACGCACCATCTTTAGAGGTCAGATGGGGCTGAAACTCGAACAGCTGTCCAACAAACATCCTAGATTGTTTTTAATTGTCTTCCCTTTCTCCAACAGCAGTAATTCTTGTTTATATTGTCAAGAGCCCTTTTCCCTCAGCACAAGTGCACCATACTCTGAGGTCGCATGCTTAACCCTTTGGCATGGCTACGTTATAAATGGCCCCCTTTTGTTTTCATTAATGTGTATCCAAAGCGAAATACAGGCAGGATGCAGGAGCGTTCACAAGGCTTAAATAACTTATTGTTGAAAAAAAGAAGTCACAAAGGAGAGCATATTTTTTTGTCTCCATCCCGTGGTTGGTTAGCATTAGCCTTGTGTGTCCGACTACAAGTCAGTTGATTGATTTGCCAGTGGAGAGGTTCTTTGTGTGCCATGTTGATCTCTTGACCTGGAATATATTTTACTGACCTTACAGATTCTCTCTCTCTCTCTCTCTCTCTCTCTCTCTCTCTGTAAATGGCCTTCATTATTTGAATACTTTCAGATCAGTAGGAATAACCAAGTTTTGCTTGTTTTCTGTGTTAAGGCTTGCATTCCCTTTGGGTCTCTTTAACACCTGATGTGCCATCCAATAAAACTGTGTCAGTAAAATTTGGCCTGGAAACATAAACAAGGGGGATGGACACACCATTGCAACGCTTTCCTCGTCTCCATGTGTATTCAGAGAATACAGAGTTGGGCAGCCTTTGGACTTCCGGCATATACTTTCTCCCCCCAAAACCCCAAGGACCACCAACTAATAAAAAGGTGAGAAATAGTGGCTGATGGGGTGCAGACATACACCTGGGAGAACAAAGGAAGGGCACATGGTTCAGACTAAGAATTTGTTTTCAGTATTAGAACTGAGCTTCCGGGCACACGAAATTGCTATTGCCCGAAGCGTTGTGCATTTCAGCAGCCCAATTTAGAACGTGTCTCTGTGTGTGGGGAGCCTTTCCACTGGTGCTGTTGTTAAACAATTGGGAGTTAGAAACACATCCCGATCTACTGCAGATCACCCAGAGATAATACCAGTAGATCCTGATCTACCTCCTGCCCACCCCTGCCATGGCTGAATGAAGGTTTGCAGCTGGCAGTGGATCTCTTAGCACAGAGTTGAAGGGGATCTGCCAGTGGTGCTGTGTTTTCCTTCTGATCTCCCAGTTGGTACTGCTTTGAGTGATGCTCTGTTGCAGGCAGTGAACCTCAGGCCTGGAGGCCTAATCGGGCCATTGCAAAGTTCCCTAAATGGCTATGTCTCCTTCCCCACATTACCAGGTGGTTCCCTCTTGCCTAGTTCCCATCACTGGGTGCACTCTAGGCTTTTGCCCATTTTCTCCTCATTCTAAGAGGTTGAAATGCCTCTCCTAAGGCTTTGTTTCTGACAGCAAGAGCTTTACGCTACAATAGGCTGGTATTTTGACCACTCCCCCTGTTTGCCCTTGGCCCTGCCCACCACTGGAATGTGGCCCCTGAGAGCTTCTCTGCAATTGAATTCGACCCTCGGACTGAAAGAGGTTCTGCACCCCTGCCTCATGGAGATGCATCAGAAGAACATAAGAAGACCCTTGCTGGATCCGACCAAGGGTCTATCTAGTCTAGCATTATGTTCACACAGTGGCCAACCAGCTGTTGACCAGGAACCCACAAGTAGGACATGGGCACAACAGCACCCTCCCACCCATCTTCCCCAGCAACTGGTGCACATAGGCATACTGCCTCTGGTACTGGAGGTTGCACATAGCCATCAGGACTAGTAGCCGTTGATAGTCTTCTCCTCCAGGAATTCGTCCTGTTTCAGAAAACAAGAATCTACGAAGAATTCATTCCATCCCCCATTCAGCCACACGGAAGATGGCAAGGAGCTAACATGTAGGCATAACTACCGAGAATTAAGGGAAGTGTTTCACTTTCAAGTTGGGATAGAGCAAAGGCGAAGGAAACGTCAGAGCCTGCTCCAGTGGGGATGTCCCCTTTCCCGCCACAGAGTTATCTACCACAAATTGCTCTGTGGGAAGGAAGATCAGGTGCTCAGCATCTGGTCCAATGGGATTGTTTTGTTTTGAGCACGTGGTTCTTGGTGTACCTGTTGTATTTTATGAATGTTGTATGCTACTTTCAGGACGCTAGTCAAAAAGTGGGATTTAAACCTGCCAAATAAATAAGCCAACATTCTGCCCCAGTGTAAAATGTGGGTGGCGAGAAAGAAAGGATCTCCTTTACAGGCATGGATGTGGTGGTGAAACAAGTTTTATGTTATTACTTTCCAGCCCATTATTAGAAATGGGATGGGGAGTACTCCTGATGATTCAAATATGGGCTTTTGCACAGCCACATCTATGAATGAATAGGTCTCACTTTCAGCTAGGAATCTCCCTTGCCTCGCAAAACATTGACACCATGAAAAGCTAAGTGGAGCAAGGTGAGGTAGACTATCATTTGTTTGTTTATATCTACATCTTGTGGTTTTAATGTTCTATATATTTTAAATTGTTTTATTGTGTGTTGTTTGGTTTTAATTTTTGTGAACCGCCCAGAAAGCTTCAGCTATTGGGCGGTATAGAAATGAAATCAATCAATCAATCAATCAATCTTGCCCTTCCTTGCAAGGAGCCCAGGCTGGCTAGCAACCCATATATAAACAATACAACACATAAACACAGTTAGAATCATAACTCAAAAATTTCAAATCCACAATAAAATACAATGAAACCATCACTACAACAACAGACTACAGGGGTGGGGGGAAACCACACCGATAACCCCAAAGTGTGTACAATATGACTTTAACAAGCACCTGAAAGACAATGGCATGGGGAACTGCTGAATCTCTACTTGAAGGGAGTTTTAAAGTCAGGGTGCCATCACCGAGAAGGCCTTGCCATGTGTGGTCAGCCCATGGACCACATTCCTCAAGGGCATGACAACCAAAGCTTCCCCAGCCGATCTTAAACCCTGAGTTGGTTGGTATGGGGGAAGGTGGCCCTTCTATATGAAGTGTCTGCTTTGTGTGTGTGTCTGTGTATGTGAATCTTTTGGAAGCAAGAAAGCAGAAAAAAAAATCTCAAGAGGATTCAGCTGAGAAACAAATAACTTTATTTGAAAATGTGCTGAATGCAAGGTTCCGTCATGCCTTCTTGTTCCTAGGTCTCAGCATCCTTAACCCCAAGGCTGCCTGCATGGCTGAACATATATGTTCTCTGCTCAAGAAGTGAAGCAGAAAAAAGAAGTTATGTCCTGCCCCTGCCTGACCTCCACATATTCAGTGGCTCTTCTTCACAGACATGACA
The DNA here is from genome assembly GCF_057233095.1 of Heloderma suspectum. NCBI lineage: Eukaryota > Metazoa > Chordata > Lepidosauria > Squamata > Helodermatidae > Heloderma > Heloderma suspectum. The sequence continues at coordinate 12,507,896 of NC_139465.1, read as the reverse complement.
CAGATAGTAGTATAGGCATAGGCTTACTCCACACCCTGCAGAGTCCCTAATTTCACTATTGAAAGGGGAGGGGCTATGTGCATATCAGTTGCACGTGCTTAAGCTCTGTGCTGAATAACAGATTCTGCTCCCTCTAGTTAGGGATGTACAGAGTGTGTAAAATCCATTCTGTCTGTGTTTCGTGGATTGTCAAGCACCTTTCATTCTGTCATCCACTCATTGATGGAATTGGATTTTCGTTGCAGTTTCCAAATTTGTGCAAATGTGCAAATCCACACAAATTGTGCAAATCCACACACAATGCACGTTTTCACACTTTAGCCTATGAGGGAAATAAGCATTTTTGGCTGGTTTTTTAAAATTTTGCATATGTTTCTGTTTCTCAATTCGGCAAAAGTCAGAAAAGTTCGGGAAACAATCCACAAGTCCACAGAATCTGCTCGACTGTGGAAAAGCTGGTCTGCTGTGGAATCCACAGGTTGGATTCATAAAAATCCAAACTCACCTGATTCCACTGCGGATTTCTCCAACATCCGTTACTCTAGGTTTGGACAAATTTGTCTATTTCTGATTCTCTCAGTTTGTCATTTTTCCGTAAAAAGAGCCATGCTGCATCAGACCAAGGGTCCATCTAGTCCAGCATTATGTTCACACAGTGGCCAACCAGCTGTCGACCAGGAACCCACAAGCAGGACACGAGTGCAACAGCACCCTCCCACCCATGTTCCCCAGCAACTGGTGTACATGGGCTCACTGCCTCTGCTACTGGAGGTAGCACATAGCAGTCAAGACTAGTAGCCATTGATAGCCTTCTCCTCCAGGAATTTGTCCAACCCCCTTTTAAAGCCATCCAAATTGGTGGCCATCCCTACATCCTGTGATGGCAAATTCTATTGTTTAACTATGTGCTGTGTGAAGAAGTACTTCCTTTTTATCTGTCCTGAATCTCCCACCAATGAGTTTCATAGGATGACCCTGGGTTCTAGTATTTTGAAAGAGGGAGAAAAATGTCTCCCTGTCCAGTATTAAATGCAGTCTGTCCCATCAGTTTTCATATTAGTTTCAGGGTTTTTTTAAAAGCATGAAAATCAGTAGGTGTATTATTGTGCACTTCTAATATGCACATTTTTGCAAGCTATTTTCCCTATTATAATGCATTTACATACTTTATTTTCACAAACATATGCATTCCTGTGTATTTCCTACATTTGCATTTCCCCTAATATACACATTTTTGTACACTCTTTTTTAATTGGAGAACTGCATTGCAAAATTTGGAGGAGTGAACACTTCAAAGGGTGACTGCATTTCAGTTTGCATATTGGTTCAGCAAGTTCAAAATTAGGTAAGTTCGCATTAAAATGTAAACCTAACCAAATTCTCCTTAATCCCTAGCTTCCTCCCTCCACATGTTTAATATTCTCTGTTTGTCTGCATAAGTAGGACTTAGGTTATTAAGGTTCCATTTTATAGATCCATACCAGGGTGTCTCTTCATCTGCAATTAGGTAAACAAAGGTCAGTACCAAGGAAAAAAGAAAGAATTTTGTTTTTACCCTGATTAATGCAATTTGGGGGGAGTTGCTGTGGGGAAGAACCATAAACTACTGTTGCTTCTGGCATGAATCCTCACTGAAGTATAACATGCAGTTTTTCAGAGCCGTGTTCTGCTTTGATAAGCATATATTATTGGCTCATCTTCTCAAGATAATAGCTTCCTTTGCCTTCCTCAGTATATTTATACATTCCATTTACACAGAGGAACAATTGCAAAACGAAGCTTTCATATAAATACAGAGGGCATATTCCTCAGCTGGGTTTGCTAAGGATGAGCGAGTCTGTCTTTTAGAAAAACACACTTGAAACACTTCAAGGAGTTCAATGGTTTTAAAAGAGAAGCCCCAAACCCTAAATTCATATTTATACTGTCAAATATAAACAAAACAAACAAACACACACACACACCCCAAGGGGAGGGGAACAGCATTACAAAAATGATGCTCTGGAAACATAGGACTGCACTGCATCATCTGTCCCCCTTCATACAAAAAGGAGGGAGAGCATGTAACTAAGTGACAGGGTCCAGGGTGGTCAGAGGCAAAGAGTGTGATACAACCAGACCAGTGGCCAGTCCGGAGTAAGATGTGGGTGATAGGAATCGGAGGTATACAAAATAATGCATGGTGTGGAAAATGTGGATAGGGAGACATTTCTCTCCCTCTCTCAAAATACTAGAACCTGGGGTCACCCCATGCAGCTGAGTGGTGGGAGATTCAGGGCAGATAAAAGGGCAGGGCAGATTCAGAAACACCCTCTCTTGCATTTGAGGGTATTTCCAAGTGTCAGCCCAATCCCAAACAGAGAATCTCTCACAGGAAAAATAGGACCTGTTCACAGGGGTTTAGACTTAGCAGTTTGGTGTTACATTAGTCCAGACTTGCATATCAGACCTGTTGGTCTGTGCTGGCGGCAACAGAACCAGCACCCACCCAAACGAGTTGTGGATTCCCCCACCCCAAAAACACGCCCACAGTTTTGGCAGCCATTTTGTCCCAGGGCTCATGTGAATGGACCTTTGCTTAAGTTTATAAAGATTTTTGTTGCCCGTGCCTGCATATTTTACCACCTTTAGTAGACCTATATCCTTAAAGAGAGATCCCTCTGAATTAAGTAGAATGTGTTTCTGTGTTCATGTTCTTGGGAGCACAGTTTTTATATTTATCTTTCCCACCTTCTCAAAATACAGAGCCTTAATAAGCTGACTTTTCCACTGACGTCTTGAGAGAGGAGACTATTTATGGATTTTCCCATTTGACTGGACCACTATATTGGTTAGGTTGTTCAGCAGCATGGGAAACTTCCACCTCCAAGGAATGGGATTCCTCACTATCAGCTTCCTTAGGGAGCAAGTGTAATACAGACAGCTACATTTTTTAAAAAATAAAAATTAAGTCTTCCTAAGTAAATATTTTAGATAGTGGAAAGTGCCAGGAATAATGTTTCTGCCTGCATATGTCAAATCCTGCCAAAACTTTACAGAGGGATTAAAAAAAAATTAGCACTGTCATTTCAAGTTGCTTGAAAGGCAAACAGTATTCTTTCTCCGTTGGCATTAACTGAAAAAGATATTAGCAACAGTTTTTTAAAATAAAAACAAAACAGACTTTTTTTTCAAGAATCTGACATGTATGTTGAGTATGCACCTTTCTTCCTTCCTTCCTTCCTTCCTTCCTTCCTTCCTTCCTTCCTTCCCCTTCCCCTCTATCCCATGATATAGTCATTTTAAATATTTTGTAACCACCCTTCATCAGAAAGATACCTCTCTAACTCTGTGTGCCTCCAACAATAAAGGTATCAGTTATCACGTTGACCTTGAACTTCCTTCCCACTCCAAAGCTGTTGGGGCCAATTAGACCCCACATCATGTGAATGGAGGAAAAATGATATAGTAGAAGGCTAATCTGGTGAAAATTCTCATTGCATGTGGCAGCTGAGAAGAGATAATGATTGAAGATAAATGGTGTAGTGGCCAGAGGCCGGCCCAGCCCAAGACATTTTGCTGCCTGAGGTGAAGGACAAGATGGCACCTCCTTCCATTCCATGTACAAAAGCCGGCTGGACTGGGAGTTGAACAGTTCTTTGATACTGGCAATGCAACAGCATCCACCATCACACGTGAAGGCAGTTGGCTAGCTTAGGCAGTCAGGGTAGGCTGCATAGTCCACAGCCATCTCCAACACCTTGCTGTCACCTCCCAGCATTTGCTGCCTGAGGTGACCACCTCACTCTGCCTAATGGTAGGACCGGCCCTGGCCAGAGTATGGAGCTCAGACAGGCACAACCTGGGTTCAAATCCCACCCACCTACTACTGTTATGGGTTGACATTGGGCCAGTCATTAACCCTCAACCCTACCAACCTCACAGGATTGTTGTGAGGATGGATAAAAGGGCAGCACGTAACTAACTGAGCTCCTTAGAGGAAGAACATGATTTTTTTTTAAAGACTTTATTTTCTTTTTAGTTCATACCTCCAGGACATTTGGGCTTTAGGAACGGGTGCATGAAAAGATGTGGGGAGGGATCATAGCTCAGTGGAGTCTGTGTTTTGCATGCAGAAGGTCCTATTGCCCATCCTGGAATCTCCAGTGTATTTTTTTTTTTAAATGATTAGGTAACAGGTGATGGCTTTCTCTTCCCATAACCATGGAGAGCTACTCCGAGTCGGAATAGACAGTACTGTGGTAGATGGATAAATACTGCCTAGAGAGCTTCAGCTATTGGACAGTGTAGAAATGTAATGAATGAATGAATGAATGTCTGACCTGGTATAAGGCAGCTTTCTATGCTGCTAGCCCAATAGAGCATTGAAAGACCCTATAGAAATCAACACTGGGGCCATTACAAATCTTAGAAGCCATCTTGCATAGTTGTATCGCTGTAATATAGCCAGTACTCCTTAATACCTCTGAGTGCCCTCTCCGGCTTTATCTACACTACTGCTTTATACCGGTATTCAAGTGCACTGATAACAGTTGGGGCACATTCCAGATTCTATATACCTCTGTCGTAGTGTTATTTCCTACTCCCCCCCCCCCCGCATTATCTAATACACTGTAACAAATGTCATTGAGTGTCCTATGAGATATAAATGCGCAAGGGGGATAAACGTAGCATTATCATGATGGGATCGTAATGATATGACACAAGGTGTAGGTCTGGCCCTAATCTGGAGAGAGTCAGGTGGCAATGGGAGTCTTTTCAGCTGGGGCACCTTGTTTGAGGAACTCTCTCCTCACAGAGGCTCATCTAGTGCCTACACTAATCTCTCATAAATGCCAGGAAAAGACCTCCTCCTCCTCCTCCTGTGATGGATTTTTCTTCTTCTGTGATAATTTTTAATGCTGCTTTTTTTGTTTTATTAGTCACTAGCGAATAAAACTAGTGACTAATAAATTAGGTTGGAATAGTCCTAATTTGTTACAGCAAAGTCTTCAAAGTTATGCAGCAGTCTGAGTTGGGCAAAGCTGTGTGCTAGTTAGGGAAGCCTGCCATCTAGTGACCAAAGGTGGTACTTCAGGCTTTAAACACATGGGCTCATTTAATTTAATCAGTGTGATTTAAAAACCAAATAATCCTAAAGTGAACGCTCCTAAGATCCCCTTAGTGTACATGCCAAGTTTCAGATGTCTAGGTTTCATGGTTGTGGAACTATGGTACTGACAGACGGATAGATATCTTCTATTATTATAGATTGTAAACTGCCCTGGACATTTTTTAATTGAAGGGTGGTTTAGGAAAATTTCAACTTAAATAGATAAATAAAGAAAGAAAGAAAGAAAGAAAGAAAGTAGAATTGCATATTTGAACCCATTGTCCATTTGATCTCATTGCCTTAAAAAAGAAAAAGAAAAAGAAAAGATGACAACTGGGGTCTGTTTGACCTCAATGTCAGATCAGTAAAGTTTCTCCACCCCCCCTTAAAGTACAGCAGAGTAATTGTATCTTTCAAAATAATTTCAGGGATTCTGGAATAATACCAGAATACCCTTAAATAAAGTGATCTTGTTTCTGTAATGAAACCTGAAGATTGCTCCCCTCGCCTGATAGAAGCAAATCTGTGTGTTGTTATTTCTTTCCTCCATTCCAATCTCCCCGCCCCCATTTTATTTTTGTTTTGTTTTATAGGTTCTTTAAAGGTATCTGATGTTTTTAGCTGTCACTGTGATTTCTATGACTCCAGGGGAGAAAACACTTAATAATAATCTCTTGCCTCTCCGCTCCCCTGAGTCTGTCTTCACTGTACAGGCTGCATATCGGAACTAGTAAGGGTAGGACATACTGAGCCTTAAACAAGTCTATTAGGTTCACTGCAGCAAGGCACTTGGAAAAAAATGCAGCAAGGAAAAGAAGAAGGGGAGGGGAAAGCAACAATTTTGTAAACCCTGCAAAGGTCAGAAAAAGGCTTTTGGTAAGTATGCAGAGGCTAGAAATCAAATCCCATTTCCTATCATAAGAAACCAGTTGTTTTTAGCAGCAGTGGTTAATGTACTGTATGTGAAAGATTTAAGACTCGCTGGAAAAGCTTTGCTCCTGTTTTATTGGGCTGCTATTGAAAAGCCAACAGCATAACTTCAACTAGGTGCTTTGAGATTTCTTAATGGGCTGTCAAGGGCAAGACACCAGGTCTGTGCTATACTAGCTCTTTCCTGTACATTAAAACAACAGGGGCCAAAATGATCATATACAGAAGTATGAATTACTTGATGCTTTCTCTGTTCCATATGGCCAGCCGCGTCTTCGGCAATTAATCATGTTACAGAATCAGTTGAGTGCTCTCCAAAGCATTGGAGTCAACATTTTAGTTATACCTGTGCTAGGCAAAGTGTGTGTGTGTGTGTGTGTGTGTGTGTGTGTCAGGGTGGGGAAGAGGTAGAGGGGGTCGCCGGCATAAAATAGCAGGATGAGAAGCTGCTGGCGCCAATGTCTGAGCAGCTGGCTTCTATAAACATTTCCCCCCTTCTTTCCGCATCACTCCCCTCCCTTCCTCTCTTAGCTTTCTTCCACAAACAGGGGCCATTTTTCAACATCATCCCCACCCCACCCCCAAAACACACCCACAAAAGTTGTTGAGTGAAACTTTGATATCAAGCATGGTGTGCTAATCAACAAAATAGGTGAATGTTTCAGCGTAATGTGTCCAAATTACTGGGCGATCACTTAAAATATACTGCTGAGTTCCACCGTAGCATTGTCAACAAGGCACCTCAATATGCCATGTCAATGGTGGGTGGTGGGGGAACCCTACTGCTGATACTGATCAGGTACCATTGACGTACACCAGTCAAGCCCTAGCCAACATGTATGCCTTGTCAAGATACTATCGGTTCCCACGGTAATAAGCTGTGGGCTGGATCATAGGAACATAGGAAGCTGTCTTATACTGGGTCAGACGGTGGGCCCATCTAGCCCAGCATTGTCTACATTGATCAGCAGCGGCTCTCCAGGGTTTCAGGAAGGAGTCTTTCCAGCCCTACCTGGAGATTCCAGGGATTGAACCTGGGACCTTCTGCATGCAAAGCAGGGGCTCTACCACTGAGCTACGGCCCCTCCTGAATGCAAGATCTGCCTTCTGCAAGAGGAAGAGCTCCACTTCTTTTTGGGGAGATCCACCTACTCCCCCTACAAACACACCACAGCTCACTCCATTCAGTAGAGGGTCTCCGCTGATGAGCTGCCATGGGAAGGAGGGAGTGGGGAGTCCACTATGAGTTGACCCAGCATAAATCTGGATTCCCCCCCCCCAATTATTACAAGATGGATAATTAGCAGAGGTTGGAATAGGTGGACCTCACAGCTTGCAAACTCAGCTTCTGTGCCCGACCCACCCTGGCCACACATTTGTTTTCTGTTGATTATTGGTTGTTGGACTGCTTTCCTAGTGAAAAGAGCTTAGCAAGGGCTCAGAGGTTTATCCCGCTAATCTCTTTGGAAAGACTAAAGAGTACATTAGATCTCCTGGTGAAAACCTCATTTGTTGACAAAATAAAGCAGGACTCTGAAAATGGAACAGCCCTGTTTGCCTGTTTAGTTTTGGCAATGGCAAGTATTTGTGTGCAATGTGGAATGTGTGAAATTGCAGCACTGTCCTGAGGGAAGGGCTGGGGGGAGTGGTCTTGACAGGAGGCCTGAGCTTCTTCAGGGTGCAAAGTTATTGATGAGAATAATTACTCGCAAGAAAACTGGCTGTGACCTTCCAATGGCAAGCTGTGGTTTGTTATCTCTGTGTTGGGTCCATTCAGGATGTGCTTTCTCCAGCACAGGGAGCAGAGGAAAGATAGCTTCAACGTATCCCAAACATTAGCGCCCTCGGAAAATTCTCTGCTGAGAGACTGATGAGATAAGACAAACCTGCATGCCCTGTTTGTTTATTCTGCTGACCTCCTGTCCCAAGCATCTCTTGAGGAGGAAGAGGGAGACCCTGAACCAAAACTGAGTCTACTTTTCAGAGCTGAAGGCTTCACTCAGCATTGGGTAAAACAGGATCTCTGTAGACAATTATCTGTCATTAAAGATCATTAAATGAATGAAGAATCTAGAGTTGACCTTTCTTTGATAGGACACATGACATTCAAAAGAAGATCTTCACATCTTTTAGAGACAGGAGTTGTACCAGCAGTTTTTGATTGATTCTATTTTTTTATCAGTGTTGATTTGAGGTAATGGCTTTCCCAGTTGATAAAATCTTTGACCAAATTTCTTGAACCCCTGCCCTCTGACTGTCAGGGCACATCTTTTCACCTTCTAACCTTTATTTAACTCAGGTTCCTAAAATGGGGAGAACACCGGAAACTCTTCAGCGCACCATATTTATTCACTTAAGCTGTAATCTTGCCCTTAGTTTCAGTAGTGAATGTCCCATTGCAATCAGTAGGATGCAGCCAACTCAACCACAGTTATGAACAGGTTTATTTTTGGCTTTGTTTAAAACGAGGGTGGGGAACCTTTAGGTGTTTTTGGGTTACAACTCCCACCAACCTTGGCCATTGGCTATGCTGGCTGGGGCTGATGGGAGTTGGAGTCCAACAACACCTGTTGAGCCACAGGTTCTTCCCCCCCCCCTCCCTGATTTAAAGCTTTGGATAATATGTTCTTTATTATTGCTTTTATAAATCATTTCTTAGGGTACATTTTGTAGGCAACTGAGATATAACGTGTTGTTGTTGTTGTTGTTGTTGTCGTTGTCATTGTCGTCATCGTATCATCATTTATTGCAACTTTCTGTTCTTACTAGGGATGCGTAACAACCTCCCCCCCCCCCGCCGACTTAGTTCTTGGGGATCAGAAAAGATCCGCAAACCAAACAGAGCACTTGGGTTGCCCCACCCTCTGAAACAATTTATTTATTTATTTATTTATTTCTATACCACCCAATAGCCGAAGCTCTCTGGGCAGTTCACAAAAACAAGACAGTCAGTCAGATACAAGGTTTGCAGAATGGAAGTGCTCCCAGGAAAACAACTTGTCCTGACAACCTTCAGAGCAGAACTCATAGAATCATAGAATAGTAGGGTTAGAAGGGGCCTATAAGACCATCGAGTCCAACCCCCCCCAACTGACTTCTCCGTAATTGTGTAAGTCCTGAAAGTTGCCTCAAGCTCTGCCTCCATTCAGTGAAGAATAGATTTCATAAAGAGGTCATGCACGCTGTATTCTCTTAGTGGACCCACTGGTGTATAAATGATAAGCGATAGGTAAACATGGCATCTTGGGCAGTTGTCAGGGTGGCTTCTCGGTGTCTCAGTTTGACACACTGGATGGTCTGGGTTTCTGGTTCACATTGGGCAAGGAGAACTCATGAAGTATCAAGGACTCTTGTCATCATTGTAAGGGTTTCAAAGACCCTGGATGGTTCTATGAACTCTCTCACCCCACTTCTTCCTGGTCCATGTTTGAGTCATGGCCAGAGCTGGAGAAGCAATGCATCCTCCAGTCCATGTTTGGTTTGCTGGTTGGATCTGGATCTGTATTATCTCCAATAAATGGGTTTGGAGTTTAGGAAACAGCATTGCATCGTTTTCTTGGCATGTCTGGTTGACAGTGGGTGGAGAACAGATGCTCAAGATAGCAAAATTCAACTTCTATGTGCATATAGTTCAGGGTTGTAGAACCTCTTTCTTGGGTGGGGGTCAAAAGCAAAAGGGGGTCAAAAATGCCCCCAACAGCAGCATGTTTTTGCTTAAAGCTGTTACTTCCAGTAACTAAGCCTTAGGAGAGGCATTTCATCCATTTAGAATGAGAAAAAGCTGTGAAGCCAAGAAACACCAATCAGGGGTCAGAGGTGGGGCCAAGGGAAGGGTGTGCGGAGCACTGGATCAGGCCCCCAGATGGGCTAAATTTGGTCCACGAGCTTGAGGTTCAACACCCCTAATAAAGCTGGACTGACTGTGTAAAGACTTATGTAGGAATACCCCCCCTTCCCGCCACTGGCTCACTGCTGAGTAAAAATGCATAGGATTGAGATGTAAGACTGATTTATATTTGATACATTCAGATCAAGAAGAGTTACTGTAATTTGGCTAAATGGGACATGCCTATATTTTCTTCACCATCAATATTATTTCCCAGGGATAACATTGTTTTGTTAAACGTTTTGTTTTATTGGAAGGGAACAGAGAAAGGGGATGGAAAGAAGAAAAGGAGCAAGATGTAGAAAATCTGTGTACCAAGCTGCAGTATATATAGCCCTAACTCAAGAAAAGCCAAGACATTTCTTTGCAGCCACTGGGATGGGGAGGCAAGCTGTATGCATAATTTCTAATAATAATTCGCCCACACAGGACAAAAGAAAAAAATAATTCTGTCTGGCAAAAATGCAGTCAAGACTGCCCAGTCTGTTATGTTACTTAGGGCAACGAAGCTTTAAGGTTTTACCTTACATTCCATGTACTTTGATTAAATACCAAAGAGATGGTGGCCATTTTTGACCATCATTTACTGTATTGATTTGCACGCAGTGGAACTGTAATAAAAAGGGCCATTGATTTACTGTCCCGATTTGCTTATGGGCTTTTTAATTAATTTTATGCTTTGTTTCCTATTTTTGTTTTGTAATATTTATGGTGTTTTCTCTCCTCTCCTCTCCCCGCCCACCCCCACCCCTCTCCTCCCCCACTTTCAAGACAAGTCTACTGCTCGGTGAATTCCGAAAAGAAGAACAGATGGAGGAACAAAGAAACGATAGAATCAGCTGCGTCTTGCCCCACCTTACAGAGCGCCAGGAGTTACGGCAGGAATGGCTTGCGAGGTGAGAAAGCGAAGGAAAAGAAAAGTATAACAGGTCCATCTTAGAAGAAATAAAAATAAGTTAAAATGCAAGTGTGTTATGTGGGGAGGGGGTGGGGAATCCAAAGGGAATGCAAGCAGCTTCACCTACATTTCTGTAGGACTCATGAGGTGTGATATCAAAAGCTGCCAGATCATTTCTATGAGCTCACGGACACTTTGGCCTAGTTCTCCAGTTTCCAATGGAAGGTGGTGGCTCTGATTTTGGTGGGGCTATAAATCCATTCTGGTTTCAGTCAGAACCAGCCAGAACTCTGAAGTAGCTATCCAAGGTGCTGAACCCTATCCCAAAATAGGTTCAGCACCTTGGATAGCTCCTTTAGAGTTCTGGCTGGTTCTAATGGAAACCCACGATGGATTTACAGCCCTACTGGAATCGGAGTCATCAGCCTCCACTGCTAGTTTCTGGCTTGTACCACTTCAGATTGCAGGTAGGGGGCTCACATGATGGAATGTTCCTCGGGGGGGGGAGGGGGTTGGATTCCTATGCGCACTGAACATTGGCACAGCAGGGTCACAACCTTTCTCCTTGACATCCACTTTTCTGTGTAGGGATCTTGTGTGTGTGTGTGTGTGTGTGGGCTGGGGGGCATAGAGGAGGATTCAATTATATGTGCCCCTCCTGCAGTCAGAAGTGGCATAGCCACTTTCCCCCCACTATTGAGAACTGGGCCTTTATCTCAAATGACTGTAGGTCCATAGCCAGTCATGTGGTGGTGGTGGTAGGGGCTAAGGTGACACTGCAGGGATATTGGTAGCCAAAACATTAATTTATGTTAACTAATGCATTTAAAGTTACTGGTTTTCTGAAATAAAGTTTAATGCATTTTCACTTTAATGAAAAAGGCAGGCCAAAGATCTGGTTGTCTGCAAAACATATTTGCAGATGCAGACATGTGCCAGTGATGCATTTTTGTATGTATGTAAAATGAACACAGGAGTACTGAGGCTGCATTGAGCAGGGACTAGATGATCTCTGGGATACCTTCCAACTCTGTGATTCCATGATTCTGTGTGTAAAGCTACAGGCAATAGTATTTGGCCACTATTGCGGGGTATGTCCTTATCCTAAATTTCTTCTGAAGATGTGATGATGACCAAACTTCCTGAATTTCAGGTGCCTCAGAACATACTTTGAGGAAGGCATGGCTTGACGGCATGTGTATTTGAAATGCTGCCGGTATTGTTGCTTTTAAGTCTGCACATAATGTGACTGGTATTTATGGACATAATTTTTCCCTGGTGTGCAGCATAGCTTGCTTTCTACTATTCTCTTTTAGTGTTGTGGTTAGTGAGGAGACATTCTTGTCTTAAGGTACCTCGCTTCACCTTCCATTGCTACCATGTGTAAAACATATAGAATATGAGATGTTTTTCAAAGCACTCACAAAAGAATCTGGGGGGCGCGGGGAAGGGTTGCCCTCTGTATTCACAGCAATACGTATCAGCTGGTCAGTTGGCCCTATTCCGGCTTTGAATATATGAAGGCAGATGCCAGTAAAATTAACGTGAGTCCTACTTCTAGCATCGCTGGGCCTAATGGGTGGATTCCTGTGAGCCTTTGTTGGCGTGATTCCGGCTTCTGCCAGGATACACCAGGTGTGCCATGTCCAATTTAGCAGTTCCGACGGCCACTGCACATAATGCACGATTGTCCCTGGTTCCTTCAAAAAGCCGTCACAGCTATCAAATGTGACACAACATCTCAGCATGATGGGCCTGTGTGGATTTCGAGAACACTGAAGAGCACCTCTCTCTCTTTCTCTCTCTCTCTCTCTGTCACACACACACACACACACACACACACGGTGAAGTGCTTGTGGTACCAATAGCCGTTCCTTTAGCAATGTGAGGTTATTTCTCAAGAATTTGTTGTACTGTAGAGGGAAATTGATATTATAGATGATAGCCACTGTGGCTACTGCAACAGTCAAACACTATGTATTATTTATTTTATTTATTTAAAACATTTGTATCCTGCCCTATATCATTAAGATCTCAGGGCGGCATACAGATAAAATCAATTTAAACAGTATAAAACAGTAAATAATTTAAACAGCTACAAACACATTAAACAAGCTAAGACTAATTAAAATCTAAAACAAAATAACAGTTAAAATGGTGTGCTACTTTAGGGGATGCATTTAGCCCTGAAAGGCTTTAGTAAAAAGCCACATTTTTACTTGGCGCCGAAATGAAACCAATGTACGCATCAATTGGGCCTCCAAGAGGAGGGCATTCCACAAAAGGGTGCCACAACAAAGAAGGCCCTCTAGCCAATCCACAGCACTAAAAATGTATGTTTCTGCTCATTATCAGTATTATTTTTTTAGTTAGGGGAACACATGTTCGCAATGCTGATCAGTTGCGTTGCTCCTGGCTCAGAATGGTCAATGCCCTTGGGCTGACATACACATCTTATAGAACAGGGATGTTGAACCTCTTTCAGCCTGTGGGCCAAATTCCATTTCAGATAAGCTCTTGGGAGCCACATTCCAGTGGTGAGTGGGGCCAAAGTATAAAAAAAATACTAGTGTATTTTAGTTTAAGGCTCTTACTGCCAGGAACCATGACTTAGGAGAACCATTTCAACCTTTCAGAATGGGGGAGGGGGGGACATGCAAATGTCAGGAAACCACCAAAACATCATAGGAACATAGGAAGCTGCCTGATCCTGAGTCAGACCCTGGGTCCATCTAGCCCTGTGTTGTCGATACTGACTGGCAGCAACTCTCCAGGGTTCCAGGCAGGATTCTTTCCTTGCCCTACCTGGAGAAGCCAGGGATCGAACCTGGGATCTTCTGCATGCAAAGGATGTGCTCTGTCACACTGAGCTATGGCCCCTCCCCAATCAGCAGTCAGAAGAAACAAGAGTGTGGCCAGGGGAAGGAGGTATTGCTGTCTGAGGAACATAGGGCCTGAGGTTCAGCACCCCTACTGCAGAACATGGGCAAGAAACCTTTTTCCTGTTTTGACATCCACATTACCTCAGTCGAAACCTGTTAGTATTCCAGCAGTGGGCATGGTCAGAGCCAAAAGTGGGTGGGGCCAGAGCCAAATGTGGGTGGAGCTATGGATGTGACTCCTTCCCCAACTTGTGCAAGGTTCCTTCCATCAGCTTTGTAGTTGTGGAACACAGCAGGGTGGGGTAAATTATATCAGCAACCTAGAGCAAGGCCAGTGAGGAGGCATGGCCTAGGGAGAGTGGGTGTGGCTTTGGGAGAATGGGTGTGGTCTGAGTAGAGTCTGGAGATCCAGACTTGGCCCACAGTAGAGAATTGCCTAAACCCTGCTATAGCAGTCAATATCAAAATGGCCCCATTTTTAAAATGATACTGAATGTTTAAGAGGGGGCATTAGGTGCATTCATGGGGAAAAGGTCCATGCATCGCTATTAGCCATGATGGCAAGATGGAACCTCCATGATCAAGACCAGTATATCACTGAATGACAGCCTTCTTGCCTTGCTTGTGGGCTTCCTGTAGGCATCTGGTTGACCACTAAGGGAAGCATGATGGCGATCTAGCTCTGTTCCAGGACAGCGTCTATTTTTATGCATTGTGCCATTCTTCTTTTGAAGGATGTGTGTGCTAGATTTATTAGTTATGAAATGCCGTCGGTGCATTTCACAAAGTACCATAAGCAAAATGGCAGGTACCTGCCTCATGGGCCTTACAGTCAAAATTTCAGCAGCAGGGTGCAAAGGAAGATGATTATCTGTCAGAGAGGTTGAGCCATCAGTCAGGTGGGATGAAGGATAAACTGTGGTAATGAAATGTCTCTTTGCTACTATTCCAAGGTTGATTCAGAGAGATTAGAGCAGGGATGCAGAACCTCGGGGATGCAGAACCTCAGGGATGCAGAACCTCAGACCCAGGGGTCAAATCCAGTCCTCCTGGGGTCCCCAAAGGGTCATACCCCCTTCCCCTTCCTTTGGCCCCACCTCCTGTTAACTGGCCATTGATCTGTTTGCTAGTTTCCTGGCTTTTGTGCATTCCCCACCCCACCCCAAACACACACACACTCTAAAAGGTTGAAATAGCTCTCTTAAGGCTCATGGAGGATAAGGCTATCAGTGGCTGCTAGACCTGATGGCCATATCCTAACCCCAGTATCAGAGGCAGTATGCCTATGTACACCAGTTGCTGGGGAACATGGGCAGGAGGGTGCTGTTGCACTCCTGTCCTGCCTGTGGGTTCCCTGTGGGCAGCTGGCTGGCCACTGTGTGAACAATGCTGGACTAGATGAACCCTTGGTCTGATCCAGCCAGGCTCTTCTTATGTTCTTATGTTAGTTACTGGCAATAAGAACTTTACACTAAAAGATGCTGGTATTTTTGAGAACTTCTCCAAAATTGAATTTGGCCCTCAGGCTGAAAGAAGTTCCAAACCCCAGGCCAGAAACCTGGCTTACCATGCAAACATGGGGCCAAAGAGTTGAGGCAGAGTGTTCCACCTGGGTGGGTAGATATTGGCCTCTGTAACCTTGTTAAATGGATGATATTCTAGAGGTGACGGACTCGACCTTAGGGGAGCTGGGGGTGGCGACGGCCGACAGGAAGCTCTGGCATGGGCTGGTCCATGACGTCATGAAGAGTCAGAAGCGACTGAACGAATAAACGAATAAACAACAGCAAGCTTGTTAATCGGTTCCCTTTCAGGAAACCTATTTCCGCACATGGGTTCTATTCACTGGACAGCAAATATCTCCCAAATTGCCCTTGTTCAGGGCGAGTGTTGTGGGTTAGAAATGTGTGTGTGCGTGCCTGTGTGTGTGTATGCGTGTGTGTGCGTGTGTGTCTGTGTTTGTTACAGCGTGTGATAAGAAAGCAAATGGTAACACAATGAGTGGATCAGTTCAGCAGAACAAATAATCAACAATCAGCAGCAGTGAGGCAAGGGGGTGGGAGAAATGGAAGCCCTCTTGGAACGAATCCAGTTACACTGTTTTCTGGCTTTTTCCATACAACTACCAATTTACTCAGAAGCTGGAGCCAGTAGACATAATTTAGCCACTAGAACAAAAATGTTAAGTACTTTGCAGGCACCGGGGTAGGGTGGAGAAGTGGAGGAATGGGTTTGGGGGCGGGAGGGAGGGAGGCTTAGCAGCAGACAAAATGCAGGCCTCATTAAAGCTAAACACCTGAAAGAAAATTTCAAGAGTATGGTGTCTTGAAAGCCTTAGAAAGACAGTGCCCTAGAGTATTAAATAACTGTAATCGGCTTCCCCTCCTCCAGCTCCATTTGATGTTTCCCATCACGTTGACCTGTCTTAAAGCTCCCCAACCACATGATCCACATAAACAGACTGTTACCATATACCGCTCTTTTACCTCATCAAAGGTTCAGAGAAATGTCTGGAACGAAGCCCTGGCGATAGTAGCCGTCGAGCGCACACGGCACACAGTGGTGAAAGTTATAAAACACCCGCCGCGGAGCAAGCCTGTGTTTTAGAGATCAGCCTATTGTGTACTTTGGAATTACACGAGGAAAATGTGCTTCGACAGGAAATAATTAGCGCTTGTCAAAGGCCAAGCAATAGGTTATAGTATTTTACTTTCAGCAAGCTATCAGGGGATCAGCTAGATTAGATAATAGATTCCCCCCCCCTCCTCCCACTCTCCTTCTCTGGAAGTTAAATACAGATGACTTTAATTACCTTACGCTGCACATTAGAGACGACATATTATGAACAATGCAACGTTGAGAAATTTAGGTCAAGTGGATGAGAGAGAAAGCAGTCAGTGGTTGAAAAAAAGTAGACTCTGAAAGTCTTTAGGTGAATTTTGGGCAAGGGAACAGAACCTTAGGCCCAGGAGTCCCAATCTGACCCACATGGGGTCCCAATACAACCCACATGGGTTCCCAGTCCAACCCACATGGCGTCCCAATCCAACCCACATGGGGTCCCAATCTGACCCACATGGGGTCCCAATCCAACCCACATAGGGCTCCAGTCCAACTCACATGGGGTCCCAGTCTGACCCACATGGGGTCCCAATCCAACCCACATAGGGCTCCAGTCCAACTCACATGGGGTCCCAGTCTGACCCACATGGGGTCCCAATCCAACCCACATAGGGCTCCAGTCCAACTCACATGGGGTCCCAGTCTGACCCACATGGAGTCCCAATCCAACCCACATAGGGCTCCAGTCCAACTCACATGGGGTCCCAGTCTGACCCACATGGGGTCCCAATCCAACCCACATAGGGCTCCAGTCCAACTCACATGGGGTCCCAGTCTGACCCACATGGGGTCCCAATCCAACCCACATAGGGCTCCAGTCCAACTCACATGGGGTCCCAGTCTGACACACATGGGGTCCCAATCCAACCCACATAGGGCTCCAGTCCAACTCACATGGGGTCCCAGTCCGACCCACATGGGGTCCTAATCCAACCCTCTGGAGTTCCCCAGATGGAGATGTCCCCTTGCCTTTACCACCCATTGTTTGGTAGTTTCCTAGCTTCTGTGCAGTTTTTTCCTCATGCCAAAAGGTCGAAATTCCTTTCCTAAGGCTAAGTTACTGGCAATAAGAAGATTACGCTAAAATATGCTGGTATTTTGAGTATTTTTCATCCTGCCCCTTTTGCTTTCAGCCCAGCCCTGCTTGTCCCCACCTGCCACTGGATTGTGGCCCCCAAAGGCCTCTCTGAAATAGAATTTGGCCCTTGGGCTGAAAGAGGTTCAACACCCTTTTGTTCCCCATTCTCATCCTGACCCCCCAACAGTGGTCGTCTGTCTGGGCTGGCTGTTTTGTTCCAGGCAGCAGTCAGAGCTGAGTGATGTTTCGAGCCTGCGTGGGGCTCCTATAGAGCTGAGGTCTGAGCAGCACCTTGGAGAACGCTGAGTGGCATCTTAGGTTGGATGGTTATCTCCGCCCCTGCTAGGGGGATTCTCCTGTAATTAAAGTGGCCTTGCCCAATTTTGCAAGTCGTGGGAGTGGGGTGGGGCTTGAAGGGACATGTTGCCCTCCAGACGTTATTTGCCTGCAACTCCCATCAGCCCTAGCCAGCATAGCCAATAGTGAGGCAGGATGGGAGTGGCAGCCTGAAAACATTTGGGGGGCTTCATGTGCCCCATCCCTGGAGAAAATGTTGGCTCTGACAGCGTTAAGCAAGGGGATTGTGCCTTGCTTGCTGCTTATAGTTTGGAGTTGTTGGACTTCAACGTTGAGGGTAGCATGAATGCCTCAGGCCGGGGTGTGTGTGTGTGTGTGTGTGTGTGTGTGGCAAGATGGCCTCCTTGTGTTCCACATGTGCTGGGGCTTTGGGGAGACTCTGGGGGAGTCCAGGGTCAGTGTGAGGGCAATGCTCGCCCTCGTTCTGTCTCCTTCTCAGAGTCCCCAGGCTCATCCCCTGAACATGGGGAGCTCAACTCTGGGTTGACAATGGCTGGTGCTCAGTGTAGTATGGAGGAACAAGCTCAGTATGAGCATGTCAGTCTGGGCTTGCCATGAAACCTGCAGGAGTGCAGAAAAAGAACAGCAGCTGCATGGGAGAGCAGCAGTGAGAACGGCCACTTTCATTGCAAAAAAATTAAGTTTCTATACCTGGTGGATGTGAAGATAGATAGGCTTGAAAATGTGCACACAATGGCTGCTGAAATTTCAGAAGCCAGCAAGATGGCTGACAACTCACAATGTGCAAAACCGGAATAAATTATGCAAAATCAGAGGGGACATCTGCATAATTGGCTTAAGGTTGCAGAATCCTGCTGCTGCTGCTGCTGCTTCCCTTTTGCTGCAGAATTTGGATTACTCAGGCACAAATTAATTATTACATTGATATCCTGCCTTTCCTCCAAGAAGCTGAAGTTGATGCACATGCTTCTCTCCCTCTCCCTGGTCATTTTACAAAATGCTGTGAAGTACCTAGGCATAGAGACTGGTCCAAAGTCACCCAGTGAGATTCATTGCCAAGTAGGGATTTGAACCCAAGTCTTCCCAGTCGTAGTCCAACATTGTAACTCCTACTCCACCATGGCTGTTGCTCATCCTTGTTTTCCATTCAAAGAGAACTGAAAGGGGGCCTTGCTCAGTGGCAAAGGACATATTTTGCATGCAGAAGATTCCCACATTCAATCCCTTGCATGTCCAGTTAAAAGATCTAGAGCAGACTGGGAATGGGAGCCACTGCCTGTCAGACTAGGGAATCGCAGGCTAGATTCATATGTTCAAAGCTAGTTTTCCATCTCCTGTAGGATTAAGCACAAACTGATTTTTGAGTTGCTAAATTGTGATTGATTGATTGATTGATTCTGTTGATTCCGCCTGGTTTTTCATCTTGCATATATTACTTTTAGCCATTGGAAATCATCTTGGTTTTCTGTGAATTTTGCAAAGGACTGGTTCTTTCATCCTAGCCAGGATTCCAGAAGGTCCTGATCCAGCGGCTGGTCCATTTGCCAGTCTTCTACTGCACAGGTAGGGCAGAGGCCATTCTGGGAAATGGAATTAGGGGGTGCTTTAGTGTCATGGATCCAGAGCTGATGAAACTGCCCAGCGTTTGTTCTCAGCCTTGATGTCTGAGCACCCCAGAAAACAGAGAGACAGCAGTTATATGAAGAAGAGAGGGATATAAATAGGTAGCGAGGATGTGAATATGCTCCGAGTGTTAACAGAATCAACCCAAGGGTGCCTAAAGGCTGTTGTTTGTTTATTCTGAGAGATAGGGTCTGATGGAGAGATTGTTATAGCTGTTAAAGAGCTTCTCGGGCCCTTCAAACTGACCTCTTACTGACCTCTGCTTGCCAAGGGTCATCGTTCTCTTAATAAAGTAAAGGCAGTTTCTTGCATTCTACTGTAGAGTTAGAAAGCTGAAGAGCACGGCTCTGAATTTCAAACCAGCCATGCAAAAATTAAAACAAATGAAGCGGGGGGGAGGGTTGTTGGCTTTTAGGGTTACTGTCTGATAATGAAAATTATTACCAAATTGTATGGAGGTTTAACTGCAATAAGCAAGCACGGAAAGGTAGGGCCTAGTCTATTTGGTTTGATAAATGAAGTGTGAAGTCACCCATCTGGCTCAGGACCGCTCTGTCTCTTGCGCGCTCTCTGTTTCCCCCCCTTTGACCAAAGGGAAGCATTTAAAAATAACCATGGTACATATAGAATCAATGACCCATAAGGAAAGCTGGAATAGATTAAGATTTAATGGTGACTGTGGAAGAAATGGTCACATGATCAGGGAGACAAAGAGAAGAGAAGAACGTGCAGTTTAATGCCTCGTGCCTTTTTAATTTATGAAACTTGTGCAGTGCTAGCCTGTGTGTGTCTACTCAGAAGTAAGTCCCACTGAGTTCTGTGGGACTTAGTCCAAGTAAGTGTGTATAGGTCTGCAGCCTTAGTATTGTGTGTTGTTGTTTTTACATCAACAATAATAGTTTTGTTATTTACTGTTGTCCATGGAGACCAAGATCCATTTGATGTATATTAAAGATGGAAGGAGAGGATTATTCTGCCATTTAGGCGGTAAAATAACCCCCATATTTGGGCTGAGTTTTTATAAGCAGAGATGATATGTTAGTGAAAAAATGCATAACAGAAAAGAATAAGGAATTTCAGTTAAAAATTGTGTTTTATGTATAATTTGGGGATGGCCGTTGTGGGGAAATACAGCCCTTTTTAGGCTTGCTGGATTTTCCCAGAGCCCTCGGCATTTGCAAGCCGAGCCAGGGGCTTTTTCCTGAAATCCGGGCACTCTTCTTGGTTCCCCCCCCGCCTTTAAATTGCCATTTTTGCAAATTGCGGCTGCCATTTGCATAATTTGTGCAAATGTCAGCCGTAATTTGCTTAATTTACACAAATTGCAGTCATAATATACTTAATTTACGCAAATTACACCAGCAAGTTGTGCAAATTGCGGGCGCAAATTAAGCATATTGGACTGCAATTTGAGCAAATGGCAATTTAAGAGAAAAAACTCACCTGGAAATCCACAACCCAGTTGAGCCCCCTCACGAGTAAGTGAGCCAAAGTCCAGAGGGCCAAGCTGATGGAAGCTCAGTGAACTTCACCCCCAGACAGATTCCTCCAGTGTCCTTAGTATAACTATGTAGATTTCCTTTAGTTGTGTCACTTCCATCAGTGGTTTAAGATGATATTCCCAGAGAACAAACTATATGCCATCATAGGCATCTTTTCATTTAGGGGACAAAACGTTATTTAATTCACTGAAATCGTTTTTGCTATGCTTATTAAAAACTCATCCGATATGTACGTGTGTGTGTGTGTGTGTGACGTGCTTGTTCTTGAATGATTGGTTCGAGCAATGATTCTGAACAGGAGTTAACCTGTGGTTCATGCGTACTTGAAATAAGAAACAGAAACACACTCCATGTTTTACATCAGGGCTGGGCAACCTGCAGCTTGCAGGCTGCATGCAGCCCTTGCTGCCCCCCTGAGCAGCCGTCCCTGCTGCCGCAGCCCTACTGCTGAAATTCGCTGCAGCAGTGGCAACCCCCGCCCCCCAATACATAATGCTCCAGTTGCCAAATTTCACTTGTTCACAAGCTAAAGTTGGCTGTTGTAGCATTCCGTAGCAGTTTGCCACACAAAATTTATTTTATTTTATTTATTAAATGTATTAATCACTCATGTGGCTGGTTACCCAGCCACTCTGGGCGATGTACAAAGTATATAATAAAACAGTTTAAAACAATAAAATTCTACAATAAAAACATTTTCTAAAATACCCACACCAGATAATTGATTTTGTTTTTCTGCTGCTGCCCCCTGGAATTCCACTGGTGCCCTGCGAAGTGCAACCCACTGGGGTGTATGGTTGTGTGTGGGGTGGTGGTGGTGGTGGTGGATGGGCCCTGGACCTCCTGAAGTTGTTCATCCCCTTTTTTATATGAAGTTGAATATGCTCAACAAATCGTTTACAGATTGTGTTACTGTAGCAGAATTCTAAAATTCTCAATTGCTATGCCAGTGGCAGCATTGACTAAATTAAATTGCCTTTAAGTTTATTTCAGGAAACTGTGCATGAGCTTTGCCACTGTTCAAGTGTCAGCAGAGCTGCAGTCAAAGCACCCTAGTAGTGTTCCCATTCACTGCAGAATGGCCCGATGAGAATGTCACTGGTGCGGCTGACTGAGTGCATGTGACGTGTACTGCCGAGTCGGGATATGACCCTCTGTTGCCTCGTCTTAAATAACAATAAACACCACCACCCCAACAAAAATGAACAGATTTCTCTCGACCCCTGAAAATTATTACAGTCTTATTTACTAAATTATTACCAACCCCTGAAACCAATTAAGAAGCTCTGGGCCAAAGACTCCACCCCAACGTTTGGTTTACCACTCTCACCTGTACCTTCTTCTGGTGATTTCGAAGATACGGGTTTGACTACGATTCATGTTGTTCAGGTATAAAGCCTGTTTCGCAGATGCTGTGTCCCTCACTTTTATTTCTTGTCCCTTGGTGACCCCAAACGTGGCAACTTGCAGCTGAACCTGTGTGGACTGACCCCTTTGAAAACTGCTGAATTTGAGGGGCATGTGAGGTGTGATATCAAAAGACCTGTCTATGGTGTTGACTGATTTGCACATACAGGCTGCTGCTGGATGGCTTCCTCAGCCTTGTAAATAAGCCCACAGAAGTTACTAGCCTGCAGTACGTATACATAACGGGCTTAAGTTATAGGAAGGCAGATTTTGGTTGAACATCAGGAAAAAAGTCCTAATGATCAGAGCAGTCAGACAATGGAACCAACTGCCTAGGGAGGTGGTGGGCTCTCCATCGTTGGAGATATTCAAGCAGAGACTGGGCAGCCATCTGTCAGGATGCTTGAAAGTGGATTCCTGCACTGAGCAGGGGGTTGGACTCCATGGCCTAAATGGCCTCTTCCCACTCTACGATTCTATGATTCCTCTTCTCTCCACCATCGCAGATAGCCACTGCCCATCCTTTGCCCATGGCAGATGCGTGCACACACTTGTGCTTTCTGCAGCTTTTTGCTCTCGTGCCTTGCTCAGGAATTAGTGTTAAGGAGAGGGCTACTTTGGGGATGGGGTGGTGAGGCAGCTCCACCTCTCCAAAGTAGACTGCCAGGAAATCTCATTCTTACAGCTAGCACTGGATCCGGACACCTTTCTTAATCGGGGGACAACTGATATTCCTCAGATTTGGCTCTGGGACGTCTTGTTGCCAATCTGTTCTCTAGTGGCTAGATGCTGATGTCCTCCCCCCATCCCTTGTCCATCCACACACAAGCGTAACAATAGTATAATGGTATGAGCATATGCACTAAAAATCAGCACCAAAGGGATTATCCTCTTTATTTGGCACTGGGTTGAAGCAGCTCTTTTTTCTCTGACATAAATCAGCATGCCTCACCTCCCCGCAAAAATGCTACTCGACTGCCCCTTCTAGCAAGTATCCAAAAGTTTTGTAATTCATAATGTCAATTCCTTCTGTTCCTTACGTACACCAGCTTTAGTTAGTGCAGTACACGAAGGGTGTTTAGAGCTGGCTGGCTTCCGGGTAGCCTGGTGACATGTTTTCTTCCCTTTCCATTGGGACCCCTCTGAGTGCAGGGAACTCAAATTGTTGGGCTTCCTGGCCGCGTTGGATGGCGAAAGCTTGGTACATCACAGGGATGACAAATTTATAATCTGTGGAGACAAGAGTGTTAGCTCCATCATCTGACAGCTGAACCACAAAGTGGCATTAGTATCAGCTGTCAGTGTGCCTGTTAAAGACAATACTGTCTGCCAAAGGCAGCCGGGCCAGAAGGAGAAGATGCAAGGAGTAAACAGTGTGGCTTGTTTATGGCTTGGTCCCTGTCCATTTTCAATAACTGAATTGGCGTTTGCTACTGGGAATAAGGAATGCCTGTCTGGGGAAGGAGGAAGTATCCTAGATTTATTTTTAATCCATTTGTCGAGGATTCTGATTTCCATGACATCAATCTGTGCTTTCTTCTGTCCCTTAGCAGAATGTCCTTTGTGCCTCATAACCTGATATCTCCATAAAATCCAGCTCGCATGCTCAGCACAGAGTGAAACTCTGTAGGAAAACAGTCGTTTAGGATTAAACGCTCTCAGAGATGGAATTACCTTTTTCCCTCCCAAGAAATGATCCCATTATCTTGGTGAAGTTCAGAGCTGGCACTGCTGTTGGCGCTGTTACTGCCGTTCGTAATAAATGCCACTTTAAGTGGGATAAAGTGTATAGGAGCTCTTGAGCAAGCTGAGTTAGTAGACCAGCAGCCATACACTGTTCCTTGTGTCCAACACAACACTGGACACATGATTTTGCTTTTATGAACCCTTCCCTCCACTCCACATCTGCACATAGTATTTTGTGTGTGTTTGTAAAACCACAACCTGGGTTCTGACTTTCGGGACTTTGGTCATGCAGCAATTTAATCGCTTAAATCACTCGACGCAAACTTGCCCCTACAAGATCAGTATCACGTTCTGTCGAGGAAACAAAGATGGAGAGGTGCCCATTATTAACGTGTGGCAGGGTCAGACCTACCATTAGTCAGAATGTAGCAGTTGCTTCAGGCAGCAGATGCTGGGAGATGGCAGCAAGGTGTTGGAGGAGAGAGCTGTGTGCCAAGTAGCCTGCCCTGTGCCCCCTAAGCTAGCCTACAAGGGCACTGGAGGAAGCTGTTCCCTTGTCAATGTTGAAGAAGCAGTCCACTTGGCTTTTGTACATGGAATGGGAGAGGGTGCCATCTTGTTTTTCACACTCGGGCAACAAAATATCTTTGGCTGGCCATGGTGTGTGGGGTGGTCTGCTTCCAAATTTTACATTTCCTAAGGCTGGAAAAAACAAGGCTTTGGGAGGAATTCTTTAATATTTGGCTCAATTTTCTTCCTGAGTCAAGAGGCAGGTGTTTTTTGTTGCCACAAGTGAGCTGAAACCATGTTCGCTCTCATCATGTCCCAGGCATGGGAACATGCCCAACGATACAAAATATAGGCTCATGTTATACTTTAATGACCTTCTCTTAAGATCCCTAAAGGAGGAATCCCAGGATAGCAGCAAAGTAACCGAAAGAAACCTTGTACAATAAATAAATTAAACATTGTAATTGGTCTGTTGGCTACGATGGAGAACATATGGCCATCAGTATTAACTCTGGTAAGCATTAGCTTAGTAAGGCATAGTGTGATAGTTCATGCCCTACATCCTGATGCAATTGAGACCTTTGGGGGAAAAATATATATCTTGGCTGATGCCTTTCTATGAATGTCTCTCTTGTGTTCTGAAAACATTGGCAGTATGGCAACATGAATTCTACCCACTGGCTGCCATTTCCATTTGACCATTGTTATCAGTGGCAGCTAATGACTAGAGCAGGAATTCTTTGGAATTCACCAGTGCCTTCATTTGCCTTTGGTTTTTATCAGCTGTTGCTGGCAATTTTGTTCCTATCTGAGGCTCAGTCCACAAGGGGCATCTTTGCCAATCTAATCCCCAGTATATGGACAAAGGAAGTCAAGACCACTGTTTTGGTCTGCAGAGAGTACATATGCATCTGTGAGGTTTTACTTTGGTCGGTCTCTGAGCAATTTTCTTTGGCCAAAGGAAGACCCTATGATATTTAAGCAGGATGGAAGAAGAACAGCTGACTTCCTTCCTTATCCATCTTTACTTTGCAAGACAGAGAGAAGAGGCAGGTGTACTGTTTTATTCCTTTATTTAAAATATTGATATGCCAACTTTTCATCATACTGATCCAGAAAGCAAACATAATTAAAGCCAGTCTGAAATAGAACAACAGCACAGAACTAATAATGACAATACACGGGCTTAAAGCAATCAGAAAACCAGAACAAGGCAGGGAATAGAAAAGTATGCACTGGAATTCTCAAAAGCTCTACCAAAAAAGAAGAAGTAACGTTCCGATGTGAACAATAAAAATCAGTGACCCGATTCACACATAGAAACAACCCACAGTTTGTTAAAGTGTGGGTTGTGGAGAATGAAGCAGAAGCAAGTGGGCATGCTAGTTTTAACCTCCTGAACACTCCCACTGCATCTGGGTGGAGCTAAACAACTCAGGGACATTCCATTTCTGAGTTGTTTATCATGATGTCCAAAACTGAAATTGTCAGTTGTTGGGGGAGAAATAACCCAGATTTGTAATCCAAGAACAAATCATGGGTTCCAACTCTGGGTTGATCCTCCCCCAACACAATTCCAGGTTCATACATCATGATGAACAACCCAGGGACAAAGCATCAACGGGAGTGACTGGGTGGCCAGGAGCCAGCACTCTTGCTCGCTCCTGCTTTTTCATGGCTACCCATGGGTAGCCATGATGTGCAAACCAGACCAATGACTAATGAGCTAGGCAAACCTGCCTTGGAAAAAAATTCCACAATCTAGGAGCCACTAATAAGAAGGAGCCATGCCTTAAGGGTGTCTACCACAAAGTTGGGCAAATTGTGACCCTCCAGATGTTTGGCCTACAACTCTCATCTGCCCTCACCTTTGGCTGTACTGGTTAGGGCTGGTGGGAGTTGTAAACTAGAACATCTGGAGGACCACAAGTTGCCCACCCTGGTCTACCGTCACTCAGATGATGAGCGCATTTGTTGCAAGTTCTCCAGAACCGATCTGAGTGATTGGGCAGGTTCATATGAGAGTAGGCAGGAGTCAAGACATCCTGGCCCTAGACCACTTAGAGCTTGTGTTTTTGTCGTTTTGGATAATCAAATGCCAAGCTGAAGTTATAGACAGATGGTGCTGGGTTGAATGAATGGGATGTCATATTGGGTGTCATCGTTTATTGGGCCAGTCTCTGCTGGCAAAGGAGTTGCGAGCTTTTGAATCACATAACTCTTCATCAAGATAATTCCAGTGCTTGGATACAGAAGCTGATCCTGTAAAAAAGCTCAGCTGACAGACTCAGTATCCCTCATAAACTGGGAAAGAGGCCACTTGCAAGATGCTCTTAGAAGCTGTGGAGTTCAGGTTTTGTTCCTTTGAACACTTGAAGGATTTTCATGTTCCCACCATTTCACATTGGACATGCCATTTTAATTTATCTTTATTAGGGCTCTGACCTTTAGTGATTTTATTTGTTTTTTGATTGACGGAGAGACTTTTGATTGGCTGAAAAGACACCCCTCTTGAATGGGGTAACACAGTTTTTATTTTATTTTTAAATTGTTTTTCGTATAAATACTTATAAAAACTGCAGACGTCAAGTGCCATCTTGGGAGAGGCATTATGCCTTCACTCTCACGCAGGGAGGAGTGCTTCTTCTAAGATGGGAGCTGTTGCAACATATACACCAGAGGTAGGTGTATACATGGCAAATGTGGGCACCCTTGCACACCCTCCTTGGAGTCTGTGGAGGTGTCCTACCCTTCTCACTTTCTATTTTTAATCGTTTTAATCGTTTTAATCGTTATTATTAGCAGGTGGGGTTGTTTCAAAGCAAAGCAAAGGCACCTAGCTGCTCCTACCTTCTTTTCCCTGGGCCACACGTGGGGCTCAGAGTCATTTCTAGGAAATGAAGATGGCAGGTGGCTGCAGGCGAACGTTTTAATCTGCAGCACACCCCTTTAATGGTGGTGTCCAGGACAGTGTCTCAAATTGCCAAATGTCCCTATGGGCCCCAAATAGTTGCATGCTCCTGATGTACACACATCATCTAAAACCAGGGCTGTTGTTTTTTGGTCCATAGATCAGTGGCAGAGCACTTGCTTTGCATGTAGAAGGTCCCAGATTCAATCCCCAGCATCTCCAGGTAGGGCTAGGGAAGAATTCTGCCTGAAACCCCGAAGAGCCGCTGCTGCCAGTCAGTGTCGACAATACTGGGCTAGATGGACCCAGGGTCTGACTCGGTATAAGGCAGCTTCCTAGGTTTCTTCTTCAAAACCAGTGTTCCTATGTTTCTTCCTATGTTTCTTCCTATGTTTCTTCCTATGTTTCTTCTTCAAAACCAGTGTTTTATTCATATGCAGATTTACTCAACCAGTCAATGGGTTGATTAAAATCCATTTCATGAATTTAATTTCATTCATTTCATTTCTGTACCGCCTAAGATCCAAAACTGTCTAGATGGTTCACAGTTCCATATGCTTATGTGACTAAAATCTCTATAGTGAGAGGGTGATTTTTTGTTTACTCTTTTCAAATTTATATACCATGCTATCTGCCAAACAAACGGCTCCTGAAGCAGTGTATGATTTAAATAAGAAAAGTATAAAAGATACCAATAATAAAATACTGTGAGCACAATACAGCCAAAGTTAAGTGTGTTTTAGTCTAATTGGTTTCAGTGGGACAGAACATTCCTTCCCCCCGCCCCTTGAAATCAAGGAACCATAAAATGCTGATGTCTGGAGGGGGTTACGATGAAGCACCAGCAGCCCTTTGCCAGCCTGCACTTGTAGAGAGAAGCTCTGACGGTGGTTAGAAGGGGTGAAATCTGCCACAGCGAAAGCCCCTGCTGTACCTGGGTAGCAGAAAGCTGCACCGGGCAGAAACAGGGCGTCATTCCATGTAGGGATGTGTGAGAACTTCTTTTCTGCTCGCAAAAGATGTGAGCATGCCCTGTTCGCAAACCTGAATGTGAAGGTGAGAAGAACACAACCTCCGAAAATGTTCACAAATTCTCAAACGTTCTTGCATTCAGTTCGTGCAAATTTCCCCATTCAGTTTTGTGCAGATCTCAAAAATGTGCAGATCTGTAAATCACTCACACAGCATTTTTCTGAGCTGGCTTTTTCTGAGTCATGTGGATTATTTGTGCTAATTTGTACTTGCGCTAATGTGCTAATCCAGATCAACACAAGTGTGAATTAGTGCAAGTAGAACAAAATTAATGCTTTAGTCTATGGGGGAAGTTGGTGCAACTTTGGAAACGTATGCAAATTTTGGATTTTTTTGCACAACATTCACGTTCGAAAGCTGCTTTGCACAGTTTTCCCATTCACGCAAAATGAACAGTGATCGCAAACAAGAACACAAATCGAGGAGATGCGAGCAGTGAGCTGATGTTCAGAGAATCTTGGCATTGCTCATTCGCCTGTCTCCAGTTCCAGGAGCATTGTCAGACCCAGCTTTGGATCTACTGGATTCAAAGGTGACCCATTCCAAAGAGAGGAGCCAGATACTGGCCCCTTGTTTATGCCAGCCTGGAGATGTGTAGGGAAATTCCCTCCAGTAATGACCACCAGGAGGGAAACTGTAAAAGGAAGAAATATCACCACCTCCACCAGGAGGGAAAGGCTGTAGATAGCGCAGTGGATCTGCCTCATTCCTCCCTCCCTCATTAGTCTTGCTCTGTAAGTGATGTGGTTGAGTGAGGACTTGAACCCAGGTCTCCCCAATCTATGTCCAACACTCTAGCCACTGCAAAGCAAAGGGCATGAGGTATTTGACACACATACCTGGTCAGCAGGCCATTTAAGGGCCAAATTACATGTTACCTTAATTGCATAGCATGTAGCTGAGCCTGATAGTTTTCTTTACTTTTGTGTAACTGTGCACAGCCAGAATTTGGATCAGGTCCACCACATACTGGGAGTAGAGTATTCCCTGCCCTTTAAAAAGTGTGTGTGGGGGGAGTCTCCATTGGAGTCAAAGCATGCTCCCCCCCCCCAAGCATATTTCCCCCCTCTTTCCCCCATGGGTGCAAGGAAACAGCGATTGCATTTGCAAGGAAACTGGGTGGGGAGAAAGTTTAACCCTCCCCTCCCAGTGCACACTGTTCTCAATCTGAACTGGGGCCACACACAGTTACAGTAAAGTAAGTTGTATGTAATGATCACCATTCACTGTGAAACCTGAGAGATATATAGATGCTCTCAGATGAGTCCACAGCTGCTCCTATTTGCCTGTTACGAGTAGGGATTGCTTTTTAAGAAAAGAAAGCTTTATAAAAGTGAGGAATTTTCTTAAACCCATAGATGACTGACATACAGATCTTTGGAAATCAGTGAGAGAGAGAGAGAGAGAGAGAGAGAGAAATAGCTCTCTCTCTATAGAGAGAGAGACTTAGGGCCAAACACACATTACTTCAAATGTGGTTCTAGCAGCTATGTCACCACATTTTTTTTTACTCTAGAGTAGATGCAGGGCCCCTGATCCAGATCTGAAAAGCCTCTGTACCGCCCCATGCTAGGGTCCTGATCCAGATAGAGGATGCTGTGTGTATTCTAAAGTAAAATAATAATAATAATAATTGTAAAAGGTGTACCTGCTAGACACAAATCAGGCCTAGGTGTTCCAGAGAAATGATCCTATGTGGAATCTGAAGCACAGGGCATGATCCCTATGCCGCCTTTTCTAAGAGTACTTCTGATTTAACTATTAAAATAACATTTTTTTTAAAAAAAATAGGCCGCTTTCTGGCTGGTAGCAAAGCACTGTTTTCGGAATTTCACACAGACCATTCCCCATAGGTTTAAAAAAGGGAAAGAAGGAGAAACAATCTTTGCTCTCCAAAAACGAAGCAGTGACCAAGAAATCTCTAGTGCAGACTAGGTTGACAAGATACACTGGTACGGAGTAATGGTTCTTCTTTCCGTTAAGATGTTACTTTTAAAGCAATGATCTCAATGACCCCTGAAGAATTATTTATAGCAACAGCCAAGAACTGCAGGAGGGAGGAAGGAGGTGGAGACAGAAGGTGACATTGGAAGATGAGCATTTTTATAACCCACTGGAAATTCTGGAGAGCCATACCTTCGGAGAGGAGACCTTTGGAAGAAATTCCACTTTCTTTTAAACTCCTGATTGTACCCAGGGTTGTAATATTGCTCAAATACTTCTGTTGTTCTTCTATTGCTTTACTGAATATAAGAATGATCTAAACTGGTAGTGAAGATTGAAAGAGAACAGGCTGGAGAAATTTTTAAAATATGAAAGTTCCCCTGCTGTAACCCCCCCCCCCCAAAAACCTCCAAACTCACCAACCTCAAGAATAACTAGAAAATTGAGAAATACAAGAAAGTAGGGATGGGCGAACAAGCGATGTTCAATAGCACCAGGATTCTCCGAACATCGCCTTGCTGCTCATCTCGTGCCCAATTCCCGTTTGTGTTTGTGATCGCTGCTCACTCTGCATGAATGGGAAACTTGCGCAAATCAAGCAGGAATCCAACAGGAGATTTGCGCAAATCTTCCCAAATGTGTGCAAATTTCCTCCATGGACTAAAGTGGGACTGATTCAGTCTACTGAGGAAATTTGCGCATATTAGGAAATTTGCTGAAATCAAACTGGGACTCATGAATGAGACGAGCATGTATTCCACAATTTGCGAATATTTTCCGCAGACATATGCTCACACTTGCATTCGGAGCTTCGAATGGGACAGGATCACGTGTTTTGGAAACAAAATGAAATTCTCATACATCTCTACAAGAATAATTTAATTTAAATTATTGATGAAATCATGCCAAGAAAGAGAAGTTAATGATTGTGTACTTGTAAGAAGAGATGGAGAAAAACAGTCTGACCCTGTTATTCTTTCCATTCTGCACCATCAAGGTTGATATTGGGGTGGGATATGGTAACACACCATCCCAATTCTTTTCTGGATGGCTTATATCAGCCTTCCCCAACATGGTGCCCTCCAGAAGTTTTGGAATACAACTTCCATTGGCTGGGGCTGATGGGTATTGAAGTCCAAAACATCTGCAGTGCACCAGGTTGGGGAAGGCTGCCCTCAATCATCCCTTTTCTTTTCAACAGATGTAACTGAGTCTAGCTTAACCACGGCACATCTTGTTTTCTCTATGTCCTTCAGAACCATCCTACTTTTTGTTTTATCCCACTACAAGCACTTCCTCAAGTGATATGGTGAGTGCCTGCATACCATGGAGGGGCTGTAGCTCAGTGGTAGGGCACCTACTTTACATGAAGAAGGTCTCGGATCTAATCCCCAGCATCTCTGGGTAAGGCTAGGACATCTTGCCTGAAGCCCTGGAGAGCTGCAGCCAATCAGTGTTGACAATGCTGGGCTAGGTGGACCAAGGGTCTGACTTGGTATAAGGCAGCTTCCTATGTTCCTAACGATCACCACCTCTTAATTTGCTTTTACGTAATTCATGTAAACATATGTAAAATCCAAAATAGACTACTGACTTGCCAATGAAAATCAACTTGTGCCCAAAAGAGTGGAAAAGAGATCATGATGGACTCATATGAGATTATTTTAGATTAAATTCACGCTTCATCTTTAAAACTAAAGATGAAACGTGAATTTAATCTAAAATAATCTCGTATGAGTCCATCATGATCTCTTTTCCACTCTTTTGGGCTGGTTGTTGTAACATGTTGTCAAGGTTCCACTTGTGACCTGGAGTCCCTGAGTAACTCCTTAAGGATCTCTTGCCTTCTTAAGAGTCCCACCTTCCTTCCTTTAAACTTCCTCTTCCCAGTAACGTGGGGTTTAGGCTGTAGACGTGTGGTGGCTGACACTCAAGACACTTGGGGTTTAACCACAACAGTTTACTGGTAAATTTAAAGCCAGCAAATCACAACTAAAGGTGTTTACACAATAGAGCTGAGTGATACAAAAGGCATTAAGAGAAAATAAAAGTTGCAAAATGCACGTTTCTTTACCCTAGTTGTCCTTAGACTTTTCTAGGCTGCTTCTTCCTGCTCATTCTTCAGACTCTGCTCTCTCTCTCTGGCTTTCTCTCTCTTTCCCTGACTGCAGCCTGGTCTTTCTGACTCTTAGTGGCTCTCTCCCTCTTTATATACCTCCCTCCCTCAAAACCGAAAGTACTGCTGAAGCCTGAAGAAATGAAATTTAACTGGAGAATTGAAATAAAAACTTAGCCAAAGAAATGAAACTACTCTTCTCAGGTTTACCCCCCTCCCAACGGAAAACTCCAGGCCTCTAAGCCTGACCTTTTTTTCCTTTGCCTCTATGGCCTCAAACCTTCACACATGTAGCAGACTAGAGAGATCTGCAGCTAATGCTTACTCATGGCATACTCCTATATAACTGTACATAGGATCACAGCCTTACTTGTTTACCTTTGCTACCTTGCCCTCTGCCCTCAAAGAAAAAGGAGAAAACCCAGTGTGTACTAGAAGAATGGGATTTATGTTACCATAAACTACCTATTAAAATAATTTCATCTTTCTTCTTTGATCACAAAGTCATCTTGCAATGGATCACAGTTTTCACAAGATCATTAGTTTCCCAAAATTATTTGCCAAATCGTTAATGCCTAATATTTGCAAATGAATAATGAGCATATAGCTAGGTAAGAATAATGTTTCATAATGGCCTTCCACAGATTTAGACTGGCGTTCCATTTATATCCCACATTTTCTCGAAAGGAGCTCAGCTGTGGTGGATCTTCACAACCCTTGGCCAAACCCAGAGGTTCTTAGCTTCAAAGCTGGAATTGTGCTAGGGCTGCAGTCGGACTTTGCACTCTTACCTGGGAGCAAGGCCCAGTGAACACATTCGGAATTACTTCAGACTAACATGCACAAAATTGCGTTGATGTATGTTTCTTCAGCCCATTCTCTTGGCCCAAATAAGTACTTATTGCTGCCAAATGGCACTTTCTTCTAACCTATATTCTGGAAACTGAGGACATAAAGAAAAGATGGTTGCTCCTATCTAGAAACGTCTTGAGTACATGGGAGTTCTGGGGCAGTATTCAATGCTGCCATGGAAACGAATACTAGTGCAACAGGGAGCCAAGGCTAGCTAGTGCAACTTTGGAAACTAGCCCAAATGAGAGCTTCTGGAATGGGACAGGTCAGTAATGCTCATGGAAGCATTCCCATACCTGAAGTATTAATTTGAGCTAGTTTTTGGAATTGTGCTAGCAAGCATTAGCTCCCAGTTATGGGAGCATTCATTTCTACTAGCGCAAAGTATCTAACGGTAGTGGACTGCCAGGACTGGATACTGCCCCATATTATTTATTTAAGCTACTTACATACTGCTTGATATAAGATCTTCAAGCAGTTTACACAAAAGATATGTGCACATGAACCATCCATTATTTCCAGTGTCATGACATGTGGACATGCATATTTCTCTTGAAAGCTGTCCTGACATCCCAAGATAGGTGAGAAGCCCACATATGAAGTAGGAGCTTCATGTAGCCATCCAGAGAGCTCCTGGAGATTTGAACTGGTCTCGAGAGATAGGGGGAAAGATTTTCTCATGCCAAGCAAACATGATCATTCTATGAAGATCTCCTTTCATAATGTGCATAAAAATATTCACAGCTACCAAATATTTGCTGGGTGTTTTGTTTTTCTCTTTTCTGAACTTTGCTCCTCCACTTATCATAAGCTTGGCTTGTAAATATTTTTAGTTACTGGACTGGTAGATTCATGGATAATGTTTTCACAAAGCTGGTGAATTATGTAGGCTTTCTGCTTGATGTTAAGGAGAGCTAAGTGTACTTTCGACGCCCCCAAATTTGTCTTTCGCTGCCGTGTTAGTCCTTTAATCAGAATGATTTTTGACCATCATGGTCAAGGTTGATTTGAAGAAATGCCCTGGAGAGGAAAGGTTAGCAATTTGTCCGCCCCATAATGGATTAATCGCTAGCCGTACAGTGTGTTTATCTTAAGAAGACCATTTACCACACATGAAGCGTAGTAATTTTATTTTATACTAGGGGTGTCCCTGGTGTATCTTAGTCATTTCCTTTGCCATGTATTTTCCAGGTTATAGATAAAGTCTAAATTCAGCTGTCAACTTGGGGAATCGGCTGAGGGTGGAGGCGGTTTATTAACTGCTTATCTTGCCTGTAGGTGACACTGTTCCATCATTTATCAAATTGTTTTCCAATATCTTGTCCAGGGACAAAAAAAGTTATACTGGGAGGGGGATTTTGAAAGATACAAATGAATACCTTCAGCTTCTGATCATTGGTTAGTGAATGGAGAATTAGATTGTCTTCCAAGCAGCCTTTTGTAACATTGGTTCTGAGCTTCATTATTTCCATTTGCTTTCCTCCTTTGATAAATACGATTCTAAGACAATAACTCTTTAGCAGAGGGGTGGGCAACATGTGGACCTCCAGATGTTTTGGCCTACAACTCCCATTGTCACTCACCCTTGGCTATGCTGGCTAAGGATGATGGGAGTTGTGGCTCTTCAGATGTTTTGGCCTACAAGTTGCCCACCCTTGCTTTAGCACTTCTTAAAGCAACTGCTATAAAACAGGTGAGATGAGGAACATACCAGTTGCACGTTTTAATTTACAGCCAGGGTGGTGGTATCCTGCTCTAGAGGTGGTATCCTGCTCTTGGCTGTTCACAAGCTAGTACAGGGAGCTAGGCAATAGAGGAGTCAAGTTGGCAAGCAAATAGTCAAGCACACAGGTTTCAGTCCATGGAGTTTTAAGTTAAGGCGGGAGTGGTCAAAATCCAGGCAGAGGTCAGAACACCGGCAGTCAGGCAACAAGGATGAGGCAGCAGTGGGAGTAGTCAATATAACAACAAAGAGGTCAAACACAGTAAAGCAGTCCAGTACATCACACAGTCCAGAAGCAGGGTCATTGAGCAGTCCAACAGGTCAGGAAACAGAGCATCAGACACTATTCAGGAGGCAAGACAGCCAGCAGAGGCTAAAAGAACCAAATTGTTCCTACACTGGCTGGGTTTCCAGTGAAGGCTTTTAAGCTCCAAGCCAACCAGACCCCACCCAGAGCTCAGCTGTAGCAATCAGAGCTCCTGTCCCAGAGCCTACTCCTGAGGAGTCCTTTCTCCTGAGGAGACCTCTTCTGCAGGCAAGCACTTCTTCACACAGGAGCCCTGCTAGCCTGCCTCTTGAGGTGATGATGCTCCCGGTGATCAGGGGGTGGCTCAGCCTCTGCCTCAGAGACAGAGCCCCTCTCCCCTGACCTGGATGGCCCGGCAGCCACTTCCCCCAAGGGTTCAGACTCCTGTGGGGCTGGTGGCAGTCCCTGGTCTGGGGTATCCTGGGCTTCTGGGGCCTCTAGCTCCTTCTCTGAGGAGGACTTCTCCAGTTGGGCATGATGTGTGGCTACATAAAGAGAAGTCCGTATGGTTTTGTATGCTCGAGTCATTTAAACGGTGTGTGCCGTTAAAAGCAGACCCATCCTTACCATCTTAGTGCTCCTTAGATGTTGGCTTAGGTTGCTCCTCTGTTCAGGTAAATGAGAGGGGTGGGAGAATTTATGCCAGCACCCCTCCCCCTCTCCATCCACAGCTCTCACACCATTCCCGAGGGTCCACAGCAGATTTCCTGAAGGCTCATGAGGCTGCAGAGGGAAGCGGGAAGAGGGGAAGCTCCCTTTCTGTGAACTTCATTCCATTTATGGAAGGAAAGTTAGGATCCAAAGAAAGTTAGGATTCTTAATGGAACCCCCCACCCCTACCCCATAGTTCTTAGGAACTTTCATGCTCATCTTGGCTAGTCTTCTGGCCGAATGGAGCTTCCTTCATTCTTCCCTATTTCACCAGCTGCATCAGCCACACATGTTTCCCTGTACCTCTGGATTCCTCCTGTCTCTTGGCAATCCCTGACTTCTGGGTCTTGGTGGGTTGCAGCACTTTAACCACCCAGGCCTGCCATGTGGATCCTCCCCTACTCTTTTCCACTGGGTCACTTCTGAGAGCCCAGTAGAATTTGTGGTGTCCTTTCTTTAAACACCTGACCAGAAGCCCATGTTCCAGTATGGTACTTCAAGGCTCTAGGGCAGGGGTGAGCAACCTGTTTGGGTGGTGCATTATCCCCCTCCCCCATGCCCAAGCTCACTGTGGGCTACACTGTGGCCATGCCACCACTAGAACTGGTGGTGTAACCAGATTCCCAGTGATTCTGCTGGGAAACAAGGTATGAATTTCCTGTGCACCTTGTATCCTGGCAGAATCGCTAGGAATCTGGCGGCACCGCAGTGGCAGGGGACCCAGCGGGGGGCTGCAAAAACCTCATGGGGGCCACATGCGATCTGTGGGCTCTAGGGTAAATATGTCTCAAACCAGATTTCACTGGTGCCTTATCTTCTACGCAACCAGCAGGTGCTCAGGCAGTCTGGAAATGCACTCTCGATCATACAATGGAAGTCTGGAAAATTGAGTTCTGGGCTTCAAGGGAGCCATCTACTTATTTATTTAGCTGACTGGGTTGCATCACCAGCCTTTCTGAACATCCAAAGCTGGATTAGACTCTAAGGGCCATTTGCAGTGTACCAGGCTCTATAAAACCCTGGAGTCAACTTAGTCTGAGTAACTCTTCTCTGTCATTAAGACTCCTGCTCCCTTTTTCCTGATTTCTGCTTTTGATCATGATCTCTGCCTGCCTTTGATGATGGGTCTGCTTCTGGCTGTTTGATCATCCATTGCTGCCTTGAATTTGGACCTCTTCCAGGCACTGACTATGCATCACCTGTCTCTAATCTTTCTTTGCTGCTGTGGAACTCAACCTGTGCCTAATTTGGACCATTGGGCGGTGGCTGCTTGACTTGAGTGGACAGTCAGTTCCTTCAATCGTGGAACTTGATGTCTTGGAGCCTGTTGAGCCCTTGTGAGGCCTGACACTTAAAGGAAGTTTTCTTGGATCTAATGCCACAGCAAAAGTGCCATATCCTATGGCATGCAGCCCTAGACAATACCGTTTCTTGAACTCAAGCAGAAATCCATCGTGCAAGGCACCAAGGTTGGCCAAAGCTGAAGAACCTTAGAGAGTTTCAAAGTGAGTGATGTGCTCCACTGAAGTCTGGGGTTCCTGAACTGAGGTCCTTTATCTCCACAGGGCTGGAACATATGTCCCAAGCTCTGCTCCGTCTTTGATTGGAAGGCTTTCAATTGGCAGTCATCTGGCTGGAATGGAGCATGGATCAACACAGCTGCCTGAATATTTGGACACTCCTTGGGGGTATGGCTATGGGGACTGACATGATGAGTGCCTGCACTCCAAAATTTACACTACACCACTGGTGTGTGTGTGGGGGAGCTAGTTCCTCAGGGGGTGTAGGCTCAGGGGTTACTGTCTTTGGAGGTCCCAATCCTGGGAAAGGAGACTGGATCAAGGCTGACCACCTAGGTGTGATGTTGGGGTCTGGGTTCATATCCAGAACCTCTACCCCTGGTGCTGCTGGTCCAACTGATCAGGCTGGCTCTTTGTCATCTGAGTCGAAGCCAGGATCCATGCTGCTGCTTAGGGTGGGCACCATAACAGATGGCCACCTAGCAGCGAAGGAAACTTTTAAGAAGAATTGTTCCCTCTTAGTGTACAAAGGACACAATTTGTGGAGACAATGAAAGATTCGGCAAGGCTTCACCATTCATCAGTGGCGTCCTTGGAGCCAGATGTTGAGATGCTGCCATGTTTGATACATATGTCTCTTCCCAGCAGATGCACATACCTCCTCCCAGGGACACACATCCACTTTCCATCAGAAATGTGTACATTGGAAGGGGAGTGTAATTAACCCCGGAACGCACTGGTTTTGCTCAAGTGACGTGCACGGTAACGATATTGTTACCCCCCCCTTAATTTCCAGTTTCACTATCAATTATGCCATGTGTTTCACCCAGTTGGTGCTACCCTCCCAGTGTTAATTATAACCTACAAGACTGTTACAGTTAATTTTATGGCCAGCATATTGTCTCTTCAAGGCTCCGGAGTGGCTCATAAATTATCTTGAAGGTAAAATGCGACTTGGGGAACTAGTTATGAAAATTCCATCCATCTCGCTTAGGAGGTGCAGCTGCTACTGTCAGCTGCCTTGCTGTTGCATTGTGAAGGAATTATGGAGGGTCAGGTTTAAGAGGCAAGGCCTGGGCTGTCACCGCGGAGGAAACCTGTCCTGGCCCTGTCAGACAAGTACCTTCTGCCGATCCCTTGTGGTTTTGCTTTTCAAGCAGTAAAAGGCAGGCTGGTGCAGGTGGATGGTCCCCAAGCTGTCTCTATTCATTACTTTACAGAAACTTGTTTTAGGTAGGCAGGTACGGAGACCTTCTACCCCTCCTACCCCCCACTGTTCAGCGTTGTCATGATGGTTAGAGGCATCATCTGAAAAGTGTAAGAGAGAGAAAGCAAGTCACACGCACACAGATTAACGTAGTGCAGTATGATGGCAATGGTTATGCAAAAGAGGGGGGGTGTTTGTGTGGTAGTGGTGGGGGAGAGCCAGGATTGGATGGAGGGGGTGGGGGTTGAAGACACAAATGATTAGCCCCGTAAACACAAACACAGATGTGCACTCGCACGCTGGAGCAACTCACTGGTCTGTAAAATCATTGTTGGTTTAATTGTAGGGAGGAGTGGGTTTGGAGAGGAGGGGGACATCTGTTTGCTTCGATTTTCACATGCACACGTTGAGCTTTTGTAGTTTGTACTAGAAGTTTCTCGGTAATTACTTTTAGCACTGGTGTATGTTGTGGAATATTGTATCACGAATTAGCCCCCAGTCACATCTCGGAAGAAATTCAAGTGTTATGTCTCTTTGCAGGTGTGCTTTTTTGTTCCTCTTCAGTTCCCCAACTTTCATATTACAGTTCAAGATAAATCAATATAAAATCAGCTATAGAGGTGAAATACCTGACCAATGACAATACACATATGAATTAAAAATGATGCGTTTAATATTAAAATAATTAAAACATTAAAGAATAATTATGGAATGTTTGTTCGTATGTTGCTTTTTGGTTCTAAAAATGTCTTCCCAAAGCCGCTAATTAGAGCAAAGTAATGTTAAGCCAAACACGTAATGCACTTCCTCCTCCTTTCATTAATCTTATCTCACTCTTGAACAAGATTTGTCTTCGTAGTGTCTCCATTTGTCTAAATCAGTGAATGCAAATTTATCTGTATTTAAGAAGGGAAAAGGAGACATATTTCTATGTTGAGAAGGAAAAAAAAAAGGTTGAATGATTTGTTAAGATGTAAAGTGATCCTGGAGATTCTTTCCTCCACCCACCCATAAATCCTACTTCAGAAAGCACAGCAATTTATTATTTCCAACGGGGAAAAGATAATGTCTTCTAATTTAAATGAAGAACATTTATGTAAAATGATTCCTTATCCTGGATCAGTTTCAAGTTAGCTCACCAAGGTGTGTGATCAACTTCTGTGAAACTTGAAATGTAGTTCTTCTACACCAGAGAGAGAGAGAGAGAGAAAGAGATTATCTTTTCCCTGTTGGAAATAATAAGTTGCTATGCTTTCTAGAGTGTCCTATCCCATTTCACCATTTTTTGTTTTACACTTTACCACCAGCAGTAATGGTTGCATGTGCTTTACTGTGTTAGGCTGCAGGCAGAGGGCCAGTGGGAAGCTGCATGGGTTCCATTTCCCCAGTTAAGCTTCTAAGTAAATCAATACCTGCCTTCTCATCTGCCGTCTTGAAAATCTGCTTAATGAAAACACTACAGACATGAACATTATTTTTGTGACTGCTGATACATAACCTTTGATGCCTATTTTATGCCGCATCCAGATCGTGCCCCAAGTGGGTGCCCTCCTTTAGTTATTCTGCTGTAACACCACCCACTATTTAGGGAGGGAAAAAATGATAAAATTTGCTAGTTTAAAAGTCAGTGTTAAAACCTGGCTAATTGGAGTCTACTGGCACATATGAACTGTGAAATATTTTTAGTGAAATGCATGTACAAGTGTGTACTTAAAGAAAAAAAGAAAAGAAAGAATGCAGTGGAAGGAAATAATAGAAGAAAGAAGAAACAGTTCCAAATGCCCTGTTGTATTCTGTTGCATCAACAATCCAGGAAGAAAACTGCATTTTCAAGGTAGGGTCAGTATCAGGTCAAAAATACATATTGGAAATTGCTTTATAGAGAGAAACCCTGGCCCTGGGAAAACTTCCATTGATTTCACTACGAACTAGGTTTTATTTTATAGGATCTTATTTATGGATTTGCAGATTGCAAAATTGAGATCTGTCTTGACATTTGCTCCTCCCACCTTCCCCCCTTGTCGGCAAAGAAGGCACTTCAGACAGGCAAAAAACAAAAACATAAAAATAAATCCTCTAATTCTAAATAAATGCACCCAGCTAAAAAAGTTTATCCAGTAGCTCCCCCCTAATACAAATCTCCGTTATTTAAATTAATTGTTGATCCATATCATTATATTGTTGTGGCATTAATTTATTGGGTGTTCTGGTTTGAGACCCTATACAGCCCAAGGTGACTTTTGATGCACAAGGTCATACTGCATAGGAGGTAAAAGGAATAGGACAAAGAGGACAAATGGTTGCCCCCTAGATATATTGGCCCCAATCCACATAGAGTTAGTTGTGCAGACCAAGCCTGTATAGGTCTACTAAGAAGTAAGTCCCACTCAGTTCCATGGAACTTTCTCCCAGGTAGGTATGCAGAGGTTTACATTTGAAGTCCCATTGAACTGATTGATGTGCTGCTTTAATTATATATTATTAGCTGCCTTGGGTAGTTTTTACAAGAAAAGTGGGATATATAATTCTAAAATAACAACAATAATAAATTGGAAGCATGGGGACTTAAATTAGTCATGAGAAACTTAATTTCTTTTGGTTTCAACAACATGGTCACAACTAACTTTATCTAGATCAAAGCCGTTCTTGCTTTTCATCAAATGCCTTCAATATTAACCCTGAAACAGGCTATAAATGTACATGATTAATCTTATCCACTCTAATCTTATCTACTCTACAATTACAATTAACAAAAAAAGAAAGAAATGCATAACATACAAAAAAACAAACAACACAACTCCAGGCACATTCCTATGCATGTTTAGACAGAAAAAAGTCCTGCAGCTCCCAGCATGCCTCAGCCAGCATGGCTGGCTGTGGAATGCTGAGAGTTGTAGGACTTTTTTTCTGTCTAAACATGCATAGGATTGTGCCCTAATAGTAATTATTTGTATCTCAAAGACTCACATGCTTTTAAACTCTCATGGTCCGTTAACAAATAAATGAATTCCATTCCATCCTCCCGCCCCCAAAGGAGCTCATGGAGCACCCATGCATTTCAATATGGTCAATTTATCCTTAAACATTGTTCCACATAATCTTTGTAACCATTCTTTTGTCAGAACTATAGTTACCGATCTCCCATTTTTTGGCCATACTTAATCACTCATCGTGGAAGATGCAGCCTGTCCAAGTACCTGATAGTTCTGAAATGGTTGGTGCACGTCACATGGACTATGTATGTATGTATGTATTTATATGTATCTTCCCTTTGAATGCTGAGAGTGGCTCACCTGGGTCTTCCATTGGTCTCCCATCTACACATGGATCAGGTCCACCCTTGCTTGGCATCCAAAATGCTACGGCATTGGGTGCATCCAGTCTATTTATTTCGCTCCTGTAGACATTTTGGTGTAGAAATAAAGTATGCTTCAAGGTAACAGTATTGCTTATGAAAATCTTGTATACATCTGTTTTCCTGTATGCTGGGAAACCATTACCATTCACAGCTTCCCTTTTCTCAGAGGGCCTTCTCAGTGGTGGCCCCCCATCTGTGGAACAAGCTCCCCGATGAGGTCCGCCTGGCACCAACATTATTATCTTTTAGGTGCCAGGTTAAGACCTATCTCTTTTCCAAGGCATTTGGCAGCACATGATGAGTTTTAATCGGTTCTGGACGTGTCTTTAGTTATGACTGACAATTCAATGTTGTTTTTAGTATGTATGTATGTATGTATGTATGTATTTATTTTCTATACCACCCAACAGCCAAAGCTCTCTGGGCGGTTATATGTTGTTTGTATATATTGTCTGTGTGCTTTTATGTGCTTTTTTGTAAATTACTTTAAAAGTTTTTATACTGTATTTAATGTTTTAACTACTGTAAACCACCCAGAGAGCTTCAGCTATGGGGTGGTATAGAAATGCAATGAATACATAAATATATAAATAAAATCCATGTATAGAAGCAGTGCACGCGCGCACACACACACACACACACAGGTGATCTTTACTTATGACAAAGATGCACATTTTTCCTACGCTTGCTAAGGTCAATACTACATCCAAAGTAGCCTTAGATATCGTACATTTGTGCAACTCGGGAAACAAGATTAAGTGCAAGATGCCCGCCATTACTTATAGAGCAGAGTGATAGAAACAGTTTTATTTTGAATGTGATTTCTTTTTTAAAGATGCAATGATTTGAGTGATTTTTTTTTAATTTCACATGAGAATTGTGCAGAAATGTCTTGCTATTTGTGTATGTAGCAAAAGGATGTTCATGCTTTATAAGAAACTAAATACGCACTCAGAGATGGCTCTGTTCAGGTGTGATTTTAATTATGAAGTATAGGAAAGCACAACACATTAGGCAGTCTTCTTAATAAATGTCCTCAAGCTTTTGTCTCAACATCTCAAAAAGCCTTTTTATTGAGCGATCAAAATATATTTTTCTTTTATTAGTTTTTCTCCTCCTTCCCCAAAAAAGGGTGGCGGCAGGGGGCAGGGGTGCTTTGAGGGGATTACGAAGTCAACATCTATAAATGTGAGTTAATATTTACTGTTTTTCTGAATGGAGGAAAAATACAATTTTGGAGGGGTTGTGTGTGTTTGTGTGTTTAAAATCTGATCTCCATAGAAAGGTGACGTTTTGCAAATACAAGAAATCTAAACAATTGTGATAATTAAAGATAGAACAGCCTATGCAAAGTATACACAATAGCACACACTTTTCTTTTCCATCTACTTTGTGTGCGCTAATGTTTTTGGTGGCAGTAGCAATTAAAAACAGGCCCAGAGAGACATAAATAGAGAAAAGCAAACCTGTTCTCTTTAACAGGCAGACTATTAAAAGTTTGGGACATGGTATATATAATTAAATTAACAAACATTATCAGAGTTAAGAGAAGAAAGGAAGGAAGGCAGTTAATCAAATTACTAAGAAATGGAGCATCTTCCTACTGTTTTGGAATAATAAGGTACACAACACTATGCCTTATTGATCCTTAACCTTATATTGTATTTGGAATCATATCAAGGGAAATTCAGTGTAACTTGTTATGATTTGTATGATTATCATTAGTTTGTTTTCAGTTCTACCGCCGTGCTCAAATTGTATTATTGTTATTCTTTTTAAATCTCCTACTGTGTTCCTTGGATTTCTTCGTTTTATGAGAAGCTTTAATTATATTTTTAGTGTACATTGCCCCAGGTGCCTGGGAGGTAGAGGAGGCAATTTATAAATTTAATAAATAAACGGCCACTGTAATTGAGTTATTACGCACAATTTTTTTAAAAGTATAGGAAGATCATAGAATCATAGAATAGGTTTGGAAGGGGCATACAAGGCCATCGAGTCCAACCCCCTGCTCAATGCAGGAATCCAAGATATGTATAGTAAGTGGCTCTGAGGATGCATTTGAAGGGGTGGAGTATAAATTCCTATAATATATAGATAAATAAAAACAGGGAGACACAGAAGAGAAGGCAATAGAATTTAAGCCACTGAAACATTTTAAACCTAGGTCGTTTTGCAGCATTCTCTTGAATAAGGCAACATTATGTTATGGCTTTATTGTTAAAAATTAGTCATATATTACAATAATGTTATACTGTCTCTCCCTTAGTGGGGAATTATGAGGGCCTCATGTTAGGACCTCGGTGTCCTGACACAGTTAATTATCCATAGATAATGGTTTTCAGCAGTAGCTGCTATGAGCTCACCAGACTCACTATAGAGGGCTTATTAAGAGAGGGAAACCTCAGGTGTGTCACACCTATGTACTTCCCCTGCTGAAGCAAAACAGCTGTGTTTTCTTTGCAGTATTATACATCACATGGAGCATCTCGTTTATTATAGCAAAAGCTAATGATGCAAGTGGAAACTTGTATGTTGTCCCCCCAACCCCTACGCCATAATGTGGCAATATATTTGCTGTAGATACGTTCACTTAGCTTCTGTAAGTAATTTATTTCTCCTAACACCAAATGTATCTTTTATCTAAAATGCTCCTGCTCTGAGTTTCATTGCTTCAATCACAGCTCATTTAGATTGT
This sequence comes from Heloderma suspectum, assembly GCF_057233095.1. Lineage (NCBI taxonomy): Eukaryota > Metazoa > Chordata > Lepidosauria > Squamata > Helodermatidae > Heloderma > Heloderma suspectum. The sequence continues at coordinate 12,463,143 of NC_139465.1, read as the reverse complement.
TCTTTCCCTCCCCATCACCACCACCATCTCTCCTTTCTCTCTTTCTCTCTTCCTTCCTTTTTTAAAGATGTTTCAATGACCATAATAAAACAACACCACTGTTGCATAAAGAAACCTAGGCAGTTTGGTTTTCTAGTATTCCCAAGTCATGGTTGCGTTAGCACTTTTATTCTTGATCATGTTAGTAAGCAGCAGCGCTGTTCCTGGATCAAATAATATCCAAGGCAAGGAGCATCTTCAGCACCTTCTCCCTCTATTTGTTCCAACTGCTGACTACCTTATCTTTTATTGCATGTGTAGCCCATTTCACAATTTATATGCACCATTTGCATGCACACATTATCGTTCTCATCTAAGAGGATAAAATGGCATGAATAGGTCTGATCTCAATTGTTTACTCGTGCACGCTATTTGTGGACACTGGTTTTGTGAACTTTTCCATGAGTAAAGAAAACAAAAATGGTTGTGACCATAATGCTGGCCCCACAGGTCACAGTTTCCAGCTTTACAAGTGGCAATGATCAGTTTGTACTAATTTTATTTAAGCTGTTGCATGGAGTGGGTCCTTTTTGTCCAGTTATGATGAATACTTTTCTGTTTGTACAGCCTGGGGATGTAGACTTGATTCTTGGAGATGCAAGACCTACCATATGCATGCTCAACCCAAGGGATTGGGGAGAATTAGTTATATTTACATAATAATGTGAACTTACCTATTTTCACACTTTGAAACCAATACATGAACCGAAATTCAGTTAGCTTCTGAAATTTGCACTTCTCCAAATTTTGCAGTAGAGTTCTCCAATAAAAAATGTGTACAACAGTGTATATATTAGGGCAAAGTCCAGACAAAAATGCAACTATTAGTGAAAATAGCATTCAAAAACACATTATATTAGGAAAATTGCTCGCACAAGGTTTGTATATTAGGCAAAATTGCATACAAGAACGTATGTATTAGGAGAAATGCACACAAAAATGTGTACACATGACCATGCAAACCTTTTTAAAAAAACCCTCTCGTTTTGGTTCAGACTGAACTTAAGACTTTAAAACATTCACAAAATGTGGGATGAACTGAATTTAAGACTGGAAACATTACAAACTCAAAGTAACTAAAATTGACAGATGTGTTCATCCTTACTCATCCTTGTTTGTCCTGGGGTTGCTGCTGCTGCTGCTGCTGCTGGTGCTTCCTCCGCTTCCTCCTCCTCCTCCTCCCCCCGTTGTTGCTGCTGCTGCTGATTTTCTAAAAAGCTATCAAGGTGGGGATAAAAGCTGCCAGGGAAAGGGGAATGGCTGAGTGGGTAAGGGCTGCGGTGAGTGCCTCTCTGCAGAAGAGGTCGTGGTTCCATTGTGCCTAAAAGTGGTGATGGTAAGGCTTCTGTTAAAAAAGACCCTCCTCGAACCTCACCATATTGGATAATTTCTGGACAGTCTCCAATATTCCATTCTTGCGTGAGGTGCTTGAGCAAGTGTGGGCATCTCAGCTCCAGGTGTTTGTGGATGAGGCAGATCCATTTCAGCGCAGTGTCAGGGCTGGTTGTGGGACAGAGACAGCTTTGGTCCCCTTCATGGATGATTTATGTTTGGAACTAGACAGGAAGAATGCATCCCTTTTGGTTTTTCTGGACCTCTCTGTGATGTTCAATACCATCAACCATGGTATCCTTCTGGACTTGGATGGGAGGCGGAGGCACTGTTTTATTGTGGTTCTAGTCCTACTTGGAGGGGCAGTTTTAGAAGGTGGTGCTAAAGAGCTTTTGTTCAGCTCCTTAGTCATTAGCCTATGGTGCCCATCATAATTCTGTCTTGTTCCCCATACTATTAACTGTCCACATGAAACCTCTGGGGCAAGTTGTCTGGGCGTTTTCCATCACCATCTCTCTCTCTCTGTCTCTGTCTCTCTCCCTTTTCCATCTGAATCCAAGGAATCTATTCAAGTCCTGAATCAGTGTGTGACATTGGTAATGAACTGTATAAGGGCAAAACAGTAGTAGTAATAAATACGATGCTTAATCCATACAGATCAGAGGGGCTCCTGATCAGTTGAAAGGTAAATCAAGGAATACAGTTTCAGCATGTCTTGGGTGGGGTTACACTCACCTTGAAGACTCAAATGTACAGTTTGGATGTACTCCTAGATTAATCCCTGAGCCTTGATGCCCAGGTCTCAATGGCTGCTACTTTTGCACAGCTAAGCGTAGTGCACCAGCTGTGGTCAAACATCAGATCTCGTCTCCTCCTGAATGTGCAGATGTGAGGAGGCAGGGCAAGAGGACACACAGAGGTCAGTGATGGGGGTCTCTCATAATAAAACCGCAACAGGCATTTTTATTGGGCTGAAATGTGGGTTATGTCGAATATGGGCATAATTCTGTAATGTATTTATTTTCTTCGGGTGGGGGAGAGAAACATGGAAAAGATTTCCATCTTCTTCATTGAAAGAACAGTCCTGTGTTGAATTTCCTTCTGCCCCACTGTAATGTCTTGTACAACTTAGGTGGCACTGTGCATTCTCCCACCCTCTGCTACACACCATTGTCTGCTACTGGCAGGGGCATGGAAGCCCTCCATGGCTAACCGGTTTGGGTTGCATGGTGAATTGCAATACATGTTACAGAGCGAGAGTGGGGGATTTAGCACAGGACTATGTGTTCAGCGGCAGCCTCCCCCTGTTCCTTGTAACCTATTATTTGGCCTTGAGAGAGAGCCACAGCACCGAATTTTAAAGTTCCCCACTGTTTTAACCCACAGCCCTTTGGTTTGTTAGCAAGCTGTAACTGATCTTGATCTGTATTTTGTTTTTAAATCTCCAATATAATCAAAACAAGAAGCATTTGGCCCATGAAAGCAAATGCTTTTCGATCCTTTGTTGTCAGATCCACACAATTTTCTCTCCAGCAGGATTAGATGAAACAGAAAACCGATATACCGAGCCCCTGGAATTGCAGGCTTGTAATTTAGAAATATCCATTTTATCCCATGTAATTTCTTTGCTAAGATTCTTTTAGTCTGAATCTGATACAGGTAGGAGCCAAGACAAACAGTAACCATTTATAGTCATTCAGACCAGTTTGGATTTCACTGTAATGCAAAGCAAAGAGATATCTTGGCTCAGTTTCAGGTGTGTAACAGGGGCAGAAAATGCATTTCAAATTTAGCATCAAATGTTGCCACATGTTTCTTTAACAATTGCAGACGTTTCTATAATGCAAGTTGTAATGTAAGCACGCTGGCATCTCCATTCCTTGAAAGTCAGGGTCCATCATTAGGGGATTGCAGGTGAGCACTTAATTTAACCAAATAAAGATCCAGCTTTGAGGAAATATTGCAACCGATGAAGCAGGCGATTTACCCTTAATGCTGAGAATGGCCACAACTTTGGACAAATTCAAAGCAAGTAGCAGGGAGCTTAGATAGACTGTTAGGGTGAAAAGATTCCAGCCCCAGATAATGATACATAATTCCATCAAATGAAAAGCAGAGGTGCATCTCCATGGGCATTTCATGATGGGAACTGTGAAGGTAAGAGTTGTGAGGATTAACTAGAACGTGAGCCTTCTCTCATTGGTGATCATATGCCCTGCCTCCCCAGTAGAAAGCCCAAAGAAATCTGAGACTGGAATCTCATTGTTGTATTAAGGCCAATTCAGATGTCCATTGGCTGAGATGGTACAGCCCTCTTTTGGGACTGTACCGCTGCAATTTTCATGTTGGGCACAACCTCTTTAAAAGTGCCCCTTCTGGGATCCTCTAGGCCCATGTGCATAAAGCCACATGGTTACCTACCTCTTCTGTGGTTGCTCCCACATTGTCCCAGGGTTAAACTCATGATCCAACTTTACAACATGTTTATTTATCACATGAGCGCCACATCTCCCAAGCGGAAGGCACTCTTTGAAGTCATGCCTCCTAATATAGAAACAATTGTATTAATGGTAAGATTAAATATCAGCCCCTGTGCATATATTAAGAGGGAATCTGCTGAAATGTCTCCAGTATGTTGCTGCCTGTCGGAAGTTCTTCACATCCCACACCAGGGATGGATAACCTTAAGACGACCTTTTCACATCTGGGGCTATGTCCTAGCAAGCGTTGTCTTACATCCGTCAGCTTCAGCTGGACTGCCGTTTCTGACAGACGTGTAAACAGATGCAAGTGTTGTTGCTAATGACAGGTGATTATAAGTGGCGTGGGTGCCAAAGTAATTAAACCGCTCTTTGACAGGAACATTTGGCGGTGCGGTATTTCAGCATTAGAAAAATGGTTACAACACATTTCCCCCCCTGCTAGGCTGTAAGACCTGAATACCATTAATTATGATTCTGGGGGCCATGGTGCTTGTTGAAGTGTCTGTTTCTTTGATCTGTAGCCACTTTATGGAAGCCAAGCTAAGACTGGGAGCGTAGGAAACTTATATGAAGCTAGATTATTTTTGCCCACAGGTCTCCAACTTTTTTAGGTTGGTGGGCACATTTGGAATTTTGAGAGAGTGTCATGGACACTCTCATCAAATGGCTGCCATGGGGTGCTTGGCCATTCTCAAAGCACTCATTTCCCCAAAGGCAAACTGATGAGACTAGAAGAAAAATAACATGCACAAGAACCCGATTACAAGGCAGCGGTGGCGTCTGGGCTCCAAAGCACAAGACCACTGTTCTGAACCCAAATAAGGATGGCACTGGAGGACAGCATTTTGCCTTGAAGCATACCAGCCTCTATGCTGGAGACCCAGGGATACACAAATATGTATCTTAAATAAATCAATGCATTTGAGAAAGGCCATTCCGAAGCACTGCCGTCTTGGTATGAGCACACATTTACTGTATCCATTTCCATCCCTGGGGCTAAGAATGTCAGAACTTGGTCAGTAGCTAGATGGGGAACCAGCTGGGAGCCCCATGCACACCAAATAGAGTGTTCCAGATTGCTTTTAACGTTATTCTGCTGCTGTGTTGCCTTCCTAGCTATGCACTTTAGGGATGTCATCATTCCCTGTGCCCTATTGTGATCTTTAAGACCAGCCAGAAGTGCCCTTCTGATTAAGCCACACTCAAATGAAAAGGTGGCCACCGAGAGGCATTCTTGGCAGCTGCTTTACCATTTGGGGCTGCCTAGAATTTAAGGACAAACATCTTCTGGAAAGACAAGCAAAACATGCTTTGTTTCAATGGGATTTGGTGGCTGTATGAAGCTAAAATTGGCTTGGTTAGGGATTTTAACTCTTTGCAGTTTATAGAACTGAGCTTTATATTATTTATAAGTTGTTGTTTATCTTTCATGTTGTTACTTGCCCTTAATATTGAGGGGGGGTTTCTAAAAAAGAAGAAGTTTGGATTGAAGTCTAAATATATACAGCATAGTTTATTTTAAACATCTATATCTATATTGGACTTGAGCGGGTTTGGTACCGATTCCTCTAGACGTTTGCCTTCGTTTTAGTCCTGATGTGGGCCAGTGCTTTTCCAAAGGACATCAAGTATGGATATGTTTTTTGTGTGTGTGTTTTTAAAAAATCTGCCATTCACAAAGTTCTAAATATTTTGGCAGTTCGTTGTGGTGATGGCAAGTAAAAACATTAAACGCCCCCAGTCTTGTAAAGGACTCCCATTGTCTTCTGCCTCTGTTGCCATGGGGAATCTTTCTAGCTTTGCCGCAATACTTCCCTCCGTGTAATGTGTCACGAAACATTTCTTGATAATGACCGATGCTGAATATGAGTTGACAGGACCTCTGACTGGGTAGAATGGGTTCAGTTACCAGAGATGTGGGGTTACCTGAGATAGAGAGAGAGAGAGAGAGAGAGAGAGAGCGCAGAATGACCAATTGTACTTGATTTTTGACCTCTCAACTCAGAAGTGAAGTGGCAACAAAGACAAAATGGCTGATTATCAGCTGCCTCTAACTCTTCTTTTTTAATGTGGCAAATAGGTTTGGCTTTTTCATATTTATGTTATTTTTAATATTATATATATATATATATATAGTTATATTATTTTATATTATATTATTATTAATATATTTCTTCAAGGGAATTCGATGATACAACCACAGCCACTGGGACAGTCCCTGTTTTCATCTCTTCCCGACATGAAGCCGAGCCTAAGAGCTGTTATTCTATCTTGTAAAGATATCTGGGACATAGTGTCCCAAAATCAATACAAGATAAATGATTGGTCTCTTAACCTCACCTTTCTTCTTCTTGTAGTGGTTACATTGCTCCCATTCACCTGCAGCCAACCTGACGCCAGAGTCAATGAAAGGATCTGCCATCAAAAGTATCTCCTCTTTCTCTCGCTTTCTGACTTGGGACTGAGCTGAGTTTTGCACTTGTTCCTTGTCCGCTGCCTACTAACTCCCAGATAGAGTTATAGCAAACTGCCTAATTAAACTGTCGCTGTCTGCCTTCACTTGACTGCCTTTACAAAGTCGTTTAACTAACTGACATTCCTAACTATTAAAGCTGGTTGCAGCGTGTCTCCATCGCTGGGGATAAAAATGAATGAAATTTGTTAATGCTCGCTGACATTTGATCCTAGATGTTGAACTAATGCTGTAGCACCGGAACTCCCCCTCCCCCCGCCAAACAACAACACCTTCATTGTAATTACTTCCTATGTTTGTTATTACCTATAATAAACTGGAGAAAATTGCAACAGGTATTATGTTCTTCACCTTGATTTATGAGTGCCCAGTGAATGTGGTATTCATCACATGCCTCTTTCGAGAACGCACTTCTGTGTGTGATTAGAGACCCGATGGAGGATTATTATTTTCCCCCCACTAGCCTGAACATACAGTAAGTGCGTGATGAATTTTCATCATGTAGGAACAATAGGATTATTTCTTTTCTTCTTTTTTAAACACTGAAACCTTAGTCATCAAGAACAACCTAGCTCTTGTCAGCACATACTGATTTTAAATGTAATATTTTTGAATTCAAATTTAATAGATATTTAAATACTATGTCCACAGCACTCCATGCTGCTGAGAGCATTTTTAAAGAGCTAAATCTGCACAGTAAACATTCTCCCCCCCCCTCTCTCTCTGCAAGAGCCAGTTTTCAAAAGTGGCATTGGTTTATTTTCATTCTCCTATCCAGTGCTGGCTCCCAAGAATTATTTTAGGGTGGGGGCAGGGAGATGTGCTCATGCTTGAGAGCCCCTCCATAACCTATAAGAAGGGAACGGGGTTGCATAACCCTAGAATTGCACCTTCTTGGGTGCTGTAGGCAAAGTGAGAATGGTGATGGTATTGGAGTGGTGGGCTCTTTGCCAGCCAAGAAATGTTTACCTTCTGGGAATTGTGATTTATTTATTTATTTCTGTATTTATTTCTATACTGCCCAATAGCTGAAGTTCTCTGGGTGGTTCATGAAAATTAAAACCACAAAGCGCAGCACAAAACAGTATAAAATATGAAAGCTTAAAGCCACAATATAACAGTACAACCAGAATAAAAACCCAGCAGCAATGCAGAGATTTAACATACAGATTCAAAGCACCAAAGCTAAAACACTAGGAAGCTAACGTGCCAAAATACTGGGAAAACAAAAAGGTCTTCACTTGGCACCGGAAGAAGTACAATGTAGGTGCCAGGCGAACCTCTCGAGGGAGCTCATTCCACAACCGGGGTGCCATAGCAGAAAAGGCCCTCTTCCTGGTAGCCACCCACCTCACTTCCTTTGGCAGGGGCTCACAGAGAAGGACCACTGAGGATGATCTTAGGGTCCAGCAGCCACATATGGGAGGAGGAGATCCTGAGCCTATTTACCCTCCATCTTCTTTCCTCTGTGACTTGATGGTTTCACAGTGGGATAAGGAAGAGACTTCCAGAGCCTATAAATGGATTGCATTAGGGCAGGGGTGTGGAACCTCTTCCAGCCCAAGGGCTGAATTCCATTTTGGAGTAGCTCCTGAGGGCTGTATTCCAGTGGTGGGTGGAGCCATAGGCAAAAGGGGTGGGGCCAAAATACCAGCATATTTTAGCTTGACGCTATTACTGCCAATAACAAAGCCTTAGGAGAGACTTTTCAGCCTTTTAAAGTGGGAGAGAACTGCACAAAAACCAGGAAACCACCAAATGGTCAGTGGTTAGGGAAAGGGAGTCGGGACAGGAAGGGGGGCTGATCATCTGGGAACCCCAGAGAGCTGGATTTAGCTCCTGGGTGTGAGGTTCTGCACCCTTGCATTGGGGGATAGGAAAGTCTCCCGTTAGGCACTCTGGGTTTGAACCAGCTGGATTAGCTTCCTGTTTGATGTAGTGATGGCCACCAATTTAGAGGGCTTTAAAAGGGGATTGGACAAATTCCTAGAGGAAAAGGTTATCAATGGCTACTAGTCCTGATGGCCATGTGCTACCTCCAGTACCAGAGGCAGTGAGCCGATGTAAACCAGTAGCTGGAGAACATGGGTGGGAGGGTGCTGTTGCGCTCGTGTCCTGCTTGTGGGTTCCCAGCCACTGTATGAACAGAATCCTGGACTAGATGGACCCTTGGTCTGATCCAGCATCGTTCTTATGTTCTCTGTGCCACCATCCAGATCCATTAGACTCCAGAGGCAGACTATCCATTTGGTACTGCACTACAGAGGGGAAAACCTACCGTAAGTCTAATTATCATCAGGAGGTGATCTGACCATGACAAGGGGACTAATTCAGAATCCCCCACCTTCAGATCACCATCTCCATGGTTGGCTGAAAAGACCAAGTATAGAGTGTGTCCTGCTACATGTGTTGGGCCAATGACATGTTGATATGTGTTATTATTATTTATTTGATTTATACCCCGCTTTTCCACCAAGAAAATGGTGCTCAAAGTTGATGGGCCAATGACATGATCTAATTGCGAGACTCTTCTTGTCTCCCCTCTAGCTTTTCAGTTCTGTGACCTTACCTCCTACCGACATTAAATGTGAGTTTATCAGTTAAGGAAAAATCCAAGCATTGATTTCATTTTGGTTGGTTGGTTGGAGTCATATGGATCTTCTTATTCCACAAGCATCTTCCTTTGGTGAGGCCCAGCTTGGATTGATTTTTGTGCAGATGTGAAGGCTGATGGGTTTATGGTCCCAGTTAGACTAAATGGTATTTTTGCCTCCCCCAACTCTTTTTAACTGATGTAATTCTGACTGGGAAGGTGTGTTGTCCTCAGATTGCTGCGTATTTATCATCATCATCATCTCTCCTTCCTGATCAGAAGAAGCCACACCTTCATTCTAAAAATATCTTAGAACTAAAAGGATCCTACTGCAAGCATTGGGAAGGAAAGGTTTGTTTTAAAAGGCTGTCATTATATCGAAGTGAAGTAAAATCACCAAACCTATATTCTTGAAGAAAGGATATATTCAAGATGCTGAAACTAAGGCTTTAAATTAAACAGAGTGAGAAACCAAAAATAAATAAATACATTTACAGGGGAAGAGACAGTACTATAATTTGAGTAATAGAACTGTTTAGACGTGCCTGGAGCAAGGGTGGAAATACAATGGCTGTGCATGCAAAGAAAGGGCTTTTGGCCGCGCCTGCCAATTTTCCAGACTTTACTGAGCTAGTAAATTACAATCTTTATAAATAATGCTGAAAAGTGGAGGGGGTGTTGTTGTTGTTTGCATTGCAGACACCACAATTACCTAATGCCCTATTTTTAGAGAAGTGAAACAACCTTGGGTGTGATCATGAAAACTGTTGATTGCACAAAGAGCGTTGAGTCTCTTCTGAAGTGTCCCTGCCATTCAGTTTAACAGACCTACTCCCTCTTGTTTCTCCTCTATGTCTTCTACAAAAATGTAGATGTAGCTTAGCCCTTTGGACCTGAGGGTCTGGGCAAACCCTCGTGTCATATTGCCAGCCACATTAGAAAGACCCCTCAGTTTCAAAAGTGATTTTCTAGGAGGCTCTGAGGGCAAGGGAGGGGCTGCTAATAGAGAAACCCATGCCTCCAACCCATTGGGTGTGTGGAACTAGTATGCATCAGCAAAAAAGAGACAAAAGAGGACACAGATTTGCATAATATTTGCACATGAGGACCGCCTCCCTCAACCAAGAGTTTTGGACTACAGCTCCCAGAATTCCTGACCATTGGCCATGCTGGCTGGAGCCTATGGGAGTTGATGTCCAAAACATCTGGAGGGCACCAAGTTGGTGGAGCCTGCCTTAAAGAGATATTTCTGCATACTAAGCCAGTAGCTGGCTGCCTGGGACAGCAACGTGCAGAGCTGTGGGTTCCTTGTTCTAACCCTGGTGCGCTCCTGGAATTGTCACAGCATCCAGCAGTGCTGAATTCCATCCGTTAACTAGACACCGTGGGATGAAATACCTTTTCTCTCTCTCTGTCTTATACTTTCAGCCAGTCTGTTTTAGCCGATAATGACAAGTTCTGACAGTTTAAAAGGCTGCTCCAAAGAAAATGCTGTTTATCAGACCCAACCCATGTGTAATAATTTGCAAGATGGTGCAGGGGTTACATCTGAACATGCACAAGAGAAGTGTCACCAATTAAATGATGCTTGCATCATGCATGACCAAGTAGCCCTTGGAGTCTAAACTACAACGCAGGGGTGACTGTAGAGTCCTCTTCTTGCAGAAAGCCACAGGCGTGGATTGGCATGTTATTTTATTTTTATTTCTTCTTTCCTCCGTGCAATTCCTCACTTCCTTGCTAGGCACATAAAAGGCAAGCAGCCACTTCACTAAGGGTGCCACATCTGATGTCCAGCCCAGGAGGAAACACTTCCTTGCCAATGCACCGAGGAACAATATCCTGCCAAAATCCACAGGGGAAATAGTTCATTTTCCCTGTGTGTTGGCTCCAACAATAACACATCCGAACGAAATGCAGAGTTAACTTCCTGCATTTGATGCCTTCGTCCCAAAGTCCAAGAAACCTGGAGTTCTTCAGTGAAGGCAAATGGTATAATGATTGACATTTTTAATCTCTCCCCAAAACGTGTCGTTGCCTGAACTGAACTGATGCTGCTTTATTCTCTTCTTACTGCTTGCTTTGAAGGCTCCCATAATGCCTGAGATGGAACCTCATGCCGGGCTTCCATTGTCAGCACTGACTTCTAATGTTGTTGTGATGATGACGATGACGATTCAACCACAAGGAACAGTACACTTTTATCCTCCATTTCCTCCAAATAGCTCCAACTGTTGTACGTGGGTACTCCATCCTTTACACTGACAAGAATTTGAAAGCGGCAGCTTAGGCTGAGAGACCATGATTAGAGGCGGGTGCAAATGGTCTCCCTACAGGTGCCGAAAGGCCACGTGGGGGAGCTATGGGGCCATGTGTGATACCCCTGCCCGCTGCCAGAAAAACACACTGTCTCCCTACTCCCCTCACAAATGCCCTGTAGGCATTCTTGAGAAATCTTGTGCCAAGATTTCCTACATTCCAGGAAACATCGTGCCCCATCAGGGAAGGTTGCTGAGAGACCACCCTAATTGGGGTGTCATGGGTGCGGGGGTGGCAGCATGTGATTCTGGCAGTGAGCGGGTTAAGCCTGCATGGTCCCAAGAGCCCCTTCGTGTGGTTCATTGAATGTGTGGAGGGATTCACGTGAATCTCCCTAATGTGTTAAGAGCTGCCGGAGTTCGAATTGGAACATCTGGAAACTTTTGATTCTGTGTGTGGCTTCCCCGTGTGGTGAGCTTATGAGAACTGCAGCTTGGAACATCCTCCTGGACACAAAGGGCTATAAAAGGTTTCCTGGATATGAGGGTGATCTGGATGCGACATCTGTCACCCCATTGATCACCAGAGTTGATCTGGCTGGTTAGGCGGGTGCCCCCTTCCTCCCTCACTGCTTCATGTGTGTCCCTCATGAAACTGCATGCTCGATGGAAGAGGACAGGCATCCCAGATAGAAGAAGTGTATCGTTCTCCAGTCAAGGGTATAAAGGGCTTCCTGTTGGGGCTGAGACCTTGCCTGAGCCACAGCAATACACCTAGCGGTGATGTGGTCTTCTGCTCTGGCTCCTGGTTTTGTTCACTGGCTCATCCCTGCCCTCAGCTCAGCCTCGATACAGACCTAAGTTCACACACTAAGCTTTGTAGCTGAATGGGGATTTGAACCCAGGCCTCCCTGGTTTAAGTCCTGTTATTATCACACCACACTGGCACTCATGCATTAACTCTCAGCAGTCCTTTGCAGCAGCTCCATAAGATCAGATATTTCAGAAGGGTGGGAGGGTCCGAGGATAAGAGATAACAATTGCATGCTCAAGAATACCCTAGTATAGGGGTGCAGAACCACAAGCCAAGGGGCCAAATCTGGCCCACCTAGGTTCCCAATTTGTTCCTCCAGGGTTCCCCAGATGGCCATGCAGCCTTTCTGCTGACCACTGATGGTTTGTTTCCTGGAGTTTCTGTAGTTCCCCCTCCCCCATTTTAAAAGGTTGAAATGCTTAATTACTGCTATTAAGAGCTTTACGCTAAAATACGCCGGTATATGCTCAGTTTGCATTCTAGCACCCATCCTTTTGTATGTGTACAATATGTTGTCTTATTGCAGTACAAGAAATGAATCCACTTCAGTTTCTGTGAACACCAGGTCCTCCTTTGGGGGGACAATTTTCTCTGTTCTTCCCAAGTTTGCTGACTTTGTGCAATTTCTCCAGTGTCACTGGCCCTGGGAATTAATAAGAGTTAATCTGGCCATCTATTTAGCTTTCAGACTGATACCTTTCATTTTATTTTTTAAAAAAACACCAAAACATTTCACAGATCCTCAATATAAAAAAACAAACAAACAGCCTGTCCTCATAACAAATTAATGTCTGCCATGTAATATTTCCCCCCAAAAAGTCCTCTCTAGAAGTGGGGAAATGTATGTTATTCTGCAATTGAAAAGCATTACGGAGCACAGCTATTTGGATGGTTAAGTGATCATAGGCAAGGCATTTACATACTAAATCTTGACTGGGAAGTACCTTTGAGGGAAACGGGGTTTAAGCTCCTCTCTTTGTTTTAAGATTAAACCTTGAAGTTACGAAGCTTGAACTAAAACGAAGCTTTTTTTGCAAACCAGCCAGGGAAACATATGATGCCATTTGCCTTGCAGAATGCAGCCTGCTGTTCTTCTGTAATTATAATGGCCTAAGCCATGTGAGGTTGGCTAGCCTTCCTTAACAATCATTAATCTACTGAGTCTTCGTAACAGCGGCCCATCTTGGAGAACAGCAGTCCTTGGCACAAGAGGCCTCCATAGCAAGCGAGGGATTGCCTTCTTTACTTGCGTGCTGCCGCTTGCCAGTCCTGGAGGATTATGGGGTGGAGTGGGGGGGAAGCTATTTTTCCTTACCCCTCTCCTCTCTCTCTCTCATATCCTCTTGATAGCCGCCTGGCCTCTCCAGCATGGTCCCTTCCTTTCTCCTTGTTGTGGAAAGTTTCTTTCTGTGTGACAGGGAGCCTGTTTAGCAGACCATATTGCCAGTGAAGGTACATCGTTTGTTGCGTGATTCTGGCAAGGCCTGGGCAGTCAGCTGGGATGTAATTAAGACTCGGAGAACAGGCTGTCTTCGCCACAGGAAGGGCATGTTAGATGTTGCAGGGATTTGGGGCTGTCAGTTTGGCCAAAGCTGAAGACAGAGAGCCAGGGACAAGCGCTCTCTTCCCTTTCATTTATAATCCCTTTATGTACAGTGTATGCACTTGGCAAAGTTTACATCTAACCTATTGGCTTTCGCTGGTGGGCCAATGAGGCCAGATTAGCATATGTTACATGTATATTTTAGTAATATTTTAAAAGCGAGCACACACTTCCAACGTGAATTATGCATGTATGACAGAAGCACGGTTGTGTTGCATGGGGTGTCAAATCCCACATCTTTTTGTTAAGGCTATGAGTTGTACATTAAAAAAGCAGAGAGACTAAACGAAGTAAAACAGTGTTAATTTTTAACGGTTTTGGTTCGGCCTAAGGATCTGCTCTCTGACAGTTTTAACTGACATTTGAATAATTGGATTAATTTAGAATGGGGGCAAATCAGGTTTTGATGGTTGTGTGTGTGCCTTCAAGCATGCTATATATAATGTATAGAGAAATTTAGGGATGGGGATGTACTATTTAATTATTTAGGGTTAGCACTGCATGCAAAACAAGATGCTGCGATTTCTAAACTTTAAACTAGATTGGAGAGGGGTGGAGGAAATGCGGTCTTTCTCTCTCTCTCTCTCTTTCTGTGTGTGTGTGTGTTTGTGTGTGTGTGTGTGTGTGTGTGTGAAATACCAGATAATGTTTCAGAGCCATTATGCTGTTGAGCACAGGAAACCTGGATCCATATATCCCAGTTCAGCCATGGCCCCATTGGTTCACCATGAACACAGAATATTCCTAGGAACAGAGTCTAGACCACTGACGCAAGACAAATGAAGTTATAATTTTATCCCTTTAAACAATATTATCTTGTTTTTGTTCAGGGTACATAAACTCTCTCTCTCTCCCTCTCTCCCTCTCTCTCTCTGTGTGTGTGTGTGTGTGTGTGTGTGAAATACCAGATAATGTTTCAGAGCCATTATGCTGCTGAGCACAGGAAACCTGGATCCATATGTCCTCTCTCTCTCTCTCTCTCTCTCTCTCTCTCTCTGTGTGTGTGTGTGTGTGTGTGTTCCCTTTTCTATAGCAGGACTTATGGACTATGGAACCTAGCATTGTATTCTAAAGGAACACAAGCTTCCTGATCTGGAGATTCATGTATACTGAAATACACACATGACTCTTCTTGAGCTCAAGGATTGCCTAGTTCTTTTTGTACATACATCCCCTCCATTCACATCCATCGACAAACTCTTAATGTATTCACCATGCATATACCCAGACATCTGCACCTGTAAGAACTTTCTCTTTCTGTATCTAGCACCATCATGTGTTTTACAGAGGACCATGGACAGATCCCTGCCCCCAGGAACTTGCAATGTAAAATTCAACACAGGGAAGACAGCTGAGAAAGGGGAGGGAAAGGGAGGCAAGGGCCAACGGGGGAAAGTTGTGTGTTTATTTCAGAAGGGCAGGGGTGGACAACATCTGCATTGCCCCCTGGAACCTGCTGAGGGCTGCACCATTTCCTCACCACTAAAATTGCCCCCCCCCCTGCTGAATTTGCTGCGGAGGAAGCAAAGGAACAGTGGTTTTGCAACCAAACAAAGCACATCAGGACTGCACACCTTGTTTATAAGCAGCATCTCATTTCTGGGAGCAGAATTCTGCTTCCAAACAAAGTGCATTCTCCATGTGCATCTTGTTAGGTTTGGGCCAGTTTGTCTCATGACTCGTGATGCTTGTTCATTTCTGCTTAGTCTTTCACCTCTTTTCTACTGCTCACTGGTCTTCCCTGCCTTTTTTCGTTAAGTCAACCCCTTTGTCTGCCAGCAGAGATCACCCTGGCATACCAAAAGACTCCATCGTTAACAAAATGGTACTCTTTGTGTGGGTCTTAAAGAGCTGGAAAACACTGTTGAGCGGGACTAGGATCTGCTTTGCAGATGGGATGCACAGGCTCTCTTGTAACCAGGCGTACACTCCTTTGGGCATTCTCAAAGCCTTTTAAAATTATAGGCTTCCCCCCCGCCCCCCCGGGGCAGCCAAAGCAAGCCCTGGGAGTGATGTTGCCATCTGTCCTTTTATATTAAAAGGCTCCTCTATATTATATACCTGATGGCCTTTTTTCCAGAGATAAATGTTGCTAATTAAAATAAAGCATTTGTCCTTTGTCTTGGACTAAAGATACCTTCCAATCTCAACATGCTTAGACAGACAGACAGATCTGTGTAGTTTTAGGAGGATTTTTCCTGTTTATTGAATGGATTTGCTAGACCTCGGGATCTTTGTGGACTTTCATCATATTCCACATTAAAAAAAAAAAAATCCCTCGTTTAAGATTAGAGTTAAAGCATTTACCATTTAATCCATACTCCAAAAAGTGAGGGGAAAATACTTAAGGCATCTAACTAGTGAAGACTTTGTATAGTCCTGCATATTATGTTAACTTAAAATTGGGCTCAACGCACCAACATTTTGCCTTGGGCTGTCGGGATATGTCCAGGCAGAGATTTAACTGGGTGCTGCCACCTACAAATCTGATAAATTTCTGCCTGATACATCCACACAAGATGCAGTGCTTCCTCACAACAGCAACAAGTGTAGGAATGCCCAGGCAGAAATTCTACAGGTGCAGCTGTCTCCCCAAACACTTGCTAAGGATGCACCTGATGAATGTTTGCCTGACACATCTGTGTTAGGCACAATGCTTCCCTCAAAATGCTACAGACTATAATAATTCTGCTCTAAACAGTTACTTCATATTCTCATTCTCTTTCTTGTCTGGCCAGATTTCAAAGGAACTACTCAAATGTTTGGTACAATATGGGCAACCTGCCATTGCACCATAGCTTTCATAATCTACTGCCTTCCCTGTAATTTTGGGTTTATTTATTGTCATTAAGAAAGGCATGTTTGACAGTGTCTTTTGGAACCAACCATGTGTACTTTAAAATCTGGTTTAGAACATGTATTAGGATTAGTATCATCTAAGAGTAACAAAGAATAGTATTAGAAAGATCTCACATTTCTCTTCTTCATTTATGGTTTTGCAAACTTTCTGAGGCACAAATAAACTTTCCAGGGACAAACAAATCAACGTGAAGGCGGTGATTCAACAGCAGCTCCTATATATACATGGAACCCAGATTGTTTCCTGCTTCTGTCCCTGTCTGCTCTTGAAGCTTGAATAAATTCAACTGTCATGATTTCTCCCCACAAGTAACCTTGGGAGCTGTTGTTTTCTGAAGGGGGCAAAAGCTGCAACTACTTTCCCCCAAGATTCCATGAGAGCATCCACACTCATTAGGCCAGACTGAACTTCTTGAAGACTATGTTCCTTTGTGGGGAACAGATGCTTCTGGTTTATGTTAGCTGCTGCAGCTTGGTCCTAGGCTGCATAGTTTATTCCCAAAAGGTATCAGGTTTAGTATAATCTCCAGTTAAAATGAGGCCCATGGGGGCTCTGCATCCAGCCTATGGGGACTTGGGCTATCTCCATGGGGTTGGTTGCCCAAGCCCCTAGGTTGCCTAAACCCCTCCTCTCCCAAACTCCACCCCCCACCAGGGCAGCTACCTGTAAGGAACGCCTCTGTCGTCTTCTGAGCCCTCCAATAGCCAGAATCAACAGTCAGACAAAAGGGCTGCTTTCCAAAGCTTTATTTCCATTCAACCTAATGAGGCTTACAGATTCTAATTGCCAGAGACTCAGAGGAAAGACAAAGGAACAGCCTACCAGGGGTTTCTAAGGGTTAGGATGTCAGTTGGTCTCTGGAGAAAAGCACGGAACTCTCTGAACTTAAGGAGTAGGAGGGGAAATTCTCCCTCTTTCCCGTGGGGCCTTGGGGCGCAGCTGCTGATGTCGAGCCAAACGGGCTGAGTGCCTCAGCTCGGCTCCCGCAACCTCTCGCTTATGCCTGCACCTCATGTCTAAAAGCTCAAGTTGTCCCTCACTTTCCATGCCAGGGTCAGTATCGCTCCCAGGAATGTGAGCGCCCCCCCCTCCAGCTGCGCCTCTGAAACCCGAGGGGATTCCTCTCCCATGGACTCTATCTCCTCCTCAGAATCAGAGCTACTTTGGGACTCAATGGGCTCAAATCCAACCCTGACACTACCAGAGGCTTGGGCAAGAATCAGGAGAGGAATATGTGTTCAGAGATAATAGCAGGGCACAGGGGATTCCACAGTGAGGCAGGGAAAGTACTCCCCAATCTCTGGTCTGTATAAAGGAACTCCAATAGAAGGTCTGGAAACAACCTCACTTTGATGTCCATTGGAAGGTGATCCATTGAGATATCTCAACGAAGCAGTTCCTTGTGTAATCTTAAGACTGATTGCTCGGTGTTGTCTTCAACACAGACACCCAAGGTTACATCCATTCACGGCATAGTATGTGTTCTTCAAAAAGATATCCAAATGTCTTAGCAGGACGAATGTATATTTCTAATCTTTTGTTTGTTTCTAAAATTTCAAACAGAGTTCTGCACCAGAAGGCGATGTTTCAACTGCTGCTGTTGCTGTTAATCTAATTGTTTACAACCTGGAGAGGGTAATATACCATAATTAGAGGGGAATGCATGTAGATAGCGGAATCATATACAATTTGGAATCAACACGAGAAATCGGGGCAGCTCCATATACCCAAGTGGCATGTTGCTTGCATTCTGTAGAAGAGGGACAAAAAGGCTTTTCGGGGGAAATGACTGTATTGCTAAGGGCTGTTTCTGTCCTCTGTAATCAGAGATAGTACAAAATATGTGGGATGCTGAGCTTGCATCTGCCATTGCGGGGAACAGCGTAATGTGTTTCATCAGTTCAAACTGTGTGTGCAAACTGTCAGACAGACCAAGGTTCTTCTGAAATTTCACACTATATAAAACAGGCTAAAGAAATCATTCTTGTTCTACAGACATGGGAACAATGGGAGAAAAGCCTAAGGAGTATATGTGGTTGCGATTGTGCCATAAATCATTCAGCTGGCTTCCTAATGCAAAATATAGCACAGCTCATTTAACTCTTTTTTTACATTGCTTTTATTACTGTGTTTTACCTACCTTGTTTTTTTTTGTATTTTATTGCTATTTTATTGCTATTTTATTTTATTTTTTTACTGTATTTGTATTTTATTGCTGTTAGTTCTCAAGGCGGCTATTTGATAGAAAGGCAGAATAGGAATTTTACTAATGGAGGTAGCAATCCTATGGACACTAGACAGCGGCTAGACGGCCATAGGATATCTTGTTTTCCAGGAATCGACCACTCCCCACTTCCACGCTGCCTTGGAGGCAGCACAGAACAGCCCTGTCCTCTACGCTTGCAAGAGGAGCATGGAGCGGCCGAAAAGGGGCGTGTCTGGGTGCACTCCGGGGCAGGGAGGGTGGAAATGCCTGTACGACACATCCAGTGTGTCGTACAGCAGCTTCCTTCCTCGGTCAGCCCTCCCGTGGCTAGACAGCCACAATTGGCTGTCTAGCCAAAAATGCAGGGCAGGAGAAGCACGGAGAGAACGATCCCCTCTGTGCTTCTCCTGCCCTGCATTGGATAGGAGGTCGCCTCCGAGCTTGGAGGCGGCCACCTGTCTAAATAGGATTGTGCCTTAAGAGCATAAGATTGCTCTGTCGATAGACAGAGGGCTCTGAGATCGGAGCCCTCTGTCTATACAAAGCTCTGCTGGCAAGGGAGAGAAGGAGGAGGACAGAGGCCTTTATAGCCTCCCATTCCTCTGATGTTGTTGGTTTGAGTTAAACAGGCCAATGTTACTCTTGCGACGTTGGTAAGAGGGGCCAACCATGGAGCTTTCCATGGTTGCTACTGGGCAGGAGGGGGGGAGATGATCGGATCTCCTCCTCCATGTTCATAGCTCTGTCTACAGGCACAGAGGAGGAGATCCACAGCATCCTTTGGTACCCCAGATGCTGTCTAGGGGCCATAGGACTGCTCTGTAACTCACTAAAGAACATCTGGTGACACAATAGATGTCGTTGTCTCTTCATGTCTGTCACAGATGATATGTTTCTGGACAAACATATATCTATACTTCCTTCCAAGTAGTGTTGTTGTTGATTTTGTTTGTTTTGTAAAATTTAGAAGCCAGCAAGATGATTGATGATCCTGAGCTGCGTACATGTAGTGAGTTCTCATTCTTACCAAGGAGTCAAACTGAACCTGAACCAAAACCTAGAATGGACTTTATTTTTTTCCCCTTGACCTGGAACATAATTTGGGAGTATTATGTCAGGGGGAGCGGGGTAGGGAGAGAACCAGTTGCCCTATTCCCAAACTGTGTAAAAGTAGACAGCGACTCTCTGCTGATACGTTGCAGGTCCATTTTCAACAACAGTTGCTACCTGGCAATTCCAAATGCTGTGGGCTTGTTGCTGGCATTTTGTGTTCAAAAGGCCTGCACTGAATGGTAATAAGTGGGTTATTTTAAATGTCACTCCTCAGTTTCTTGGAGTTGCAAGTTTAGAGCTTTAATATACCATTGTTGGTTATTATAGGTACCGGTCCAATCCAGTACGATGAAGTCATCCTCCCCAAACTGCATGCACATATGGCAGTTTCTTCCTTTCTTGAAACCACACTGGCCAATCTTCCAATCACCAGAAAGTAGAGAAGAATGTTTAATCACCTCGAGATACTTACACAAAAAAAACCCCTTTTCTCAGATTTATTTTTCTGCAGTAGCTGCTTGTGCCAGCCTTGAAGTGGCTTGTTATTTTAATGCTCCCATCATGTCAGTATTGATTAAACAGCACAAGGTTTTGTTTCAGTTTAATAGGGGTGGACACATCTTTAAATTTAGGTCATTAACATTTGCAAAAGCTTTAATTGTTGAACATAATGATTTTATGCAGGTAAAGATCCAGTGGCTTCAATTAATTTACATTAGAAGTGTTCAGGGCTTTTTCTTTTTCTTTTTGCAGAGGCTATTTGCATAAAACTTTTAAAGGTCCCAGAAGGAATTAGGTTTGCCAACTATGCCTTCTTTCGTATCTTCTTTCCCCCTCCCTTTGCATGATTTCTTCAAAATTAGATTACAAGTGCATTCTTGGTTAAACTCATCACTTTAAAAAATAGAACTGTAAGATCTAGAGGGGACTAAAGAGAGGGGAAAACATTTTCTATAGTTGCCAATGGATTTTTTTCTTTTCTTTTTTGTAACCAGCCATGCCTACCATGACACCATTTATGAATGGGCAAATCTCCCCCATAGTGGCCATTTTGTAAGAGTGCCCACAACGCACTCTCAAAATTTCAAATCTGCCCACCAACCCAAAAAGGCTGGACGCCTCTGGAGTAGATGAACCTTTGGTCTGATCCAGCAGGGTTCTTCTGATGTTCTTATGAATGAAAGGTTCCATAACCTGTCTTCTAATCTGGATAGATTCCAGTTAGGAATAGAAGTTCTATAACATAGCGGGCATGATACGAGAACCAATTCCTCTTTCCCTCTCCATGTGTTATGGGTTTTGATCCTCAAGGCCAAACGTGACATTAATCTCATAGTTTACTCCTGAGTGCAAGTTTTTTCTTTCATGATTTGCCAGAGCAGAGGGGAGGAATGCTGGATCAGGACCCTGGCATGTGCGGTAGGGGGTTTAACCTTTGGCAAACCTAATTTGCATTGGGGTTGGGGGAGGCTTCCATTGGAGGCCTTGTCCATTAACTCCGCAGTCCTAGGATAGCGCTGTTCCATCTCTCCAAGTGTTAGGTTCTGCCTTGTAGGATGGTTCCTTTGCACTATAATAGCTGAAGCGTGACCTCAGTTAATAGAAGACTGCCAGGATGTGTGTCTGTGTGTGTAACAAAACTGCCCAAGACTTTTACATGTATGTACCTCCTAGTTATAGAGTACCAACTGTGTTTGATTGTTTAATTCAGGGGTGCAGAACCCCTGGCCTGCGGACAGGCTCCCCAATTCTGCCTACAGTGCCTCCTGGGGATCAATATCAGATCAGAGACACAGTTGGGATGTGGGCAGGAGGAATTCTCCATGCTGGGAGAGGCATAGAATGCCCATGAAGGTCATATGACCTGCTGTGGGCCTTGTGTGTGTGTGTTGGGGGCGGGAGGATTCACCCACCTTTAAAAGGTTCTGCACCCATGATTATTTTATCAAACTTTTAAAATGGATTTTAATACGATCACCATTTCAAAAAGCAGAGGAGGTGTGGTGTTGAGTATTTTACAGCACAAACATTTCATCCTCATCAGGTCAAAAACCAGTGGGGGCTGGTGGCTCCAATGTCGGTGGGGCTGAGAATCCATTCTGGGTCTCGGTCAGAACCAGCCAGAACTCTAAAGGAGCTATCCAAAGTATTGAACCCAGTTTGGGGATAGGGTTCAGCACTGTGGATCGCTCCTTTAGAGTCCTGGCTGTTTCTGATTGAAACCCAGAATGGATTTATGGCCCCACTGAAATCAGAGCCACCAGCCTCCACTGTCAGAAACATACAATTTCCAAGCATCTGTTTTAAAAACCAAATCAGATTGAGTAGCTGAGAGAGAAAAATGGAAATGTGTACACACAGCCCCCTGCAAGGTAGTAATGCCCCTGTGAGGTGCCTACAATCCTGGTGATCAAACCATATTTGGGGGAAATGTTTGTTTACTCGGTGATCATGCTGAATGGTAGAGAGACAGACATTTTCAAAATGCCAGAGCTAAGAGTGTGGAAAATGGAACTGCAGCGTTCCATCAGGTGTCTTGCCACTCAGAATTCTCTGCATGCGTGACCCTGGATATATTGCTAGAGGAAATTTGCCAGCGGTACAGTCCAGGCTTAATGGAAGCTCAGTTGTTTACCCTGAGGCTGTTCTGTAGCCTTCAGGATCCTCAATCCTGGCATGGATAATGAGCATCTACATCCTTTCCTCAGGATCCCACAACTGAGGAAGTCAAATCCTGCTTTCACAGAGAGGCGTTGGCTGTAGCCTTATTTGTCAAACAGAGTGTTGGAACAGTCTAGACTTAAAAGTGGAGCTTATTTGAGGTCTTCCTCTTCCTTTCCCCCTTCCTCTTCTTCTTCAGTTTATTTAAGGTGCTATCCTATGCATGTTAAGACAGGAAACTGTCATACAACTCCCAGCATTCCCCATCCAACAATATTGGCTGGGGAATGCTGGGAGTTGTAGGACTTCTTTCAGTCTAATCATGCATAGGATTGTGCCCTTGATTTATATCCTGCCTTTCCACCCCAAAAATGATGCTCAAGGCAGTTAACAATAAAATACAGATTAAATACAAAAACTACATTTAAAGACAACGTAAAAACAAAACATTAAGAACGCAATTAAAACACACACACACAATAAAAGAAATAAACCATGGGTTTATTTATTGCCAGGATGTAGCTGTGAAATGTGTGAGGCAGGAAATAGAGCAGGCGCTAAGTGCTTTCTGTGAGCTGAGTAAACTCAGCAGTGTACGTATGTACCCCCAAAATAAGATAAAAATAAAAGGGTTGAAGTACTGTTGTACCAACACCCTCTCCTCCTCCTGATCTGCACTTGAAGAATGAAAATGTTCTGCAGTTAACTCCCCAACAAATAATAAATGACAGAATGTTGTTTTAAAGGAGAATCTAGAAATTACTTGTT